>NC_134100.1:64161278-64784493 GCF_000715075.1 Nicotiana tabacum
TTATGGCATATCCATCCGTTCCATCTTGAACCTCGACACAAACTCTCTAAGCATCTTGTTATCCCTTTTCTTGATTTGAAAAGGTCTGACTTCCTCGTCTCGACCTTGATGGCGCCAGCATGGGCCTTTACGAAAGCATCTGCAAGCATTGCAAACGAGTCAATAGAATTTGGAGGCAAGTTGTGATACCATATCATTGCTCCCTTGGATAAGGTTTCCCCAAAACGTTTCAGCAACACCGACTCTATTTCACCGTCTTCCAGGTCATTCCCTTTAATTACGCGTATATAGGAGGTTACATGCTCATTTGGATCTGTGGTCCCATTATACTTGGGAATGTCGGGCATTCGAAGCCTCTTAGGGATCGACATCGGTGTCGCACTCGGGGGAAAGGCTTATGAATGAACTTTTTGGAGTCCGACCCCTTCAATATCGGCGGTGCTCCCGGGATTTGATCGACCCTGGATTTATAAGTTTCTACCTTATTGTTGTTGGCCTCTATCTTTTTCTCGCCAGACTCCATTAGTTTTGTCAATGCTTCGAGCATCTTCATCACCTCAGAAGTTTCCCGGAGCTCGAATTCACACGGTTCCACGACAACTTATTCATCCCTTCGAGTATTTTCCTGGGATTGCTCGGGCTTGACCCTATTAAGGGTGTGACTCTGGTTCTGTAACTGTGTTATCGCCGATTGGTGAGCTTGTAACATTTCAAAAATTAACTGCAGGCTCACCACATCACCTTCACCTTCGGGCGCCTCTCAAGCCTTTGGTCGGGGTCCCCCGCACCTTCAGGCGCCTCTCAGTCGGTAGATTGATGTTGGTAGCAACCTGTGAGTTAGCATCGACCAGGTTGGCGGTTGGGACACAATTGGGGTCAACAGGGGGCACATCATTGCTAGGTATCACGTTATTGTTCTCGCCGTGATGATCTGATTCAGCGTCAACGTTCAAGTGAGCAGACTGAGAATAACATCCTTAGGCTAACCTAGAATCAAAACTTCAAAGAACAAGCATAAAACATGTTGTGTTATGCGGATGCGTATCAAATCACAAGTATTATCCTTAGCCCCCACGGTGGGCGCCAAACTGTTTACCCTAAAAAATGAGTAACAATTAAATATGTATAGAGTTTAAAGGATATGTGATTTAATTAAATACGAATGATATAAGAATAACAAGTAATTAAGTTAAAGAAACAATGAACGATCAAACCAATTGTAATGTAATGATCAAGCCTGATCTTAAGTTGAACACTAAAGCTCGGCCTCGATCGGACCCTCAATATACGCTTGGTTGTGATTAAAGAAGAAGAGAATAGCTGAAAACGCTTTGAATAGCAGCTAGAAGACAAAAATGCTTTTATTGCTTTGGTTTGCGTGTCAAGAATGTGTCAAAATAAAAGAAACTCTCCCCTTTATATAGTAGGGGAATTTGAGTCCTAATACAAGTATAAATAAGAAAAAATCTTCTTTTTACGGTAAATGTCGATCCACAATTGATATCGGATGAGATTCGCACCGTAATATCCGGTTGAGGGCGAACATTACGGCTCCTTACTTGTCAAGCCTAACCGTTCCTCCTTTTTTGGTGGTCTTGAAACTTTATTTGGTCCGAGTCCATTATTTCGCCGTGCCCGATCCCAGATACATCATTCACTCTTCCCTGGTTCCGATACGAGGGGTCCTTCGGCCTTGTCTGTAGTTGTGTCGAACCGTGCTTCCCTCTTGTCTCCGTTGGCTCGCTACTCTTTCCTTTATCCGTGACTCTCACTAACTAAGGTTTTGTGTCAAAATCATGGTTGTTGATATCCGTTGAAACTCAAGAATGTGGACCCATTATTTAGCAAATCAGAATTTCCAAAATTTCAAATTTGTTTCCAAAATTCCACAGCTGAATATTCAACAAATTTAGGAAACAAGGGACTAGGGAAGGGCCAGCTCAGTTGTGCCTTCTTTTCCAATTTTCTATTTCTTAGGCTTCCAATTTGTTTACTGAATCTCCTATATGAATATTTAACAATTTCAAAAGGACAACGGAGGGCCAGTTGTACCTTTTTTTTTTTTTTTTAATTTCTAATTTCTACGATTTCCAATTTATTCACTGAATTCCCCGTCTGACCTAACAATTTCAAAAGGACAACGGAGGGCCAGTTGTACCTTTTTTTTTTTTAATTTCTAATTTCTACGATTTCCAATTTATTCACTGAATTCCCCGTCTGACCCGGCTGTGCCTTCTTTTTTTTTTAATTTTTTTTTTTAATCTTTAAATATGTAGACTTTCAATGATTGGAGGGAGCTCCATTAATTATCGCCTCAAAAGAAGTATATTAGTAGTATAATTCTTTTAATTCATCCTATCGCATGCAGCATGCTTGCCAATAAGTATTCCTTTTCAAAATTCCACTCTGCCGAATATATGTATATCATGCTTCCATTTGTTTTCTTCTAATCTTTGTAACTACTAACTACTGTATACTAACTATCATCAGAGGCTTCCCTCAAGTTATGCTTTGTCATATTAATATTCTTTGCGGTTTAATATTTTTTTGGTAACATTAGTTAACCTGTTTATGATTAAATCGAAAAGTACAATTTAAATAATTTAACCTTTTTGAATACTCTATATATATATATATATATATATATATATATATATATATATATATATATATATATATATATATATATATATATATATATATATATATATATATATATATATATATATATATATATATATATATATATATATATATATATATATATATATATATATATATATATATATATATATATATATATAATTTATGTTAGGTTAAGGTAACTAAAATAATGATTTCATCATGCGAAACATATTTGAGAAAACTATCTATGCGTATCAAAATTTATCCAAGTAATTACGTCCATTTCTTTTTATTCATATTTTCCTCAATTTCCAAACAATAGAAAAGGAGTCCGTTGCTTTATCTTCCTTAGCAAAATTCAGGTTAAAAATAGAAGAAAAGTAACATTTTACTTCTATTCTACTCTTTTGTCTGATTTAAAATCAGAGCATTTAAAATTTGGAGGCTTTGAGATGAATTGCTTATGTCCACTCTATAAACACAGAATTTAAAATTTGGTTGTCAGCTTTCTTGCCGAAATATCGTGAGTAGTAATAAATCATTTCCAGTTTGATCATGGCCAGTTATTTACCTAAGCATTTATGTTCTGTTGGGCTAAAATGTATTACGTTTTTCTAAAATAAATTCTTAGATAAAGATATTTACTAAATTAATGAAAGAAAAGAGTATATTAAAAAGGGTAAAATTGGTCAAAATTTAATTTTTTTTCATTAATGATAAATAAATTAAAAATAATTGTGACAAAAAATCAAAATAAAAAAGGTTAGCTTAGTGTTATAGACCACAAGGAGAATTGGTATTACAAAGCAAAATCTGGAGGAGAGTCTTTAAAGTTATCCCTTTCTTAGTCCATCGCTTAGTTATTCTTTGTTCTTTATTAGAGTTTCTGCTGTGAACATTAGAGGAGATTAAGGTTAATACAATCATTTAAGTAATATACACTTATATTGTAAAATATTTAAACAATATTAGCACAATTTAATCAGCTTTAGCAGGTTATTGTCTTATTTTTCAGTTAGATATATTATTAATAATTACCTATTATTAGAGGTTAATTAATTTACCTAAGTCTAAAAAATATATACATTGTCAATATACAAAACTTAAACTCTCATAAAACATTTCATTAACTGAAAATAAAATTACATTTACTAGACATGCTATCAAATATAACGGTACCTCGTCAATTTACAACAACAACAATAACATACCCAGTATAATTCCATAAGTGGAGTTTGGAAGGATAGTATGTACGCAGACCTCTCGTCAAATTAAATTTCTTAAAATGGAGAACACCAGATGCCATTAGGACATACAGAATGGAAATGGTATCTCTACTCGGGTCAAGATAGAACTTTTACATGTTCAGATAACAATGAAGGTGAAGAAGGTTCAGAAACGACAAATCTTTTTATGATAAACATATTCATTTTCAAGTTCTTTATTCGAGAATCGGACTAATGACGTATATAATATATAAATTCTCGATAAAGATGCTATTACTTAATTTTCTTCCTTCAGAAACTACGAGTGTAATAAAAACATCTGTCCAAAGGATCATTCTATGATGATCATCTCATAGCTATTGCGAACGAATCAAATCAAATAGTTTTATTTTTCAATCTTTCTGACTTGCTTACAAACGGTCAAAAAAATTGAAAACAATCTCTAATGAAAGATTCCAATGAAATACCTGTAACACCCCGAAATTTTTTGAAGTACTTAAGTGTAAAGCCCCGTAAAATTTTGTAAATGAATTCAAGGTTTCATGGTACCGGAGTAGGCTTACGTGTTTGAGGATTGTTCGCGGCTTGGACTTTTTGGGTTGAATAATGCACTGAGGGATAAAAAAAAATTTTTGGCAGAGAAATACGTTTCTGCGGTCCATTATGCGACCGCAGAATCATTTTGTGGACTGCATAATGGTCGCAGAGTAAGGCAGAAAAAGGGGCAGTTTTGGATGCCATTCTGCGATCGACTATGAGACTGCAGAACTGTTTTGCGGTTTATTATGTGACCGCAGAACAGGTCTGCGGGCCGCATAGTGACCGCGAACCCAAGCAGATTTTTCCCAGTTCCGAAGGCCAAATTATGCGGCCTATATACGGACCGCATATCAATTATGCGACCGCATATGCGATTGCAGACCCTGTTCCGGAGCTTTATTTTTGAGTTTTTATAACCCGACCCTACTTCATTAAATAGACGCAATGGACCATTTTTGAGCAAAAATCTGATGTTTTAGAGAAAAATGAGAGTGTTTTAGAGAGAGAGAAAACCCTAGGGTAATTATTCATCAAGTCTTGCTCAAATCTTGGAAGATTAACAAGGAAAACCCACAAGGTTTTCATCCTAAAGGTAAGATTCTACACCTTAACCCTCAATTTCGAATTTTGTCTAGAATTGGGTAATTAGTAAGATAAGTTTTGGGCACGGGAGCTGTCCATCTTGCATGCATGTGTTATCAAGGGGTGTATGATGATTGTTGAGCTAAAAATGATAAAGAATGGGTTGTGGGATGATAAAATCCTCCATAAAAGGACCTTGAAACCTTAATGCACACCTGGTGTTTGATAAAATGCTCAAATGAGCTAGAACCATGATCATCTTCCTAATTTTGGTTCAATTTGTTATATTTCTCAAATATATTGAAGTTACTAAGAATTTCAAAATATTTTAGAGTTTAAGGAAGCTCCATTAAGGTATGTTGGCTAAACCTTTCTCCTAGAATTGAATCCCATGGTATCCATGTAATCTATGTAAGTCCGAATTATTCATTATGAAAGTGGCTATTCCGAATAAACTTGTGTTGAAAGATATATGTTCAATAGGTATCCCAAAATTCCTTTATCGTGTTATGTTTTCATTTGAGATTACGTTCAAAGTATGGGCTGTGCGTTAATAATATTGCGACTTCAAGTCAAGTTCAAACGAAGGATATTATGCCAATTTTGTTTTTGAAAAACCTCTATATGCCTAATACTCTTAATTGCTCACATATGTACTAAAAATATTGATTTATAATGCCTTGTTGTTGTTGTTAATGATGATGATGATGTTTGAAAGTGAAAAGGGTGAGTATGGAATACTAAATGTGGCCATCGTGCCCAGAATGAGAGTTACATATATGGCCAATAGTGCCAATGAAATGAAAGAATGTGTGAACATTATGAGATGCGTTTTAGCTCCTTTACATAATAATGTCATTAATGTCCTATTATCACCCGTGGCTAGTACAAGTAAGCGATAGTATGAATATAAATTGTGGTCGCTTGCCAAAACAGTAATCATGAATGAACCCTATGGACGGTCTATGAAACGCATAGGAATATTGTGTTATGAACCCTATGGACAGCCTATGAAACGCATAAGAATATTGTGTTATGAACCCTATGGACGGTCTATAAAACGCATAGGAATATGGTGTTATGAACCCTATGGACGGTCTATAAAACGCATAGGAATATTGTGTTATGAACCCTATGGACGGTCTATGAAATGCATAGGTATATTGTGTTATAAAATCGTGTGGATGGTCTATGAAATACTAGGTATATTGTGTTATGAAATCCTGTGGACGGTCTATGAAACGCATAAGTATATTGTGTTATGAAATCCTATGGACGGTCTATGAAATACATAGGTATATTGTGTTATAAAATCCTGTGGACGGTCTATAAAACACATGTATATTATGTTATGACATCCTGTGGACGGTCTATGAAACACATATGTATATTGTGTATGAGATGTATCGGTGTACTGTATGAATAAACACTATGGACGGTCTATGAAACGCATAATTAATGTAGACAATAGGTGCCACTTTCGTTGTCCTCGTTTGTACATGTTATTTCAATTACATTATATTATGTGTTCCACGTATAGATCATATGGCTCGGTCGAACCTAAAAGACGTTTAGAATGATACAAGTATAATAAGGCTTGATATTTGAACCTACGCGATGTTTTGTAGTCTTTTGATGTACTTTAAATGCCTTTTATTAGAGTTATCGTATTTTTAAATGTTGTTCTGTCTGCCTTTCATACGAGTACTATTCCACATGTACTCACGTCTCTTTTGCCAGAGGCGCTGCATCTTTTAATGGATGGAGGTGGTTCCATAGCAGGTGGCACCGATCAGTGATAGCGGTACACTCTCTTCCCAGCAGACTTGGTGAGCCCCACTTCACTTCGGGGTCATGTATCTTTTATTCCTTGTGTATTGTGTTTGAGGTATAGTCGGGGCCTTGTTTCCGGCATTATCATAATACTCTTTTATATCTATTAGAGGCTCCGTAGACATAGTGTGGGTCTTATATTGGTGCTGAGGAAGTCAAACTAGTTATGTTGTGTTTGAATTACTTATTCCACTTTAGACCATGAAAATGTGTGTGAAATTTGAGACTCTAAAATGAAGTAACAAATGGTAAGAACTGGTATTGCAGACTTGATCACTTTATTATTTGATTAACGAAAATATGTATTCTCTTTATTCATGGATGAGTTTGGGTAGAAGGAAATCTAACAGGCTTGCTCGGCCGGGTTCACTCGGTTGAGCGCCGGTCGCGCTTCCCGAGTTTTGGGACGTGACAAACTTGGTATCAGAGCCAGGTTTTAAAGTATCCTAGGATGTCTCAGAGCTGTGTCTAGTAGATTCCTTCTTATCGGTGTGTTGTCGACCACATTTATAATTAGGATGCTACTTGGGCATTTAGGAATAATACCCTTCTTTCATGTCCTTGATCGTGCGATAAAGCTGATTGTATGATTGTTCCTCCATTAACTCATGCTTTGCTCTAACTTTCAGTATATGGTACCTAAGAAGAAGGCAAGAACTGGCCAAAGAGCCAATGTCACCCAGGAGTGGCAGCTGATTCTATATTTAATGATGCGGGTGAGCACCCAAGGAGTAAGAATATTACTCCAGTTACTACACTCCCTGATTCTACCACAACCAATCAGACTGCACTTGTCCCTACACCTACTGAGGGTGCAACGGTACCTCCAACTGATATTCCAGTTCCACCTCCAGCTCCAGCTTCCGATTCTGGTGTTTCTGATGTTGATCTTAGGGGAGCCATACAAATGTTGGCACAGATAGTGGCTTCTCAGGCCCAGAGATCGAGCCTACTCCTTCCAGTCAGCTAGGGGAATCTGTTAGTTCCAGGGTGAACAAGTTTCTTCAGTTAGATCCTCCAGTGTTTACGGGTACTAATCCTGAGGAGGACCCCCAGGACTTCATTGATGATATGCACAAAACTCTACAGGTTATTCATGCTACAGAGACAGAGGGAGTGGAGTTGGCTTCCTACCGTATGAAAGAGGTGGCATATTCTTGGTTTGAGCTATGGGAGGAGTCCTATGAGGAGGGAAGTCCTCCGGCAAGGTGGAGTAAGTTTACCGATGCTTTCATTGACCATTTCTTGCCCGTCGAGACTAAGGCAGACCGTGCCACTGCGTTTGAGAGCCTGAGGCAAGGTAGCCAGAGTGTGTGGGAGTACCGTTTGAAATTCACGCACCTGTCCAAGTATGCTATTTATATGTTGCCTACTATGGAGGCTAGAGTGCGCCGGTTTGTGCAAGGACTTAGTCCCTTAGTAATTAATGAGGCTGTTACGGTTGCCTTGAATTCTGATATGAATTATGGAAAAATAGTGGCGTTCGCTCAAGCTACAGAGGATCGAAAGTTAAAAAGAAAGACAGAGCAAGATAATAATAAAAAACCTGATCCGCGGGCAATCTTAGTGGCTCCTACAGTGGGGGTAATGGTGGAAAGGCATTACATAGGAGAGTGTCATCCGGACCTATGCAGTCAGTTGCTCAGTCTTTAGCTAGAGCACTACCATCAGGGCCTGATCAGCAGTGGTGGGGCCATAGTAACCAAGGCAATAAGGGATCTAATCAGTAGGTCCAGTCAAGTGGGGATTATCAGCTGCAACAGAGGCCCCCTATGTCCCAAGTGTAGGAGGCGTCATTTGGGGGTGTGCCGACGTGGCACAGATGAATGTTTTGGGTGCGGAGTCAAGGGACATCAGCTAAGGCACTGCCCCAATAGCCAAGGGACATCAAGTAAGTCCCTCAACCCCCTTTCCCCTTGTTTCATGATGTGTGACCATAGAGTTTCGTGCTATGTATGCTTGATCATGAGATGGTACTTCCTTATATATTTGGACCTCCAACCATGGTAAGTTTAACTCATATGGTAATGATGATGTGTGGCTATAGGTTTTGGTAGAGGGGGGATTAGAGGTGTTAACCCAAGGTTATAATGCAACTTAAGTGATTAGAAAGGATGTCTAACAGGAGTGTTCATATAAGAGAAAGATGTGGGTGAAGGTGTATGCCCTTAGTCACTCTATAGGCGTATGTGCATAAGCTTTCACATATAAGAAAATGTGATTTGCTTGTCATATTTCAATATCCAATTGTGGGTAGACGTGTTCAGAATGATGCACGAATGTTGTATGAGGCTAAAGGTCGATGCTAGAAATTTGAAGATCATGTTTCGTATTGTCCCTTAAAAGTAGAGATTCAGGAAGAGCAAGAAAAGTTGTGAGGTTCCCACAAATATATACTCTATTATGTCGAACCATGACTGGGTCAAGGAGTGGCTACAGGAATGTATTTTTAGTAGTATAGGGCAAAGGAAGGCCGTGATTATCGTGTATTGGGTTATTATTCCACTGGGTGGTGTGTCGTGTGGTGGGAGATGAAAGTTGCCATGGATGGTCCAAAGGTTGGTGTGTTAGAGTTGATAGGGGCCTGAATCCGTTCGCTAATCTATGAAGAAAGTCAACATCATCACAAAATTGTTGTGTTAAAAGAATGCTAGGCGTTTACTTTCTACGAGTGATGTCCAAACTTGTACAGTGTATGCAAATGCTCCAACTGATAATATAATGCCTAAGATGTCATGATTGGTGTTGTTTTCAAGTCCGTGGTACAATGTGGTGTTATCTATATGTTGTTAGGATTGATTTCTGGGATTCTCTGACAGGTGGATATACTTAGTTACAGGGGAAACTCTGTCAAAATTTTTAAGAATTTGTAAAGATAGCCAAATCTTAAGGTCCATAAGTAAGTTGAAATTTTGGAAAGGATGTATAAGACCGATGTAGTCATAAGTGCCTATGCATAATGGTTGGAGGTAAAATGATGGTAACTCTATTCTTAGAAGGGACTTGTAAAACATTCGAGGACGAATGTTCTTAAGTGGGGGAGAATGTAACACCCCGAAATTTTTTGAAGTATTTAAGTGTAAAACCCCGTAAAATTTTGCAATTGAATTCAAAGTTTTGTGGTGCCGAAGTAGGCTTACGTGTTTGAGGATTATTCGCGGCTCGGACTTTTTGTGTTGAACAATGCACTGAGGGATAAAGAAAATTTTTTGGCAGAGAAATGCATTTCTGCGGTCCATTATGCGACCGCAGAATCACTCTGCGGACCGCATAATGGCCCCAGAGTGAGGCAGGAAAAAGGGCAGTTTTGGATGCCATTCTGCGGTCGACTATGCGACCACAGAAATGTTCTGTGGTTCATTATGCGACCGCAGAATAGGTCTGCGGGCCGCATAGTGACCGCGAACCCAAGCAGATTTTCCCAATTCCGAAGGCCAAATTATGCGGTCTATATGCGGACCGCATATCAATTATGCGATCGCAGACCTTATTCCAGAGCTTCATTTTTGGGTTTTTATAACCTGACCCTACTTCATTAAATAGACGCAATGGACCATTTTTGAGCAAAAATCTGATGTTTTAGAGAAAAATGAGAGTGTTTTAGAGAGAGAGAAAACCCTAGGGTAATTATTCATCAAGTCTTGCTCAAATCTTGGAAGATTAACAAGGAAAACCCACAAGGTTTTCATCCTAAAGGTAAGATTCTACACCTTAACCCTCAATTTCGAATTTTGTCTAGAATTGGATAATTAGTAAGATAATATTTGGGCATGAGAGTTGTCTTTCTTGCATGCATGTGTTATCAAGGGGTGTAGGATGATTGTTGAGCTAAAAATGGTAAAGAATGGGTTGTGGGATGATGGAATCCTCCATAAAAGGACCTTGAAATCTTAATACACACCTAGTGTTTGATAAAATACTCAAATGAGCTAGAACCATGATCATCTTTCTAATTTTGGTTCAATTTGTTATATTTCTCAAATAGATCGAAGTTGCTAAGAATTCCAAAATATTTTAGAGTTTAAGGAAGCTCCATTGAAGTATGTTGGCTAAACCTTTCTCCTAGAATTGAATCCCATGGTATCCATGTAATCTATGTAAGTCCGAATTGTTCATTATGAAAGTGGCTATTCCGAATAAGCTTGTGTTGAAAGGTATATGTTCAATAGGTATCCCCAAATGACTTTATTGTGTTATGTTTTCATTTGAGATTACGTTCAAAGTATGGGTTGTGCGTTAATAATATTGCGACTTCAAGTCAAGTTCAAACGAAGGATATTATGCCAATTTTGTTTTTGAAAAACCTCTATGTGCCTAATACTCTTAATTGCTCACATATGTACTAAAAATATTGATTTATAATGCCTTGTTGTTGTTGTTAATGATGATGATGATGTTTGAAAGTGAAAAGGGTGAGTATGGAATACTAAATGTGGCCATCGTGCCCAGAATGAGAGTTACATATGTGGCCAATAGTGCCAATGAAATGAAAGAATGTGTGAACATTATGAGATGCGTTTTAGCTCCTTTACATAATAATGTCATTAATGTCCTATTATCACCCGTGGCTAGTACAAGTAAGCGATAGTATGAATATAAATTGTGATCGCTTGCCAAAACGATAATAATGAATGAACCCTATGGACGGTCTATGAAACGCATAGGAATATTGTGTTATGAAACCCTATGGACGGTCTATGAAACACATAGGAATATTGTGTTATGAACCCTATAGACGGTCTATGAAACGCATAGGAATATTGTGTTATGAACCCTATGGACGGTCTATAAAACGCATAGGAATATTGTGTTATGAACCCTATGGACGGTCTATGAAATGCATAGGTATATTGTGTTATAAAATCGTGTGGATGGTCTATGAAACACTAGGTATATTGTGTTATGAAATCCTGTGGACGGTCTATAAAACTCATAAGTATATTGTGTTATGAAATTCTATGGACGGTCTATGAAACACATAGGTATATTGTGTTATAAAATCCTGTGGACGGTCTATAAAACACATGTATATTATGTTATGAAATCCCGTGGACGGTCTATGAAACACATATGTATATTGTGTATGAGATTTATAGGTGTACTGTATGAATAAACACTATGGACGGTCTATGAAACGCATAATTAATGCAGACAATAGGTGCCACTTTCGTTATCCTCGTTTGTACATGTTGTTTTAATTACATTAGTGCCAATGAAATGAAAGAATGTGTGAAAATTATGAGATGAGTTTTAGCTCCTTTACATAATAATATCATTAATGTCCTATGATCACCCGTGACTAGTACAGGTAAGTGATAGTATGAACATAAATTGTGGTCGTTTGCCAAAACGGGAATAATGAATGAACCCTCGGGACGGTCTATGAAATGCATAGGAATATTGTGTTATGAACCCTATGGACGGTCTATGAAAGGTATAGGAATATTGTGTTATCAACCCTATGGAAGGTCTATGAAATGCATAGGAATATTGTGTTATAAACCCTATGGACAGTCTATGAAACGCATAGGAATATTGTGTTATGAAATCCTGTCGACGGTCTATGAAACACATAGGTATATTGTGTTATGAAATCTTGTGGACAGTCTATGAAACACATAGGTATATTGTGTTATGAAATCCTGTGGATGGTCTATGAAACACATAGCAATATTGTGTTATGAAATCCTGTGGACGGTCTATGAAATGCATAGGTATATTGTGTATGAGATGTATAGGTGTACAGTATGAATAAACACTATGGACGGTCTATGAAACACATAATTAATGCAGACAATAGGTGCCACTTTCGTTATCCTCGTTTGTACATGTTGTTTTAATTACATTATATTATATGTTCCACATATAGATCAGATTGCTCGTTGACCCTAAAAGAAGTTTAGAATGATGCAAGTATAATAAGGCTTGATATTTGAACCTACGCGATGTTTTGTAGTCTTCTGATGTACTTTAAATGCCTCTTATTTGAGTTACCGTATTTTTAAATGTTGTTCTGTCTGCCTTTCATACGAGTACTATTCCACATATACTCACGTCCCTTTTGCCGAGGGCGCTGCATCTTTTAATGGATGCAGGTGGTTCCATAGCAGGCAGCACTGATCAGTGATAGCGGTATGCTCTCTTCCCAGCAGACTTGGTGAGCCCCACTTCACTTCGGGGTCATGTATCTTTTGTTCCTTGTGTATTGTGTTTGAGGTATAGCCAGGGCCTTGTTTCACTTCGGAGTCATGTATCTTTTGTTCCTTGTGTATTGTGTTTGAGGTATAGCCAGAACCTTATTGCCAGCATTATCATAATACTCTTTTGTATCTATTAGAGGCACCATAGACATTGTGTGGGTTTTTTATTAGTGCTGGGGAAGTCAAACTAGTTATGTTGTGTTTGAATTACTTGTTCCACTTTAGACCATGAAAATGTGTGTGAAATTTGAGACTTTAAAATGAAGTAACAAATGGTAAGAACTGGTATTGCAGACCTGATCACTTTATTGTTTGATTAACGAAAATATGTATTCTCTTTATTCATGGATGAGTTTGGGTAGAAGGAAATCTAACAGGCTTGCTCGGGCGGGTTCACTCGGTTGAGCGCCGGTCGCGCTTCCCGAGTTTTGGGGCATGACAATACCTATGTTTGATACAAAATGAATTCTCTATTATTTTTTATTTTTTATTTTAAAAAAAGATATCAAGTATGATAATTTATCTAGTATATTCCTTCTGTACAAATAATTATAGAAAATATTCACATTAAAATATCAAGTTTGAATTCCATTGCATTTGAAACTGTCACGACCCAAAATCTAACTAGTCGTGATGGCACCTAACCCAACCCACTAGGTACGCCAATTAGCAACAATAATCCAATTCATTGAGATTTACTGAAAAATGTAATGATAATATAACTTAAACTATACAAAGAATTCCCAAGGACTGGCAGTACAAATCATGATCTTCTAAGATTTAGAGTTTACAAAGCTGGTATGAAATAAATACATCATCTGCTTGAAATATACATGAACATATTGATAATTCTAAAGCTACCAAGAACAAAAGGCAGCGATGACTGGAACGCATGTACGTCTTCAATGCCAGCTCCCGCCATACACAACAACATCATCATCAAAAATCTACACGCAAGGTGCAGAAGTGTAGTAGGAGTACAACCGACCTCATGTACTCAATAAGTAACAAACCTAACATTAGATTGAAAGTAGTGACGAGCTGGTACAAAGGTCAGAGTCTAACACCAATAGCCAACAACAACTCATAATAATATAATAAAAGTGGTACAAGAAATAACTCAGAGATATAATGCTCAACTCGTTCACAGTTCCGGAAAATAGGCATACTTTTCAAGTATATCAATGAAAACCCAAATCTTTTACTGAAATCACCAAAATATGAGTAAATCTGAAAATAAAGCTGTGATTTTCCCCAAAAGCTTTCACCAACAGGTAAGATGTTTCATTATCAAATGGCATGAGGAAAGTACATCTCTATGCCTACATGTCAATGTGTATGTGAAGTCATGAATGACGCAATACGGTACAACATGAGAAAAATGTATCTCTATGCCTGTATGTCAAGTGTGCATGTCGAATGCAATGCAACTCAGTGATAAAATCATATGCATACTCTCAGAGTATCAATTCACTCAGTCCTCACAGTCACTCAGTCCTCACAGTCACTCAGTCCTCCCAATCACTTGGCACTCACACTCAGTAGGTACATGCGCTCACTAGGGGTGTGTACAGACTCCGAAGGGGCTCCCTCCGGAAGGGCGGATCCTTCCCAAGCTCTAATATAAGCCAATCATGGCATAAATCAATAAAGCTTACTGCGGTGTGCAGTCCGATCCCATAAACATCCTCACAATCAGGCCCTCGGTCTCACTTAGTTATCAATCTCTCCAGTCTCTCGGCCTTACAAACCTCATGCCAATCGACCCAAACAATGATAATATGATGTGAGACAAATGATAACAGAGACTGAGATATGATATGCAATGAATGAGTATGTAATTGCAATTTAAGAAAATAATTCAATAGCAGAAATGACCTCAGTGGGTCCCAACATGATAAGCATATAGCCTAAACATGGTTTCTAACATGGATCACAACTAAATTACACTAGCACGTAGAAATCTCATGGATAAAGACAAGATTAGGTAACTACACAGTACCACATAAACAACCGAGTCATGATTCACACGGTGCACGCCCATCACCTAGCATGTGCGTCACCTTAACACCAAACACATAACACATATATTCGGGGTTCATATTCTCAGCACCAAGTTTAGAAGTGTTACTTACCTCGAACAAGACAAATCCAATACCGAGCAAGCCACACAATACTCTATAAATGCCATCCCGCATGCATCAACCTTCGAACGACTCGAAACTAGCCAAAAGCAACTCAAGAACATCAAATAATGCCAAAGGAAACAAACCCAATTGATAAAGGTCGAATCTTTAATCAAAAGTACAAAGTCAACCAAAAGGTCAAACCCGGGCTCGCACCTCGGAACCCGACAAAACTTGTAAAATCCGATAACCCATTCAATTACGAGTCCAATCATACTAGCTTCACTCAAATCCGACTCCGAATCGACGTTCAAAACTCAAATATTCACTCTATGAAACTTTAGAGATAAAAACCCCCCAAATTTCTCTTTTGAATTCATCAACCAAATGCCAAAAATGAGAATAGATTCATGAAATAAAATCAAAACCGAGTAGAGAAGACTTACCTCAATCCATATGGTGAAAATCACTTCAAAAGTCGTCTCAATCCGAGCTCCATAGCTCCAAATATGTAAAAATGGCCGAAACCTCCGAAATTAGAGTACTTATAATCACTGGGCTAATCGATGAATCGCGATCGCGGAAGTACCATCGCAATCGCGAAGAAGAAAAAGCACTGCTCTTGAAAATGCACTACGCGATCGCAGCAATAGACTCGCGAATGCGATACACAAGATTGACAGAACTATGCGTCCGCGGAAACAACCTCGCGAATGCGAAGAGATAACCGGCATTCTGTCCAGCTCAACCCCAAACACTACGCGAACGCGTATAAGCAGACGCGAATGCGAACGCGAACGCGATGAAGACCATCCCAACTCTACGTGGACGCGGCTATCCAATCGCGACCGTGATGAAGATAATGCCCAGCTCCATATTTCCTCTACGCAATCGCATACCAATCTTTGCGATCGCGAAGGATAGTCGAGGCATCAGAAACTAGCAACAGTCAACAATGAAAACATGAAGAAAAATAGTCCGAAATCAATCCGAAACACGCCCGAGACTCTCGGGACCCCGTACTAATATACCAACAAGTCCTATAACCTAATACGAACCTACTCGAGGCCTTAAATCATGCATAACAACATGAAAACGACGAATCGTACCTCAAATCAAATTTAATGAACTTTTGAACTTTCAACTTCCAAAACTCGTGCCGAAACATATCAAATCAACTCGGAATGAACTCAAATTTTGCACACAAGTCTCAAATGAGATAACGAAGATATTTCAATTTCAGGAACTACAATCCGAACCCGATTTCATCAAAGTCAACTCCCGGTCAAACTTATGAACTTTCCAAACTTTCAAATTTTCAACTTTTGCCAATTAGCACCGAAACCTTCTAGAAATATCCAAATGCAAATCCGGGTATACGCCCGAGTCCAAAATCACCATCCAGACCTAACGGAACCATCAAAACTCAGAACCGAGGTCAAATTCTAAAAAAGTCAAACTTGGTCAACTCTTCCTACTTAAAGCTTTAATCTTGAAATTCATTCTTCCAAATCACTTCCGAATCACTTAAAAACCAAAACTGACGATTCACACAAGTTATAATATATCATACGATGCTACTCAAACTTCCAATAGCTGAACGGGATGTAAATGCTCAAAATGACCGGTCGGGTCGTTACATTCTCCCCCACTTAAACATACATTCGTCCTCGAACATGCCAAGAATTGTTCCTAAGCAGTCAAATCACTGTGTAACCTTACCACACACATACCTAGGGGTGATCTCACATCACCCTATTCCATATAGGCCCGAAAACGCAACATAACTGAAGATCATTACTTCAACTTTAGCCCGTAAACCTCAAAATCCAATTTTCCACGTCCAAAATTCCTTACAAGACCCGAATCTCGCACCTACACACTGTATAAGTCTGAACAAGCCGTATCAAGTCATATCCATAACCCAAGTTATAATCACATAATAAACCACACAACTCGCATACCAGTATCAATAATTCCCAATCACAGTAACTGCTCAAAACAAACCCGATACCTGTAGTAAACCTCATATCAAATAAAACCTCGTTCAAAACCTTCGTACATTGACGATGATGAAAGAAACATTCAGAAACTCATAACCACTTGTCAGATCAACAAGTCATGGAGATCCCCCTCATTTGACAAGAACTATAGCCAATTTCTAAGTCGATTTCTGACATTATCATCCCCAACATACCGTAATCAAATTCGATAGTAGTCACTTCAGGCCCAAAGACTTCATCTCATCATATACAAGTTACTCTACTGACATGCCATACCAATACTACCTAGAGCCACAAACCGTTCAATCCGTGCACCAATACACAACAATTCAAATGCACTCAAAAATGAAATATGACTCAAATGAGAGAACCGTCCTGCAAGCTCAACGAGTACCGCCACAACACAATGCTAAGAACCCATCACACACCGTAGAACCAAAATACACGAATCTATCACAAAGGATTGTTGCGCCCTGTTTTCTCGCGAAAGCGGGTTTTGACATGTGACAACTCTTTTAAATGGGTATTAAAAGAGAAGAGTCGCCACCTAATGATTTTGAGGTGTGTTAGGGTACCTATTTGCAAATAACTCTGTTTAACTAGTCCGTGTCACCAAAGATCGGGTAAGGGCTAAAATTAGCTCAAAGAGAAGGTGTTAGACACTCTTCGAGGTTCACAACTGTGGGTCCCGACCGGACATTAAATTATGTGGATTATGCAATTAGGCTAGGTGATCAAATAAATAAAGGAAAATTTAGAAGTCGAAGAGTGGAAATATGAGAATCAGCATAAAATCTTAATGAATACAAGGATACAACTACATTGATCTATGTTAGATGACTGAGTGTAAAATACATAAAAAGGAGGGGGGGTCCTAAGTTTTTTAGGCTAAAGGATCATCCCGTACAACATAAATAATACTTCGCAACTCCCTTAAGGTAGGGGTTGCTCATATTATTCAGCGAGCACAGACTATCATCTCCTGCTACCCAATTACTATGTTGTAGTTGTTTACTTAAAGGCACTCTGATTCAATTCTAAATCGTACCCTATGCATGCACTACCCGTCCCATGCCTATGGTCCAAGAGGCTTTGGACCTCTATTAGGTGGTTCTAGACTCAGCTTAGGTTGCACAAAATGATAAAAACTAGGTGGCAATCAAAACAGATAGGACTTCATGTAAAGACAATTAAAGGCTCAAATTAACTTCCACACATAAACAACAAATGCACGTGGGCAGTTTAGGCAGTACATATTTTAGGGGATTAAGACACATTAGAGTTGTCAAATCCTATAGGCATAATTTCTAGGTGATTCTGATCTACAACATCATACAAACATCATTGTTGTTTCTGACTAATGAATTCGTAGATTAAAGGTGTTAAAGAGCTCCTATAGGCATGATCTCTAAATTGTTCATGCAATGGGGCAGTAAAACTGTTGAAAGCTCAGAATTAACGACGTTTGATTTTATAAACATGCTTCCTAGACGAGTGATAATATCCCATAGGCAGGATTGACAATTGAACTTGATTTTATAATACTTCATCCCTATAGGCATGTCATCTAGGCGGGGCAGTGTAATGAAAGTAACGAAAGCGGTCGATTGATTGATTAAGATCCTATAGTCATGAGGTCTAAAGGAGCAGCGTGCTAAGAGCAATAGAAGTAGTTGATTGATTAATTAATTAAAACCCTATAGACATGGTGTCTAGGTGGACATTAGCAAAACATGTGTTATTCTATCCTATAGGCATGCTATCTAGAAGTGTCTAGTAGTACAGATAGAAATAAATATAGCAATTACTTGAGCCAACATGTTTTGACAAGTTAAGTGAAGTGTGTACGTGATTCCTATAGGCATGCTTTCTATTAGTGTACAACACACTAAACTAAATAATGTATAAGGCATGCTGAACGAAATAGCAAATAGAACACATAGACCATAGAGGCATGTTTTCTACCCTTTTATGCGAGCATTAGAATACCCAGCCTTTTTCACTAATCTCCCCCATCGTTTGCTTACAAATTATTACATGACCAAAGATAAAAAAAGGAAAAGAAAGAAATAGACTTTGAATGTTACAGAACCAAGATGATTACATTCCCAACAAGTAGGGCAGACTTAATAAGAGTTAACCCCAACACTGTCTGGGCCTTCAGCAGACTCTTTCATTCGGATAGCAGGCCCGGATCCAAACACTTCCCAAAAACAGGAGAGTATGCCAATTTGCACATCCCAAAGCCACACATGGACTCATATCGAGCCCAATATTGACCAATTTTACCAAATAAATTTATAGATCATATATGGAAACCAACCAAACAATTCTAAAGCAACACCTCATAGAGATGGGGTTGTATGACATTTAGTAGGATTCATAAACACATTGGCATTTCAGAAGCAAGAGTGATAACATTGATCAAACAAAGAACAGGAAACTAGGAGAGTCAATAGACTCTACTTGAAACATGGTAAATGCAACATAGGTTACATCATTAAGCAGGCGACAACATGCTATATATAGAAAAAACACTTGGAGAGTTAAGGAGACATGCAACTTTACATTAACAAGGCAAACATACTAGGCACATACGAGGTGAACATGCTAATTTTTCTAGAATGAGATCAGAATAGAGCATTGGCCTAAAAGGATTTTAAAACCTAGGAGGCTAAATCATGAACGGTCAGACAGAGTCATAGTCAGGAAATGATAATTACACACGACAAACAGGCAAGCAAGCAATCGATGAGAAGCCTAATCATGCTGAGTATAACACAAAGATCTCAAAGTCCAAAGGTGTCATGGCAAGAAGACATATTATCTTAAAGTTAAATAGAACATGCAGACTCAGAACTTAAGCCAGTCGACTATGCATGATCATGGAACCTAAATGTATTGGGATTAAACTAGAAGCATAAGCAATACCAAAGAATGTAGGATTGACCAAGCACCAGAACATAGCAACAAGTTTGGTTATAACATTGTGACAACAAATATGGTTCATGTAAGTAGGTAAAAAACAGAGTTCACATAAAGGAATTATCAGTAAAAGTTTATTAAGGCAAATTCTGGGTAAGAGATGATTCCCTAGGAATTTTAGTGCGAGAATCTAAAACAAGGCATGAGATAAACTCACAATAAACAGCAGAACAACAAAGCAAACTTAAAGATACAAAGTCATTCAAGCTGAACACATAGGAGTTTAAAGAATTAGGCAGGTTGTGACACTAGGAGATTCAGAATTGTAGAATAGCTACAATGCAAGTAAAATTGCCAATGATTACAACACTATATTGGAGTTATATTGGTTAGAACAACATGGATATGCGAAGCACTGGAAACAAGCAAAAAAGGATAAAATTTCAAAAGTCAAGACACTCACCAGTTTGCAGATTCAACAAATAGAATAGAAGAGAAGGCTAAGTGTCAGAAATAACTCGAATATCACCAGCAAAGAGTACAACCAAAAGACCCAAATCCTAGTGCGTCAGAGTTCACAAGAGCCTCAAATGAGCCACGAGTCGTGCTCGCACTAGAGAGGTCGTTAGAGAGGGTTCTGATGGGCTTGGCTTTCAGCCGGCCAAGAGCAATAGATTCAGAATAATATCGAGTGAGTGAGGATATGAGAGAATAACAGTGATCTAGGTCCGTTAAAGGGGGTTAGGGGAGGGGTTTATATAGTAGTAAAATTGAACGAACAAACAAGGAAACATAATTAATCAAACACAAAAATAAGGAAAGAAAAGCATGCAAAATCAATTTAGAATAAATTTAGGAAAAAAATCGGGTAAACCCTAGTTCAAGAAGGAGAACACAAATAGTCAGATATCTCACTGAATCGGACCCATAGAGCCTGGTAATGAGCGTATACAGACAAAATATCGTTTGGATTTAAACCAAATGGAGCTTTATTCCCTCGATTCAGAGCCTGGCACTTGACAAACATAGGCGAGTACTATGTGATACCAAAATCGTGTAAGAAACAACGAGACAGAGCATAAATAGAAAGGGAATCATGGAGTGATTCCATGTTGAGGTCGGAGTTGGACAGAATAAGGGAGGCGGCTGCTAGGGTTTGAGAGTAGAGGAGAAGAGAGGAATTAGGGGCGGCAGTCTTAGAGAAATGTTAGGGTTTCGAGTGGGTTTAGTTAGTTTAAAGCAGAGGGTAATTGTGGGATGTTGATCTTGAGAGATCAATGGCTAGGATTAGAAGAAAACGGAGCGGGTCGTTGTAATAGGCCCCGACCGGGTTTGGGAGAGCGGTCGTTTGGTTTGGGCCAAAGGAGGTTGGGCTAAGGATTTGGGATCTCCGGGCCACTGATTTGGGTCTGTTTGGCTCGAAATTAGCCCCACATTTGGGCTACAAATTAAATACACGAAAAATTATGAAAATTATTTATAAAAAGTAATTAACAAATAATAAAAATATTTTTTGTGTAGTAAGATGCTTGAAAGTAATAATTTAATATTATAAAAATATAAAATGCTATTTGGGTGCAAATAATATAATAAAAATATAATTATGCACAACATATAGGCTATTATTGCAAAATTGTGTAAATAGCTTAAAAATACAAATATACTTATATAAAATAAAGTAAAATATTTTGAAACATATATGTTGATGAAAATAATAACTTTGGATAATTAAGGTATCACAAAATAATTTAAAAGGGGTAATTAATAAATATTCATTTAATTTAAATGCAAAAAAATCAATTTTAAACCCTTTTTAAAAATAAATTATAAAAACTATAGAAAATACTTGTATAAC
The DNA here is from genome assembly GCF_000715075.1 of Nicotiana tabacum. Lineage (NCBI taxonomy): Eukaryota > Viridiplantae > Streptophyta > Magnoliopsida > Solanales > Solanaceae > Nicotiana > Nicotiana tabacum. The sequence goes on from NC_134100.1 coordinate 64,183,194, forward strand.
TCTTTTAAATTACGTAATGATGCAAAATGATATTTTGAAAGTATATATACCATTTGAAAAAAGAATATGAGGGCAAAATTGGGTATCAACAACTGCCTTTCTTTACCCGAGAATGATGAAAGAGTTGTCGGGTAAAGAAAATGACGACCAATTTTATTCGAAGTGAGTGAGGAATGATGTATTTTGAAAAAATGGGGGCCGAACCCTGGTTCTTGAGTTGCGTACATATCCCTGGTGTTACGGAAATCAGGCCGTGTGTAATTCTGGATCCAACGGAGAATGAAACCGATGGAGTTGTTATAAGAGTGGTCTTATGCTTCGAAAAAGGACATTTTAGGTAGGGTAGTGTCGTAGGTAACAGATGATTTAGGTGGAGCCGTGAATGCGTATTTGAACGTTACAGATGTGTAAAGCAAATATTTGAACGGTTATAAAATAAAAGGGTAATCAATTGCTGATCATTAGTTACATTTGAGGTGATCGAAGGATGTGAACATTGTGAACAGAAACCAGAGTGAGAATTGCTCCTGTTTGTAGAATGGTTACCTCCCGAGTTACTTGCAAAACGTAAAACACGATGCCTGCGAATATATATGGGTTATTGAGAAAATTTAAACATGATGCAAATTCCCTCTGGACTATGAGGGTTGTCTTCGGACGATGAGGATGATGTCCTTAGACCATGATGTCCTGGGCCATGAAGCGTATGATAAGGGATTCGCAGGCCATGGAATGGTGTCCTCTGGCCATGAAGATGGTGCCTCTGGACTATGATGCCTTTGAATAATGATATGCAATTTCGAGAGATCCTCCGGCCCTGACATGATGTCTTCGGGCTATGAGGATGATGCCCTCATACTATGATGCCTTAAGACAATATGGTGATGTTTCAGCCCATGAGATGCAAAGATGCGGTGATATCGATCGTTTGATAGAGGAAACAAGTAATGCTTAGTCATATGCGAGAACGAGACGAGACACACATTAGTCTTGTATGGGATGAGGGTAGTGCTTAGCCCGATGCAAAGAGCGGAGACAATGTTTAGTCTCATGCAAGGAAAGGCAATTCCTAGCCTTTTGCAACAATGGAGGCAATGCTTAGCCTCGTGCAAGGAATAGAGACAGTGCTTACTCCTATTCAAGGAAAGGCAGTGCTTAGCCTTATGCAACGATGAGGGCAGTGTTTAGCCCTATGCAATGAGTGGAGACAATGCTTAGTCTCATGCAAAGAAAGGAGACAGTGCTTAGTCTCTGGCAAGGAAAGGCAATACTTAACCTTATGCAATAATGGGGGAAATGCTTAGCCTCATGCAAGGAATAGAGGCAGTGCTTAGCCTTATACAATGTGGAGACAATGCGTAGTCTCATGCAAATAATGGAGACAGTGCTTAGTCTCATGCAAAGAATGAAGACAGTGCTTAGTCTCATGCAAAGAAAGGCAATGCTTAGCCTTATGCAAGGATGAGGGCAGTGCTTAGCCCTATGCAAGAAAAGCAATGACTAAATGCAAGAGAATAAAGCATTTCTTAGCTTGATATGTTTGCATTTGGTGCCCTTTGTCGGTGTGAAGATAGTGATCTTGCTGTGTGTATGTATTTGCGGACGTTCCTTTTATGTTCATTGTGCCTGCATCCGAAGAAAAATCATGAGTTTTACTGGGGGGAAAGGTTGGTTCGTGCTCTCGATTCCTTTCTTCGCCTTTGCTTTTGTTTGGAGGCCCTGCTTGAGTCACCCCGAGTAATATCTGGCTACTATAGAAAAATATTTTCGAAAAACATGTATTTGATAAATTATTTATAAAAATGTAGTTATTTGAAATATGTGCTAATGCACGAGAGCAAATAGTTTGTTGAATTGATGACTGTGACATGCTTTTGAGACATTGCAACCACCTTAACTCGGAATTTTGGGGATCCTCCTCAAAATTCTGCCCCAGTTTAAATGCGTACTTCTGGCGATACATTCCTTGGCGATTCCGAACGTGATGAGATCGGGCAGATTCGAGTTCTTGCCCTAGTTTCTGACCATAGGGGGAATGAAGATTTTATTATGATGTGACCGAACCCACAGGGCTACCTATGTATCTCCTTTTAAAACGGGAATCAGGTCAAGTGTAGTTTAGTTACATCAAATAGAAAGTGTAAGCATAAACTTAAACATAGTATCTCTTGATTGTCTTCGAATTGATAGGTTTTGGCCAAGTCTCTCTATCCATTTCTGCAAGTATAAGTGATCCTCCTGTTAATACTCGGTGAACCATATAAGGGCCTTGCCAGTTGGGTGAGAATTTCCCCTTTGCTTCATCCCGATGTGTGAAGATCTGTTTTAGTACCAATTGCCCCGGTGTGAATTGTCTTGACCTAAACTTTTTGTTGAAAGCTCTTGCCATTCTATTCTAGTAGAACTGACCATGACATACTGCGTTCATTCTTTTTCCATCAATGAGAGCTATTTGTTCATACCGGCTCCGTACCCATTTTGCGTTGCTGAGCTTGGCTTCTTTAATAACGGCTCTAGTATCGTAAACTAGTAGATAGAGAGTTTCCCCAATGGATGTACGAACTGTGGTGCGATACCCGAGCAAAGAAAATGGTTGCTTCTCGTGCCATTGTTTGTAATTATCTACCATTTTCCTCAATATCTTCTTGATGTTCTTGTTGGCAGCTTCTACGGCTCCATTCATTTGCGGCCTGTATGCTGTAGAGTTTCGATGCTTGATCTAGAATGTTTCACACATGGCTTTCCTCAAGTCACTATTAAGATTGGTGGCATTGTCAGTAATGATTGACTCAGGTACTCCAAATCGACAAACTATGCGGTCCCGAAAAAAATCTTCTACCACCTTCTTAGTTACAACCTTATAGGATGCAGCTTCAACCCATTTTGTGAAGTAGTCTATAGCCACCAGAATGAACCTATGTCCGTTTGAGGCAGTGAGTTCAATTGGTCCGATGACATCCATACCCCAAGCAAAGAAGGGCCAGGGCAAACTTGTTGTATTGAGTTCGTTAGGCGGCACTCGTATCATATCAGCATGTATCTGACATTGGTGACAATTTTGAACATATTTGATGCAGTCTGTTTCCATAGTCATCAAGAAATATCCTGCTCTTAATATTATCTTGGCCAGAATGACACCATTCATCTGGTGTCCGCAAGTTCCAGCATGTATTTCTTCGAGCAATCTAGACGCCTCCTTGGCATCGACGCATCGCAACAATCCCAAGTCAGGAGTCCTTCTACATAATTCCTCCACTTTGAAAGAAATGGTTGGCCAATATTCGAAGCTTGCGCTTCTGAGTGTGCGTAGCGTGCTCGGGATATTCTCCCTTTTCTAAGTATTCCTTGATGTCGTGGAACCACGGATTTTCGTCAATCTCTTCTTCAACATAAGCACAATAAGTTGGCTGCTTATGAATTCCTATTGGGATAGGATCGATGAAATTCTTGTCTGGGTGTTGTATCATGGATGACAAAGTGGCTAATGCATCTGCAAACTCATTCTGAATCCTTGGAACATGTTTGAACTCTATCTTTGTGAACCTCTTGATCAGCTCTTGTGCACAGTGCATGTATAGCAATGTTTTGGTATTCTTCTTAGCCAATTCTCCTAGAACATGGTGCACTAATAGGTCTGAATCTCCGATTACTAGCAACTCCTGAACGTTCATGTCAATGGCCAACCTGAATCCCAGGATGCAGGCCTCATATTCTGCCATATTGTTGGTGCACGGAAACCTGAGTTTTGCGGATACCAGATAGTGTTGACCAGTTTCTGATACTAAGACAACTCCGATACCCACTCCTTTGAAGTTTGCTGCTCCGTCGAAGAATATCCTCCAACCATCGTATGCCTCGGTAATATCTTCTCCTATAAACGATACCTCCTCGTCGGGAAAATACGTTTTTAATGGTTCATATTCTCCATCTACGGGATTTTCTGCCAAGTGATCCGCCAATGCTTTCCCTTTGACTGCATTTTGAGTTACATAGACTATGTCGAACTCACTCAACAATATCTTCCACTTTGCTAACTTTTCTGTAGGCATGGGTTTCTGAAAGATGTATTTTAGTGGATCCATCCTTGATATGGGATATGTAGTATACGCACAGAAATAATGTCTCAACTTCTAGGCTATCCATGTCAAAGCACAGCAGGTGCGTTCCAATAAAGAGTACCGGGCTTTGTAAGACGTTAACTTCTTGTTGAGATAATATATCGCCTGCTCCTTCCATCCAGTTTCATCATGTTGTCCTAGAACACAACCAAAGGCCCTTTCCAACACAGACAGATAAAGCAGCAGAGGTCTTCCTGGTTCTAGTGGGACCAACACTGGCGGTTTAGATAAATACTCTTTGATTTTGTTGAACGCTTTCTGGCATTCTTCAGTCCAGCTTATTGCAGCATCTATCCTCAGCATTCTGAAGATTGGCTCACATATCACTGTTGATTGTGCTATAAAATGGCTGATATAATTGAGGCGCCCTAGAAAACTCATCACATCCAACTTATTTTTTGGCGGTGACAAGTCGTGGATAGCTTTGATTTTTGACGGGTCTAACTCAATACCTCGGTGATTGACGATGAAACCTAACAATTTTCCAGAAGGGACTCCGAAGGCATATTTTGCAGGATTCAACTTCAAATTGTATTTTCGAAGCCGGTCAAAATATTTCTTCATGTCTGCTATGTGATCCGAACTCCTTTTAGATTTGATGATAACATCATCCACGTACACCTCTATTTCCTTATGTATCATGTCGTGGAATATAGTTATCATGGCTCTCATGTAGGTGGCCCCAGCATTCTTCAAACCAAACGACATCATTTTGTAACAATATATCCCCCACGGTGTAATAAAGGAGGTCTTTTTGGCATCCTCTTCATCCATCCAAATCTGGTGGTATCCTGCAAAGCAATCCACAAAGGATTGGAGTTCATGCTTGGCATAGTTGTCAAGCATTATGTGTATGTAAGGCAGCGGGAAATCATCCTTAGGACTTGCTTTGTTCAGATCTTGGTAATCGATACATATTCTAACCTTCCCATCTTTCTTTGGAACTAGCACAATGTTCGCTAACCAGGTCGGGTATTCGACCACTCGAAGAACCTTGGATTTGATTTGTTTGGTGATCTCCTCTTTTATCTTCAAACTCATATCTGGCTTGAACTTTCTGAGCTTCTGCTTTACCGGTAGACACATGGGATTGATGGGTAGCTTATGAGCTACTATGGATGTGCTCAAACCAGTCATATCGTCGTAGGACCATGCAAAGATGTCCTCATACTCTTTTAGGAATCTGATATACTCTTGTTTCTCTGACGGTGATGGATGAATGCTTATACGAGTTTTCTTGACTGTTTCAGAATCCCCTAAGTTAACGGCCTCAGTTTCTTCCAAATTAGATTTCGGTTTGTTTTCAAAATTCTCTACTTCTTTGGCGAGTTCCCCAGGTATTATATTATCCTCTAGATCTTCCGAATCACTGTCCTAATGTTGCGTTGTCTCATTACATGTCACAGTCGTAGGTTCATCAGGATATGTAATAATTATACTGAAAAGAATGTAGAAAAATAGTAATAAATATGAAAAGCAGTAATGCATTAATAAAACTTTTAAAATGTCAACAAGTACGACTCGATGGCTCGAGTAATTATTTCAAAACAAAATACTAAAATGTCTTGAATGCTCAAAACTATTTGAAAATAATTCATGCTAATTTGCCAGGCTACCTAGGAACTCGGCGAACCCGGGATGGTGCAACGGTCCAGTTCTTGAGAACAACTCCCTCTTCCATTGTCTGAATGGTAAGGTCTTCCTCCTCCTCCTCCTCAACAATTGCACTGCAGTCCATGTCTTCTTCGTCCAGAAATAGCTTCCTCATACTGTCCAAAATCTCATCTTCTTCAGATCCCCACATCATGTCAGCCTGATGGAATGTCTGGTGCAGGGGTGTTATGGGTTGTTCCAGCAGATAATAAGGGGTACGGCATGGTGGTGTCCAATCCTGATATTATTGCCATGTATATTTATATCCGAGTCCAAAGGTCGTGCCATGATACTTTGGTTGTACAGGTTTGGTGATCCCCTAAAGCTTTTTGCCAAGACCCTTGCCTGGTTCATATCTCGTCCACAACAATATGCTTTCTATCTTCTTGCTCCACCATCGGTCCTTTTCAATCGTGTTAACCTGTTCAATGTGATGATATGTTTATCTACCCAACTTTCTCTTGTTTTTGATGACTGGTACGGTCTGATTGGTGTAGATGGGGTTGGTTCCATCTCCATGAATGATCACCTCCTGATGATTCCACTCGAACTTCACAGCCTGGTGCAGAGTTGAAGCCACTGCCCCAGCTGCATGTATCCATGGCCGTCCCAATAATAGATTGTAAGTAGCAGATATATCTAGCACTTGGAACTCAACATTAAACCAAGTCAGACCCATCTGTAGATCGAGGTTGATTTCTCTGATAGGGGCTCTCTGAGACCCATCGAATGCCTTCACATTCATGCTTCCCATTTGTATCTTGTGCAGGCCTCCGATCTCTTTAGAGTGGTCAGTGGGCATATGTTCAGACTCGAACCTCCATCTATGAAGACCCTGGTGATGAACTTATCCTCTAGTTGCACTATGATGTGCAACACCCTGTTGTGACTCAGTCCTTCTAGTTGTAACTCATCTTCGTGGAAAGTGATTTTGTGGCAATCTAGTACCTGTCCGACCATGTTAGCCATCTCTCTACTAGTGATGCCGGCGGGTACATAAGCTTCACTTAACACCTTCATCAAAGCATTCTTGTGCGCGTCTGAGTTTTGCAACAGTGATAAGATGGATATATGAGCAGGAGTCTTGTTCAGGTGGTCAACAACATAGTACTCTCTTTCTTTTATCTTCCTCCAAGGATCGTCAGTGCCAGTCTCAACAACAGGCGCCTTAGTTGCAGCTTCCTTGCTCGTTCCTCCCAGATTCTCAGGTGTGTACATTTTGCCAAATCTGGTCATACCTTGTGCGACACCTGTTTCTTCCATTTTGGCTTTTCCTTTTCATCTTGCTTCGGCAAAATAATCCCACGGGACAACATCAAACTTGTAAGATGGTGTGGGAGCTACCATTACAGTGTAGGGTGTAGCTACCTCTACTTCAAATGGCGCCAGGGTTTGTACCTCAACTGGCGTGAGGATGACCAGAGATGTTTTAGGAGCGTCTCCCTCTCAAAAGAATCCAATGGATCCTTCCTGATCCCACTCCTCATCAGTTTCTATCACGTTCACTCCCTTACCTCTATAATCTGGGAGAGGGTTGTTGCGAACATTTGGTGCAGCTTTCTTTGCTTGTATAACCTTAGTGTCGATCAGCTTCTGAATCTTGTCTTTCAACGTGTGACATTGTTCAATGGTATGACCTTTCATGCATGAATGATAAGCACATGTTTTGTTGGGGTTGATCCATTGGGATGGATTTTCCACAACAACAGCAGGAATAGGGGTGACATAACCGGCGAACTTCAGTCTCTCATACGGTTAGGATATGTGTTCAACAATTGGGGTGTATTGTCTAGGTGGTCTGCGGTCAAAATTTGGACGTGGCTTTGGGTAGTTTTGGTGGGCGGGTAGAGGTGAATGGTAATATGAAGGTTGAGTGTTGTAGGTATGGCATGTGGTGGAAGGGTATTGGTATTTTGGTGGTGAGGGTTGATATGTTGGTGGAGGTGTTTGGTATGTGAGGGGAGACTTAGGACCCTGGGCTACCATCACGGCACCCACTTCTTTCTTCTTTGGGATACCTCCTAATTGCAAGGCTTTATTAGTGGCTTGCAGCACCTCAAAATTAGTTACGATCCCACTCTTGATTCCTTCTTCTATTCTTTCCCCTAATTTGATGATGTCGGAGAACTTGTGATTTTCGATGACCATCAACCTTTCGTAATACTGCGGATCTTGAGCTCTAACAAAGAACTTGTTCATTTGTTCTTCTTCAAGTGATGGCCTTACTTTTTTGGCCTTTGATCTCCAATGAGTAGTATACTCGCGGCACATTTCTGTTGGCTTCTTCTTAAGGTTTTGAATGTAGAAAACGTCTGGCGCGTTCTCTGTATTGAACCTAAATCTGTCCATGAAGTCTGATGCCATACTCACCCAATTAACCCACTTCTTTGGGTTTTGACTGATATACCAAGACAAAGCGTCTCCTGTAAGGCTTCGCATGAATAGTTTCATGCGGATTTGTTCATTCTTACCCTCTCCAACAAGCTTGTCGCAGTATGTTCTCAGATGCACCTTCTGATCACCAGTACCATCGAACATTTCAAACTTGGAAGGTTTGTAACCCTCTGGCAGTTCCACATCCGGCTGAATACACATGTCCTCATAGTTTAGACCTTTAACGCCTTTCCCATCTTTAATACTATGGACTCTACCTGTGAGCTTCTTGAGTTCCTCTACCATGTTTCTAATGAGTAGGTCCTTCTCAATTTATTCAGGTATGTATAGGGATTTTCTACGGGGTATGGGGTAAGGTTTTCACATATATCCGATTGCTTTAATGAGTTCCTGGAACTTGGGTATACGGGTGGTCGTTGGTCAAGTTTTGGGGATCAAGAGTAGATTGTGGTGCATTTTGGGGAGTGTGATAAGTGGTGGTTTGCGGGTATTGAGCTGGATGATGGTGATGTTGTTGAGGGGTTTGCACTGGTGGTGGGTTAAGGTTCTAGGGAGGTGCGGGATTATGATACTGGAGTTGTGCGGGAGGATTTAGAACTATGGGTGGTGGATTATGATTTTGTGCGTTTTGTGGTGGTGTTTGGTTCTGGGTAGTCGGGTTTTGCTGGTTGATGTCGGGAACATTGAGAGTAAGGGAGAGGTTTGCCAGATTTCGGATCTGCTCAAGCTCGCCCTGTAGTTCCAGGATTTTCTGCTCCAAATGTAAGACCAACTCATTCTGCCCCGGAGTACTTTTGCCATCTGAAGTTTCAACATTTTCTGCCACAATGACGTTGTCTTTCCGGATACCACTTAAATCATCCATTTTCCCTTTGCCCTTGCTTTTTCTTTTAGGGTCGCTCGGTGGAGGAGGAGGTGGAGGGCCTCTGGACATAGTTTGTTATGCTGATGATGCCAGTATACACGAACCAACCTTTGGGAACAGGAGTAATCCAAAAGAAAGAAAAAGCAAAAGATAACCAAGTCAGTAAGGTAAAACAAACTTTTACTAAATCAACTATAATAATAAAGTCACTAATATTACATCGAAATCTAATCTAAGCTAGAAAGCAGTAAAGAACATCATCTCCTAATCTACTGGGTCCCTGGAGGACCTTCTCCATGCTTGGCTCTTTTGACCTCGCTAATTAGGTTTCCCAGATCGCGCATATCCAACAGTAAATAAGCTTTTGCCAGATTTCCTCCTTTATCGTCGTCCATACCTTGACAATCCGAGAGTCTCTTTATCATCTTCCCTTCTAGATCCATCAGTCCTTATTCCAAGTATTCCAATCTTTCTAATGACTTAGTGGCAATCTTCTTCCATTCCCTTATCGCCTCTATGTTCAGTTTGTGCTGCTCCAGATGTTTAGCTTCAGACTCGAACACCCTTTTGCGTAGCCTCTTGTACTTAACCTGTGCCTCGACCACTTCATCTATGATCATATCCTTCAGATTGACTTCTAGCTTATCGTCCCCTGTTACATCGTCTTCCAGACATGACATATAGTAGTATATATGACCGGCGTGATACCTGTCTGGCTCAATAGTTTCTCTTTCCACAGTGATCTTTTGGTTCCATTGGAAACACGAGGTATGACTTATTTTCTTCCAGATTGTCTCATTACCCTTATAGGAGCGTAAGGGTAGATAACTTGCAGCCCGATCATCACCAAGTGAGTAGTCCCCTTCGATCTGATGATGAACTCACTACTAGGAAACCATTCAAACATTCAATGCACCTGCTCATCTGTCTGATTGCTGAAGAAACACACCTAACTTACAACATTTCCAGGCTTGGCAAACTTGTCTACAATAAATGTCATTTTCTTTGGGTGATGGTTGGCTATGTAGTCATTTAGTGGCCTTCGCAGAAGCTGTTAACGATACTCACCCCTCTGAAAGTGTTCCAGCAGCCAGACTTGTAGCAATAGATTACAACCCTCAAATTGTACGAATCCCTGCTTGCACCGATCTAGAGCGCGGTACATCTCAGCTAAGATCATTGGGATGATAGTATAAGTTTGTCCTTCAATACCATCCATTAAGGTCCTGGCGACCATGGCTAAGCGAGTATGAATTCTTCCTCCTTTTATTGGAAAGATCATTGGCTATGCGTGTACTACCCGTCCCCTGCCTATGGTCTAGGAGGCTTTGGACATCTATTAGGTGGTTCTAGACTCAACTTAGGTTGCTCAAAATGATAAAAACTAGGCGGCAATCAAAACAGATAGGACTTCACGTAAAGACAATTAAAGGCTCAAATTAGCTTCCACACATAAACAACAAATGCACGTAGGCAGTTTAGGCAGTACATATTTTAGGGAATTAAGACGCATTAGAGTTGTCAAATCCTATAGGCATAATTTTTAGGCGATTCTGATCTCCAGCATCACAGAAACATCATTTTTATTTTCGACTAATGAAATCGCAGATTAAAGGTGTTGAAGAGCTCATATTGGTATGATCTCTAAATTGTTTAGGCAATGGGGCAGTAAAACTATTGAAAGCTCAGAATTAAAGACATTTGATTTTATAAACATGCTTTCTAGACTAGTGATAATATCCCATAGGCATGATTGATAATTGAACTTGATTTTATAATACTTCATCCCTATATGCATGTCATCTAGGCGGTGCAGTGTAAAGAAAGTAACGGAAGTAGTCGATTGATTGATTAAGATCCTATAGTCATGATGTCTAAAGGAGCAACATGCTAAGAACAATAGAAGCAGTTGATTGATTAATTAATTGAAACCCTATAGACATAGTATCTAGGTGGACATTAGCAAAACATGTGTTATTGTATCCTATAGGCATGCTATCTAGAAGCGCTAGTAGTACATATAAAAACAAATATAGCAATTACTTGAGCCAATATGTTTTGACAAGTTAAGTGAAGTGTGTGCGTGATTCCTATAGGCATGCTTTCTATTAGTGTACAACACACTAAACTAAATAACATATAAGGCATGCTGAACGAAATAAGAAATAGAACACAAACCCTATAGGAATGTTTTCTACCCTTTTATGCATTAGAATACTCCAGCCCTTTTCACTAATCTCCCCCCATCGTTTGCATACAAATTATTACATGACCAAAGATAAAAAAAGGAAAGGAAAGAAACAGACTTCGAATATTACAGAACCAAGATGATTACATGCCCAACAAGTAGGACAGACTTAAGAAGAGTTAACCCCAGCACTGCCTGGGCCTTCAGTAGACTCTTTCATTCGGATAGCAGGCCCGAATCCAAACACTTCCCAAAAACATGAGAGTATGCCCATTTGCACAGCCCAAAGCCACACATGGACTCATATCCATCCCAACATTGACCAATTTACCAAATAAATTTATAGACCATATATGGAAACCAACCAAACAGTTCTAAAGCAACACCTCATAGAGATGGGGTTATATGACATTTAGCAGGATTCATAAACACATTGGCATTTCAAAAGCAAGAGTGACAACATTGATCAAACAAAGAATATGAAATTAGGAGAGTCAATAAACTCGAGTTGAAACATGGTAAATGCAACATAGGTTACATCATTAAGCAGGTGACAGCATGCTAAAGATAGACTTAACACTAGGAGAGTTAAGGAGACATGCCATTTTAGATTAACAGGGCAAACACACTAGGCACATACGAGGTGGATATGCTAATTTTTTCAGAATGAGTTCAGAATAGAGCATTGGCCTAAAAGGATTTTAAAACCTAGGAGTCTAATTCAAGAATGGTCAGACAGAGTCATAGTAAGGAAATGACAATTACACACAAAAAACAGGCAAGCAAGCAATTGATGAGAAGCCTAATCATGCTGAGTATAACACAAAGATCTCAAAGTCCAAAGATGTCATGGCAGGAAGACATATTATCTTAAAGTTAAATAGAACAGGCAAACTCAGAACTTAAGCTAGTCGACTATGCATGAGCATGGAAACTAAATGTTTTGGGATTCAACTAGAAGCATAAGCAATACACAAGAATGCAGGATTGACCAAGCACCAGAAAAAAGCAACAAGTTTGGTTAAAACATTGGGACAACAAATATGGTTCATGTAAGCAGGTAAAAAATAGAGTTCACATTAAGGATTTATCAATAGAAGTTCATTAAGGCAAATTCTGGGTAAGAGATGATTCCCTAGGAATTTCAGTGCGAGAATCCAAAACAAGGCATGAGACAAACTCACAATAAATAGCAGAACAACAAAGCAAACTTAAAGATACAAACTCATTCAAGCTGAACACATAAAAGTTTAAAGAATTAGGCAGGTTGTGACACTAGGAGATTCAGAATTGCAAAATAGCTACAATGTAAGTAAAATTGCCAACGATTACAACACAATATTGGAGTCATATTGGTTCGAACAACATGGATATGTGAAGCACTGGAAACAAGCCAAAGAAGATAAAATTGGAAAAGTCAAGACACTCACCAGTTGGAAGATTCAACAAACAACATAGAAGAGAAGGCTAAGTGTCAGAAACAGCTCGAATATCACTAGCAAAGAGAACAACCAAAAGATCCAAATCCTAGTGCGTCAGAGTTTACATGAGCCTCAAATGAGCAACGAGCTAGGGGAGGGGCTTATATAGTAGTAAAATTGAACGAACAAACAAGGAAACATAATTAATCAAACACAAAAATAAGGAAGGAAAAGCATGCAAAATCAATTCAGAATAAATTTAGGAGAAAAATCAGGTAAACCCTATTTCAAGAAGGAGAACACAAATAGTAAGAGATCTCACTGAATCGGACCCATACAGCCTGGTAATGAGTGTATACAGATGAAATATCGTCTGGATTTAAACAAAATGGATCTTGATTCCCTCGATTCGGAGCCTGGCACTTGCCAAAAATAGGCGAGTACTATGTGATACAAAAATCATGTAAGAAACAACGAGATAGAGCATAAATGGAAATGTAATCATGGAGTGATTCCATGTTGAAGTCAGAGTTGGACATAATCAGGGAGGCGGCTGCTAGGGTTTGAAAGGAGAGGAGAAGAGAGGATTTAAAGGCGGTGGTATTAGAGAAATGGTAGGTTTCGGGTGGGTTTGGTTAGTTTAAAGCAGAAGGGTGATTGTGGGTCGTTGATATTGAGAGATCAACGACTAGGATCAGAAGAAAACAGAGCGGGTCGTTGTAACGGGTCCCGATCGGGTTTGGGAGAGGGGTCATTTTGTTTGGGCCAAATGAGGTTGAACTAAGGATTAGGGATCTCTAGGCCAGTGATTTGGGTTCGTTTGGTCCGAAATTAGCCCCAAATTTGGTCTACAAATTAAATACACGAAAAAATATAAAAAATATTTATAAAAAGTAATTAACAAATAATAAAAATATTGTTTGTGTAGTAAGATGCGTGAAAATAATAATTTAACATTGTAAAAATATAAAATACTATTTGGGTACAAATAATGTAATAAAAATGTAATTATGCACAACATATAGGCTATTATTGCAAAATTATGTAAATAGCTTAAAAATACAAATATACTTATATAAAATAGAGTAAAATATCCTGAAACATATATGTTGATGCAAATAATAATGTTGGATAATTAAGTCATCACAAAATAATTTAAGGGGTAATTAATAAATATTCAAGTAATTTAAATGCAAGATAATCAATTTTAAAGCTTTTTTTAAAAAGAAAATTTTAAAACTATAGAAAATACTTGTAACCCTTGTAAATTAAGTAATGTTGCAAAATGATATTTTGAAAGTATATATACCATTTGAAAAAAATATGAGGGCAAAATTGGGTATCAACAAGGATCATATCTCAATATAACTCCGCTGCAATGCGTGACCCCATCCAAATATTGGTCCACATGAAATACCTTAAGTCACAATGCTCAAAATCAACAACCACGCGCAATTTGACGTCTAGTACCCAAAATACATGACCATAACCACGGGGAAGCAAACAACACAATATAACACAATCGGAAAAAGGCCATAACCAAGGCGCAATCACCCATTCCACACCCCAATCACCATCTCGCTCGGATTCCGCTTCAAGGCACAAACAGAACCGCACCATATGTGCATATGACCAACAAATCACAACCCCTCGTAGCATAGGATAGTAATACATAGAACATACCAGACACGAATGAGGTCAATTCTAGCCGAATGGCATATCCCTCAACAATAGCAGTATGGAGTCAACTAATCTGACTCTGTGTAGAATACACATCCTCATTGGGCCTACCAATGAGCCCCAAATCAACTATGGTCATCCACAAAAAGATAAATAACCCTCCGAAAGCCCACAATGACCTAACCATGACATATACTATCATCTGGCTAGCTTTGGCCACATTTTCACAGTCCACAACCACGAGACAATCTGTTTCTGAGAACTCCTAGTCTCCAAATCCATTGAACACACGCATCACCATATCTGATCCTAACTCCACCGCCTGAATGTCTAACATACCTCTCATACACGATCATCCCACGAGGAACACTTCTATAATTCTTCCATGCCATATAGCAAAATCTGAACATCAGTAGTCGATCAATCAGCCTAGTACCGCAATACCAATGAAGCATCCGCAAGTCGAAACTCAGTGCGCCCTTCTGAAATGCGCACCCTTCTCAAGCAATACCAAGTAGTAATAGAATCCATCTAGTCATTTGAAACGTTCGTGTTGTCTAAGAATTCATGACATTCCTTTCAAAACTGAACTGTAACCTTGCACATACCAATCTCAATCCCACAGGACACACCGTATCTATCATGCCATCTTATGTAAAGTACGAGAATCTCATAATCAACTATGAGTCACCAGCAGAATACATACCCGATCAGTCAAAAACCTTCCATTTGATCGCATCAAGGAGAAAATTATAACACGCAACATACCCCTTACGCTGGTAGGAAATATCCATCTCAAACCGTGGTAGAAACCCTCAAGAACTCTTCGTAACCCATTTGCACATAACCAGGCCATCATAGCTGAACCTCTCTGTCTCAACCAAGTCATGCAGGTCGCCAAACCTAAGAGTATTGCCACCAAAACACTTGTAGAGCCTCACTACATCATAAGTGCCCAAGGAACCGATCATATCCATTATCGTGCTGATCCAACCTGCTGCCAAGCTGTTCTATTTCTCTGAGCTCCTTTTGAATTACCCTCAAGTTAACTCTTTTTTTTGTCAAAACACCACGATCCTTACCCAAAGCTCACCACAAGAGATCCTAGCATAAAATCACACCGTCTTAAGGCCCATAAGCCATTGTATTCCCTCTTAAGCACCCCAAAAGTACCACAACCGAGACACCCACTCTGAAGAGACCCTCTGCAAATTTAAAGTTGTTCCTTTTACCCTTATGATACTGAAATATAGAATCCATCATAATACAGAAATACTGCAAGTCCCGACATAATCCAATGTAAATCTCAGATTCTAGCCATATATAAATCCTGAAATTTCCCAATTGCTACATATAACTCCTAAAGCCAGTAGAACCTTCTCGAGAGTCATCCACTCTGCTCAAATCTCAATTGCACTGCCCAAATGGGCTGAACGACCTGTGCCCTATTAGCACAGCGACACCAAAAGAAGTAATCCACACCTCTAAGCAACCGAGCAAATTCCTACTGCATGCGCACTACATCCTTCACGAATAACAACTCAATCATTCCATGATTCCCATAAAGTGCAATACATCATGCATCCAAAAATTTCCTTGATTAAGTCATCCTCAAAACCAACTTCTGCAAGTCATAACCGATCCACAGGTATGCCTCAAACCGAAATTGATACAACACATAACCATGCAATCAAATCATCGATAGTAGACTCCTCCACTTGGATCAAAGCCATAGAACAAACACTCGAAAATTCACAATACCCATACTCTATTACTGCCATAATCCCGCACTGAAATTCAACTAAATCCTTCATAAGCTCATGTAACGCAAATTATTTAATACCTCAAATTATCTGCTAAGCTCTCATCCATCCTCGTGATAGTCAGGTCAACATTCTTAACCAATCCAACTCAAATCATAACACCTATAACCCACTGGTAGAAAAGAAAGCCTCCACACAACATCATAAAGATCACACATCTGCAGATTACCCCGCAGGTGATAACCCGCCTACTTAGCCTCAACTGATATCTCTCTATACCTTTTTATAGCCACAATCACTACGCCATCACTTAATTTTCCTGAGTCTGAACTCACAACAAGACATGAAAATCTACTGTGTTCCATAATTAATCAACCTGAAAGATCCTTCAACCCGCCCATAACTCGAGACTATACATCAAATCGAGATAGAAATCAAGCACCCAATAGTCCTTTTTATATCTCAAGCAACATCTTCTCGTCACATTCAAACCATCTGAACACCTCCCGCCGAAACATCATACTTTATCATATAGCCATCCAATCACTCATCGAGCCACAAATTCCACTCATAGGGACACCACTGTACATAGAAGTCCAAAAGTACATGGTCACACAACTGTAACTACTGAGCCTAAGCTGCGGTCCAAACCCAGCCTCAAGTCCTTTAGACTGGCCCATCATCAGCACACAAAAAACACATCTCGCACCTCATCCATATAATCACAAGCCGTCGATGCACAGCTGATACCGAGCACTCACGTACGTATACGAGTGAGTGGAAGGAATTCAAAGAGATACGCTTCCAACTGAATCAATGTCGCATGATAAGGAAGGAAAGATAGGAAGTTTATCCTAAATGCCCTGTAGCCTCTCGAAGATAGCTATTGACGTTATCATAACGATCCGCTACACTATACTAGACACTTACTCATGACTCGAAAAACCTATGAACCTAGAGCTCTGATACCAACTTGTCACGATCCAAAATCCAACTAGTCATGATGGCACCTAACCTAACCCGCTAGGTAAGCCAATTAGCAACAATAATCTAATTCATTGAGATTTACTGAGAAATGTATTGATAATATAGCTGAAATTCTATACTAAGAATTCCTGAGGACTGGTAGTACAAATCATAAGCTTTTAAGATTTAGAGTTTACAAAGCTGGTATGATATAAATACATCATCTGTTTGAAATATACATGAACAAATTGATAATTCTAAAGCTACCAAGAACAAAAGGCAGCAATGACCGGAAGGCAGGTACGTCTTCAATGCCAGCTCCCGCCATACACAGTAACATCAACATCAAAAATCTGCATGCAAGGTGCAGAAGTGTAGTATGAGTACAACCGACCCCATATACTTAGTAAGTAACACCTCTAAAATTGGTATTGAGGGAATGAACCCCGAATATACGTGTTATGTATTTGGTGTTAAGGTGACGTACATGCTGGGTGACGGGCGTGTGGGTGTGCACCGTGTGAATCATGACTCAATTGTTTCTGTGGTAATTTGTAGTTACCTAATCTTGTCTTCATCCATGAGATATCTACGTGCTAGTGTAATTGAGCTATGATCCATGTTCGAAACCATGTTTAGGTTATATGCTTATCCTGTTGGGATCCACTGAGGTCATTTCTGTTGTTGAGTTATTTGCTTAAATTGTAATTACATACTAAGTCATGCTCAATCATTGCATATCATATCTCAGTCTCTGTTATCATTTGTCTCACATCATATTATCATTGTTTGGGTCGATTGGCATGAGATTTGTGAGGCTAAGAGACTGGAGAGATTGATGACTGAATAAGGCCGAGGGCTTGATTGTGAGGATATTTATGGGATCGGGCTATACACCGCAACATGCTCTATTGATTTTTGCCATGATTGGCTTATATTAGCGCTTGGACAGGATCCGCCCCTCCAGAGTCTGCACACCCACAGCGAGTGCAGGTACCTACTGAGTGCAAGTGCCAAGTGATTGGGGGGACTGAGTGACTGTGAGGACTGAGTGACTGTGAGGACTGAGTGACTATGAGGACTGAGTGAATTGATACTCTGAGAGTATGCATATGGTTTTATCACTGAGTTGCATTACATTCGACATGCACACTTGACATACAGGCATGGAGATGTATTGTCCTCATGCTGTACGGTATTGCGTCATTCATGACTTTACATACACATTGACATGTAGGCATAAAGATGTACTTTTCTCATGCCATTTGATAATGAAACATCTTACTTGTTGTTGAAAGTTTTCGGGAAAAATCACAGTTTTTTCTTCAGATTTACTCATATTTTGATGATTTTAGTAAAAGATTTGGATTTTTACTGATATATTAGAAAGCATGCCTATTCTTTGGAACTGTGAATGAGCTAAACATTATATCTCTGAGTTATTTCTTGTAACACTTTTATTATATTGTTATGAGCTGTGGTTGGCTATTGGTGTTGGTCTCTGACCTTTGTCCCAACTCGTCACCACTTTCAATCTAAGATTAGGTTTGTTACTTATTGAGTACATGCTATCGGTTGTACTCATACTACACTTCTGCACCTTGTGCGCAGATTTTTGATGCTGATGTTGCTGTGTATGGCGAGAGCTGGGATTGAAGACGTACCTATGTTCCGTTTATTGCTGCCTTTTGTTCTTGGTAGCTTTAAAATTATCAATCTGTTCATGTATATTTCAAATAGATGATGTATTTATTTTATACTAGTTTTGTAAACTCTAAATCTTAGAAACTCATGATTTGTACTACCAGTCCTTAGAAATTCTTTGTATAGAAGTTGAATTATATTATCATTACATTTTTCAGAAAAATCTCAATGAATTGGATTATTATTGCTAATTGGCTTACCTAGTGGGTTGGGGTAGGTGCCATCACAACTAGTTGAATTTTGGGTCGTGACAGAAACACACCTATAAATCTCATCAGAAAAAAAGAAGCTTGAATTCTATTTGATTTGAAAAAAAGAACAAATTTTGGACCCCATTTAGCTATTTCTCGCCGGGATGTCACACAGGTGACCACTCCGGCAATTATATTTATATTCGCTAGCCAATTATATTTATCTATCTATCTATCTATCTATCTATCTATCTATATACACACACACACACAACTATTTTTTAGGTAGGAGCTATACAATAGAGAAATTCCTTCCCCGTTTCCTGCAGAGGGACCAAGTATTTGATAGAGGAATTTTCAGAAACCACTATAGTTTAATGGCTATTAACACGACGCAACTACAATTTCAATATTTACTGTCCGTATATAAACTTACTTTGCTAGTGTCCCGTATTTTATGTATTCGTGCGCATGTATCAATGAATACAGTGTTGGTAAAAACGCTAAAATTGCGGGAGGAGATCTTTTTGAAAATGAAAAACGCAATAAATCACCGTGTATCCGTTTGAAAGATCTCAACCTACAAAATTGGAATACGACTCTTTATTCTTCTATAATTAGAAGATTTTGGTCAAATTTTCAAAAAATAGAGCACATACATTGTGAAAATTGAATTCGAAGTTCGCAAATATGCATTCAAATTTACAGATGAAGCTTCATTGATATAGCATATAGATGTTTTGAGTGCATTTGAGGTTGTTTTCCAACTGATTTGATTATTTTCCATCCGCCATTGATACATCAAGTTACTTAGTTTGCAGTGAGCGTTGAAAGTGTTACATGTATTAACAACAGAAATAGTAATTGAATATATGAATTCATTGTATTTTGATTAGTTATAAATATGAAAATCGGCATTGAATTATCTCCTGTTTTAGTTCTGAATTCAAATACAATAATACAAGCATAACAATGTCAATTTGACATTTTGGGAATTGGAACAATGAAAATGTTATATCGATTACACAATAGAGGGGATTGTGATAAAAGAGTATGCTTCATACGGAGATTTTGTTGCTGCAATTTCAAAGCAACTTGGTTGTGAGTTTGAAGTCTATTAAAATCGATTACAAGGTAGAAAGTAATTGTACGTCTATGAAAATACACAACAATATGGGTTTCAGGGTGTATGTAGAGTTGAAAAAGGATAACAGAAAATTCGGGAAGTATCCATTGTGTATAACTACAAAAGAGAAAGAAATGGAAAATACTGCAGCATGAGGAAGTGCTATGCAAGGTGACCTAATATAAATTGAATACACATATGGTATACATACAGTAGATAAAGGTGATACACTATCACTAGCGTCGTTAAAATCCGATGAACCAATTGATATTTTCGAGCCGGAAAAAGATTTGATTATTTCGAACCATAATCAAAAAGAGGTAATAGAAAGACATGTATACAAAGATAAGGCAACAATAAAGATTGTAATGGAGTAATATGCAATTGCTACAAGGTTTCAATTTCGGATTGAGAGATCAAATGCTATCAAGTTAGTGTATTTATATAATTGTGTATCTACTAGAATAAATTTATTGTTTGACTGTCTTTTCATATTAAAACAACATAGTGTATTGTGTATTTGACTTGTAAACATAACTGATTATATGTTCATTTAATGTTTTTACATTCATAACTGATCGCATGTATATTCAAATTGTATTTGCAGCGATACCCTGCTATGCATAAAAGAGCAATCAAAAAATACTTACTCTTAATTAGTGACTCTCTCCTAAACCCTCCCAATCTTCAGTTTTCTGAATTGCCGTCCCTGCTGTTAAATCTCGCCAGCGACGACGCAGACAAGGAACCCACCTTTCTCATCTCTCTCTCCGCTCTTCCCCTTCTCCACTCTTCATACTTCTCTTCTCCATTCTTTCTCTTCCTCTCTCCCTTCCTCCACTCCCGCTCTCTATGTGGGTGTGTGCGTGGGTGTTGTTATTTATGAACATGCCCTGAAATGATTTGCCAGCGCGAACTAGCCACAAACTGGAGCGTGGACATTCGTGCAGACAGCTTTCCGATGATTTCTTCCACCCTAGTGGTTGCCGCTGCAGACCGGACGATTCCTGCCTGTTTCTCGAGGTCCAGCCCATCTGGTCAGTCTTCCGGCGAGCCCCGTGATTTTTGGCGCCCTCCAACCAGGTTCTTCTATATCAATTTTGCTCCCCCAGAAGTGACAACTTTCGGTTTAGCAGCCCGTCTACAATCCAAGTTCCTTCATTTCATGATTTACTATACTCTGTTGCTTTAATTTGTATGCTATTTGTCGATTTTTGGAAAGCATTCCTGTTGGTGTATTCTTTCTAAGTAGTTTATATTCTTGCTATATCATTATCGCTTATTGTTCATCGTTGGAATTAATTTGCGTTGATTTGATTTATTATACTTTGTTGCTCCAATTCGTCTGCTACTTGCCAATTTTTGGGAATCCTTCCTTTTGGGTGTGTTCTTGCTAAGTAGTTTACGTTCTTGATATGCTTTTGAGACTGAGTAGTAGTATTTCCTTACTGTAGTTCTTTGCTGGTCTAGTGACTGGGGTGAGTGATGATAGAGTAAGGTCATGTCCTCGAACGGGGTGGAGGGTGGGGGGCAAGGGTAGTAAAGAGGATAGGGGAACCTCTGGTCTAAGAATTAGATCCTCGAACATAGGGATATTGACAGGGTAGTCTATTGAATTGGCGAAGAATCTCTAGAAGAGGAGGATCAACATAGCATGTATCTAGGAGACTAGATGGGTGGGTACTAAGGCTCGAGATGCAGACATGTATAACTTGTGGTACTCGGGAGGGGTGAGGGGGAAGAATGGGGTAGGCATCTTAGTTGATAGAAATCTCAGAGTGCTAGCGGTAGAGGGTTGGAAGGTGAATGACATACTGATAGATATTAAGATAGTTGTGGGGGGGTTTTTACTTTGAACATAACTAGTGCTTACGCGCCTCAAGTGGTTTTGGACGAGGAGGTCAAAAGGCACTTCTGGAGGACTTAGATGGGTTGGTGGGGGAAATTTTGCACACCAAGAATCTTATTATAGGAGGAGATTTTAATGGTCACAATGGGGCATTGTCTGAGGTTTATGACGGTATGCATGTCGGCTTTGATTTTAGAGACAGAAACGGAGAAGGAACTTCGTTGTTGGATTGTGCTAAAGACTTTTACTTGGTGGTCGTTAAATCGTGTTTTCCAGAGAAGGAGGAGCACTTGGACACCTTCTAGAGTATAGTGGCCAATACCCAAATTGATTATCTACTTCTCAGAAAGTGTGATAGAGGTTTATGCATAGACTGTAAGGTCATTCTGAAGGAGAATCTCACAACTGAACATAGGCTATTGGTTATGGACCTGACAATCACGTGGACAAGGAAAAAAAAGGGTTGTGTTTGGTCTGCCTAGGATCAGGTGGGATTCCTTGACTAAGGACAGAGCTCACGTATTGGGGGAGAAGTTACTATTTATGGCGGTACTAGAGGAGTAGTGGGGACTCGAGTTGTGTGTGGACCATGATAGTAAACTGTATTAGAGAAGTTGCGAGAGAGGTGTTAGGGTCTCTAAGGGTTTTTCTACTAATTACAAAGGGGACTGGTGGTTGAATGAAGAGGTCCAAGGTGACGTGGAAGCTAAGTAAGCGGTATATTTGAAGCTAGTAGAGATCATAGATAAGGTGGAGAAGAGGGTCAACATGGAGTGATAAATAAGAAGGCTAAAAAGGAGGCAAAGTTAGCGGTCACTGCGGCTAAGACTGCGACTTTTGGACATTTGTATGAAGAGCCTGGGGAGAGAGAATGTAATGACTCTTCAGGTCGTTTTGAGAATTAGAGTCTCGTTCGGTGGCTTAAGGTCTTGAGAAGCTTTGTATTATTTGTTACAACTTGCGTGTGTGGTCGAGTTTGATTTTTGGATGATTCGGGATTAATTTTGGAAGAATAATTCTTATTTAAGAAGCTTAAGCGGTAAGAGTTGACCGGAGTTTGACTTTTGTGTAGACAACTCCGTAATGGCATTTTGATAATTCCAATAGCTTCGTATGGTGATTTTGGACTTAGGCGTGCGTCCGAATTTGGATTTGGAGGTCTGTAGTGTAAATTGAAGTATTTCGGCAAAAACTGGAAAGTTGAAGTTTTGGAAGGTTGAAAGGTTTGACCGGGAGTTGACTTTGTTGATATTGAGATCAAATTGTGATTTCGAGAGTTGGATTAGCTCCGTTATGTCATTTGGGACTTGCATGCAAAATATGACGTCATTCCAGGTTGATTTGATATGTTTCGGCACGAGTTTTGGAAGTTGGAAGATTTGAAAATTCATAAGTTTGATTCATGGTGCAATTCGTAGTTTTGATGATGTTTGATGTAATTTGAGGCCTCGAGTAGGTCTGTGTTATGCTATGAAACTTGTTGGAATATTACGACGGGGCCCAGGGGCCTCGGGTTAGTTTCAGATGGGCTTCGTGCCATTTTGTCAAGTTTTATAGTTGCTGGTTTTCTGATGCTCCAGGTACTCTATGCGATAGAGTGTATGCTGTCATGATCGCGATGTGTTGTGGGAGCTAGGCGTGGTTCTTTTTCGCATTCGCATTGATGTTTCCGCGTTTGCGTAGCATGTTCTTGTGGTTGGCAGATTTCCTTCTTCGCGTTCGTAGGAAGTGAGTCACGATCGTGTACGTGTGAGTTGTCATTCATCGCGTTCCCATCCCTTGTTCCGCGTTCGCATAGCACATCCTGGGCACTGATATTTTTTTCTTCTTCGCCATCGCACAAGTTAGTTCACGATCGCGTAGTACATGTTTGGGGTAGTTTTGTTACTTCTTCGCGATCGCATGTTTAATTCCGCGATCGCGATGTGCAAATCATTTGGCAACAAAATATTATTTGGCAACATAATTGATATTGGAATTTGATAATTTTGGTATGGTTGAACTCGTATCGGAATGCGTGTTCGGATTTCGTAAATTTTATCGGGTTTCGAGGTGCAGGCTCGGGGGTTGACTTTTGGGTTGACTTTTTAGTTTTCATTAAAGATCGAAGCTTTATTATCCCGAAGTATTTCCTATGAGTGTTTTTTAATTGAAGTAATTTTCGCTAGATTTGAGCTGTCCGAAGGTTGTTTCACTCGAGAAAGTCATTTTAGAGTATCGGTCTAGCTTCTTTGAGGTAAGTATCTTGCCTAACTTTGTGTGGGGGAACTACCCCTTAGGACTTGGGTCGTTTGTGCTATTTATCTCTTTTGAAAGCCGTGTACGTGAGGTGATGAGTACGTACTCGAGCTTATATGTGAAAATTGACCTGTCTAGACTCTTAAGCATCTTTTATGTACTTAATTGGAATTGTTAGTACATGTCATATCTTTCATTCGTCATGTCTACTATCACATGATTTAATTGCAGTTGTCGTTACATGTCACATTCTTTACTTGTCGACTTTGATTCTATATGCTTTATTTGGAGTTGTTATCACTTTGTGTCAGTATGTGATTTCTTTAGTTGAAATTGTCGTCATATGATATCTTTTGTAGCCGGGTTGTCTCCATGCATTTAGACGTAGTACTAGTTCGTGCCATCTCTCTCATTGTCTGCCTAATTCATACCTTAGAGTCCGAAGTTTGCCATTCCATGGAAGTACTATCACTATCGAGGTTATCCTTTAACAATTAATTGGAATTGAAGTTATCGAGAGTTATTTTATCTATTCTAATCGAAGTTGTGTTTAAAAATGGCTGTTGTTCTTTGTTGAGTTACTGTTCCATTCATTTTGTTGTTATTTAGATTCTATATACATTGTGTTGAGTTGTGGGCTATTTGTTGTGAAGATATTGATATCGTTGAATCCTTGGAAAGGTTGTGGCCAACGGACAATTGTGATACGAGTTGTTATGATGTGTTGCTGTAATAATAGCACATGTGAGTTGTTGTGTGGTTTGGTTGTTGTTGTGCGGAGTATAAGGGTGGTATTTCACCATTGTTGTTATGTGGAGTATAACGGTGGAATTTCACTGTTGTTGTTATTATAAGGAGAATAAGGGTGGCATCTCACTGTTGTTGATTGTGTGGAGTGATACGAGTGGCTAATGTGTTAATATGTGGGCAGAGCGATAAGGGTGACTATTATACGGAGTGATACACGTGGCTATAGGAGAGATGAGGGTGGCTAATGATATTGTCTGGGCGGAATGATACGGGTGGCTATCAGAGAGATAAGGGTGGCAATTTCAGGGATGATGTGTGATGGTTTGGAGACATTGTGTTGGAAATTTTAGTGTGATGGTGTGCCTTTACTTGTGTTTGTCATACACCTTGCGTGACTTGTGTTGTTGCTTCGATGAGCTTTTCGATGTCTTTGATATCATTTGTTGACTTGGGCTACAGTAGTACACTCGCACAAGCATAAACTGTAACATGCCACTTATACTAGTTCAAGAGTATGAAACTTGTCATTTATTGATCTTGCCCATGTGTTCTTGCATTATCCATTTCCATGTTGCTATTGGGCCTGTGACTATGTTGGGCGGATTGGGATTATGAGCCTGTGACTATGCTGGGCGGATTGTGATTTTGGCACGTGAATTGTCCGTGCGGTTGTGATTCGAGATATGGGAACGTGGTGCCGTGAGTATATGATGGTGGGTTGTGGCCCGAGATTTATGACTGTGATATGAGGTAACATATAATGATTTCGTTGTTAGGCTTGTGTTAGATCGGCTTGATTAATTGATTGTCCTTTGTGCTTCCTTATTTGATTTTAATGATACTTCACGGTGTTCTTATTGTTTTATTGTTTATGTCACTTGTTGGGTTTTGTTGCCATTTACTGATTTTCGCTTTCCATTATTAGCATTATACTACTAAACTGCACTGGTTATTTTGTCTAGTGAGTGTCTTGACTTGTACCTCGTCACTACTCCACCGAGGTTAGTCTTGATACTTACTGGGTGCCGACCGTGGTGTACTAATACTACACTTCTGCATATTTTTGTGCAGATCCAGGTACTTCAGCACGTGTTTTGGAAGCTGGAAGATTTGGAAATTTATAAGTTCGATTCATGGTATGATTCGTAGTTTCGACATTGTTTGATTTAATTTGAGGCTTCGAGTAGGTCCGTGTTATGTTATGGAACTTGTTGGTATGTTTCGACGGGGGCCTCGGATGTGTTTCGGATGGGCTTCGTGCCATATCGTCATGTTTTAGAGTTGCTGGTTTTCTGATGCTCCAGGTACTCTATGCGATCGCGTGTGTAGTGCCGCGATCGCGATATGTTTTGGGAGCTAGACATGGTTCTTCGCGAATGCATTGATGTTTCCGCGTTCGCGTAGTATGATATTGTGGCTAGCAGATTTTCTTCTTCGCGTTCGCAGGAAATGTTTCGCGATCACGTACGTGTGAGTTGTCCTTCATCGCGTTCACGTCCCTTGTTCCGCGTTCGCATAGCACATCCTGTGCACTGATATGTTTTTCTTCTTCAAGATCGCACAAGTTAGTTCGCGATCGCGTAGTACATGTTTTGGGGAGTTTTGTTTCTTGTTAGCGATCGCATGTTTAATTCCGCGATCGCGATGTGAACATCACTAGGCAACAAAATATATTCTCCAAAATCGAGGGTTTGGCCATTTTTATTATATCTTGAGTTGTAGACCTCGGATTTGAGCGATGTTTCGTGGGGTTTTCAAGAAAATGATTGGGGTAAGTGTTCTTCACCCGGAATTTATTATATTTCATGATTCCATCTTTATTTTAATCATTAAATTTGTGGTTTGAGTTGAGAAAAATGGGGGGATTTGAGGGACGAATTGATATCTGAATTTGATAATTTTGGTATGGTTGAACTCGTATCGGAATAGGTGTTCGGATTTGATAAATTTTATCGGGTTCCGAGGTGCGGGCTCGGGGGTTCACTTTTAAGTTTTTAATAAAGATCGAAGCTTTATTATCCTAAATTATTTCCTATGAGTTTTGTTTTTTATGATTTGCAGTTATTTTGGCTAGATTTGAGTCGTCCGGAGGTTGTTTCACTCGAGAAGGTCATTTTAGAGTATCGGTCTAGCTTCTTTGAGGTAAGTATCTTGCCTAACTTTGTGTGGGGGAACTACCCCTTAGGACTTGGATCGTTTGTGCTATTTATCTCTTGTGAAAGTCGTGTATGCGAGGTGACGAGTACGTACTCAAGTTTATATGTGGAAATTGACCTGTCTAGACTCTTAAGCATCTGTTATATACTTAATTGGAATTATTAGCACATGTTATATCTTTTATTCGTCATGTCTACTATCACATGCTTTATTTGAAGTTGTCGTTACATGTCGCATTCTTTTCTTGTCGAGTTTGATTCTATATGCTTTATTTGGAGCTGCTATCACTTTGTGTCAGTATGTGATTTTTTTTTTATTGTGGAGCTACTCTTAGTTGAAATTGTCATCACATGATTTCTTTTGTTGGCGGGTTGTTCCGTGTATTTAGACGTAGTACTAGTTCGTGCCATCTCTCTCATTGTCAGCCTAATTCATACATTGCAGTCCGAAGTTTGCCATTCCACGGAAGTACTATCACTATCGAGGTTATCCTTAAATAATTAATTGGAATTGAAGTTATCGAGAGTTATTAATCTATTCTAATCGAAGTTGTGTTTAAAAAGGGGTTTTGTTCCTTGTTAAGTTAGTGTTCCATTCATTTTGTTGTTATTTAGATTCTATATACATTGTGTTGAGCCGTGGGCTATTTGTTGTGAAAATATTGATATCGTTGAATCCTTGTAAAGGTTGTGGCCTACATTCAATTGTGATACGAGTTGTTATGTTGTGTTGTTGTAATGATAGCACATGTAAGTTGTTGTGTGGTTTGGTTGTTGTTGTGCGAAGTATAAGGGTGGCATTTCACCGTTGTTGTTATGCAGAGTATAAGTATGGAATTTCACCATTGTTGTTATCATGCGGGGCCTAAGGGTGGCATCTCACTATTGTTGAATGTATGGAGTGATACGGGTGGAAATTGTGTTATTGTCCGGATGGAGCGATAAATGTGGCTATTATACGGAGTGATACGGGTGGCTATAGGAGAGATAATGGTGGCTAATGATATTGTCAGGGCGGAATGATACGGGTGGCTATTAGAAAGATAAGGGTGGCAATGTCAGGGATGATGTGTGATGGTTTGGAGACATTGTGTTTGAAATTTTAGTGTGATGATGTATTTTTCCTTGTGTTTGTCATACACCTTACGTGACTTGTCTTGTTGCTTCGATGAGTTGTTTGATGTATTTGATTTTACTTGTTGACTTGGGCTGCAGTAGTACACTCGTACAAGCATACACCGTAGCATGCCACTTATACTAGCTCAGGAGTATGAAACTTGGCATTTATTGATCATGCCCATGTATTCTTGTATTATCTACTTCCATGTTGCTATTGGGCCTGTGACTATGTCGGGCGGATTGGGATTGTGAGCCTGTGACTATGCTGGGCGTATTGTGATTTCGGCATGTCAATTGTCCGTGCGGTTGTGATTCGAGATGTGGGCACAAGGTGCCGTGATATATGATGGTGGGTTCAAGCCCGAGATTTGTGACTGTGATATGAGAAACTACAGAGTGATTTCGTTGCGAGGCTTATGTTAGATCGGCTTGATTAATTGATTGTCCTTTGTGCTTCCTTATTTGGTTTGAATGATACTTCACGGTGTTCTTATTGTTTTACCGTTTATGTCACTAGTTGGGCCTTGTTGCCATTTACTGATTTTCGCTTTCCGTTATTAGCATTATACTACTAAACTGCACAGGTTATTTTGTCTAGTGAGTCTCTTGACTTGTACCTCGTCACTACTCCGCCGAGGTTAGTCTTGATACTTAGTGGGTGCCGACCGTGGTGTACTCATACTATACTTCTGCACATTTGTGTGTAGATCCAGGTACTTTGGAGTTCGTTGGTTGTTAGATAGCGAATCAACTACTGCTGTGGAGACTTCAAGGTATACCTGCCGTGGCGTTCACAGGACTCAGAGTCACCTTCGGAAGATATTTTTGTACATTTTATTTCTTTTTCGGAACAATTGTACTTGATTTTCTAGTGAACTCAGTAGCGCTTATGACTTGCACTACCGGTTTTAGGATTGTAAGGTTTTTATAGAGATTTCTATTTCATGTTTAACAGTTGTTGGTTGAATTTTTCTATTAATTCAGTAAGTGTTAGGCTTACCTAGTCTTAGAGACTAGGTGCCGTCAAGGCATCCTATGGAGGAAAATTTAGGTCTTGAGAAGTTGGTATCATAGCTCTAGGTTCATAGTCGTACGAGTCATAAGCGAGTTTAGTAGAGTCTTGCGGATCGGTACAGAGATGTCTGTACTTATATTCTAGAGGCTAGGGAACTATTAGGAAAAATCTCCACTTCTTTCATTCCTGTCTAGCGGATTTGTTGATTTTGAAGTTTAAGCCTTTGTTATTCTATTCTCTCACAGATGGTAAGGATACGAGCTGCAGTTACTGATGACGCTGCCCCTAGAGCCGGTGTTGGCTGGGGCAGAGGCGGAGGCAGAGGCCGAGGAGGAGCGCGTGCCGCTGCTAGAGCACCTATCAGAGCAGTAGTTGAGGAGCCGCCAACAGCTCCGATTGGGGGACAGGTACCGGAGGCACCTATTGTTACCCCCGGACTTCAGGAGACTTTAGCGCAGTTTCTGAGCATGTTTGGTACATTAGCTCAGGCGGGATTGATCTCCGTTGCACCAGCTACTTCGTAGGTTGGGGGAGGAGCTCAGACTCTCACCGCCCGTACTCCTGAGCAGCGGGCTCACATTGGTCAGGTTTCGGGTGTGGTGTCGGTACAACCTGTTATTCCGGTTTTGCCTGAGTTCAGGCTAGGGGCATCAAAGGAGGAGCAGCTTAGACTTGCGAGGTTCAAGAAGTATATCCCTCCTACTTTCAGTGGTTTGGCTTTAGAGGATGCATATGGTTTTCTAGAAGAGTGCCATCGTATTCTCCGCACCATGGGTAATTTAGAGGCGAGTGGGGTTGCTTTTACTACATTCAAGCTGTCAGGAGCAGCGTATCCGTGGTGGCAGGTTTACGAGGAGGGTAGCCCAATCGATGCAGCTTCACTTTCATGGGCTCAGTTTTCAGATATGTTCTTGAGAGAGTTTGTTCCCCAGACTCTTCAAGATGCATGGCATGTTGAGTTTAAGTAGCTGCGTCAGGGCACCATGACGGTGTCATAGTATGCCATCAGGTTCAATGAGTTATCCCGTCATGCACCTACTTTGTTTCCTACGGTCAAAAAGCGAGTCCACAGATTCATTGAGGGGCTCAATTATGATCTTAGATTCTACATGGCTTGGGAGTTGCAGACTGATACTCCATTTTAGCAGGTGGTGCAGATTGCCAGGATGTTAGAGCATTTTCGGGGTAAGGAGAGTGAGGCTAAGGAGACCAAGAGGTCTTGAGGTTCTGGAGGGTTTAGTGGATTCTACTCTTCAGCTATGACCCATCATGGCGGAGGCTCGGGTAGTCGGCCAGTACAGTCCGCACTTCATACTACTCGTATTGCTCCAGTTAGTCAGGGTACTCATGTGGGGCAGTCATCTTTTAGTATGCCACCGGCACGAGGTTCCTATAGCGGTTATTCCAGCTATCTGGCACAGACTCAGTACGAGAAGCCACGCCCGCAGAGGGGTTATTATGAGTGTGGTGATACTAGGCAGATCATGAAAGATTGTCCCAGACTTAGGAGAGGCGGATTTCATCAAGGCACGCAGGCTACGGGCTCCGTTCCAATTGCTACTCCACCTACACAGCCAGCTAGGGGTGGAGGATAGGCGGGTAGAGGGCGCCCTAGAGGGGGAGGCCCGGCTCGGCCCATTGATATGGTTTCTATGATAGGGCTGAGGCCGCTGCACCAGATGTTGTCGTTGCAGGTATGGTTTTGATTGTTATAGGGGAGCAACATTCTTATCTTGATTTGGTTATGCTTATCGGGGTGAGTCCTCTTATCTTGCTTCACATATTTGTGAGTTTCGTAATTTTGTACTTGGCTTATGTGTTTACCCCTGTTGGGAGATTTTGTAGTGGTAGCCCGTGTCTATCATTTTGTTTTGTTCACTATTGAGAGATTTGAGGCTAGAAGTGACTTTCTGTTACTCATCACGGTAGGTTTTGATGTGATTTTTTATTGTTTGATTACAATTTTGGGATTTAGATGCTCTACTGGTATGGGGGTTCAATATGTGTCGTGATTTTGTTTAGCAGAATTGAATTGGTGGAAAGATTTTGGTTGGTACAATGTGTATACTACTTGTGATTCAGAGCTGAGGATCAGGTCCTCGCATTTTCATATGGTTCGATATGTTGAACCGGGCAACGTGTCACGGTGGAAGTTAAATTAGGATGAGATCCATGTGATTAGTTCATGTGTTTGATTCTCCCTTGTGAAATTGATTCTTAGTATGGTACTGATAGGGAGTTGTGCCTGTCGGGCTTGTTTGATAGTTCTCTTATGTGTTTCTCTTTGCATATTTAGTCGTATTCGCGTTGTGCTTATTGGATTTTAGCTTACCCAGGTGGCGTTAGATGTGACTTATCGATTTGAGTGTATAGTCATGGCATCTTCATGTTTCTTGCATCGTTGTCGGTATTGTGGAGTTTTGGAACAGAGTTCTAACTAATATGAGGTTGATTACCGGTGCTGGGTTTGATTATGGGCAGCTATTGTGATCAGAGATGTGGTTATGGGCATAAGTGTGATGTGTCACGTCGTGTGGTTGTACCTTATGGGTATAGGCATAAGTTTTTGCAACTGGTTGGGGCTGATACCATGTGTTGATGTAGGAATTGGGTCTTTTGGTAATGATTGGATGGTGGAAAATTTGGTTCTAAGGCTTATTGGTATTGGGGGAAGGAATAAATTCTCAGTTGAGGTGGTGTTGTCGGGACTATATGGATTGGGGTTACGCGGGGTCACCCGCGAGTATGAGTATGGTAATTTCATTCAGTGATTTGAGGACTTCGAAACGGATCTTGGCACGTTTGAGGATGAACGTTTGTTTAAGAGGGGGAGAATGTAACGATCCGACCGGTCGTTTTGACAGTAGCGCCCCGTTCGGTAGCTTAAGGTCTCGAACAACTTCGTATTATGTGTAATGACTTGCGTGTGTGGCCGAGTTCGGTTTCCGGATGATTCAAGATCGATTTGGAAGAAGCATTCTTGTTTTAGAAGCTTAAGCGGTAAGAGTTGACCGGAGTTTGACTTTTGTGTAGACGACTACGAAATTGAATTTCGATGATTCCAATAGCTTCGTATGGTGATTTTTGACTTAGGCGTGCGTCCAGATTTGGATTTGGAGGTCCATAGAGTAGATTGAAGCATTTTGGCAAAAATTGGAAAGTTGAAGTTTTGGAAGGTTGAGAGGTTTGACCGGGAGTTGACTTTGTTGTTATCCGGATTGAATTGCAATTCAGAGAGTTGGATTAGCTCCGTTATGTCATCTGGGACTTGCATGCAAAATTTGACGTCATTCTGGGTTGATTTGATATGTTTCGGCATACATTTTGGAAGTTGGAAGATTTGGAAGTTCATAAGTTTGATTCATGGTGCGATTCATAGTTTCAACATTGTTTGATGTAATTTGAGGTTTCGAGTAGGTCCGTGTTATGCTATGGAACTTGTTGGTATGTTTCGACGGGGTCCCGGGGGCCTCGGGTGTGTTTCGGATGGGCTTTGTGCCATTTTGTCATGTTTTAGAGTTGTTGGTTTTCTGATGCTCCAGATACTCTATGCGATTGGATGTATGGTGCAACGATCACGATGTGTTCTGGGAGCTAGGCGTGGTTCTTCTTCGCGATTGCATTGATGTTTCCGCGTTCGCGTAGCATGTTCTTGTGGCTAGCAGATTTCCTTCTTTGCGTTCGCAGGAAGTGTTTCGCGATCACGTACGTGTGAGTTGTCCTTCATCGCGTTCGCATCCCTTGATCCTCGTTCGCGTAGCACATCCTGTGCACTGATATATTTTTCTTCTTCGCGATCGTACAAGTTAGTTCGCGATCGCGTAGTACATGTTTTTGGAAGTTTTGTTTCTTCTTCGCGATCGCATGTTTAACTCCACGATCACGATGTGCAAATCACTAGGCAACTAAATATATTTTCCAAAATCGAGGGTTTGGCCATTTTTATCATATCTTGAGTTGTAGACCTCGGATTTGAGCGATGTTTAATGGGGTTTACAAGTAAATTATTGGGGTAAGTGTTCTTCACCCGTAATTTATTATATTTCATGATTCCATCTTTATTTTAATCATTATATTAGTGGTTTGAGTTGAGAAAAATGGGGAATTTTGAGGGACATTTTGAGGGACGAATTGATATCAGAATTTGATAATTTTGGTATGGTTGAACTCGTATCGGAATGGGTGTTCGTATTTCATAAATTTTATCGGGTTCCGAGGTGCGGGATTGGGGGTTGACTTTTTAGTTTTAATTAAAGATTGAAGCTTTATTATCCGGAATTATTTTCTATGAGTTTTATTTATGATTTGAAGTTAGATTTGAGCCGTCCGGAGGTTGTTTCACTCGAGAAGGCCATTTTAGAGTATCGGTCTAGCTTCTTTGAGATAAGTATCTTGCCTACCTTTGTGTGGGGGAACTACCCTTAGGACTTGGGTCGTTTGTGATATTTGTGTCTTGTGAAAGCCGTGTACGCGAGGTGACGAGTACGTACTCGAACTTATATGTGGAAATTGACCTGTCTAGACTCTTAAGCATCTTTTATGTGCTTAATTGAAATTTTTAACACATGTTATATCTTTTATTCGTCATGTCTACTATCACATGCTTTATTTGAAGTTGTCATTACATGTCGCATTCTTTACTTTTCGATTTTGATTCTATATGCTTTATTTGGAGTTGTTATCACTTTATGTCAGTATGTGATTTCTTTTATTGTGGAGCTACTCTTAGTTGAAATTGTCGTCACATGATTTCTTTTGTTAGCGGGTTGTCTCCATGCATTTAGACGTAGTACTAGTTCGTGCCATCTCTCTGACATTAGACTCCGAAGTTTTCCATTCCATGGAAGTACTATCACTATCGAGGTTATCCTTAAATAATTAATTGGAATTGAAGTTCTCGAGAGTTATTAATCTATTCTAATCGAAGTTCTGTTTAAAAGGGGGTGTTGTTCCTTGTTGAGTTACTGTTCCATTCATTTTGTTGTTATTAAGATTCTATATACATTGTGTTGATCTATGGGCTATTTGTTGTGAAAATATTGATATCGTTGAATCCTTGGAAAGGTTGTGGCCTACGGGCAATTGTGATACGAGTTGTTATGATGTGTTGCTGTAATAATAGCACATGTGAATTATTGTGTGGTTTGGTTGTTGTTGTGCGGATTATAAGGGTGGCATTTCACCGTTGTTATTATGACCTGTACCAAGCTTCGGAACCAAGTGTTGTTGTTATCATGCGGGCATATGGGTGGCATCTCACTATTGTTGAATGTATGGAGTGATAAGGGTGGCTATTATATTATTGTCTGGGCGGACAATAAAGGTGGCTATTATACGGAGTGATACAAGTGGCTATAGGAGAGATAATGGTGGCTAGTGATATTGTCAGGGCGGAATGATAAGGGTGGCAATGTCACATATGATGTGTGATGGTTTGGAGACATTGTGTTGGAAATTTTAGTGTGATGGTATGTTTTTTCTTGTGTTTATCATACACCTTACGTGACTTGTCTTGTTGCTTCGATCAGCTGTTCGATGTCTTTGATATCATTTGTTGACTTGGGCTGCAGTAGTACACTCGAACAAGCATACACCATAACATGCTACTTATACTAGTTCAGGAGTATGAAACTTGTCATTTATTGATCATGCCCATGTGTTCTTATATTATCCGTTTCCATGTTGCTATTGGGCCTGTGACTATGTCGGGCGGATTGGGATTGTGAGCCTATGACTATGCTGGGCGTGTTGTGATTTTGGCACGTGAATTGTCCGTGCGGTTATGATTCGAGATGTGGGTACCAGGTGCCGTGAGTATATTATGGTTGGTTGAAGCCCGATATTTGTGACAATGATATGAGATCCCACAGAGTGATTTCATTGTGAGGCTTGTGTTAGATCGGCTTGATTAATTGATTGTCCTTTGTGCTTCCTTATTTGGTTTGAATGATACTTCACAGTATTCTTATTGTTTTACTGTTTATGTCACTTGTTGGGTCATGTTGCCATTTACTGATTTTCGCTTTTCCGTTATTAGCATTATACTACTAAACTGCACTGGTTATTTTGTCTATTGAGTGTCTTGATTTGTACCTCTTCACTACTCCACCGAGGTTAGTCTTGATACTTACTAGGTGTCGACCGTGGTGTACTCATACTATACTTTTACACATTTGTGTGCAGATCCAGGTACTTTGGAGTCCGTTGGTTGTTAGATAGCGGATCAACTACTGCTATGGAGACTTCAAGGTATACCTGTCGTGGCGTTCGCAAGCCTCGGAGTCACTTTCGGAAGTTATTTTTGTACAGTTTATTTATTTTTCGGAAAAATTGTACTTAGAGATTTTCTAGTGAACTCAGTAGAGCTTATGACTTGTACTACCGATTTTGGGATTGTAAGTTTTGTATAGAGATTTCTATTTCATGTTTAATAGTTGTTGGTTGAATTTTGCTATTAATTCAGTAAGTGTTTGGCTTACCTAGTTTTAGAGACTAGGTGTCGTCACGACATCCTACTGAGGGAAATTGGGGTCGTGACAGAGATGGGGATAAGAAGCTGTACATGCTGGCCAAAGTGAGATAAAGGAAGGCCCGTGATCTAGATCAAGTGAAGTGCATAAAAGACGAGGATGGTAGAGTGCTGATGGATGAGGCACAAATTAGGCGGAGATGGCAGTCGTACTTCCATAAACTCTTTAATGATGGGATGGGGGATAGGGATATTGTGCTAGGTGATCTGGATCACTTAGGGAGTCATAGGGACTTTGGGTACTGTAGGCACATAAGTGTGGGGGAGGTCGAGGGGTTGATGCGTATGATGATCAGGGGTAGAGCGACCGAGCCAGATGAAATCCTGGTAGAATTTTTGAAGAGCGCGGGTAAGACAGGCTTAGAATGGCTCTCTAGGTTATTCAATGTAATATTTAGGATGAAGAGGATACCTGAAGAATAGAGGTGGAGTACGATGATTCCGTTGTACAAGAACAAGGGTTATATCCAGCATTGCAATAACTATAGGAGTATCAAGTTGCTAAGTCATACGACGAAAGTTTGGGAGAGGGTGGTGGAAGGGAGGGTGAGGAGGAGTGTATCTATTTTCGAAAACCAGTTCGGTTCAATGCCAGGTCGTTCAACTACAAAAGCCATTCATCTGCTAGGAGATTGATGGAGCAGTATAGGAAAATAAAGAAGGACTTGCATAAGGTGTTCATTGACCTAGAGAAAGCATATGACAAAGTCCCGAGAGAGGTTCTATAGAGGTGTGTAAAGGCTAAAGGTGTGCATGTATCCTACATTAAAGTGATTAAGGACATTTATGATAGAGCTAAGACACATGTGAGAACAACAGGAGGGGACTCATAACACCTTTCAGTTGTGATGGGGTTGCATTAGGCATTAGCCCTTAGCCCGTTTTTGTTTTCCTTGACGATGGATGCATTGACATGACACATTTAAGGTGAGGTTCCATGGTGTATGCTATTTGTGGATGATATAGTTTTGATTGGCGAGACTCAAGGAGGTGTTGATGACGGACTAGAGGTTTGGAGATAGACTCTTGAGTTTAAAGGTTTCAAGATGAGTAGGACCACTACAAAATAAATTGGAATAAGCTACGAACATCGTCGCTAATCTGTCGCTAAAATGCTCGTAGCTAGCAGAATTTCTTGATAATCCATTGCTAATCCGTCGCTAAATGAGATTAGCGACGGATTTTTCTGTTTAGCTACAGAATTTGTCCGTCGCTAAAACTTGATTTTTTAGTAGTGGACCAAGAAGGAGTATTTGTAGTGCAAGTTCAACAAAGTTACCTAGGACGCAGACATGGGTGTGAGGCTTGATACACAAGTCATCTCCAGGACAAACAGTTTCAAGTACATTGGATCTATAATAAAAGATAACAGGGAGATTGATAAGAATGTCACGCATCGTATCAGAGCAGGATGGATGATATGGAGGCTCGCTTCCGGTGACTTGTGTGATACGAATGTGCTG
Organism: Nicotiana tabacum; assembly: GCF_000715075.1. Taxonomy (NCBI): domain Eukaryota; kingdom Viridiplantae; phylum Streptophyta; class Magnoliopsida; order Solanales; family Solanaceae; genus Nicotiana; species Nicotiana tabacum. Next base: position 64,220,382 of record NC_134100.1, read on the forward strand.
CTAAACTTAAAGGTAAGTTCTACAAGGTAGTAGTTAGACTGACTATATTGTATGGAGAAGAGTATTGGCATGTCAAGAACTCTCATGTCCAGAGATGAAAGTAGATGAGATGAGGATGTTAGGGTGGATGTGTGGGCATACCAGGTTAGATAAGATTAGTAGTGAAGTTATTCGGGATAAGATGAGAGTGGCTCCTATAGAGGATAAGATGTGGGAGGTAAGGTTGAGATGGTTCAGACATGTTAAGAAGAGAAGCATAGAAGCCCCAATTAGAAGGTGTGAGAGGTTAGTCTCGGTGGGTATTAGGAGGGGTAGAGGGCGCAACTGGAGCTAACTGAGGACATTGCCTTAGATATGAGGGTGTGGAGAGACAAGATTAGGGTAGAAATCTACTAGATAGTTGAGCGTTTCTCTTTGTCTTACTCAGTTCACTAGCATTAGTATTAGTATGATATCTTTTTATTCATAGATTGCTATTACTATCCAGAGTTTAGATATTTTCTTGGCTTCAGTTTTTTTATCCTGTTTTTGTTCCTACTTATTGTTATTACTTCTTTTTTCATCCTTTTTCTAGCCGAGGGTCTACTGAAAATAATCTCTCTGCCTTTCCAGGGTAGGGGTAAGGATGTGTATAACTTACCCTTTCCAGACTCCACTTGTGGGAAATCAATGGGTTTGTTATTGTTGTTGTTGTATTTGCAGCTATACCCTTATATGTGTACGTGAACAATGTGAATGGAAATTTAAGGTGTCAAGTATTAACAAATCAGAAATGTTCAAAGGGAGAGAGTTCCATGACAAGCATACATGTCCATTGAAGGTTAAAATATATTAGCAACGTCAAGCAACTAGTAGGTTAATTGGGGGCATGATTAGATCCAAATTTACTAATCATAAGAGGAAATACACGCCAAGAGATATAATAGATGATGTAAAATTGACCTTGGTGTCAATGTCGGTTACATGTTGGCGTGGTGCGCTAAAGAAAAGGCTGTGAAATCGTTGAGGGGGGAACCAACTGATTCTTACAAGAAATTATTGGGGTACTTATACATCTTGGATATAACGTATCCTGCTTCACATATCAGAATGCATAAATCACCTGAAAACGAGTTCATGTATCTGTATATATCATTGTATGCTTTTATAAAAGGTTTCGATTATTGTAGACCCATCGTGGTTATATATGGTAACCACCTCAAATCAGCATACAATGGGACGTTCGTTTCAGCTAGCACGCTGGATGGGGCAGGTAAATCCATTGACTACAACTTGATTACATACATGACAACACTTACATATAAACTGATCAGGCAAGTAAGAATTACATGTGTATTAAACTTTTCTATTTGTATACAATTGTATGTGCAAGGAATATTCTACCGCTAGCATATGGCGTGGTTGATTCAGAGAATGATGCTTCTTGGATGTAGTTCTTTGAGCAGTTCAAGGAAGCTTATGGAGAATGTAAAAACATGTGCATTGTAACTAATAGGAATGAGAGCATCATCAAAGCCGTATCTAGAATATATCCTACCGTACCATATTTTTCTTGCATATGGCATCTCTGGAACAACGTATACATGAAATACAAAAAGAGTATTGAGAGGTTGAGTGAGGTATACTATTCAATGGCAAAAGCATGCACCCAAGATGAATTTGATATGCTAATGGAAAAGGTCAAGAAGGTCGATATTCAGGTGAAAGAAGAGTATCTTTTGCAAATGTCCAAAATAAGTCCAAACTTACCAACCTTTAGCCATTAATCATATACTTACCAAAACTAGCCAAGCACATACAAAATTTAAAAATCAAGATAAATAAGGATTCCTTCACTCCACGAATCACACACAAAGATCTCCTTCTATATTTTTAAGCGTGATCAACAACATTAGATGCAAGGCGGAAAGAAAATTTTATGGATGAGGTAGCAAAGATAAAACGCAAAGAAATAATATACAAAATTCTAAAAAATTAAGCAAACAGGGACCTTTTTCAATGGGTATGGTTGAAATTCATTAAAAACATATAGATGAGTCAATATACGAAACTTGAGGAAGATTTGAGGTGATTTGGACTAGTTTTGAGTCAGAATTCGTAGTTAAAATCTAGTTTAAAAATTTCTTTCCCACATATGAATCAAACATGTATCTCACATACAGGTATACATGGATATACATAAGATACACAAGAGATACATAATTTATACACTAAAGTTACACAGATATACACAGTGAGATACAAATTATCATCTTCTTCCATGTTCACCTTGTGTACTTCGAATTTCACTCAAATTTCAATTAAAACAACATAAAATTTCCTCCAAATTGTCCAATATTTGAGATTCACACTCTTTAAGATGTACCCAATTTTTTCATAAAACACCCACTCGAAATAAATTCTAATTTCAAAAATCCAAAATTTTGAATTCAAGCTTAAACAAGCCTCAATTGCTGTCCATGTCATTTTCAGTTTAATCCTTCGACCCAATCCAGCAAACTAACGTTTAATAGTGATTTTTAAATCGAATTCAGGTGCTCAATTTTCTGAAGCTCACTTTAGCTCACTGTATGCTTTAAAAATTGACATTAACTGAAAATTATTTGGATTAAAATGACAGTTGAGACTTTTCTGATAAATATATTATTTTTGGGCTAGTTTTGGTTAAATTATTTATGCACTGACCGTTTGAGTAGTTTTCCCTTTAAAGAATACTTGGAGTTAGTTGGATACAAATAGTAGGCTAGGTTGTATGCACCTGTTAACCGAGAATGGACTATGACATCAAATATTTTCGAGTCAATTAATTCGGCACTTGTATCAACAAGAAAATTGCCAATTGTTGACTTTCCAGAAGAAGTTAGGAAAATATTTGGACTATGGAATTGCAGCAACCGAAAAAATGCTACATGCATATTCACAACGCTTGGGAACAAATACCAAGAGATGCTAACAGTCAATGAGGAAAAGTGTACATGTATGACGGTAAGTTTTGTATAGTTTGCTGTTTTTAAATTGATTCACTTAAATATGATACATGAATACGTACTATATGTATCTGTATGCACATATGAATACATACAGTTCATAGCTCTGAGATTGCAGATACAACCAGATTTTCTACTGCTGCACCTACCGAATTGGCAAGCTCACAGATTGCTTCTTCCATTGTGGAACCGGAATCATCTAGATTGCCCACTGTAACTAGTGATACTTTTATTGCCCCTATAAAATCACCACCACTTCCGATGAGTCCAAAGTTGTCCCGAAAACTATCTGATTTCAGAAGTCCATCAAACAACTTTGAGCCTGTCCCCTTTACCAGTGAGGCAGTGACAAAGGCAGGGATCAAAACGTTGACAGGCAAATGGATGCAATTCATCCAAATTTGTCTGATGTCACTTCCTTGGATGATGAGCCTAGAAATGATGAAACTAGAGTGTCATGTGATAATGAAGCCCGTAATGTGGAGGTGGAGGTTAAGGTTGTTGCTGAATCAACATTGAGTTATGAAACTTGTATTGATTCTCAAGAACTACACACTTTTATATCAGAAAAGAAGGAGAAAGCCTTCTGCTCACAAGCATATGATCAAGGAATAGAAATGAATAGAGAATCTCATGCTTTATCACCTGAAACCTACACTATTAAGGAAGCTAGGCAGTTTTATGGGGCTAGTGGAAGTGAGGGACTGCCCCGAACTTCAATTAAAGATATGGGCCATCATCACTATCACGCAGTGCTTTCAATTCATCAGATTCTTCTAATGAGGCTAGTATGAGATCAAGTGTCCCTTCTATGGAAGCTGCCTTCTCACAAATGTTGTCCATGAATCAGATTTTTGCTTGATCTTAAGAGCTTACGTGTATAGATAGCTAATCTTCAATGGTCTTATCATTTGTTATAATTTTGATTTAACATGTGACGGTAGACTATAATTGCATATTTTAGTCGCTTAAAGCACTCTAATTCACTGCACTTTACTTGTGTTGAGCTTTAATTGATAGTGTTTAGCACTTATTGCGTATTTTATTCCTTGTAGGAGTGATTCCGAGCTTTGTAGATGTTGTGGAATGAATTCGAGTGATTTGGAGCATTGAAGTTTGAGTAAAAGCCCAAGGGATTAAGCTGGGATCATGTTCGGGGGTCGAGGACTAAGTCTGGACGTCAAAAATCAAAGTTTGGTTCGTACTCTGAGAATTCCCCACTGCCGCGGAGCGTGGGGCGCCGCGCTTGTGCAATCCTCTGCTGTCTGTCAGAAATTAGCTCTCTGGATTTCCCCACTAATGCCCCACATGGCGCGTCGCCCCATGTGGCGTGCTTGTGCAAATTTTATAGAGTGAAAATCTCATTTCGGCTAGGAGAAGGTGGTTTCGTCTGGTCCCGACCCTACTTGGTATAAATATATGGAAAAACGTCATTTTCTGGACCTTTAATGCATATTCGACCTAATAATGCTAAGGAGGAGTTGGAAGAACACGAGTACAAAGATTTCATCATTTCTTCCTCACTCAAGACCCGAGTTTGGATTGAATTTATGTTTTCCTATACTTTAACTTTATTTGTGATGAATTGCTCCATATCTATGGAGTAGTTTCCTTTTAGGGTTTGATGGATTTGGTATTTTGATGATTGTTTGTGGATTATAACTCTAGTTTTATATAGTGAATCGTTTTGGATTATTTAATTGTCGTATCTATATTCACTTGTTCATGTAATCGAGAGAGGCATAACTTGTGATATCTTTGCATTACATTGTTGGTTGAGTTCATTAATTCTTCTTAGTAATCGAAAGAGGCTAGTTGAATAATTGATTAAACCTAGTAGGAGGATAATCGAGGGAGGTTCTCCTAAAGATCAATCCACTACGCATTCTTGCATATCTTCACGAGCTTAAATTGGTTCATTTTGTGAGGTTAAGACTTAATCGAGAGAGGAGTTTTGATGAACGTTTGAACTAATAATTTAGTGAATTCAAGAGACTCACTTGAATATTTGAAGTAAATTATCTAAAGTTAGATCCCGAACAATTATCTTGCACCTATCCTATCAATCCCTATTTTCTCCCACTGATAACTTCCTTGCTTACCTTTGTTTCGATTGTCATTAGTCAATAGCTTTAGCTTCTTAGTTAATTTTAGTTAGATGTCTTATAATCTCAATTGTTGATCATCTTGGATAGCAACCAAGATACAAGAATATTGTTTAAGCCCTATCCTTGTGGATACGATATTATACTATACTATATTTGATTAGCGAGCATAATTTAGGTGTGTATTTCGAGCTCGTCAAATTTTGGCGCCGTAGCCAGGGATTGGCAATCAATAGTGTTTATAGTAGTTTGTAGTGCTAATTCAAGAATTTTTCTTTTTTATTTTGTTTTTATTTTTCTCTTTTTATGTTTAGGTGTTCTTCAACTGTGCGCATGTTACAGGTTTAGGTTGGTGCATGACTCGATCTTCTGCGAAAATAGTGCTACCATACGAGCCAGAGTTAGAAACAAAGCTGCGACAACCGGGGAAGGAAAAATATCTCACCGAGAAGCTAGAAAAGGTTAGGCAATCCTCAACCCAAGAAACTATGGGCTGAAACAGTGATGATAATGTAGATTTGGCTGCAAGAGAGGCAGCCCAACAACGAGAAAAAGCTGCACGGGATGCTGAGGAAGCAACTATTAGAGATGCGCATAACATCTATGAAGAAGAGAGGGGTCATAGACTTAATCAACATCAACCCTTGGCTGCAGGCCAGTTTGGAAATATAGCTCCCAGGCCTGGTAGACCACTTGGTGATTATGCTAGACCGGTCTATAATCAAGGATTATCTAGTGTTAGACCACCTCCAATTGCAGCAAACAATTTCGAGTTGAAGAAAGGATTGCTTCAAACCCTTCAGAATTGTTGTGTCTTCAGAGTGAAGCCAAACGAAAATATAAACACATATCTAATGAACTTCGAGAGGATTATGAATTCCTTTCAATATAATGGGGCGTCACAATATGCAGTGTACTTAAGGGCATTCCCCCTCTCACTTAAAGATGATGCTAAGAATTGTAACTTCCTTAGGAGGAGACGATCAAAAAATTCCTTGATAAATATTTCTCCTCAGCTAAGATGGCAAGATTAGAAGAGAAATCCATAACTTCGTCCAGAAAGAGACTGAAACTGTTTTAAAGCCTGGGAGAGTTTGAAGGATATAGTTAGAAAGTGTCAACATAGAGGAATTAAACTCTGGATTCAACTACAGGATTTTTGGAAAGGATTGACATCGGCCTCGCGTAGAACATTGAGCAATGCAGTTGGAGGCCCTTTGTTGAAGAAGACTCCAGAGGAGATAGTTACAATTCTTGATAAGTTATCTAAAGATACTAATCAATGGCCCTCTGAGAGTGCTGAAAGAAGAAGATCAACTGGTGTTCACCAAGTTGATGCTAATATTTTTGTGCAGGTACAATTTGATGCTCTGGCTAAAGAAATAAGAAAGCTGACCTTAGCTTCGATACAAAATGAGCCACACGCAACTTATGTTATGTGTGGAAGAGGACACCCTACTCATGAGTGTCAAGACTCAACCGAGGAAGTGAATGTTGTGGAAAATTATAATGCAATGGGTTAGAGGCACCCTGGTTTTCGTGGAGTTCACTTGGGGGTACTGCGAATGCATGGCAACAAAACAACCCCAGACCCTAGAGACAGGGAGCTCTTGGCTTTATGCATCAGGATAGGCAGCAATTTTAGCCTCAACAGGCCATTCAGTCTGGCATAGAAGATTTCATGAAGGCCTTCATTCTGAAAACTGATGAGAGGCTGGACGTCCATAGAGCAGCTATCAAAGAACTGGGCACTAGTTTTCGAAACGTAGAGAGACAAGTGGGGACATATTGCAATAATATTATCTGAAAGGGCTCCAGGAACTCTCCTTGCTGATATTGAGAGAAATCTCAAAGAAACAGTAAATGTTGTAACCTTGAGAAGGTGCAAGTGTTGAAAGACCCCACCCCGATCCAAAAAGATGTGATACTTGAAAAAGAAAGTGGGGAGAAGCTGAAAAATGATGTTGATAAAAAGAAGAAGGGCCAGATAAAAGCTGAGAAAAAAGAAGAAAGGAGAAACTTCGACAAGGGAGGAACATGATGACAGCGAGCATATGCCTGCTTTACCTTCCCCCCAAAAGCTATATAGAGAAAAGCTAGATAAGCAGTTTGGGAGATTTCTGGATGTGCTGAAACAGGTTCATGTAAACTTATCATTCACAGAAGTTCTCTCATAAATGTCTGCTTATGCCAAATTCTTGAAGGAGATCCTTACAAAGAAGAGGAAAATAAATGATACCTCAGTGGTCAAGCTCACAGAACATTGCAATGCGATATTGCAAAATAAACTCCCACAAAAGTGTGGAGATCTAAGGAGTTTTACTATACCTTGCTAATTAGGAACTATCAATTTTGATTAATCGTTATGTGATTCTGATGCCTCAATTAACTTAATGACTCTATCTATTTACAGGTAACTGGAAAAGGAGATTGGAAAGATAAGGCCAGTGCCAATATCTTTGCAGTTGGCGGACCAAACGACTTTAATACCAGAGGGGATAGTGGAAGATGTGTTAGTTCGGGTGGATAAGTTCGTATTTCCTGTATACTTTATAGTGGCAAATATGGAGTAGAACAAGGAGGTCCCCCTCATCCTAGGAAGACCATTGTTAGCGACGGGTAGAGCAATATTGGATATACATGAGAGAAAACTCATGCTTAGAGTGGGTGAGGAGACTGTGACTTTTGAGATTAATGTAGCAAATGGGGCACAAAAAGAATAACCAGTTGTAAGTGTTGAGTGGCAAGTAAAGGTCTCGAAAGAGAAGACTGCAGTGAGCAAGAAAGATAAGTGTGGGATGTACCCCAAAAAGGCTGAGAAGAAGTTATCTCCATAGATGTGTGCATTAGTTCGAGCGCGAGGAATGGAGCCCGACTTCGACTCAGACCCCGACTAGATATCCAGGAAATTTTCCTTTATCTTATGCTTTTTAATTATGTATCATGGATACATTCCACAACTTAAAGTGTGGGGTGAGGGATAGTTATATGTTGTATATGTGTTAGTTTTGTTAGTTGTAGTAGTTTGGAAAATTGAAAATACAAAGACAAAAATATTTCCTTTTGTTAGGTAGTGTATTAATTCCCCTTAGTTTTTCTTCGTGCCGTGGTTCTTTTTCAATGGTTTTGTTTGAATCGGGTGTAGTTAGTTTTTATTTTTTTTAGGAGTAGGAAACCTTGTGCAATGATTTGAATTGAAAGCAATATCTCTTGACTTTATTATGCCTTGAGAATAGTCAGTGCTTTAATTATGACGTTTAGGCTTAGTTTTTGACTCTTGCATAAGTACTTTGAATTGTATGATCTTAACTTTGCTTAACTGCTTTGACTAGAGTGTTTTGATGAGTCCGATCCCGAGTGAGTTATGTGCCATGTGTGTGTGAGGTTTTTGTTATTCTGTACATTGCATTTGATGTCTAGAACTTGCCCCGTATGTTTGCAAAGTGAAATAGTAGTTTTATTCAGTCTTGGAAGTGATATATGCATTTCTTTGTTGAACCAGTTATAAGCTTTTGCCTACCTAATTGTTATGTATCTTAGTTAACCCCTTTGAGCTTGTAATCCTGTTTCTTTGGCAACCACATTAAAAGCCTTACTCATTTGTTTAATTGACTATTTATTTAAACTCTGTACCTCTCGTGAGCACTTGAATTCTTTATAAACTTTGTAAAAGTGAAGTGTGGGGTGGTTGGTTTGGCTTTTGAGTAGAACTATTGAACTAAGGAGAAAGGTGCACTGTTTTGAAAAAGAAAGAGTCACTTGAATTGAAAAGAAAAAAAAAATTAAGTGCATGACTGTGCAAAATATCCATTGATAATGGTGACTCTTGATGTAATTATGCTTAAAGAAGTAGGGAGTTAATGTATATTGATGTGAAGGTGGAGTTTTGGTTTGACATAAGTGTGGAGTTTTGAATGATTAATAGTATGTATTAAAGTGTTTAGGGGGATGTAGTCACTCTTATATCCAAATGTATCCTACCCATCCCGTAGCCTTCATTACAACCAAATGAAGTCCTACTTGATCCTTGACTGAATGAGTTCAATTAGTAGAGTAGTACACTACGTGCAAGCCTATGGTACGTCTTTTGGTGGCATATGAATGTTATTTCTGAGAATGAGTGAATTCTTTCTATCTCGAACTCCTAATTGTTCTTAACTTTTATTGTGTGTGGAACTACTCTCTATTGTGGTGTGAGGGCACTTTATTAATGAAAGAAAGGTAAAGTGTGACCTCTGTGTTAGAGTAAGTGAGATGGTTATAAAAAGGCATGGTGTTTTTGAGTCAAATCTTGAGGCTAGGATGTTATGGTAGTGTGCTTAATATATTTTAAATATTCTTGGTGTGATGAGTTATTAAAGTTGTTGAAAAAAGGTCGTGTCTATATGAAGTGTAGTTTGATTGCTCAAGAACGGGCAATGGTTTAAGTGTGGGGTGTTGATGGTAGGCTATAATTGCGTATTTTAGTCGCTCAAAGCACTCTAATTTACTTCACTTTACTTATGTTGAGCTTTAATTGATAGAGTTTAGCACTTATTGCATATTTTATGCCTTGTAGGAGTGATTTCGAGCTATGTAGATGTTGTGGAATGAATTCGAGTGATTTGGAGCTTTGAAGTTTGAGTAAAAGCCCAAGGGATTAAGCTGGGATCATGTTCGGGGGTCGAGGACCAAGTTTGGACGTCAAAAATCGAAGTTTGGTCTGTACACTGAGAATTCCCCACTGCGGGGGTGCGTGGGATGTTGCGCTTGTGCAATCCTCTGCTATCTGTTAGAAATTAGCTCTCTGGATTTCCCCACTAATGCCCCGCATGGCGCGTCGCCCCATGCGGCGCGCCTGTGCAATTTTTACAGAGTGAAAATCCTATTTCGGCTAGGAGAAGGTGGTTTGTCTGGGCCCGGCCCTACTTGGTATAAATATATGGGAAAATGTTATTTTCTGTACTTTTGACGTATATTCGACCTAAGGAGGCTAATAAGGAGTTGGAAGAATACGAGCACAAGGATTTCATCATTCCTTCCTCACTCAAGACTCGAGTTTGGATTGAATTTATGTTTTCCTATACTTTAACTTTATTTGTGATGAATTGCTCCATATCTATGGAGTAGTTTCCTTTTAGGGTTTGATGAATTTGGTATTTTGATGATTTTTTGTGGATTATAACTCTAGTTTTATGTATTGAGTCGATTTGGATGATTTAATTGTCGCATCTATATTCACTTGTTCTTGTAATCAAGAGAGGAATAACTTGTGATATCTTTGCATTACATTGTTGGTTGAGTTCATTAATTCTTCTTAGTAATCGAAAGAGGCTAGTTGAATCATTGATTAAACCTAGTAGGAGGATAATCGAGAGAGGTTCTCCTAAAACCAATCCACTATGCATTCTTGCATATCTTCACGGGTATAAATTAGTTCATCTTGTGAGGTTAAGACTTAATCGAGAGAGGAGTGATGTTGAATATTTGAACTAATAATTGAGTGAATTTGAGAGACTTAGTTGAACATTAGAAGTAAATTATCTAGAGTTAGATCCCGAACAATTATTTTGCACCTATCCTATCACCCCCTATTTTCTCCCACTGATAACTTTCTTGTTTACCTTTGTTTCGATTGTCATTAGTCAATAACTTTAGCTTCTTAGTTAAGTTTAGTTAGACGTCCTATAATCTCAATTGTTGATCATATTGGATAGCAACCAAGTTAGAAACTACAAGAACACTGTTGAAATCTAATCCTTGTGGATACAATATTATACTATACTATATTTGATTAGCGAACATAGTTTAGGTGTGTGTTTCGAGCTCGTCAACATGTCCTTTGTAATATATTTTTTTATTACAGTTTACATGTTTTTAGTTATTATTTCAATGATATCATGATAATTTGCGCGTTAGCTTTCATGTTGTTCCAATAATTGGAAGTTTCATCTTTACTTCCCTTTTCTTGTAGATGGTCCTTTTCCTGGTACTTGATATGCCACAAGAAGATGTCTTGCCTGCTGTCTGGTGGGAGAGTTTCCTATCTATTAATTTCCATCCTTTTGGTGTGTCTTTTATGTCTGATCATTTCATGAGACTAATTTCTCAGAATTTTCTAGCGGACTATAGAATTGGTAAAATGGTGGAAGCTTAAATCTTGTATATGTTTTATGATGTGTCTATGTTGTGCAAATAACTCTTTTGCTTTTTTATTTTCACAACTGATTTATTATATCTTGCATAATAATACGTCATAATATAAGGTAAATTAGACTTTCCTGCAGTTTTAACATTTAAATTTGGTTATCTGGAGGGGAAAAAAGCATTTTAGCTATGTATTGCGCCCAATATTGCCCCTACTATTGAGAAAACTCTATCTACTTCTATTTCATAGGCCTTCCAAGTAACAATTATAAAAATCTGAACCTTTGCTTCTTTGGATTTGTTTGTAGTACGATTGGATGTATATGACGCAGAAAGGAGAGTTGGTGACAAACCAACTGGAGAAATCAGTTTGCGCCAAACTTGAAGCTACCGTTGCAAGGCAAATCCAAGCGCAATTCTAAGCCTTTGGCAAGCTAGCTCTCCAGGTAAGCATAAAGTCCTATACAGGAGGACCCCAGACTTGGGTTTGTTGAGATGTGTAGATGTCGCTGAGGCAACCAGGTTATTAGAAGAAATACATGGAGGAACGTGTGGACCCCACATGAAAGGGTTCAAATTAGCGAAGAAAATCTTGAGAGCTGGATATTTTTGGATGACTATGAAAAGCGATAGTATCCACTACGTACATAAGTATCACCAGTGCCAGATTCACGGGGATTTTATCCGGGTTCCGACGAATGAGTTAAATGTGATGGGTTCACCCTGGTCGTTCGCTGCTTGGGGCATGGACATAATTGGACCCATAGAGCCCGCTGCATCAAATGGGCATCGCTTCATCTTGGTAGCCATCGACTACTTCACTAAATGGGTCGAAGCATCCACCTACAAGGTCGTCACAAAGAAGGTAGTAGCAGAGTTTGTCTGAAACAACATCGTCTGCTGATTTGAAATACCGGAGTCTATCATCACTGACAATGCCGCTAACTTCAATAGCGACCTCATGAGACAAATCTGCGAGAAGTTCAGAATTGTCCACCGCAACCCCACAGCCTACACACAACAAATAAATGGGACAGTCGAGGCAGCCCACAAGAATATCAAGAGGATTCTGCGAAAGATAGAGGACAATCACAGGCAATTGCACGAGAAACTATCCTTCGCCTTACTGGGTTATCAGACCACCATGAGAACATCCACTGGAGCAACGCCATACATGTTAATATATTGTGATACCCGCAGAGGTCGAGATACCATCTTTAAGTGTCATTCAAAAGGCCAAGTTGGACGATGCAGAGTGGATACGGGTCAGACAGGAGCAACTCATGATCATCGACGAGAAGAGAATTGATGCAGTATGCCATGGTCAGCTATATCAGAATAGGATGGCCAGTGCATTTAACAAAAGGGTGAAGCCTCGCTAGTTCACACTGGGACAGTTGGTCCTAAAGAAAATCTTTCCCCACTAGAAGAAGCCAAAGGAAAATTGCACCAAATTGGCAAGGTCCTTATGTGGTTCACCGAGTATTGTCGGGCAGAGCTCTAATCTTGGTAGAAATGGATGGAAGAATAAACACGAAGCCCATCAACTCAGACATAATCAAGAGATACTATGTTTGAAGACAAATAGAGTTAGGTATTTTGTGTAATAGAATTACGTTCAACCTGACTTCCCACGGAGGGATACGTTGGCAACCCACGTAGGGTTCGGTTTCTCTCACTCTTTTCTTTTGTAATAGAAAATCCAAACATCATTTTTTGTATGTTGCTCTAGAACTACGCCGGCTTGATTTCCTCAGAAAGGAATACGTAGGCAATCCTCATCGGATTTTGTCATCTTTTGTAATTAAACTACGTTCTGGCCTGATTCCACCTAGATGCGTAGGCAGTCTGAGTCAGACTCAGCCATTTCATTCTTAATCTCATCATTTTGCATCTACTGTAATTGAACTACATCTTGACCTGATTCCATTTGGATACGTAGGCTGCCTGAGTCAGGCTTGGTCATCTTCATCATATTTTATTATCATCCACGAACTACGTTCAGACCTGATTCCGTTTTGGATATGTAGGCAACCTGAAAGGGTTCGGTCATAAAATTAGGAAAAACCTCTGTAACGTGTTAGTTCGAATTAGGACGCAGTTGCAACGGCAAGCAGCCGCGTTGTCAAGCATCACGAAGGATCGAGATCAACGTGACAGAGTTTTCAAGAAGAGATGCTTCTGTGTGGAGAACTTTTCGTAGCATGTCATCTTCAGGCATGATTACGGATTAAGTCAATCACTCCCAAGCAGAGATTATTTTAGTGCAATGCTCCCCCAACAAGAAGATACACACTCTACAAATCAAGCTCTCCCAACAAGCGGAGACATTTTTCCAGTACAAAGCCCTCCCAACAAGCGGAGACGCACTCTACAAGTCAAACTCTCCCAACAAGCAGAGACACTTTTTCAATGCTCCGACAACTGCGGAATGGTACACAGCCCGGCTAACAAATCGAGTCAAGTTCAAGTATCCCATCATCCCGATCCCAAATAACGGCTCGTCGGTAGTCATGCATCAGCATTCCTGCATCATTTACATCACATCATAATATATTATGCATTGCAACATATGTGTATGTGTGTATGTCATTATTGCAGGAAAAAAATATCGCAATGTGGAACTCTTTCTAAGCAGCAAATAAAACTACAATGCTATGAGGGACAACAAACTCATTAGCGGGCCAAGATCCAAGTTCATACACAAAATGTCCAGTGGAACTCCAAATCTTCAAATCCTTCAATTCAAGCCGCAAAATTCAAGCTATCGTAATCCTCCGTCTTGGCGTATCGTCATAATACGATACTGGGGCAGTTCCTGCAAGTATAGCTTCCTCAAAATCCTCACACCACAACTATATGAGGCTTGATCCTCGTTAAGCTCGAGGTATGTAAGCAGTTCAAAGCCAGAATTCGGCCCCAACTTCCCCTAATCTTCCCGAAATCTTCCTCAACTCTCCCTAAACTAATGCAATATGTAATCTTCCTTAAATCCATATGACATCCATGCAACGTATGCCTAAATCGGGACAAAATTGGCTTTGGTTCAATTTCTTTGCCCGAAAACTCTTTCATTGTTTCCGGTCAAAGAGGGCCAGCTGTTGACGACCAATTTTGACTCTCCCTTTTAAAATTAATTTATTTATACTTAAATATTTACAATGAATATTTTGAAAGTATTTTTCCATCAATAAATACCTATTTTTTGTAAAAAATAAATAAGTATTAGCTTTGAAATTAATATCCTAGTATTAGCGTTATGTAATTAGAAATATACTTACTATTTTAATATTGTTAAAATAATTTCTAAAATATACCACATAGGATTTATAATTAATTTAATGAATTACTTCCTAAATATTGATTAATTAGATTACTATGTTAACAATTCAAAATTAGTGTTATCATTTGGAAAGATAAAGTATTTTAGAAATGATTAATTACAATGAATTAGTAGTATATATGATGATTATAATTTCTACTATATTTTATTGAAAATAATTAAGTTTATTTAAATTAATTTCAAAAGGGTTAAAAAACTAAAAGTTTACAATTGCAATTCCTCAATTAAATACCAAGTGGCTATTCCCTAAATTAATTCCAGCCCAATACCAGGCCTAATTCGGAATTGACCCAGTCCAAACACGCCATCCCCTTCCAACTTGGTAATCCATGCCATTCTAATTGAACCAATGAGATCGTACCACGTCACCCTCCCTTATCACTCACAAAATAAACACACCTACATCTGAACCATTGGTCTATGTAATCAATGGCTTACATTTAATCTCCGATTTTCTTTTGATTTTTAAACACCCGTCCAAAGATCTCATCTCTACCATCCAAATCCCATGATCCAATGGCCACCAAAATTCCTTTTAAAAAACCTTAAATGTCCAAAATTTCAGGGTCATTGATCACCAGATCCAACGGCCCAGATCTTATCTCCTATCTTTAACCTTAGAGACACCTCCCTATACCCCCAAAACCCTAAATCATTGGTCACCCTGCCCATCCGTCTATCTTTCCCCTTCCTCTCTCTCTTTTCTCTCAACCTCGGAGCCCAATCAATCACCAAACCTTGCACAAATTCGTGCAAGGTCATGAGTTTACCTAGAAAATCATCCTCTATGCCTTCTTTATCCGTGATTCTCATAGAATCCTTCCTCTCTCATCATCAAAATTCAAATCCCCCAAATATGAACCCTAACCCCCAGAGATGAAACCTCAAATCGCCATTGACCTTTCAAATCCATTGCATACAGGGTCATTTGTTTTGCTCATGTACTTCAAATCTTGTCACTCTTTCCATTTTCACCATTCGATTTCAAAGCCCTAATTGAAGAAGTCAGACCAAAAGGTAAAACTTCAACTCCCTAGATTTCTTCCTTCGCCTTTTTAAATCGAAGTAAGCCTAAGATGCTAGCTGGCTTCATCATTGATATTCGACACCTAGAGATCAAATTCAATGACCTATGGGTATTAGGGTTCTGACCTATGTTTTCTTACTCTTCAACGGTTGGTCTCTCACATATCTCATGCTCTGGTAATCGATACTGATTTTCCCTTTGTCTCTATATGATTTTCACTCGATTGTGCTTGCATCACCATCCCTTCGTTACTCTCCACTATCTATTTGAATCAGAAACCCTAATGCATTCACAACCACTATAAGTAGGAGCTTTTAATGTTCTCACCAAACAAATATCTAACATATTCAACATATAAAGCTAACATCCCTAACACACAAAATTTTTTTTACAACAAAGCTATCATGAAATCACTTAGAAAAATAGCAAACGTAGTGTTTGGTAGTAAAACCTAGTTAGAGTTCTAACTAGCTTTTAATTTCTTCTGATTCTGAGTCTTACACTGTTCGGGGAGAGTTATTGATTCTTTACGGCAAGAAAAGAGTCTTTTGTTTAGTTTGCTGCTCAAGAGGAGGTCAGTACACCTCCATCCTTTCTCTCTTAATTACTTCATTCAAAAATCATGAACGTGCTACTGTCTTCCTGTTAATTGCTTCGCATGTAATGTTTGTTATAGATTTGTAATTGTTAACTTTGGTTCACCATGACTTGTTGATGATCTGTCAGAAGCTGTTGTATTTATTTAATACTGATTAAGTAGCTGTATGACTTCAATCTCTGTATTAAACAGCCTATATGATTAAGCTGCACAACTTATCTTAATGATTTCTCACATCTACCTAGAATTCAGACTTTACTCTAATGTTCTGCTATCATCTTCATGCTTATCATGATGTATTCTCTTGAGTTCTGTTATTCTATACTTAGGTTCGGTGCTATAGTCTTCATGCTTATCATGCCATATTCTTTGAGTTCTGTTATGCTATATTTAGGGTTGTTGTTGCAGTTTTCATGCTTATCATGCCATGTTCTTTTGAGTTCTATTATTCTAAACTTGGGTTGCTGTTAAATGACTCTAGCTAGAACATACATGAAATTATATAGTGTGACCCCACTCACTTGGTCAAGGCTTTTGAGGTTTGAGTATTCAAAATGCTTTCCTTTCTTCACATAAATTCTTGCTAACCCTTAAGTGTTCTTTGAGTCTTCTTTATGAATGCTTCACATGCATGTCTAACTATTAGTTGCAAACATTCCTACTAGGATGAACTTTCCTGTGAACATCAGTGGTATTTGTTATGATCAACCTACCTCTTATGAGTCAGATTATAGTTGTGCCTGTTGTGGTAGAATGTTGACTGTTTCTATAATTTGAATACGGCTCCACCATGTTTAGTTATTCAACCTAGCATGTACAACTGATTTAAGTCTGTTTAGTATGATGTTTCCCCTATTCTTAGCCCCCTAATGATACTCATAACCTGATTCGGTAATGTTTGAGACTCATCTTGTCTTGTGAG
This sequence comes from Nicotiana tabacum, assembly GCF_000715075.1. Taxonomy (NCBI): domain Eukaryota; kingdom Viridiplantae; phylum Streptophyta; class Magnoliopsida; order Solanales; family Solanaceae; genus Nicotiana; species Nicotiana tabacum. The sequence goes on from NC_134100.1 coordinate 64,237,490, forward strand.
GTTATAATCTTGATTGGAAATCTCTGTATGTGCGGGAGTTTGGTATAAACCTTGGTTTATCCCTCATGACTTCATATTTTGAACATTATTTTGAAATTATACTCAATCCTTCCTTTCCCCTGTCATTCTGGATTGAATCTGGTATATGAGAAACCTTCTATTGTTATCGATTGAGTACAACAACTTGCCTATGTTATTGTCTGAATTTTTACTCAGGATCTCAAAGGATTCAAGTAGTGTTACTGACATGTGTGTATGTTCATGATAATTTTTGGTATTAAACTAATATGTATGTTGAGGCATTAAGATCTGCATCCCAAAGGAGTTGCAACTCTAAACGGTGTGCTATTCATATTCGATTCCAATTGTATGTTTCTTTAGCATAAATAGTATGGTGTTCCTGCCTATGTGTATATTTGGAATTAGAGCTTCATGTTTGTCTAGTATGTTAATCAATCACCTCGAGCTGAAAGTATTGTCATAAGAAGTGGGGACTATTTCTATGTGTTTTTCCTGTGTTATTCCGCTAATGAAAAGTATGCTTCTGTGGGTAGGAAAATTCATAGTGGTTAGTTTGCATTGAAAGAGCCTCATTAGCATTCAAACCTATAGGGAAGAATTAGTCGCTGGCGGTTAAAGGTATTTGGGAGTAGAGTTTAACTCTAGGTTGGGCTGCTCTCCCGGGCACAAGCATTGCCCTGGGCCTCGAGACCCTTGGAAACTTTGAATTGTTGGGGAATTCAAAGGGGGTATTGGCCTTGAATAGAATTCTCTCATTAGACTTCAATTCATTGGCACTTATTACTCCCTTTGGGTTTGGTGTTTAATGACAACGAAAGGTGTTCAATGTGGATCATTTACTATACATAACCTCCACATTAGTATGATTTCCCTAGTATTTAAATATATTCAGCAATCTTTTCTTTTATTCTCTGCTTGCGAATTTCTTATAAATGAATAGGTATATAGTACTGTTATTCTAATGACCTTCTCTTTTCTTTTTTTTGACATGTACAATGATTTGGGCCTGCTAAGTTCTCTAAGAACTCAGGCCCATTTCCAGCCAAGCTATGTCTCAGAAGGTTCAAAGTCAGCTTTTGCTCTTCCCGATACTGTTGGTCCTGCTTCTTTGAGGCCCAAACCCCCTAGAGTCCTTTCTTTCCCTTCGCTCCTTTATAAACTGCTTTCGTTATTTTTATAGTTTCACTATGTTGTTACTCTTTACTGTGTTCATGTTGTTCTGCCTCACATATATATGACAATTGTATATTGGATTTCATGCTTTGTATTATCTTTTGGCTCACATAAATTAACTTAGGCAAGCCTTAATCAACCTAGGTTTAAAAGAGGCATTAGTTAGCAACTAATCCTACATCCGCTAGTCATGAACTATTATCAACCTATTATGCTTTGCTAACTCTTTTCCTAATCATTTTTGAAGCCCAAAGGCACCAGTCCCTCTTTAGAAAGGAAAATCAGAACTGAGTTGCGAGATTAATTTTTTTTAAAAGGAATCAACTATTTCAAAAAGATTAAAGTATTGTTGCTCCAAAAACAAAGGCTTTCAAACAGTTTTCTATTTAAAACAGAGGTACATCTTTGGATCATTTTCATTATACTTTCGCCTTATTAGAATAATATGAACTTCCATGATTTAGGAAATAAAGTTCTTTAACTTAGCTTCCCTTTTACACATTTTTATACAAACGTTCCATCTTTCAAAGTTCTTTTCAAGTTTATATATACTATCACTATTTTCCTAAAGGCGTTTCTTCAAATTCATCCCCTTTAAACCATATTATCCCCTAATATATGGAAAGCTACACTCTTTGAACACTAGTTAAGGCATAGTACAAATAATTAGTCCTAAATCTCACCGGTAATCTCACCGGTTAGCAGACTAATAAAGAATATAACCTTTAGTAATTAAATAGGTATCCTAGTATACCTTTAAATAATAGGTGGCGACTCTCTTTCATCAACAAAAGAGAAACCACAAGATGAATCTTGTTTTGATTAGACCAAAATATGGTGCAACACCTGCCCTATTCTTTGTTGCTATTTATTTGTTATGCTTTCTATTGTTAGTTTTATATTGATATTTTGCACGTGTTATTTAACTAGTGAGTGTCTTGACTTGATCCTCGTCACTACTCCATCGAGGTTAGACTTGGTACTTACTGTGTACCAATTGTGGTATACTCATACTACACTTCTGCACATTGTTTTGCAGATCCGAGTACCACAGAGCATGCGGGTCGTTAGTGAGTTGATCCCGAGCTGCTAGAGATTTCAAGGTATACCTATTGTCTCGCTCACAGGCCTCGGAGTCACCCTCTTTAGTTGCTTTATTACTATTTATGTATTCGAGACAGTGATGTACACTTTGAGACTCATTATGTACTTCTTGTAGAGCTTATGACTTAGTATTATCGGGTTTTTGGGATATGCGACTATTGTATTCCATTGTTGGTTATATTATGGCACTCTTCAACTTTCATTAATATTTAAGTTGGTATTTTATGTTGATCTCGTTATGTGTTAGGCTTACCTTAGGAACTAGGTGCCATTACGATCCTTAAGGTAGACTTTTGGTCATGACAAGTTGATATCAGAGCTCTAGGTTCACAGGTTCTACGAATCATAAGCAAGTTTAATAGAGTCTTACGGAACGGTAGGAAGACTTCTGTACTTATCTTCGAGAGGCTACAAAACTATTAGAAATTTTCACTTTTTTCATTCCCTATCGTGCAGATTTATTGATTTCAGACATTGAGCCTTTGACTTTCTATTCTCTCACAAATGGTGAGGATATGAGCTTTAGTTATCGATGATGCTGCCCCCGGTGTCGGTGTTGCAAGAGGCCGGGGCAAAGGCTAAGGCAGAAATGGAGCACGTTCTGTAGTGAGCGGTTGTGCTACGACCGCTATTGAGGAGCTACCGGTAGCTTCGGTTGGGGAGCAAGCGCATGTTGCTACCCCTAGACTTTAGGAGACTTTGGTGCATTTTATGGGCATGTTTGGTACCATGTTTGGTACCTTGGCTCAGAAGGGATTGATCCCGGTTACACCAGCTACTTCTCAAGCTAGGGAGGAGCTCAAACTCCTGCCGCCCGTACTCTAGAGTAATATTTCTCATGCTGATCAGTCTCCAAGTGGTATGTCGGTGCAGCCCGTGATTGCGGTTCAGCCTTAGGTTAGGCCAGTGGCGTCAGAGGAGGAGCATAAGAGGTTAGAGAGATTCAAGAAGTATTATCTTGCTACTTTCAATGGCGCAACTTCTAAGGATGCACATAGTTTTCTAGACTAGTGACACCATATTCTGGGCATTATGAGCATAGTGGAGGTGAGCAGGGTCGACCTTACTATTTTCCAGCCAACGGGGTAAGTATATAGATAATGGTAGGCTTATGAGGAGAGTGGGACAGTTGACGCAGTGCTACTTACTTGAGCTCAGTTCACTAATCTATTTTTGAGGGAGTTCGTTCCCAGACCCTCATGGATGTGTTACACATCGAGGTCGAGCAGTTGTTCTAGGGGAATATGACGGTGTCCGAGTATGCTATGAGGTTTATTCAGTTATCTTGTCATGCACCTGTTTGGTTTCTATTATTAGAGAGAGCCCGCAGATTTATTGAAGGACTTGGTTATGGTCTAAGATTTGGGATGGCACGGGAGCTGGAGACCGATACTTTATTTCAACAAGTTGTGGAGATCGCTAGGAGATTGGAGCGTATCCGCGGCAAGGAGAGAGGGGATAGGGAAGCCAAGAGTCCTCGAGATTTTGGAGGATTTAGTGATTTCCACTCTGCAATTTTAGCTCATCATGGAATAGGTTTTATCAGTCGACCAGTTCATTCTGCACTTCAGGTTAGATGCAGTGCTCCAGTATTCAGGGACCTTCCCGTGCACCCTCTACACAGGGTTCCTACAACGGTTATTCTAGTCGTTCGGGTCAAACTTAGTACTAGCAGCCACAGAGAGGTTGTTTCAAGTGTGGTCATACTAGGCACATGGTGAGGGATTATCCCAGACATAGGAGGGGTGGACCTTCACGTGGTACTCAGGCTATGGTTTCTACTCCAGTTGCTACTCCACCTGCACACCCAACTAGGGGTGGAGGACAGGCGGGTAATGGTCATCCAAGAGGGGGAGGCCAGTCCCGTTGTTATGCTTTTCCTAGTAGGACTGAGTTCATTGCATTAGATGCTAACATCACAGGTGTTGTTCCGGTTTGTCATAGAGATGCTTCAGTTTTAATTAATCCGGGTTCAACTTATTCATATGTGTCATCTTATTTTTCTTCATATTTGGATACGTCTCGTGATTCATTGAGTACTCTTGTTTATGTGTCTACGCTGTTAGGGATTCTATTATGGTAGACCGTGTCTATCATTCTTGTTTGGTCACTATTGGGGGTTATGATACTAGGGTTGACCTTATGCTACTCAATATGGTAGATTTTGATGTGATTTTAGGCATAGATTGGTTGTCTCCCTATCATTCTATTCTGGATTGCCCCGCTAAGACAGTGACGTTGGTGATGCTGAGGTTGATGAGGTTGGAGTGGAAAGGTTCAGTGGGTCATGTTCCTAGTAGGGTGGTGTCTTTCCTGAACGCACAACGGATGGTTGAGAAGGGGTGCTTGGAATACTTATCCTTTTTGAGGGATGTTAGTGATGATACTTCTACCATTGAGTCAATTTTGGTAGTGAGAGAGTTTCCAAATATGTTTCTAGTTGACCTACTGGGCATGCCACCCGATAGGGATATTAATTTTGGTATTGATTTGGTACCGGGCACTCATCCCATATCTATTCCACCATATCACATGGCACTTGTAGAGTTGAAGGAATTAAAGGAACATCCTCAGGAGTTGCTTGATAGGGGTTTCATCAGGCTGAGTGTTTTACCCTGGGGTGTTCTAGTTCTATTTGTGAAGAATAAAGACAGTTCTATAAGAATGTGTAATGACTACAGGCACCTGAAAAAGGTTAGTATCAAGAACAAGTACCCATTACTGCATATTGATGATTTATTTGACTAGCTTCAGGGTGCTAGCATATTCACGAAGATTGATTTGAGATCGGAGTACCATCAGTTGAAGATCCAGGCTTCAGATATTTTGAAGATGACTTTCAAGACTCGCTATGATCACTATGAGTTTTTGGTGATGTCTTATGGGCTGACCAATGCCCCAGCAGCCTTTATGCACTTGATGAACATCGTATCTCAGTCGTATCTTGATTTTTTCATCATCGTGTTCATTGATGATATATTGGTGTATTCTCGCAGCCGGGAGGATCATGAGCAACACTTGTGGATCGCGCTCTAGACTTTGAGGGAGAAGAAGTTATATGCTAAATTCTCCAAGTGCGAGTTTTGGCTTGATTCGGTGGCCTTATTGGGCCACATGGTGTCCAGTGAGGTGATTAAGGTGGATCCATAGAAGATTGCGGCAAATCAGAGTTGGCTTAGGCCTTCTACCACTACTGAGATCTGGAATTTTCTAGGGTTGGCTGGGTATTATCGCCATTTTGTGGAGGGTTTTTCATCTATAGTAGCCCCATTAACTAGATTGACTTAGAAGGATAACCATTTTAGGTGGTTTGATTAGTGTTAGGAGATCTTTTAGAAGCTCAAGATTGCCTTGACTACAGCTCCAGTTTTGGTTTTGCCTTCAACATCGGGTTCTTATACAGTCTATTATCATGCTTCACGGATTGGCATTGGGTATGCGTTAATGTATGAGAGTAGAGTGATTTCTTATGATTCGCGTCAGTTGAAGCCCCATGAGAAGAACTACCCAGTGCACGATTTGGAGTTGGCAGGCATTGTTCACATGCTGAAGATTTGGAGGCACTATCTTTACGGCGTGTCATATGAGGTGTTCACGGATCGCAGGAGTCTACAACACTTATTTGAGCAAAAGGATTTGAACCTGAGGTAACGAAAGGACTATGATATTACCATTCTTTATCATCCCGGAAAGCCAATATGGTGGCCGATGCTTTGAGTAGGAAGGCTGAGAGCATGAGTAGTCTTGATTTTATTCCAGTTGGAGAGAGATCGTTAGCTTTGGATGTTCAGGCTTTGGCCAAAAGGTTCATGAGGTTGGATGTTTCAGAGCCTAGTGGGGTTCTTTCCTACGTGATTTCATGGTCTTCTTTGTTTGAGTGCATCAAGGCATGTCAGTATGATGACCCCTACCTACTTGTCCTTAAGGACACAATGCCTCACAGTGATGCCCAAGGAAGTGACTATTGGTGATGATGGGGTACTGAGGCTTCAGGGCCGGATTTGTGTGCCTAATGTTGATGGGTTACGAGAGCTGATTTTGAGGAGGTCCATAGTTTGTGGTATTCCATTCATCTGAGCGTCACGAAGATGTACCGTGATTTAAAGCAAAACTACCGGTGGAGAAGAATGAAGAAAGATATTGTGGAGTATGTGACTCGGTGTTTGAACTTTCAGCAGGTTAAGTATGAGTATCAGAAACCGGGTGGTTTGCTTCAAAGGCTTGATATTTCGAAGTGGAAGTGGGAGCGTATAAGTATGATTTTTGTAGTTTCATTTCTATGGACCTTGAAGAGATTCGATGCAGTGTTGTTCATTATGGACAGACTGACCATGTCTGGACACGTCATTCCAGTCATGACTACCTACTCTTCAGAGCAGTTGACTCAGATTTATCTTCATAAGATTGTTCTCCTTCATGGTGTGCTGGTGTCCATTATCTTAGATCGAGGCACGTAGTTCACTCTAAAGAGCATGCAGCGTGAGTTGGTACATAAGTAGAGCTGAGTACAGTGTTTCATCCCCAGATAGATGGACAGTCCGAGCGCACTATTCAGATTTTGGAGGACATGTTGCGTGCATGAGTTATTGATTTGAGGGCTCATGGGACCAGTTTCTACTGCTAGGAGAGTTCGCCTACAACAACTATCACTCAAGCATCCAGATGGATCCGTACGAGGCCTTATATGGGAGGTGATGTCGTTCTCCGGTTGGTTGGTTTGAGCTTGGGGATACTAGGTTGTTGGGCAATGATTTGGTCCATGATGCTTTAGAGAAGGTGAATTTTATTCAAGATCGGCTTCGTACAGCACAGTCCAGGCATAAGATTTATGTGGATAAGAGGGTTTGTGATGTGGCATTTATGGTGGGTGAGAGGGTCCTACTTAGAGTTTCACCCATGAAGGGTGTGATGAGGTTCGGAAAGAAGGTCAAGTTGATCCCTCTGTATATTGGTACTTTTGAAGTTCTTGAGAGAGTGGGTGAGAAGGCTACAGACTTGCATTGCCACCCAGCTTATCGGGATTTCACTGGGTGTTCTATGTTTCCATGCTCCGAAAATATTATGGTGATCTGTCACATGTGTTATATTTCAATACGGTGCAGTTTGATGAGAACTTAGCTTATGAGGAGGAACTAGTGGCCATTTTGTACATGCAGGCTCAGAAGCTGAGGTCGAAGAACATTGTATCAGTGAAGGTTCAGTGGAGAGGTAAACCAGTCTAGGAGGCGACTTGGAAGATCGAGCAAGATATGTGGAGCCGATATTCTCACCTTTTTGGCACTTCGATTATGTTTCTATACTCGTTCAAGGAAAAACGTTTATTTAAGAGGGGAGAATGTAATGACCTGGCCGGTCGTTTTGAGTATTATAGACATGTTTCCCCTATTTGATGCTTTACACATATGTAATTGTGGTTATGTGACTTGCGGGGATGGTTGGTTTGATTTTGGGGAGGTTTTGGATTGATTTTAGACACATAGTCCCATGGTTGGAGGCTTAAGTTGTAAGAGTTGATCGAAATTTGACTTTTATAGCGATGACTCCATAATGGTGTTTTGATAGTTCCAATAGCTTCCTATGGTGAGTTTGGACTTAGGCATATGTCCGGATTTGGATTTGGAGGTTCCTAGGTTGTTTTGGCTTGAATTGGCGAAAATTGAAAAGTTGAAGGTTTGGAAGGTTGATAGGTTTGACCGAGGGTTGACTTTGTTGATATCGGGGTTGGATTATGATTCTGGGGGTTGGTATAGTTCTGTTGTGTCATTTGGGACTTGCATGCAAAATTTGTGGTCATTCCGAGTTTATTTCATATGGTTCGGCATGAGTTTTGAAAGTTGAAAGCTTATTAGTTCCTTAGGCTTGAATTGAGGTGCGATGCGTGGTTTCGATATTGTTTTGTGTTATTTGAGGCCTCGAGTAAGTTCATGTTATTTTTTGGGATTGGTTGGTGTAATTGGACGGGATCCCGGGGGCCTCACGTGTGTTTTGGACTGCTGATGGCTGATATCTGGTTTCCTTCACTGCGATCGTGACTAAGCAGTCGCGTTGGGCAATTAGGTGTCAGGAAGGTTTGTTCTATGTATTCACGAAGTAGGGGCAATGCTCGCAGAGCTTTGGGAGGCAGTGCCTTCACGATCGCGAGCGAAAAGCCGCGTTCGCGTTGAAGGAAAGGCAGCAGGGTTTAGTCGAACGTAAAGCCTTCTTGTTCGCGGGAGAAAGAGCGCGTTCATGTAGGCAAAATTGAGTTGGGCATCTCGTTCATGTCTGGGATGTCGTGTTTTGGAAGAATGAGCAGTTAGTATGTTAACTTTGGTCTTCACGATCGCAAAGGTTGCTCCGCGATCGTGATTTGTATACATTGGCAGACCACTTAAGTACTCTATTTCAAGGGATTTGGTTATTTTATCACATTTTGAGTTATAAAGCTCGGATTTTGGCAATTTTGGAGGAAATTTTCACGATTTAGATTATGGTAAGTATTTTTGACTTGGATTTCTTTATTATCCACGATTCCAACCTTGATTTTTATAATTGTTTGATGAATCTAATTGGAGAAATTAGGAATTTTAGTAAAACCTTTTCTAAAGTAAAAATGGATGATTTGAAGGTCGATTTGGGCTCGAAATTGGACGGAACACATATATTTGGACTCGCATCGGAATGGGGGTTCAGAATTTGTGAGTTTTGTCGGGATCTGTGTTGTGCCCGGATTTGACGTTTTGGGTTCACTTTGCATAATTGACCCAGGATCTGAGCTTTAACATTTGGGCTTGTGTCCTATGACTTTTATTAATATTATTAAGTTGTTTTGGCTAGATTCAATCCATCAGGAGGTTGATTCATGCGGGAAGTCTTCTTAGAGAATTGACTTAGCTTGTTGGAGGTAAGTATCTTACCTAACTTTGTGTGGGAGAATTTTCCCTTAGGATTTGGCCTGATTTTCATTATTGTGCTATGTGAAATGACGTGTACATAAGGTGACAAGTGTGTCCACGAGCGTATGTATTGGTTGTGACCGGATTAGACTTTATGCTATTAATATGCCTTGATTTGGAGTTGTTTATTATACGAAACATGCTTTTATTTTGTTGTTAACTCCCTGCACCCTTATATTATTGTTATGATTCTTGTACACGTTGTTGTTGAGCCGTAGGCTATATCTTGTTGTGACATTAGTATTGTTGTTTTGGTAATATTGTGGCACATGTGTATGTGTTGTGCGGATTGATTGTTATTGTCTAGAGTATAAGGGTGGCGAGATGCGCATGTGGCGGCATAAGGGTGGTGTTATTGATGCGCATGCGGAAAGATAAGGGGGCTAATGAACGTGCTGCAGGTAAGGAGAAATACTTCATTGTGATGCACACACGGTGAGATAAGGGGGCTTATGCGCGTGTAGCTATATAAGGGGAAATATCTCAATGTGAAACTCATGCGGCATCATAAGGGTGTCTTGTTGATTATGATATTTGGTGTTTTGGGGTGATATGTGGTCAACAAAAGGTCAACCTAGGTTCACATAGTCAAAACTTGATCCAACGTCAAATCTCATTGACCCATAATACCACGAGTACAAATATGTAGCTAGTTTTCAAATTTGTATTCAAATTAGTGTTCAAAACTCCAAAATACACGCTCTTAAGTTGTAGAGAAAAATCTCAAATTTTACTCTTAAATTTTATATTTTTAGTATAGAAATCTACGAGAAATCAAGATATATGATCAAATCGAATTAAGAATTAATTACCCTCAAGATTGGAGTGTAAAGCCTTTTCAAAACCTTCTCCTCTCGTTCTCCAAAACTTATAAATGGTAAAAATAAGCTAACTCTGAAAATCTGGTCAGTAAATACCCCTTGTCCAAAATCATTAATTACGATCATGACATGCCTCACACGATCGCAAAGACCATTGGTCGGGCCCTCTATGCAACCACAAACTCCCTCACGTGGTTGTGATGCATCAGCAGACAGACCTACGCGATCACGCACCTATTCAAACGATCTCGATGCACATCCTGCCAAAGCTACACGATCTCGAACTTCTCCACGTGACCCCGTGATCAATCTCTTATATGCCATGCGACCTATGCCAATCGATCGCGATTTACCCCACTGATAGTATAAAACCAACAATCTAACTAAATCTGAAATTCTCTAAAACCATCTTTAAACTCACCCAAGCCCTAGGGACCCTATCCGATCATCTTAATAAGTCTATATACCCTATACAAACTTGTCCAAAGGCTCAAAAATACTTTAAAAAAATATCAAAACCAAGAATCGCATTTCAAATAAAATATCTCAAATTTTCTTAAGTTCAAAGTCTCAACTTTTGACTAGAAGCACGAATCTGCCACAAGACATCTGAGACCCGAACCAAATATATGTACAAGCCCAATGTCATTATTTGGACCTATTGGAGCCTTCAAATTACCAATCAGGGGTCATTTACCTATAATGTTAACTTGCTCAATTCTTTCAACCTTAAGTTTATAGTTAGGAATTAAGTGTTCAAATCACTCCTGAACCCCGCGGGAACCAAACCATCCATCTCCACAAGTCATAAAATATAAAAACAACCTACGGGAAGTATCAAATAAGGGAATGGGGTTATAGTCTTCAAAAATACCAGTCGGATTATTACATTCTCCACCTCTTAAAAAGTTGTTCGTCTTCGAATGGGTTTAAAATGTACCTAAATGGCTAAAAAAGTATGAATATCTGCTTCACGTATCTGACTCGGTCTCCAAGTAGCCTCCTCGCTCGGTTGTCTTTTTCTAAGCCCCTTCAGTGAAGCAATATCTTTTGATCTCAACTTTTGAATCTATCCATCCAAATAGCTACCGGATTTTTTTATAGGCTAAATTTTCATCTAGATGCACTATGCTGAAGTCCAAAGCATGTGATTTATTTTCATTATGTCTCCAAAGCATAGAAATATAAAATACTGAATATATTATTAAAATATTAGGAGGCCAAGAAAACCTGTAAGCAACCTTACCAACTCTCTCCAACACCTCAAATAAACCAATAAACCTCAGAATCAACTTGCCATGTTTCCCAAGCCTCATCACTCTCTTCATGGGTAAAACTTTCAGAAGTACCTTCTCTCCCTCTATAAATTTCACATCACAAACCTTCATGTCTGCATAATTCTTCTACCTACTCTGAGTTGTTCGAGGTCGTTCTTGAATCAACTTCACTTTCTCTAACGCATCACGAACCAAATTTGTACTCGATAACCTAACCTTACCAGGCTCAAACTAACTAACTGGAGAATGACACCGTCTATCATATAAATCCTTACACAGAGCCATCTGAATGCTGGACTTATACTTATTATTGAAAGTAAACTCAACCCAAATGTAAGAATTGATCCCAATAACCTTCAAAGACAATAACACAATCTCGCATCTTGTCCTCAAGAGTCTGAATAGTCCACTCTGACTGACCATCTGTCTGTGGGTGAAAAGTCGTGCTATGGTCAAGTTGTATACCCAACTCCCATTGAACAGATCTCTAAAAAGTGAGATGTGAACTAAGTGTCACATTCTCAAATGATAAATATAAGCATGCCACGCAAACAAACTACCTCCCAAATGTAAATCTGAGCTAATCTTTCCAAAGTATATGTTGTCAACACTGGTATGAAGTGCGCAGAATTGGTCAACCTATCCACAACGACCCAAATAATATTAAATGTTGGGTCCAACGTACACGCAAGTATATACAGTCGACAAGTAATAAAGTGATGAAAAAGTATCATCCCACAAGGATTTATGATTAACTATTGTCCAACCTAAACTACTTATAAGTTAATTGCTCTAGCGGTTATGAAGAAGATGATTGTGATTTTACGACTAAAGTTACTGCAAAACTAACAAACAAGAAAGAAAACAAGGATGCAAATAGTGCAAACAAACACTTAGGAGAAATTCAGTGAGATAGGAATATTCTGGGGTTATGGGATTAACGCCTCTCCTATTGTATTTTTTCGATTGATTCAATTAATTGATCTATCTAATTTATTGGTTAACAGGGTGTATTATGCTCACGAATTTCTTTCTACGCGTTGCTCGCCTATTTAAGCCAACCTAATCGTATACGTTTATAGAATCCGAATTAACAAGAATGCATGTATATCTCACACAAAAATAATCAAGTAAGGCAACTAGAATATTTCTATCCTAATCACGAATCTATTCTCCGATTTTTGGATTTAAGAACTTACTTTATTCAATCTTATGCATAATCTATAGTTCTCAGTTTCGAGTTCAACTATAAATTTGTAGATAGTATTCTACCGTTAGCTACGCAGTAAAATAATTAAGTGCAAGATTGAATAAATTAATTAATATAATATTTCGAGCAATATCATCAACCGTCAAACAACAATAGTCAGTAACAACTTATAAACCCGGAATAAAGGGGTTTCTAGCCACGCATATTCATAACAATCAAAGTATTATTTTAAACATAAAATCTATGAATAATAGATGAAGGATGGATGAGTCGATGAAATATGTGCTCCCTTCGTGTTTCTAAACCCTTGCCGCCTTCACAATCGAGTAGGAAAATTTAATTTGCGGATTGGGAAAGGGACCAGGCCACTATCCTCGCAAGGCCTGGATTGGGGAGAGATATTTCCCTTGCGGCACGAGTCTTAGCACCTGATTCTCCTCGCCAAAAGCCAGACGTCGCCTAGCCTGACGCCTAGTTCTTGGCCTCGCTCGATTTTTTCCTTTTCGTGCTCTTTAATTGTATTTTCAGCATCCTTGCGTGCACCCTTCACTCATTTTAATCTTCTAACGATCCTAAATATAAAACCAACTCAATTAAGCTTAAACATCGCACATATCAACATTAAAATACCAAAATATAAGGTAATCAATACACTAAAAACATACATTTATAGTAAAATATCACTACCCCACACTTAAACATTGCTCGTTCTTGAGTCAACCAATAATTACACTATCTTTGAGCACTTTTTTTTAAAACAATCGAAGCATACTTCACCAATGAATATGGTTGATTGCAACAATTAAACTTAGCATATGCATTCAAAACACACTTCCCTTTTACTTATTCCAAACTTCAAGAAAAAAAGTTTCATAGCAAAGATAACATGCTTATAACACTCCTAGACTCAAGACCCGATTCAATGTCACAATACACTCATAGCTTAAAAACTCAACATCATAGAGAAGTCTAATAATGTTATTTATCCCTCGTGAAACCATATGCCCTCACAATAAAATCAAAGAGAGTAAGTAGAATTCACACATTCGAATCTCATGATCAAATATAGTTTAAGAACTCACATATATCAAAGAAATCGCTCACTCTCACAAAGAAGTTACATACATACAAAAGGTACCATAGGCTTTCCCTTTATTTAAACCTCTGCTAATGTTGGCTCGCTTGATCTAAAATCAATTAGGACTTTCTTATAGTTGTAATGTGGGCTAAGGGACGGGTAGGATATATTTTAGGAATAGTGGATTACCCTCCTATGCACTTTAACACATCACAAAATTAATTTTAAGCACATTATTTTTCAATACCAACTTCAATTTCACAAACAATATCACCTCCAAAGACATTCCCTTTTACTTTAAGCACTACTTTAATTTATATCCCACTAGCAAGACAAGATATTAATTTATTTATCTATACCCATTTTTTAAAGATTTTTTTTCTCAACAACAACTTTTTCTCTTTTGTAATTTTTATCTTCTTTACAATTCTCGCTAGCGGATATCTTACGATACAAGTGCACCTTTTTTTCTTTTATTGGTTCCACTCAAAAGCCACCCAAGTTCCCTCCATGCTTCTTCTAGCGCTCCTTTATACTTAAAGTGCCTTAAGAGGTCAAAGGATCAAAGCAATATCAGTTAAGAACAAAAAGGATATAGGCTTGTAATATAAGTGCCAAATAAACGTTTATAGGCTCAAAAGGGTTAACTAGGGATAGTTTTTGTTTGTGATACCTAGTAAGCTCAAAATGATCAAAGAAGGCCTAAAATTATTTTTCAAATCGGGAATCACCTAAAATTTCGCTTCAACTCACATGCTGGATAAGTTCTAGACTCAATTAGAATGACATGAACTACACAAAAAAAAACCTCACTACACATGGCACATGACTCACTAAGGACGGTACCATTCTGACTCTCAAACTATATCAAGTATTTACGGATCCATAAGAGATTTAACATTAAGCACAAAGTAAATACTAGTCAAGAAAACGAGACATAGGCATCACAAGACATGCAATCTAATTCACCAAGGAATCATAAAACAATTTGAACACATAGGGATTATACTATACATGTCAAAGACTAAATATGATACTATCAAACAAGTTAAAGGAGCCTAGGTTCATCATTCTTCCTCCTTTTATTTTGTAAATACTAATCTACTCTAAAAATACAAACTATGACTCGGTTCAAACTACATCCTATGGAAAAGAACCGAGGCACAAATTAAAATCACGGGCGATTATTACTACCTAAAGAAAACTAAAAGACATATTCTTTGATTTTTTATTTTTTAATTATTTTGTGCTTTTTGTTAGACTTTAATCCCTCAAGAAAAATATGTACGAGAAAACAAAAAGCTAATCTAAATCTAGACTATTAAAAATGAAAAAATAAGAAACTAAAAGACACTAATATACTATTTAGAGAACAATGAGAATCCCCACCCCACACTTATTCATGCAATGTCCTTAGTGCTTATAAAAAATAAATAAAATCAAGAAGGGTGGTAAAGAAACTCCCTGATCACTCCTCGTCATCCTCATCATCATAAAAGGCTTTATCATCAGCCTCCAAGTCAATATCATCATTAGCTCCAACATCCCCATCATCATCTTCATCAGCCTCCTGCTCGGGCTATACTGGCTCAGGCTCTGAATGCTCCGGGGTATTCATATTTTCATCATCAGGCAACCTCTGGCCGTCACCAATCCCAACTAAATGCTGAGCATGAGCATTGAGCAGATAACGCTCATTCAAGTTTGCTCCTTCCTCTGGAGTCGTTTCCCACCCATCAATCCGCAATTGCAGGTCTAGCATCCCATAGAAGTGGGACATAAAACTATCATCACGAGCCTGACGCTCGGCACCAATCATCATCACCATCTTTATCCCGTATGCTAGTAATGTCGGTCTCTTGGAGTGCCACCGGAAAGATCATGTCAAATTCTTACTCCTCAACTACCTCTTCCTTTCTCGGTTATTGTGTCCGCATATTTCTAAAAAACAATTGATCCACCTTCTTACTTTTCCTCACCTACGCCATCTGGTGGACTATCAAATGACCCACATTTACTTTTGTCTTATCATCAATAAGTACCACAAATATACCCTCTCACGCCTAATATGGTTGTCGCGCTCGCAGGGTAATAATCAAGCATTAATCAACTGCAACCATACTTTAACCATAAATTTCAGCTTCTTTTTTGGGAATTTTATATGAAGGTGAGTGTTATTATCACGGACCCAGGAAACAATAGAGGTGACACCACACAAGGTATGTAGAATCTCTTGATAAGTTGGTCGGGCGATGAAGTTTCCCAATGGATCATGCCAGACATCAGATGCCCCCAAGTGAGCACAAAGGGCATAAGAAAAGATATCAATCAATGTCCCCCGAATTGGCACTAACTGCTCCTCATCTTCTGGATCCCATCTAGCATAGAACTCATGAACTAAGCTTGCATTGATGTAACCCAGATTTTTGAATACATATCTCAGACCCAAATCATGGATAGATCACCAAATAGACTGATGCTTAGATTTCAACCGGTGCTCCCCCACCTCTAAGTCCGGATGCATGTGTTTTTGCCGATAAATCTTATACTACCTTTTGGCCAATGGGGGTATGCTCTGATCCCATATTCGTGCACACCCCTAGGCCTTGGTCGTGATGCTGCCATAACCACAACCAAACGTATTCCTTTTCTTGACTATTAGATATAGCCTCTCCTCAATTCTTCTTCTTAGGTGGCGGTGCATAAGATATCTTTTTCGTGGTGGGGGATGTGGCCATGCCCTTACCTTTTTCCATAGGTTGTGCACTTGGGCTTTGGACGTAACATTTTGTACCTGTACATGTTTATGTTAGTCAACTCAGAGGGCCATGAATCAAAGAAAAAAGTGGTCCTAACGACCCTACTCTCAAGAATTTAGCACATAACTTGCAAGTTAATCAAGGCTACTCAGACTTCACCTCATTAAATCAAGCATGAGTGTATTCTCAAGAAAACTAGCACATATGGGAAGATAATATATGTACCCTACCTGAAACACTTACCCTGCCTCCGGTAAGCCACCCCACACTTAAAGTTTATGATAGGTAAACTTACAAACCACTAGTGTATCAATCCCAGAGAGTCGGGTTCCAATTGGGACAAAAATTTCCTTTGAGACAATTTAGCGATAATTTGGTGCGCACTAGTTACGGGTAAGCTTTTGTGTGGGTGAGGGTTTGCCTCACTCTCTCAAACTGGCTTGGGATTTGAGTGTAAACACTCCTCAAGAAATAAGCATACTACTTCTATGGGGTTGGGACATGCATGCACAATTTTACCATTACAACTTTCAAAAGGGTTGCATGTGTTCATAAACTTCTAATAAAACCACATAGAGGAGAGATAGAGAGAGATAGAGAGAGAGGAAATTCATACATGTATATGTTAAAGAGGGAGTGTGTGATGTAGAGCTAATGTTGTGATTTTTGTGTGTGTGATTAAGGGGTGTTGCGAGGTCCTTGAGTGAGAGAGAGAGACAGAGAGAGATGGGAAGTTAGGGTTTGCCAGTGTGTTTGGGTCGTGGGGCAACTGATACGGGGATTTAAGGGGGTGGGCGTGTGTTTAAGAGAAAAGAAAAAAAGATAGCTTATTTGGGCCTCGCGAGGCTCCTTGCGTGACTGGACTGGCAACGCGGAGTATGGGTAGGAGTGGTAAACGGACGGGTCGGGTCGGATATGGTTCGGATCGAAACGGATAATGGAAAAACGGATAAATTATCCGACCCGATATATATTTAATACGGATAATAAACGAGTTAACCGGCGAATAAAATGAGTAACCATATTATCCATCCATGGCTTCACATTTGCCTCAAGCTCTAATATGAATTTGCTGCCCCTTGCAAGCAACAAAAGAATATTTTTTTGATATCAAATCAGTGACTTAGAGCAATTTCGAGATCATCTATGTCTCTAAGCTAAATATTGTTTTATGTCAATATAATTCAATAATTTATATACGCGCACTCACACATAAGAAAATCTGTTTTTGTCATATTAAAATATATTTTCTCGGTGAAGAAAATTTAACCGAACTGCAAAATCACAACTAAGAGAACAGCTTGAGCTGACTCAAGCATTAACATATTCTTATTAAAAAACAAAAATAATCTCGTATTACTGTCAATTTTTTCATCATACAAAAAGTTTGTACCAAAGCAAATTTACCTCCTTCATATGAAGTTTCAAATAAAGTGCCTAACTACTAATGCTGACACTATTGATATCTTTTTGTCATTTCGAAAATATACTGTAATGAGTTCCTAGCTACATGGTACATATATTTTTATAGCAATTTATTTTTGATAAGGTAATATTTATAGCAAGTTTAACAGTATCAAAACATGTGACTTTAATATTTCCAACTGAGTATTATGATTAAATATAAAAAAATATAAAAAATTCACTAAAACTCTTCATTTTCAATTCAAGTAGTAGGGGGTTGACTAGTTCTTCATCAACAAATTCTCTATCCATTCTCTTCATTTTCTCGTTCCCTCATCCATTTTGTCATCTGCAATTCCTTTTTTTTTACACCACTGCAACCAAGAGGAAAAAGATCATATTTTTACATCACTGCAACCAGCAGGAATCAAGAATGGTGCATTTTAAACCAGATAACAAAATACATTGAATGCACTGGCAACATACATTGAAATGCACCAGCAAAATATAATGAAATACACCAGCAAAATACATCGAAATACAGAAAATCAGCTGTACTTAGATAAATCTGTCCAATTTTGCGAATATGAGTAAATAACAGGAGGAGAAAATCAGCCCAAACAATGCAGAAACAGTGTTGAAAAAAACAGCTCAAACTGTGCAGAAACAGGACAGGCTTTAGGCAGCAGCAATGCAGAAGTTTAGGCTACAGAAAAATCCTGCAACGCTCACAGCTGGTACCTAGATTTTCTGGACAAAAACAACAGTGCATGAGCTTCTAAAACTGGCTTGTAGACCCTTCAATTTACTGTTAAGAATGCTGCTCAAATCCTGCTGAACTGATGCCCGAAACAGTACAAATATTGCACTCAAACTATAGAAATCTGCATCATATGTTGTCGGCCGAATGGTTATGCAATTAGACAAGTACAAGCAAGTCATTTGTGTGAGATGCATAGACCCTTCCGTTCACCAATCATGGCATCATAATTAAATTAATCACCAAAAGCATCAGTATATACTGCTAAGATATGAATCTTAGCAGCAGAACATCATAAATATTAGAATAGTTGGTTCAATAGAATCCCAAAAGTACAAGAAAATAGAAAGAGAACAACAGAGGGCACTCTTACCTCTAAGTTTCGCAAGATAAGGTTGAAGATCAATAGCAATCTCATCTTCTTCATCAGAGTCGGATCCATCATCAAGATCTTATACAATTTAAAAAGAAAAAATATTACAGTTTATTAGTTTTTCAAAAAAAGAAATAAACCAATCTAGAGAAGATTAATTTACCTTCTCTTCCACAAATCCAATCTCTAGTACATAGCTTTGCCTCGGCATTTGCGGGAAGAATAGAACTTTGAAACTTTTCAATGACACGACCACCTATGCTAAATGCAGATTCAGAGGCTACTGTGGTGATTGGAACACTCAAGATATCTCGTGCCATTAATGAGAGTTCTGGATACCTTTGCCTGTTATCCTTCCAATATCCAAGTACATCCAGATTCGGATTTGTTTTACGGTCAAGATTAGCTTCCTCCAAATACAAGTCTAGTTGTGTTTTACCGGTACTTGACTCCAACTGACTTTCAAACTCATCAAACTCATCAAATGCATCCCTCATTTCGTTGCTACCACTACTACAAGCTTGATCCCCCGATAACGAGGTTGTAGTCGAAGGTATCAAGTACTCTTTGAATAATAATTGTAAGTTATCTTCAATAGCCTTCACTTTTTCATTAGCAATCTCCTCAGGATGAAGCTTTGAAAAGCAAAACTTAACAAACTTCAATTTATATCGAGTGTCAAGGACAATAGCTATAGATAAAATGACACTATATGACTCCCAATATTTCTTAAACTTTCCCAACATCAAAGAGCCCATCTCACTCATCACTGAATCTCCACTGTTTTTTTGTTCTTCCAATAACATTTCAATTCTCCATACGTTAGGAAGATACAAATTAGCCGTGGGGTATTTACATACAGAAAACAAGGTCATAATGTCATAAAATGGCTTCAACAACTTAGCTATAATCTCAACCCTTTTCTATTCATCTTCAGAAAGGTCATGTCTAAAATCAACGTCAAGCAAGTTATAGTGAATATAAGCTTGCCGATAAAGAAGAGCACTTTCAAACATTTGGTAGGTGGAGTTCCACCGAATAGGCATATCTTGACGTAGCTTCTTAGAACATGGTAGACCAAGATTACTAAGACACTCCACAAATTTTATTATTCTTGTTTCTGAATTCTTGATATGCTTAACACCTTCTCTAATTTTTGCAATAGCTACATCAGCCTTCTCTAAGCCCGTCTTCACAATTGAGTTCAAAATGTGATTCCCACAACGAACATGAAGAAATTTTCCGTCACAAATTAGTGAACGCATCAAAGACAAATGATTCTTTAAACTATTTACTACATCATTATTGCAAGTAGCATTATCCAAAGTAAGGGTAAAGATTTTCTTTTCGATTCCCCATTCTTTAAGAAAGTTAATCAATAAGGGACCTAAAATCGCACTCGAATGTGGAGGAGGAATATGACGAAAAATCAACACCCTCTTCTGAAGCACCCAATTCAAATTCACATAATGAGCCGCTACATATAGCCATTAGATGCTAATGAAGTCCACATATGTGATGTTAAACACACTCTACTAGGAATAATGACAAGCTCATTTTTTAGAAGTTCTTTTTCGCTTGCATACATATTCAAGATATCTGACTTGGCTGTACTTTTTGATATGTGCTTCGCTACTGGATTTAAATATGAATGAAGGTCCCTGATGCCTTTATGAAATACAAAACTTAAAGCATAGTTATGCTGACTATGGCTAACGATATTTTTTCTCGATAAACTTTCTGATCTATCGGTTCACTTTGACCCTCTTTTGCATTATTCAACGGATGTTTTATCAATAAATGTCGCTTCGAATTTGATGTTACAAATTTAGGATTGTATATGTAGTCTATTTACAAAGCGTGCATTGGACTTTAAACTTTCCATCACTAGAAATACTAGGCTCTGTTACCTTAACAAAAGAATCCCAAACAGTGGAAATTTGTCTTTTTGATCGTTTTAGCGTAAGTGAAGAGCTTTGTTCACAAGAATTAGCAATACCTTCCATCGACATCTCTATCAAAAGATGAAGTAAACAGTAGGAATTAGGCTCGATATAAATTAATTTATTAATAAGTAACAGAGAATGCAATACTCTGGAGTTAAAAATTACATCTAATCTTGGCTTACTCAGCGTTTTTCTCACCTTTGAGATTGCTGTAACACTTTCACTCTTGTTTTAAGCTTCAAATACTCCTGGTAGGTGTTCTATTTTCACAAAACCAAAGCAAGCAAATCAATTTGCTCAATGTTAGTCACCAACATTAACTTTTACACTATTTTCAGGTGAAAACTGAACTATTTCCTAAATTTTCAACAAACTTTAATTTGAGAAATTATAAGGCTCGAGGAAGAAGAACGAACCTGTTAATCTGTTGAAGGTTGGCTTCCTTCAAGTGCAGCATAATTGTATTAAGATTCCGAGTTCAAAACGCTGGGATTTCAAAATGCTTTGTTTGAAAACGCTTCCTTCAATCTCTTGGTTTGCCCACTGGGATTTCAAAATGCTTCCAAGTTTCAACTAACCAAAATATTGTGAAAGGAAATTGAAGCCTAGAGAGGAGAGAATTATCGGAAGTTGGAACTCATCGGAGAAGTTGCCGGCGATGCGTTGGGAAGAAACGGAGAGATTTGAGGAATTGGAAATTTAGGGCTTTTCTATTGAAGTGGTGAAAATAGCCGACAGTAGCAAGCGAGTGGGGCGGGCAAGGGTTAATACGAGCTACTGCTCGCGCCTGGCTAGGCGATGCAAGGACTGTGGTGAGGTAGGGACCTTACTAGGTGTCACGACCCAATTTCATATTAGGTAGTGAAGGCGCCTAACGCCACCGCTAGGCAAGCCAACTGTGAGCTAGTCACATGATTTCCTCTTTTTAACAAATTCTTTTCCAAGTAATTAAACTTTCCTTAATAAAAAAGAATTTGAGAAATAACAGATCTAAAATAAATAACACGAAAGCAACTGTGTGCAACCATAATCATAGAATAAAACCAAAATCGCAAGTCTACTAGTGTGTGCCAAGACCTGGTGTCACAAGTATATGAGCATCTAGTAGAATATACAAAAGAATACTAGTCTATTGTCCGAAGTGAAATAGACAGAAAAAAATATAATCAAAGAAAAGACTCCAGCTGCTGCAAAACGGGCTTAGAAGGTAGCTCACCGTGAAGCCTCGAAGTGGTAATCAAGTGCGCGCGCTGGACTGATATCCAGATGCACTGCCTCAGATCCTGCACATTTAAGTGCAGAAGTATAGCGTGAGTACATAAACAATATTTACCCAGTAAGTATCCAGTCTAACATCGAAAAAGTAGTGATTAGGGATCGACTTTGACACTTACTATGGGCTAACAATAATATGTCACAATTTTAATTAAGCATGGATTACAAGAAGAATACTGAAAGCCCAATAACAGGAAACAATAAATAATCCTTTCACCAATATTAAGTCCCAAATTTAGTTTTCCATCATCTAACAATTTATATCTCAAGCCAAATAAGCAATATCAATTATAATTGGTTCCAAAGATTTATCATGCGCAAATTATGCTGAGGTCGTACGGCCCGATCCAACATAATATTTAAACTGTGTACTGCAGAGGGTCGAACGGCACGAACCATAGATGCATCTATCTTCTACCGAGGCGTTCGGCCCGCTCCACAAATAGAAAAATATTTTAAGAAAAACACAAATTCTCAATAACAGTCAAGTGTTCCATTCACAACTTCAAGTAGGGTACAAACATTGTAAGTATAGCATGATATGGGTCATAGACAACCCAGACAATTGCATAATTAGTAGCTACATACAAACTCTCGTAACCTCGTGCGTACGTAGCCCCTACAAATAGAAGCACATTTTAATTCAATTCACCTATGGGGTTAATTCCCTCTTACAAGGTTAGAAAAGAGACTTATTGGGTGCATGTTATATATAAACTAATCAAATAGTATATAAACTAATAAATACATGCTCAAAAGTTCGTATCTCAATTATTAAAGAAGTTACCCAATCCTAAATGTAAGATTCTTAAAATTCACCCCCGGGACCACTTGCCCGGATTTCGAAAATTTTCTAAGAAAGTTGTTACCCATAACCTTATGAACTCAAATATATGATTTTTACTGGATTCCATAACGAATTTCATGATTGAATCTCATTTTTATCAAAAACCTAGGCTTTTCTCCTAAACCCATGCTTTTCACTAATTTACATGTTATA
Organism: Nicotiana tabacum; assembly: GCF_000715075.1. NCBI lineage: Eukaryota > Viridiplantae > Streptophyta > Magnoliopsida > Solanales > Solanaceae > Nicotiana > Nicotiana tabacum. Next base: position 64,260,626 of record NC_134100.1, read on the forward strand.
ATTTACCCATAAGTTATGTATTTGACCCATATTTGGTAGGAATTACTTACCTCAAGTTGTTAGATGAAAATCCTCTCTCTAAGAGCTCTAAGAATCACCCAACAATGGAATAAATGAAGGATTCTCCCTTCAGCGGTTTCCGCACCTATGGAGGGACTTTCGATTCTGCGGGACCGCTTTTGCAGTCAAAAGTCCGCTTCTATGGAACCGGCCTGGCCACTCACCCATCGCACCTGCGGAGCCAGGGCCTCTCCTGCGCAACCGCTCCTGCGGCCGACTCTTTCGCACCTGCGAACACAGCCGCTTCTGCGGTCAGAGTCATCGCACCTGCGCGTTCGCAGGTGTGCCAAACTCCTCGGTCCTGCTGATCCTAGGCAGCCTTGGCTTGCTCTCTTCTGCGGCTCCTAGCTTGCAAGCACAGGTGCGATTACACCAGCAGCTGGGAACTTCAGCTATTGCTCCTAAGTTTCAACTTGGTCCGAGCCTCGTCCGATCGATACCTTGGGCCCCCGAGGCCCCGCCCGAACATACAGACAAGTTTGAAATCATAAAACGAACCCGCTCGAACTCTCGTAACGCCCAAAATGACATTAAAACTAATAATCACACCCCAAACCAATTGGATCAAAATTATGAACTTTAAGTTTTTCAATTTACTCCCAAACGCCGAAACGTACTTACACTGCTCGGATTGATACTAAATTTTGCGTGCAAGTCTTAAATAGCATTACGGAACTAACCCCGATCTTGGAATTCCATTCGGACCTCGATATCACCAAAGCCTACTCTAAACCAAATTTAAAGAACTTCAAGAACCTTCAAGGAACAAACTTTCAATATTAGGTGCCGAAACGCTCTGGGGTCATCCACAACCCGGTCCGAGCATACGCGCAAGTCCAAAATCACCATACAAACCTATTGGAACTGTCAAATCCCGATTCCAAGGTCGTTTACTCAAAATGTTGGCCGAAGTCAAACTTAGCCTTTTAAGGCCAACTTAAGAAACCAAGTATTCCGATTTCAACCCGAACCCTTCCAAATCTCGAACTAACCATCCCCGCAAGACATAAAATAGTAGAAGCATATACAGGGAGTCTTATTAAGGGGAACGGGGTTCTAAAAAGTAAAACGATCGGTCGGGTCGTTACACTAGGAGGGTTCTGAGGCGCACATAAGTAATTGTCATTATGTTTTTTGGACTCCTTTATGCGCTTTGACCTCCTGATTTCGCTCCCGATCACATCTTTCGATTGGATTGCACCCATACCTATTGAAACAACAACAATTCACATAAAATCAACCCATTCGTACCCTAAATCAAAAATAAAAATAAACTAAGCTAAACTACTCTATGAATTGGGTTGCCTCCCAACAAGAGCCTTATTTAACTTCATGGCATGACGCTTACAACATCACTATGGTTGCCTCCTACGAAGCGCCTAATTTAATGTGTCGAATGTTCCTTCAAGCATCCACCAATTCTATCGAGGTTTTGTGACGATGAACATCACCACCCCAATAATGTTTAACTTTTTTCCCATTTACTAAGAAGGTGTCACCACGTATCGGATCCCAAAGTTCTACTTATTCATGCTTCATAACACGCACTATCTCAAATAGACCCGACCATCTAGGCTTGATCTTTCTAGGGAAGAACTTCAACCTTGACATAAGCATGAGAACGGATTGACCCGGTTCAAACTCACGATGCACACTGTGTTTGTCATGCCATCTCTTTTATATTTTCCTTATACCCTTTCACATCTGTATGTAACTGAAACTCTTCGGGCTCAAATTTTCTTGTCAATATCACTAACATTCACATCATGTCCCGGCTCTATTAACTTTTATTCAACCACATAAATCATGCACAAGTCCTTATAATGCTTTGGGAGTTTAAGCGCCTTATACACATTAAACGTGATATCTTCATCATGCACTCTGATCTTTAACTTACCTTTCCCTCACATCAAAAAGTGACCCACCAGTAGCCAAGAATGGCCGCCCCAAAATAATTGAAACTTCCTCGTCGGCCATGTAGTCAAGAATAATAAAATTCGAGGGAAAAATGAACTTCCCTACCTGTACCAGCACATCTTCAATAATTCCCTTAGGCACTGCTAATGACCTATCTTCTGGTTGTAGAGTTATCATAGGCCTAGGTGCTCCTAATTCGAGTTGCTTGAACACCAATAGTGGCATCAAATTAATACTTGCCCCATATCGCATAGGGCTCTACCAATCTCATGTTTTCCAATCGCCAAGGGAATTGTAAAATAACCAGGATCCTTCAGCTTATGAGGGAGCTTACTTTGTACTCTAGCACTGCACTCCTCAGCAAGTGAAATCGCTTCAAACTCTGCATGTCTTCTCTTATTGGCCATAATATCTGTTAGGTACTTGGCATATTTTGGCAATTCTTGCAATATTTCCACGAAAGAAATATTTACATTAACCTAGCTCAAGATATCTAAAAACTTTCTATACTAGGAATCATCTTTCGATTTGTGCAGCCTTTGAGGAAAAGGTGGTGGTGGCCTTACCTCCATCTCTTGTCTGTGCTTATCCTCTTTCTTTTCAGCTTCTTCCACTAGTTTAGGTACCAATCCTGCAAAAACTTCCTTAGGCACATACTCTTTAGGCGCCACCTCCTCCAATGCTCTCCCACTTCTTAGATTAATTATATGTACTTGTTCTATGAGATTCTTCTTATTATCACTTGGGAGTACTCCAGTAGGTCTAATATTCTGATTGGAGGCGATTTGCCGGACTTGTCTGCCCAAATTTCTGAAATTCGCTTGTAATATTGATTGTCAATCGGAAGCTTTTTTAGCAAATCATTGGTACTCTCCTCTACTTATTGAGATTTTCTTTGGGCTTGATTGTAGTTTACCTGAGGTCGGTTGTTGTTTTGATTACCCACCAAATGCGAAGTTGGGATAGTTTCTCCAATTTAAATTGTAAGTATTCCCATACTGAGCATTATTATTCATTGGACCCTTGATTTGCTGCTACATATAATAAATGAATTCAAGATTCAATGGACAATGGTCACTCGTGTGGCATTCTCCACATATCTCACAAAATGTAGATACTTGTTGCACATGTTGCATCTGATGCCTTGTTGCATTGTCAAGTTATTCACTTGATTGGCTAACTTCGCTATATCTGGTCTCATGGCTAAGAAGTCATTAAGCTCAATAACACATGATGCCTTCTGTTTAAGTGATCGTTGTGGTTCCCCATTCCCTTGCCAATATTTGTAATTAGTAGTGAAATTGTTTAGATTTGGATTTCAATATACGACCTTACCATGCAACTACTATCACAACCCAAAACCCACTATAGGCCGTGATGGCGCCCAACGTCATCGTTAGGCAAGCCAACGGTGAACTACCAACTTAATTATTCATTTTATTATTTTTGAAATCATGAATCTTATTAGATAGAGGAATTTATGCTTTAAACATCGTAAATACATAAATTTTGTATAGAATATAAATTAAAAATGCGTCAATGTAAAGCAAACCATAAACAAATTCTAGAACATCCCAAAACTCGGTGTCACAAATGCATGAGCATTTACTAAGGAATACAATGATAATGCAACATTCGTCTGGAATATAAAATAGACAGGATAAAGTAAATAAATAAGATAGAGACTATGAGGGTTGCGGTGCGTAGCATAGAGTACAACTCACCATAAAGTCCCCTCAGCAGTTGCGCCTACGCGCCAAGGCGACCATCAAAGGAACCTGTCATATCCTGCACATTTAGTGCAGAAGTGTAGCATGAGTACATAAATCAACACATACCCAGTAAGTATCTAGCCTAACCTTGGAGAAGTAGTGACGAGGAGTCGACATCGACACTTACTAGTAGTCCAATAAGCAAAATGTACAAGAATATTAGGTAGGCATGAAATACCACATAAATAATGGAGTAAGAGGCAATAATTTAATGATCCTTTAAAAAATAACGATTTAAAAGTCCCCAAATATCACGTGCTAATCTCAACAAGTAAGGGCCAATATGTAGTTATGAATTCTCGAGTCATGGGAGATATACCAAATATAATCGGACTCCGAGTGACAACACGCATGAGTTATGCCAAGGTCGTACGGCCCGATCCATACTAATCGTGTACATACACTGCCGAGGTCGTACGTCCCCATCCATGGATGCATCCCATAATATATTTAAATATTGCTGATGCATTCGTCCCGTTCCATAGGAATAGGGAAACTCTTCCAATTAGCGAATTATGTTTTTACAACTTCAACATTAGCCCATAAAAGAATATAAATTCCCATCAATGATTAACAATCCGCCAAATCTCTAGTTCATGAATCCTGATTGAACATAATCTTTAATGAAATTCTTACTTATTAATTCAAGGTTTATAAACTATCAAATTGAGTTCAAATAGTGCAAGTAAAAGCATAATAAAGGCATACATCTACCCGAACATAACATGAATCTAGCTATGTACGTACTCTCGTCATCTCGTACGTACGTAGCCCCCATAACAAGTAGAACATAACAAATACATTACCTAGGGGGTATTTTCCCCCTCACAGGGTTAGACAGGAGACTTATCTCGCTCTGAAGTTCCATAACCGGCTCCAACGCCTCTCTAATACCTCAAACCGGTTCCCATCAATCCGAAACTAGTCAAACAACATGCAAACCACTAAAATTATACTCCAACTGTAACAACTCGACCGGTCGTTTTGAGCTTTAGCGCGTCGTTCGACAATTTGAGGCCTTGAGTAGGTTCACTTCAGGTATTATGACTTGTACGCGTGGTCGGAATTTAATTTCGGAAAGTTCAGAGTTGATTTGGAAAGAAAATTCTAATTTCGGAAGCTTTAAATTGGAGGAATTGACTAAGGTGTGATTTTTGAGTAAACGACCTCGGAATCGGGATTTGAAGGTTCCAATAGGTTCGTATGATGATTTTGGAATTGGACGTATGTTCGGATCAGATTTTGGATGACTCAGAAGTGTTGCGGCGCCTATTGTGGAAAGCTGGCATTTTTGGAAGAATTTCATAATTTTGAGTTGAAGTGCATTTCAATATTATCGATGTCAGTTTGGGATTCTGAGACTGGGAATATTTCTGAAAGGTGATTTTGGTATTGGGAGCGCATCCGGATGTGGATTTGGAGGTCCGTAGGTCATTTTGGGGTCATTTGGCGAAAGTTAGAAATTTGAATGTTTTTTAGAAGATTGACCGGGAGTGGACTTTTTGATATCGGGGTCGGATTCCAATTCTGAAAGTTGGAGTAGGTCTGTAATATCGAATGTGACTTGTGTGCAAAATTTGAGGTCAATCGGACGTGATTTGATGGGTTTCGACATCGATTGTAGAAGTTTGAAGTTCTAAAGTTCATTAAGTTTGAAATGGGGTGAGATTCATGATTTTGATGTTGTTTGATGTGATTTGAGGCCTCGAGCAGGTCCGTGTTATGTTATGAGACTGGTTTGTGCGATTTGGACGGGGTCCCGGGGGCCTCGGGATAGTTTCGGATAATTTCGGGTTGTTTTGGACTGTTGTTGCTCGTGTCTGGTGTCCTTCTTAGTGAACGCGAAGGAAGTCCCACATTCGCGTAGAGGAAATTGTGAGGCTACTGGGTTGTCCTTCATGAACGTGAGCAAGTGGACATGAACGCGAGGCAAGAGCTGGGAAAGCCTTCGTGAACGCGGCAAGGCGACGCGAACGCGAAGAAGAAAGTGAGAGATTGGTAATTATAAAAAGGTTAAACTTTATTTACTTGACCGTTAAATGAGAATTTGAAATTCTTGGAATATTTGCCCCTTAATAAATCTTGAATTGGGTTTTTAATGTATTTTCTCTTTTGTGGAGCGGGTCGAACGCCTCGGTAGCAGATAGATGCATCTACGGTTCGTGTCGTTCGACCCTCGGCAGTGCACACTTCAAATATTTTGTTGGATCGGGTCGTACGACCTCGGCATAATTTGTGCATGATAAATCTTTGGAACCAATTATAATTTATATTGCTTCTTTGGCTTCAGATATAAATTGTTAAATGACGAGAATAAGTTTGGAAAATTTTCCTATTTATAAAAGAATTGTCCACTCACTTCTTGTTATTGAGTTTACAGTTATTTCATACAATCCATGCTTAAGTATAATATCGGTATTTACTATTAGCCCATAGTAAGTGTCGGAGTCGACCCCTCGTCACTACTTCTTCGAGGTTAGACGGGATACTTACTGGGTACGCGTTGATTTACGTACTCATACTGCACTTGCTGCACATTTTGTGCAGGTACATATATGACTGGTGGCCTTGTGGGCGCAGAGGCACGGTTATCGCGGGGACTTAGGTGAGCTGTATTCTATACTACGATCCGCAACCAGCAGAGTCTCCTTCAGAGTATTTATATTTTTCCTGTCCAATTTGTATTTCGGACAGATGTTGTATTTTATTTTTCATTCCTAGTTAAGGCTCATGCACTTGTGACACCGGGTTTTGGGGTGATTATGGGTTGTCCTGTATTGAAATTGTTAAAAATATTATTATTTACTCTGTAAATTCAATCTTTTACTATTTAATTGAAGGAAATATGATTTCAAAAATATTAAAAAGAGAACCAAATTAAGTATTTATTTTTGGCTTGCCTTACAGCGGTGTCCGGCGCCATCACGACCTTTAATATATTTTGGGTCGTGACAACATGGTATCAGAGCACTAGGTTCACTTAGGTCTCACGAGTCATGAGCGAGTCTAGTAGATTCTTGCGTATCGGTAGGTAGACGTCTGTACTTATCTTCGAGGGGCTACAGGACTGTTAGGAGCACTTCCCTTATTGATTCTTCATCATGCGATTTGATTCCTTTGAGGCTTATGCCTTCATTTTCCTTCCCATTCAATATTGTGTGACGTGAAGCGCTTGTTATAAATTGGGAATCGAGGAATTTTAATGGTACTGCAGATGTGGTGCGGGATGTTTCTCCCTATGTATTTGATTGGGCTAGTGTCGTCACCTTGCAGAAGGTCGTTCTGTCATTTCAGCTCAGTATCAGTATTGCCTATGGTTTAAGATTTGGCACTGATTGTTATGATGATTCGTGTGTTGCTATCGCATAGTGTTGGTATAATGGTAGGATGCTTGTCTATGCGTTGATGCAGTGAATGACTTGGAAGGAGGTTTACTCAGTGCATGATTCAGAGATTCAGTATATTATTTCCGGCGGAGGGAAGGCAATCAGACTATAAATGTTCAAGTTTGAGTTGATGGAGTAACAGGACTTGGTATTTTCAAGCGTGGTGAAATTTTCATTTGTGATGTGGTGTCATCATCCTTGTTGAATGCGTTAAGGTTCACCGGTGTCATGGTCTTCATCAGATTGCTTTCGGGGCAGAGTAGTGTGAGATGGTGCCGGAGAAGCGAGTTTCAAAGACAACGGAGTGTAGTAATTCTGGAATTTAAATGGGTATTTCTAATATTGACGGCTCGAGGAAGATGATCTTCGGAAAGGTTTAAAGTTGGCAGCGATCTATTGGTTCGTGTGCTGCAGAGATGGATTTGACTTAAGGCAACAACTAGGCAGCGAAGGATGAGGAAGTGCAGGAGGGAGGTGTCTGGCAGTGGATAAAATTCTAGAAGGCCAAGTGTGAGAAACAGGAGTCGAGTAGTTGCTTAAAGGATTGAGTTTGACCAAAGTGGGAGAGTGGAAGAGCAGTATATGGGTTTTGTGGTAGGATGACTGCACGCCTTGAGAAAGTTTAGAGTGATTTGGGATTCATGGTGGACAGTGACTCAGTATACGGGCTTAATTTGGAATATTGGCTGCTATACGGAGGAAGGGATGGATACGACGGAAAGAAGTTACATGGTATGAAGAAGGATGCAATATGACTTTGGATTGGAATGTATTTTCGCACCTTTAGTTGATGTCCATGAGGAGTGAACGGACTTGTACAGCTGGTGAACGAGCACAAGCTTAGGATGGTTTAGTGATTTTGTGGTAATTGTACTCGGTGCAGCATTGTTGGAAGATGTCGGCATGAAATTTCCACAGGTTGGTTATTTCCGGTGAGTAGGTTAACTATTGCGTGGTGTTAATGAAACTTCTACGAAGAATTTTACTGGCTATCCAGTAAGAGGTCGAATATGTAAATGTGGCTAGTGATTCAGAGCGTTCATGAAATGGTTAACAGGAAGATTTGATGTACAAGGAAGGTGAGTCGGCCGAGTTCTTCTTTGAGAAGGTGTTCATATGATAGCAGGTCCTTAGAGTTGATCATAATTGGGAACAAGTCAGAGTGGGTGACTCTCAACAATGGTTCTAGTGGGTTCAAAGTTTCAAAGTGCGGTGCCTAAGGATTTCGAGCCAATAGTATGGTTAAGTATTGAGCTTTTGCAGTGGATTATGAAAAGTGGCTTGGAGTGTTCTACGTTATCTTCGGTCTACGGTGTGGCATTGGAGGAATGGGTGTACCAGTTGAAGATGTGAATATACGCATAAGGAGGGTATGAGATGGTTCGTGGGTTTTGGAGACAACGTGGTCTTGTGAAATAAGGTCACTTAGGATAAGTGCAGATTTTGATTCATGATGCCTTGAATGGAGCTATTATTATTTCTAGGGCAAGTCCCAAGTAAATTAGAAGAAGTGGCTCGGTTGGTAATGGTTGAATCAGCACGGTTATGGCAGTGACCAGTTTCTCCAGCGTGAAGTTATACATGTAGTCTATGGTTGTACACTTGGGCTTAAGCGCCACCACAACTTGGTTGATTTGGGAGGTATTCGATTCGTATGTCTTTGTTGTGTAAAGGGGTTTCCGGAAGAGTTATGGCAGTTTAGATTATGACATGAGGTTGTATTTTCTGCGGTTTGGAAATTTAGTTACGTATTGCATTGGTTCTTCTGAAATGAGCTAAGTAAAAGGTTTCTATATGATGAAGTGTATATCCTATTAGTGGATCAGGAGTTATTATAGAATTCTGGTACTCTCACATATTGTCATGCTAGGTGCAGTGAGCGGCATGGGAAATTGGAAGTTGAGGTTCAAGGTTGCGGTTCGGTGCTGACAAGAATGTCACGAGCTCGGATGATCAGGGAAGAATTCAGATGTTTAGAGTAAGTTGGTATTGTCTTTAGCATCACCTGAGATCAGTGTCCTTTGTAAGAGGCTTTGTGTACTGATTTGCGGCTTCTTGATTTGCTTTACAACATTTGTGTGGCTGGTGGTATGGATGTGCAGACTTGTTACTTGGTGCGGAAGGTCGTGGGAGCGTATCCCACAGGAAGATTGTATAAGTGTGACATGTAGTCACTTGATTGATTAAATATCGAAACCAAGTATGGAGAAAAGTTACGATCGCTAATGTGAGAGTTTAGGTCTGAAAGGCGCTCTATTCAGTTGGTTGTGAATTGTGGAAGTTTGTTCCGGATTTGACGGTTGTTCTTGTGTGTCATAGGAAAAAGGTCATTGTGGATCCTTGAGAGGGTATTTGCCCAAGCATGGCATGATCAGAATCGGTTTGAGGTCCGTTGATGGGTCTAGATGTGGATGTGTATTCTACATCAGCCTGGGTGTGTTCATTCAGCATAGCATTCCTTATGGAGGAGTATTCAAGCATGGGATGTTAATATCGTCACCAGCTATTTCATGTAATACTCTATTGTGCTATGTGGGTTGTGAGACAGCTTAATTATTTGTACAATGTGTTGAGGTCCCGCGTAGCGGTGGTGTTATGTGAGCAGGATCGCTCTCAAGATGCAGATCATATATCGCACCTTAGTTGTGCTTGAGTTTTATAGCGTATGACGCTACCCGTCTCCCCAAAATTTATATTATGCACTTGGTGTGCTTATGGTTAAGATTCGGGCATTTCGTGAGTATAAGCGTTACGACTCGATGTGTGTCTTCTTTAGATTATTATGTATGGATCGGGTGGCACGCCGCCATGGGTACGTGTTTGGATCGGGTGGCACTCGTCCACGAGTATCATGGTTGGATCGGGTTGCACGCCATAACGGTATCATGGTTGGATCGGGTTGCACGTCGCAACAGTGTGATGTTGAGTACAATATCCTATATCTTCTATTGCGTGTTTTGCTTCTCATTTTTCTGAGGAAGGTCCATAATATCTTTTCGGTTGTTTAAGTTAGTTACGTGGATTGAGAAATTCTTTCCAGAGTTTGTTTCCTTATGTATCACATTCGAGTTTGTAGCTTGTTGGCACATTGTGGTATCATATGAGACTTTTGGCAATGTCTGAGGTGGCTTATTGCCTGTGTAGCTTGTACTGGGTGAGACGCGATTATTGGACCTGCGATCAGTGCAATCAGGTTTATATGAGGCACATTTAAGAGTAAATATCGATATTCAGTCCAGAATGAGGTAAGGGTTCTTGTCGGGAGGAGAGACTCCATGAGTTGTGATTCGGCAGATAGTTATGAGTTTCTACACATCCTTTCTGTCGTGGCAGTGTTGCTAGAGATGGGACGGGAATTATATGCTTCATGAGGTGCGTTGCGGGCATTAGATTCGTGGAATTTTAGCTATTATTGTCAGGGGATGTCATTATGGACATATGAATAATACAGTGTATGGTGTGAATTCGGTAACGGTATACAATCATGTATTGGTACATCATGTAGTGTTTGAAACCGTGTACGGATGTTGGAAGCAGGCCTAGTAGGAATTTCAGATGTTGGAATTTGGCTCTAAGGCTTATTTGCCTAACTAAAGGGGAGGATCTTCAAATTTGCTCGAGCTGATGTAATCAACTGGGTTATGGAGGCACGGTTAGGTGCACGAGGTTTTAAACAGTGATTTCACACAACTCCAGAGCAGTTCTTAGCACGTTCGAGGACGAACGTATGTTTAAGTGGGATAGAATGTAACGACCTGACTGGTCGTTTTGAGCTTTAGCGCGTCGTTCGGCAGTTTGAGGCCTTGAGTAGCTTCACTTTAGGTATTATGACTTGCACACGTGGTCGGAATTTAATTTCGGGAAGTTTGAAGTTGATTTGGAAAGAAAATTCTAATTTTAGAAGCTTTAAGTTGGAGGAATTGACTAAGGTGTAAATTTTGAGTAAACGACCTCGGAATCGGGATTTGAACATTCCAACAGGTTCGTATGATGATTTTGGACAGGTTCAGTTCGGGTGGATGACTCGGGAGCATTTCGGCGCCTATTGTGGAAAGCTGGCATTTTTGGAAGAATTTCATAAATTTGGGTTGAAGTGAATTTCAATGTTATCGATGTTAGTTTGGGATTCCGAGTCTAGGAATAGCTCCGTAAGGTGATTCTGGTATTGGGAGCGCGTCCGGATGTGGATTTGGAGGTCCGTAGGTCATTTTGGGGTCATTTGGCGAAAGTTAGAAATTTGAAGGTTTTTGAGAAGTTTGGCCGGGAGTGGACTTTTTGATATCGGGGTCGGATTCTGATTCCGGAAGTTGGAGTAGGTCCGTAATGTCGAATGTGACTTGTGTGCGAAGTCTGAGGTCAATCGGACGTGATTTGATGGGTTTCGGCATCGAATGTAGAAATTTGAAGTTCTAAAGTTCATTAAGTTAGAATTGGGGTGCGATTCATGATTTTGATGTTGTTTGATGTGATTTGAGGCCTCGAACAGGTCCGTGTTAAGTTATGGGACTGGTTTGTGCGAGTTGGACGGGGTCCCGGGGGCCTCGGGTGTGTTTCGGGATGGTTTCGGATGATTTCGGGCTATTTTGGACTGTTGTTGCTGGTGTCTGGTGTCCTTCTTCGCGAACGCGAAGGAAGTCCCGCGTTCGCGTAGAGGAAATTGTAAAGCTTCTGGGTTGGCCTTCACGAATGTGATCAAGTGGACGTGAACGCGAGGCAAGAGCTGGTCAAGCCTTCGCGAACGCAGCCAAGGCGACGCGAACGCGAAGAAGAAAGGGGGAGATGGGCCTAAGGCCATTTGACCTACGCGAACGCGTAGAAGGGAACGCGAACGCGAGGGGTCTGGGTAGCTGGACTTCGCGAACGAGATCAGAGTGTCGTGAACGCGAAGAGAGATTTCTGGGCGTGAGGTTGTTGAGCCTCGCGAACGCGAGGGATGTGCCGCGTTCGCAAAGAAGGTCGCCTAGGCAGTGAGGTTTTTAAAAGACGGGATTTGGACATTTTCCTCCTTTTTTAATTTGGTTGGGCGGTTTTTGGAGCTCTTGGAACGGAGATTTTCGTCATCTATGTCAAGGATTTTTGGAGCTCTTGGAACGGTGATTCCCACCTATAGCAAGTTAAATACTTGGATTATATAAGGGTTTAGACTTGAAAAAATTTTGGAAATTTGGGATTTTGAAGAAAAAACTAGAAATTGGTATTTTTGGATTTTGACCACGAATTTGGGCATGAAATTGAGAATAAATTATATATTTGAGTTCGTAGTGCTATGGGTAGTGTTTGTCTTAGAAAATTTTTGGAATCCGGGGACGTGGGCCCGAGGGTGACTTTTATCGACTTTTCGAGCAGAGTTGGAAATTATTGTAAATTGAATTATAATGAGTAGTAGAGTACGTATTTATGGATTTGCACCCTTATTGACTAGTTATGGAGCGATGGGCATTGGTTTGAATTTTTGGAAAGACGTTGGAGCCGGTTATGGGACTTCGGAGCGAGGTAAGTCTCCTTTCTAACCTTGTAAGAGGGAATTAACCCCCATAGGTGAATCAAATTATTATGTGCTTCTATTTGTGAGGACTACGTACGCACGAGGTGATATGAGTTAGTGCGTAGCTACTATTATTCTTATGTCCGAGTAGTCTAGGACCCATATCATGTTGTACTTGCGATGTCTGCGCCCTACTTGTTAATTTAATCGTTTAAAATATTTAGAAACTTGATAGAGGAATTGTAAAAAGGTTAAACTTTATTTATTTGACCGTTAAATGAGAATTTGAAATTCTTGAAATATTTGCCCCTTAATAAATCTTGAATTGGTTGTTTAATGTGTTTTCTCTTTTGTGGAGCGGGCCGAACACCTCGGTAGGAGATAGATGCATCTATGGTTAGTGTCGTTCGACCCTCGGCAATGCACAATTTAAATATTATATTGGATCGGGCTGTACGACTTCAGCTTAATTTGCGCATGATAAATCTTTGGAACCAATTATAATAGATATTGCTTCTTTGGGTTGAGATATAAATTGTTAAATGACGAAAATAAGTTTGGAAAAATTTCCTATTAATAAAAGAATTATCCACTCACTTCTTGTTATTGAGTTTATAGTTATTTCATACAATCCACGCTTAAGTATAATATTGGTATTTACTGTTAGCCCATAGTAAGTGTCGGAGTCGACCCCTCGTCATTACTTCTTCGAGGTTAGACGGGATACTTACTGGGTACGCGTTGATTTACGTACTCATACTACACTTACTGCATATTTTTATGTAGGTACATATATGTCTAGTGGCCTCGTGGGCGCAGAGGCGCGGTTATCGCGGAGACTTAGGTGAGCTGCATTCTATACTACGATCGGCAGCCACCAGAGTCTCCTTCAGAGTATTTATATATTTCTTGTCCAATTTGTATTCCGGAAAGATGTTATATTTTATTTTACATTCCTAGTTGAGGCTCATGCACTTGTGACACCGGGTTTTGGGGTGATTATGGGTTGTCCTGTATTGATTTTTTTAGAAATATTATTATTTACTCTGTAAATTCCATCTTTTACTATTTAATTGAAGGAAATATGATTTCAAAAATATTAAAATATGAACCAAATTAAGTATTTATTTTTGGCTTGCCTGACAGCGGTGTCTGGCGCCATCAGGACCTTTAATAGATTTTGGGTCGTGACACCAACGCTCATAATTAATCAATTTATAACTATTCCCAACTCCATTAGAAAGGTCAACAAAGTATACCCTCGGACCCATGTACCCGTATTTCAAAACATTTCGAAGATAAACTTTACGTATAATGCCACAAACTCAAATATAAGATTTATTCCAAATTTCATGACCAATTTCGTGGTCAAAATCCAAAAATATAATTTCTATGTTTTTCTTCAAAAATGCCACAATTTCTATAAATTTACATATTTAAATACACATATAAATCATGTATTTAACTCACAAGGTATAAAAATCACCTACCACAAGATTGATGATGAAAATGGTGCTTCAAAATCGCCCCAAAGTCAGCTCCCATGGAAGAAATCAGGTGAAAATGAGCCACACCCCCAATTTAAAACAAGTCTGCCTAGAATTCCCTTCTTCGCGATCGTAGAAATACCCTCGCGATCACGAAGGCCAAAAGCCCAGCTTCCAAAAATCCTCCTTCGCGTTCGTGACTGTCATCACGTGTTTGTGATGCCTCCAGGTCCTACTGCTTCGCATTCACGTTCCTCAAGCCGCGTTCGCGAAGGCTTAACGCCTCCAAACCCCAGCTCCCCTTCTTCGCGTTTGCGACGCCCAGTCGCGTTCGGGTAGATCACCTCAGCCTGATCTACGCATTCGCGATGCACAAATTCCTCCTCAGCTCCAGCTTCTCTGCGTCTCTTCAACTGTGATCACCATGCTTACCAAAAACACCAGAAACTAGCAATGATAACAAAAAAAAAAAGAAATTTGATCTGAAACCACTTTGAATCACACCCGAAGCCCCTGGGACCCCATCCAATATCACAAAAAGTCCCAATACCATATCCAAATTTATCCAAAGGCTCAAAACTCCACAAATAACATAGAAATCATGAATCGACGATCAAAATCCTTCTTTCATTTCTCAAACATTCAAACTCCGACGAACGCATCTAAATCATATCTAAACCTCCAGGAGTGATGCCAAACTTTATGTACAAGTCACAAATCATAATACAAATCTATTCTTAGGCTCTGAACTCCAAGCGGACATCGATTACACAAAAATCCACTTAAAATAAAACTTAGGAAATTCTTAAACTTTCAAAATGCCAACTTTCCTTAATAATCGTTGAAATGCTCCGGGACCACCCGATACTCAACTCGAACATACGCCCAAGTCCTAAATCATCGTACAAACCTATTGGAACCTTCAAGTCCTAATTTTGATTTTGTTTACTCAAAAATCAAATCTTGGTCCACTCTTCCAACTTAAAGCTTCCGAATTGAGAATTTTCCTTCCGAATCAACTCCAAACTTCCCGAAATTCAATTTAAACAACACGTACAAGTTATAAAACATGAAGCGAAGCTACTCAAGGCCTCAAACTGATGAACGGCGTGCTAGAGCTCAAAACGGTCGATCAGGTCATTACAACTACCCCCACAATAAAGACTCAACTTGGATGTGTCATCTAGCCCATCAACAAAAGTGTGACCCAAGACTTCATTAGTATGACAGTGATGTGGACAATCTCTGAGTAGATTATTATATCTTTTCCAAGCTTGACGAAAAGTCTCGCTATCTTTTGTTGAAACCTCGGAATTTAGTTTAGTGACTTTATTTTCTTTGTAGGGAAAATTTTGATCAGAAATTTTCATGCTAGATCATCCCACATGCGGATTGAGTTTGTTGGCTCTCTCTGCAACCATTCCTTTGCTTCTTCCAATAGAGAAAAGGGGAACAAGGTCAATATAACACAATCCTTGGCCATGTTCAGATAGTTGTATGTATCTGTAATCTCTGAAAAGTTCTATTTGTGCCTTTGTGGATCTTCATGAAATAGACCCACAAATTTCCCTGTGGACCGGATTAGCTGCACTATGTACTATTTCAGCTCAAAGTGACCAATTATGTCAGGCTTCACGATAGCCTGGGTCATATTTGCAAGATTAGGCCTTGCGGCCTCTATCACCACTTTCACGTTATTTTCTGCCATCTCTATTGGATGTGGTTGGACTACAATGCCCAACGCTGCAGTTTTTTCTCTTGCTTTATCCTCCTTCCTTAACTTGTGAAGATATCTTTGGGGTTCAGGGTCAGGAGGAGGAAAATTGTTCAGGCTGTTACGTCTCCTTATCATTCATTGCGAACACTTATATAATTAGAAATAGTAAACAAATAAAACTTGAACAAACAACGAATAAAATCTTATTTCAGACAAGTAGCTAATTTCTAAATCCTCGGCAATAGCTCCAAAAATAAATTGGGACCAACGAACACGCAAGTATACACGGTCGATAAGTAATAAAGTAATGATATCATCCCACGGGGATTTATGATTAACTATGGTCTAACCTAAACTACTTATAAGTTAATTTCTCAAGTCGTTATGAAGAAGATGATTGTGATTTTTACTACTAAATGTACTACATAACTAAGTAACAAGAAAGAAGACAAGGATGCAAATCAAGCAAGAAAACACTTAGGAGAAATTCAGTGAGATGGGAATATCTCGGGGTTATGAGATTAATGTCTCTCTTATTGTATTTTTCTGGTTGATTCAATTACTTGATCTATATAATTTGTTAGTTAACATGTTTATTATGCTCGCAAAGTTCTTGCGATGCCTCGCTCGCCCATTCAAGTCAACCTAATACTACACGTCTATAAAATCAGAATTAACAAGAATGCATGTATATCTCCTTCGAAAACAATCAAGTAAGGCAACTAGAATATGTCTTTCCTAATTGCGAATCTATTGTCCGATGTCTGGATTCAAGAACATACTCTATTCAATCTTATATGCAAGTTATAGTTCCCACTTTCGAGTTAAACTATAAATTCATAGATATTATTCTAATGTTAGCTATCCAGTAAATAATTAAGTACAAGATTGAATAAATAAATTAATATGATAATTAAAGTAATATCATCAACCGTCAAACAACATTAGTCAATAACAACTTATAACCCTATAATAAAGGGGTTTCTAGCCACGCATATTCATAACAACAATCAAAGTATTGTTTTTAAACATAAAAGCTATGAGAATACTAGACGAAGGATGGAAGAATCGATAAAATCCGTGCACAATTTGTGTTTCTAAGCCCTTTCCACCTTCAAAATATGACCAGTCCCCAACTAATCACATTTATGGGGTATTTATAGGCTAGGGTCGGAGTCTGCAAGTCCGAAAATGAGTAGAAAATATTTAATTTGCGGACCGGGAAAGGGACCTCGCATCTCTCCTCGTGAGGCCTGGACTAGGGCGAAATATATTTCCCTCGCTGCATGTGGCTTAGCGCCTAATTCTCCTCACTAGGAGTCAGGCATCACCTGGCCTAGCGCCTGGTTCTTGGTCTAGCCCAGTTCTTTCCTTTTTCGAGATCTTTTCTCATATTTTTGGCATCCTTGTATGGAACTGTAACGACCCGGCCCGTCGTTTCAAGTATTTTAGCCCCGATACCCTAATTTATGCTTCCTCTATGTTATGTTGTGGTTATGTATCTTGTCATGGTGTTTGATTCTGGTTTCGGGTGAGTTTCGGAGTGAAATAGGACACATAGTCCCTAAGTTGGAGGTTTAAGTCGTAGGAGTTGACCGTAGTTTGACTTATCTGAAGATGACTCTGGAATGGAGTTTTGATGGTTCTTATAGCTCCGTATGGTGATTTTGGTCTTAGGAGCATGTCTGGATGTTGATTTGGAGGTCCGTAGGTCATTTCGACGTGATTTGGCGAATGTTGGAAAGTTGAAAGATTTTGAAAAGTTTGACTGGGAGTTGACTTTATTTATATCGGAATCCGATCCCGATTCCAGAAGTTAGAATAGGTCTGTAATGTCATTTATGACTTGTGTGCGAATTTTGAAGTCAATCGGAGTTGATTTGGTAAGAATCGGCATCGGATTCGGAATTTGGAAGTTCATAGTTCATAGGATTGAATTTGGGTTGCGATTCATAGAACTTACATTGTTTGATGTGATTTTAGGCCTCTAGTAGGTCCGTTATGTGTTTTAGAACTTGTTGGTATATTCGGGGTCCCGAGGGCCCAGGTGTGATTCTGATCGAATCCGGAACATGTTTGGATTTTCGAGACTGCTGAAGCTGGGCTGTTCTGGTGTCACCGCACCTGCGAAAGGATTGGCCACATGCGCAGACTCACAAAAGAGAGCAACTGGTCGCAGAAGCAAAAATGGCTTAGCCCAGCTGGTATCGCAGATGCGAAGTGGTGACCGCATCTGCATGCCCGTAGGTGTGGAGGAGTGGTCGCAGATGCGGAAGAGGGGGCGGCTTGGTCGGTCATCGCAGAAGCAGAGAATCCTCCGCAGGAGCGCACTCGATTTTTCAATTCTTTACAAAGATCATAATTTCATTGTTTGAATTAGTTTCCTATTGTTATATTTATAGTATGAAATTATTTTGGCTATATTCGAGTCGTTCGGAGTTGGAAAATCAAGGAAAAGGCCTTCTAGTTGACTGATTTAGCGTAGTTTGAGGTAAGTGACTTGTCTACCTTATGTGGGGCAATTACCCCTTAGGATTTTTTATTGTTGTGACAATTGTGATATGTGAAAGTCGTGTACGCAAAGTGACGAGTGTGTACACGGGTTAAATATTGAAATTCCCGGTTTTTAGCTATGTAGTTTCCTTTCATGCTTTAATTGAGTTACTTTAACATGTTATAGTCATCATATTTAGTCTAATTTCACATGTCTACTTGTCTTATCTCTTATTTGCAAATTGTCCTACATGTTTAGTCGAAGTACTTGCTTCCTTTATTCTGTATTCCTTATTTAACTGTTGAATTCTTTACTTGAAATTACTATTCTTGGAATATCTTGCTGTTGAATTTGGTATTGAGTTGCAAAGGTCGTGGTTCCTATTGAGGCAAAGTGTAAGTTGTGAAATATCATTTTATTGAGTTACTCTCCGATTGTTATTGTTGAGACTTTGTGTACATTGTGGTTGAGCCTCGGGCTCCTTATTGTGAAATTCTATTATTGTTTGGCTTTTCTGGCAAGTTGTGATATTGGGCACTTGAAATGCGAATTTTGATACATTGTGATATTGATACGCATGTGGTAGTATAAGGTCTGGGTGTTGAAACGCATGCGGTGAGATAATATGGGATTGGTACGCGTGGCTAGTAGGGGAACTACTAGAAGACATGAAATGTGATAAGTTGGGCTAAAATGCGGGATGCTATTTCGGAAAATATAATTTTTAAAATAAATTTAAAAGCTCACGCAGTGATATAAGGAAAGATTGTGAGTTACTTTTGTGATTTGGGACTACGAGGTGGTACCTCGGTAGTGGCCCTTGATGATCTTTCTCTATTTGTTGCACTTGTCTTGGTTGTTTGTTTCCTTAACATGGCATTCCTTGTTTTCTTCCCTGTTGGATTATCTTCCATGATTCTGTATAGTTAAATTTTCATAAATTCCTTATTTGTTTTGTTTCCATTGTCATTATCATTTTTTTGTTATATCTTTCGTCCTGTTTTCTATTATTTTCAGTAAGTTCTTGACCTGACCCTCGTCACTACTCTATTGAGATTAGGTTTAGCGCTTACTGGTACCGCTGTGGTGTACTCATACTACCCTTCTGCACATTTGTTTGTGCATATCCAGGTACATCGTATCAGTCCCGACACTAGTGAGCTGAGTTTGTATTTGGAGACTTAAATGTACACATGCCCGCGTCTGCAGGCCTCGGAGTCCCCTTCTATCCCTTTTTATAGTTTCCTTCCTTATTAGACACAGTTGTATAGGAATGATTTAGCATTGTCATAGAGCTTGTGACTTGTATTACGTTGGGTTTTGGGCTATTGTATAGACTTTGAACTATAGAAATTTTCCTTTTATATATATATGTTGTTGAGTTTTGAGATTTTAGATTATTGTTTTCATTCACTTCCGCATGTTTGTTAGGCTTATCTAGTCTTAGAGATTAAGTGCCGCCACGACATCCTACGGAGAAAAATTGAGGTCGTGATAGGAACCTTCACTCATTTTCATCTTCCAACGATCCTACACTTAAAAATAGCTCAATTAAGCTCAAACGTCGCATATATCAACATTAAAACACTAAAATGTAAGGAAGCAATACACCAAAATATATACATTTATAGCCAAATATTATCAAACTTTCTTAAGGAACGTGCTAATCCTGCCACAAAGTCCATAATGATACGCTCCTACTTTTACTCAGCTATAACCATTTGTACCCTGTGATTTTCTACAAATGAGTTCAGTCAAAGAGCATAGTAGCCACTTGTATAAGCGCACCACTAAATAGAATTTTCTCATTGCTCTGGTCTTCATCAGGTGACCTCAAAATAAAGACATTGACACTTTTTTCAACCAATGTTGGGAAACTTAAAAAAATTCTATTTACTTTTAATTTTTTAGAATTCTCTATATATTAACAAATTGTGCTTCAATAAATTTGAAAATTAATTAATTTTGAAAAAAAATATTTAACCAACTTAAAAATCTTATAATTCTAAGAAATTTAACATAGTAAGAATTACAAATAAAAATCAGTAAAGGAGGAGATATGATCTAAACTAATTATTACAAATATGTATTGTAAAAGGTGTTATACGCCAAACTAAAATTTTCAATATAACACAATTAACAACTTCAACATAAACTAAACTCCATTAAATTAAAAACTACAAGTAATCTCGACAAAGCACTCTAATATTTTAGTGGATATGATGAAAGAAAGAACCAAAATTCACTTTACGGAAAAATTTAATTTTTTTTTTTTGAGGTAAAGTATAGTTTAATAAGAATAGCTTTTGTGGATATAAGGAGAGAAAAGAAATTATAAAGAAAAGTAGGAAAAGAAGACAATAGAATAGGTGATAAAGAAAAAAGATAACAATAGGGAAAATAGGATTGTATACATATGAGCTGGGTTCTATTTGAAACAACCTCTCTATCTTCACAAAATAGGGATAAATTATATGTACACACTACCCTTCTCAGACCCAACTTATGAGATTTCACTGAATTTATTATTATTGCAGTACCATATACGTTTATAACAAAGTGATAAATGAAAAATAAAATGAAATGTGGAACACTTGTAAGTTTTCCACTTTAGCGGAGATTCAAACTTGTGACTCCGCCATATTATGAACCCTCGTGACCACTACTTTGCAGCTTTCATTTGTCTCACTTGGGTTCAGGTCCTCTAACATTTTTGTCTTTCACGATTTTCTGATGAAGTTAAAAGGTAAAAGTTATTAATTCTTTTCAACGAAGCGGGTTCAGCTTAACCCACTTACTATAAGGTGGGTCCACGCCTGGGTATAACCATCTTCGGAGTCAAATCACTTGATTTCTGATTTTCATATTTAACTTGC
Source organism: Nicotiana tabacum (assembly GCF_000715075.1). Lineage (NCBI taxonomy): Eukaryota > Viridiplantae > Streptophyta > Magnoliopsida > Solanales > Solanaceae > Nicotiana > Nicotiana tabacum. The sequence continues at coordinate 64,281,820 of NC_134100.1, forward strand.
TGGCAATTCAAACACCGTAAAATATGACCTACAATGTCCTTCTTCATCATCTACCACTAATAGTGTTGCTTCAAGTCACGATACATCTTCATAGCACCTGGATGAATAGAATACGCAAACTGTGAGCCTCCTAAAGTATCGACTCCCTCGAACCATCAACATTAGGAACACAAAGTCGACCCGGAAGTCGCATAACACCATCATCTCCAATAAACACCTTCTTCGCACTACCTTGCTGCATCGTGTCCTTAAGCACTAACATATGAGGATCATCATACAGACGAGACTTAATGCGCTCAAACAAGGACGACTATTCAACACCAGAAGAAAGATCTCTAGTGGGCTCAGAAATATCCAATCTCACAAATCTATTGATCAAGGATTAAACATCTATAGCCAAGGTCCTCCTCATCTAGAATGAATCCTAAACTCCCAATACTCTCTGCCTTCCTACCCAAGGCATTCGGTACCACATTCCCCTTTACTCGTTTGATAAAAAATAATGATATCATAATCATTAAGCAACTCAAGCCACCTTCGCTGCCTCAAATTCAAATCTTTTATCTAGAACAAGTGCTAAAGACTGCGATGATCATTATAAAACTCACACCAAGACACACCGTACAAGTAATGTCTCCAAATCTTGAGTGCATCCACAATAGTTGCCGACTCCAAATCATGAACTGCATAATTAATCTCATGAGGCTTAACTAACATGACACATAAGTAATCACCTTACATCCTGCATCAACATCATGTCAAGACTAACTCGTGAAGCATCACAATACACAGCATAAGGCTCTGAACATGTGGGCAACACCAACACTAGAATCTTAGTCAAAGCAACCTTGAGCTTCCGGTAGCTCTCCTCACATTCGCCGGACCATCCAAAAGGAATACTCTTTTGAATCAACTTAGTCAATGGAGCTATGATGGATAAAAACCACTTTATATATCGACGATAGTAGCCTACCAAGCCCATGAAACTCCTAATATTTGTAGGTGTAGTAGGTGTAGGGCAACTCTGAACCTCATCAATCTTCTTGGGATCAACCTTAACACTATCACAAGATACTACGTGACTTAAGAATACAACTGAGTCCAACCAAAGCTCACACTTAATAAACTTAGCATAATGCTTCTTCTTCTTCAACGTTTAAAGTACAATCCTTAAATGTTTATCATGCCCCTCCCTACTACGAGAGTAAACCAAGATACCAATAATGAACACTATCACAAAAAAGTTCAAATAAGGATTGAACACCTAGTTCATCAAATTCATGAATGCCACTAGAGCATTAGTCAAGATAAATGGCATTACCAAGAACTCATAATGATCATAATGAGTCCTAAAAGCAGCTTTATGGATATTCGAAGCTCTAATCTTAATTTGATGATAACTCGACCTCAAGTTAATCTTAGAGAACACCTTATCATATTGAAGATGATCAATTAAATCATCAATACGAGGTAATGGATACTTGTTCTTGATAAAAAAAAACTTGTTCCACATCCTTACAGTATCATCCTTACAGTATCATCCTTCTTCCTCAAAATAAATATTGGTACACTCCAAGGAGAAATACTAGGTCTAATGAATCCCTTTCCAAACAAATCTTGCATCCTTTCCTTCAACTCCTTTAACTCAGTTGGAGCCATGCGATATGGTAGAATAGATATGGGCTGAGTTCTGCAAATCAAGTCAATACCAAAATCAATATCCCTATCTGGTGGAATACTTGGCAAATTCATAGGGAACGCCTTGGGGAACTCTCTCACAACTGAACTGAATCCATAGGAGGAACTTCCGTACTAGAATCCCGAATAAAAGCTAAATATTCTAGACAACCCTACTCAACCACAAGTCGAGCCTTCAAAAATGATATTAATTTACTTGTAAAATGACCAAGTGACCCTCTTCGCTCTAATATAGGCAACCATGTCATAGATAATGTCACAGACTTGACGTGATAATTCAATATAGCATGATACAGAGATAACTGATCCATGGCAAGAAACACCTCAAAATCCATCTTGTCTAACAACAAAAAATCAACCATCATATCATATTTATTAATAGTAACTACACAAGACCGATAAACCCGATTCATCATAACAGAATCTCCAACAAGCATAAACACATACATAGGAGCATCTAAAAAATCATGAGACATACCCAAATATGATGCAAGTAAGATGACACATATGAATAAGTACAGAAGCATCTCTTTGACACACTGATATTATACCTGTAATGAATGCATCAGATGCATCTTCCTCAAGTCTACTAGGGAAAGCATAATAGCAAGCTTGTCCTCCACCGGTCTGTCCTTATCCTCTAAGATAACCTCTAGCTGATTGACCTCTACCTCTAGCTGGCTAGGCAGGTGGTATGGAAAGTGGGGATAGAGTCATAGCCTAAGTACCCTCAAATCCCCACACTCAAATCAACCCCTCTGATGGCATGGCTGCTGAGACTGAGTCGGTCCCTGATGACCATAATAATTACCACAAAAACCATAAGTTAGAGGCTCATATAGGATGCCTGCCCCAATCGAGTGCCATGAGAACCACGACTAACTAGAGTACTGTGAGAAGCCTGGATTGTTGATTGAACCGGCATAATAGAATAACCTATACCAAAATAACTTTGCCTCTAGATAAGGCACCAGTGAGCCCTCCTAAATGAGGAAGCCTCTTATCCTTCATTACCCTGCTCCCCTAACCACATATGCGCTCAATCCTCTAAGCTATCTCTACTGCCTACTGAAAGGTAGATCAATCTCTGTCTCCCTATCTATTCTGAGCTTAATTCAAAAATTAAGCCCCTCAATAATCCATTTCACCTTCTCAGTCTCAGTGGGAATCAAGATATCTACATAACGAGACAACTCCACAAACCTCATCTCATATTGAGCAACAACCATATCAACCTACAATAGGTGCTCAAACTGGCTATGCAACTCATCTCTCCTAGTGAGTGGAATAAACTTCTCCAAAAAGAGAAAAAATTAAGTCCAAGTGAGAGGAAATGACCCTGCAGGCCTACTCTACTCATAAGTATACCACCATCTCGTGGATGTCCCTCTCAACTAGAAAGTAGTAAAATCAACTCAATTAGACTCCAAAAGACCCAAATTACGCAATATCTCATGACATTTATTCAAGAAGTCTTACGCATCAGTTGTGGGATCATCATCAAACCTTGAAGGATCTAACTTCTGGAACCTATCCACCATCTTCTGCTCATCAATAGACATGGCAGGTCTAGCCTCCGACCTAACCGAAATATTAGGTTGAACTATTTCAACAAGTGAAATAACTAAAACTCTTGGAGTCTAGAACACAGCAGTGGCCTGCTCTAGAGTGTGAGTAGATAGGGTTTGTGCTCCCCCTTCAGCCTGAGAAGTAGCTGGGACCACAGGAATTATCCCGGCTTATGCCAAATCATTGAAGTAACTCAAAATCCAGACTATAGTTTCCTGAAGCACTGGAGTATTAATGAAACCATCAGGAACCTGAGTTGGTCTCGGTGGAACAACCTGATCTGGAACTTGGTCCACTATTGGAGCTATGGGTGGCTCCTCATAAATGGATCTAGCACGAGTAGATGCAGGTGCTCCATCCCTCGTGGGTCCTTCTCTACACGCCCTGGCCTGAGCTCCAGCGCTGCCCCAGCTCCTACCTTTCCTAGCTCTAGCCTAGGGTACCGGCTCCTGCTCAGGTACTACGGAATAACGTGTCCTTACTATCTGTGAGAGAATAGAAGAATAAGATTCAAACTTCTAGATGAAACAAGGTCACACGATAGAGAAAGAAAGAAAGAGAAGTCTCCTACATATCCTATAACATCTCGAAGATAAGTATAGACATCTTCATACCGATTCGCAAGACTCTACTAGACATGCTCACACCCCGTAGAACCGATAAACCTATAGCTCAGATACCAACTTTGTCACGACCCAAAATCCTACCAATGGTTATGATGGCACCAAACCTAGCTGGATAGCAACAATCATAATCAACTAAAGCAAGACAAATAATCACAATCCACTATCGAGATATAGAGAAAACATAAATAGGTCTCAAACCATCAACCAAATACAAAAAATACTATACCAATCTCCTAAAACTCGATAGTACAAAGTCATGATCTACTAAAATAAAATACAACTGAGTCTCATAATATAAGGGTATTGTCTGGAATAAGACAAATAGCATGAAAAAAGAAGGAGACTCCATAGGCTACGGATCAAGTACAACAACTTACTATGAAGTCTCCAAGTATAGCTACTAAATGCCATCCTAAGTGATGTTGGGGTCGATACCAGAATTTGCACAAAAATATGAAAAACTATAGTATGAGTGCAAAAACAATGTATACTCAGTAAGTATCAAGTCTAATATCGAAGAAGTAAGAGCGAGATTTGACAAAAATATTATACTCACCTTCATAACCTGAACAGTCCATGATAGCATCGATTCCCATAAATTAATCAAGAACAAAAGATATATCAAAAATGTGCACAAAGAGATAAGATAAGCATGATTCTCAAAACAAGACAACCAAAGCATAATTCTACTTCCGTGTTAGCATATAGAAATGATATGTACCAAGTAGTACCTATATGAATGCTTTTACACGAGTCTAGGATGATCATGCATGCTCAAGAATCAATCATAACCAATATCTAGCACATCTCATGTGCTCCAACACGATCCAACATGTCCCACGTGGTCCAACACAATATGCGTATCACCTGCGCTCACATGGCCTAATGTAATATGGTGACCACCTGACTCTGGAGGAACAGATCCATATCCAAGCACCGCGCAAAACCTCATTGTTCCATACTATATTAGTATCACAATATTTGCGCGACATAAGTCATCGTGCCACAATAATATCAATATCAATCCGCTCATAATGTCCTAATATTCTATCAATCTGTGTCAACATCTCCATCTCTAAGATGCATATATTTAATAAATAATCAATAAAATGCAAAATGACATAATGCGGATATGTGATCATGACACAAAGTATGATTACGACTAAACAAATATTTTAAAATCTCAAGAATAGCCCATCATGCCCAAATAAGATATCATAAGTCTAAACATGAATTCTATTATGAATAAATAGGCTCAATCAGTAATACAATCAAGTAAAGCATAATCCAAGAAGTACACACAATCAAACAAGGCATAAAGAAGCCTAAATATACCTTCAAACATGGTATAGTCTTAATGTACGTATATACGCTCGTCAGCTCACATATATGTGTGTCACAACCCAAAACGCAGCTAGTAGTAATGGCACCTAACCCAACCCGGGAGATAATCCAAATGATAGACAACACAACTCAAATAGGATAACAAGAATCATTAAATAAAAAAATTGAACTTTCTGTACAAAATCCCAAGGATTAGTGATACAATTCATGAGCTTCTATAGTTTAGAATTTGCAAAGCTAGTACGAAATAAATACATCATTTATTCGAAATATACATAAATAGATTTATAAATCTAAAGCTACCAAGAACAAAAGGCAGCCATAATCGGAACGCATGTACATCTTTAATGCCAGCTCCTGCCATACACAACAACAACAACTCCAAAATCTACACGCAAGGTGCAGAAGTGTAGTATGAGTACAACTGACCATATGTACTAAATAAGTAACAAACCTAACCTTGAGTTGAAAGCAGTAATGAGCTCGGAAGAAGGTCAGTGTCAAACACCAATAACCAAAAATAACTCGTAACAATATAATGAAAGCAGTATAAGTAATAACTCAAAAGATATTATGCTCAGCTCGTTCGCAGTTAAGGAAAAATAGACATGCTTTTCAGGTATAACAGTAAAACCCAAATCTTTCACCGGAATCATCAAAATATGAGTATATCAGAAAACTATGATCTTTCCTAAACTTTCAACAACATATAAGATATTTCATTATTAGATAGCATGAGGAAAGTATATCTCTATGCCTACATGTCAATATTCATGTCATGTCATCAATTATCATATGTCATCTAGCACGAGGAATATACATCTCAATGCCTACATGTCAAATGTACATATCAAATCATGAATGTCAAAATATCGTATAGTATGAGGAAATATGCATCTCTATGCCTACATGCTAAGTATGCATGACAAATGAATGATTTCACGGTGATATTCCCATGTACTCTCACCCTCAAAATACTCAAGTTTTCTGCCTCATTTGCACATTTCATCACACACACACAATCACTCGGCACTGTACGGGTGCCTTGCTCATAAACCTCTCACCAAAGCACGTGTATTGATATCACTGTGCTTGTACTCACTTCTAGTATATCTGACTTCGGAAGGGCGGATCCTTCTCAAGCGCTAACCAAAAACCTATAAGGCCAACATGGCATGCTGCAGCGTGCAGCACGATCCACAATAACACTCACAACACGGCCCTCAAGCCCACCTCAGTCATCAATCTCTCAAGTCTCAAGGGCTCACAATCTCGTAACACTCAGCCCAAACAATGATAACATGTGATGTAACAATGAATGATGAACAAAGACTGAGATATAATATGCAAATGAAGAATCATAACTGAGTATATAATTACAGCTAGAGCAGATATCTCAAAATAATAGAAATAACCTTATTAGGTCTCAACCGAATAAGCACATAACCTAAACATGCTTTCTAACATGAATCACAACTCAACTATTCAACAAGATATAACATCAAAACAAGTCCGGTCATAGTCTAATAGTCAAATTGAATCATGATTTCCTGGTGCACGCTCACACGCTCGTCACTGTCATGCCCCGACCTCGGGGAGCGTGACCGGCGCTCAACCGAGATAACCCGGCCAAGCAAGCCTGTATAATTCCTTCTACCCATACTCACCCATGAATAAAGAGAAGGTATATTTCATTAATTAGACAATGAGAAGGTTACATGAACAATCCAAATTTCATTATCGATAGAACTTCATTCAAGATTCCCTAAAATATTACATTACACATTCATAGTTTAGAAGTGGAAACATATGATACAAACACAACATTTCTAATTTGACTTCCCAAAATAAAGGTATCACCCACACTATGTCTACGGAGCCTCTAATAGATACAAAAGTGTAACATGATGGTGCGGTAACAAGGCTCCGGCTATACCTCAAAACAATATACAAATAGGACAAGAGATACAAGACCCCGAAATAAAATGGGGCTCACAAAGTCAGCTGAGGAGAGGGTGTGCTACTATCGCTAATCAATATCGCCTGCTATGGAACCACCTGCATCCATTAAAGATGCAATGCCCCCGGCAAAGGGGACGTTAGTATATATGTAATAGTACTAGAATGTAAAACTAAACACCCTCTCAATAGAATGAGTAACAGTAAAAGGAGAAGGAAACATGAAATCAATAAGAGCCTCAAACGGTATCAAGGTGTTAAGTTAGGAGTAAAGTAAATTTCAAGTAAGTTTCAATATTTTTAAATTGGGTGATCTTTAGTATCGATATACCACCATGCTTTTAGCACGAAGTACGATCTTAGCCCGATCGGCTAAGCCATCTCACCCCAAGACATCCAATCACAACACCACTATATGCGCGGCATGTCGTACAATCTCACCTCGATCTGCTAAGCCCTCTCACCACAATTCCATGTGGGTCGACATCACATCACATCCTACTAGCAATAATCTCATCCCATTTAAGGGGAAATATCTCAACACATCAATCTCATCCCATATAAGGGGAAACAATCTCATCACATTAACACGGGGATTTACCCCTCAATCACTCCTACACCTACGCGTGTAGTTCGGGGTTAGGTTATTTAGACCTACCCTTCCTCGATGACTAAATGATACTCCCAAAGCATTTATTATTCAAAGGATTTACAACTCATTTCATAATCTTTCACTCATATCATTCTCGGCACGTCGGCCGTATTTCATATTTCATACTCACCCCTATAACTTTCAGGTGTTACCAAGGATTATCATCAATAAGAGAATTTCAAATCAAGACCCTAAGTACACATATGAGCAACCAAGAGTCTTAAGCATATTGAGTTTCTCTACCACGATTAGGCATACTAGCTTGCAATTGAAACATGGTTTTTAAATTGCAACACCTTTGATACATTGATCATACTAGATTACATTCTCGGAAGGACTCATGATATGATAGGAACATTTGAAACACAGTTTAGGTACATACATCTTTCTACACAATACTTATTTTACGACAATCAACTCTATTAGGAAGGACTCGGAACATGAGACATAAGAAATTGAGCCAAATATAATCGCAACTTATGAGGACATCATGAAAATCGATTCTACAAGAGGAGCTTAGCCAATATACCTCGCTTGAGCTTCCTTAAATTACTACAATGTTCTGAAAATCCTAGCGACTTCAATCTATTAGAAACATGACAAATTTGAACCATAATTAGGAAGATACTCGGGGTTCCAGATCATTTGAGCATTTTATCAAGCACTAGGTGTGCATTAAGGTTTCAAGGTCCTCCTATGGTGGATTCCTTTACCCCACAATCAATCCCCACTTTAATAGGCCACCCACAAATACTCCACAGCCTTCCTACCACCTTTATTAGTACATGCATGCATAAATAATAACTCTTATTCTCAAAACCTTCTTCCCACTACCTATTCCCAACCCAAATTTTGAAATTGACGACTAGGGCTAGAATATTACCTCATCGATGAAGGCTTTGTCAGTTATCCTTGTGAATTCTTCCAGACTTGAGCAAAGATTGATGAACAAATAGCTTAAAAATTCTTCTTCTCACTCTAGACCACTTTCTTCTCTCTAAAATATCAGTATGAACCTTCTAAAATGACCTCTAAGGTTGTTTTATAAAATTGGGGTCGGGTTTTAAAGCTAGAAAATGGTCCCTCAGAACTCAACTCTGCGGTCACAGAGTGTACTGTAGATCAGGTCTGCGGCCCAAAAAATGGACCGCAGAAATGGTCCCAAAAATTGGGCTAGTCTAGTTTGTCACGCCCCGACCTCGGGGAGCACGACCGGCGCTCAACTGAGATACCCCGGTTAAGCAAGCCTAAGAGATACCTTCTACCCAACCTAGCCCATTAATAACATAAGAATCAGTACAAGTGATAGACAAGAGAAGAGTCAAGTGTTCCATATTTTTTTCCATTACTCAAAGGAGATTCATTTACGATTTCTAAAATATTACAAGTTTATAAATATGATGAAAAACATGTTTGCCAAAATACCAACACTTCTAGTTCAATTCCCAACATAAAGCACCACCCACATTATGTCTACAGAGCCTCTAAGTACAACAAAAGAGTAGAATGGAAGTACCGGCGACAAGGCCCTGGCTATACCTCAAAGCACAAAATACAACGTCAAATGACATAAAGCCCAGAACAAAGTAGGGCTCACCAAAACCTACTGAGTAGAGAGTAACTGCTAATGAGGATCAAGACCGCCCGCTGATGAACTACCTATATCCATTGAAGATGAAGCGCCCCTGGCAAAAGGGACATTAGTACATATGGAATAGTACTAGTATGTAAAGCTAAATGTCCTCTTTCGAAATATAACACCAATATCAGAAGGGGAAACACCATGGAAGCAACAAGTAATAATCAATGATATCCAAATGCCAAGTTAAAACATAACAATTTTCAAAATACGAAAATAATATATATTTTTGGTTGGGAGATCATGAGCACCGATATACCACCGTATTTTTAGCACGGAGTCCGATCACGCCCCATCGGCTAGGTCATCTCCCCACGGCCAATGTGGTTTGACATGTGATGCGAAAAAAAGGTGTTACCAAGAGTAGTACCACCATGTGCGCAACATGGCGTCCGATCTCCACCCGATCGGCTAGGCCGCCTTCCCACATATGCCGTGTGGGTTGACTTTTCAATTCACAGCTAATATCAATCTCATCCCAAATAAGGGAATAATCACAATCCACCCCTACACCGGCACGTGTAGTTTCGGGTGTGGGCCTTATAACCCACCCTTCCTCGGTTTGCTAATGATACTCCAAAAAAATTGTTTTTGCACACAAAGGTAACATAAATACAAATGCATTCACCTCATCATCTTTCACATTGTATAAACCTTCATTAGTATTTTCAACCACGCACAACAATAATATTTCCTTGGCTCTTTTGGCCATTCACAAGATTGTTTATTCATGGCACGGCGACCGTATTTCATATTCCATACTTCCATTTCTTTCCTCTCATGTATCGTCATTATAAATATCAACATATGTAATACTTCGGAAATCACAACTTTATGTTCATTAGAAATGAAGACTTTAAACATAATAGATTTCTTTCCAAGAAATAGAGTAAAATGATTGGCAATCGAAGCGCAAGTTAAAATCATAGACGAGTAACACACCATTTATTCTTGAAATACTTTTCCCAAAAAGGGCAATACACAATTTCAACTCACTTCTTTGACTTTCAAGCATCTTTATAGATTATCAACAATATGAGTATTTGAAATCAAGGTCTTAAGTATATATATGAGCAATAGGAGTTTTGGACGCATGGAGTATTCTTTCCAAGTTAAGCATAATGGACTTTCATTTGAAACACGACTCAAAGTCATAAAATTTTAATACACATATCATACTTTGAACACGTTACCGAAGGATAACATAATGTGATAAGAGCATCCGAGACACATTTTGAACATATATATATATACACACACACATATATCTTTCTACACAAGGTTCATTCGGAATAGTCGAATTTATTAGGAATAACTCGGAATATGGGAATTAAGAACTTGAGCCAATCATACTTGAAACTTGCGGAAACATCATGGAATTCAATTCTAAGAGAGTAGTTTATCCAACATACCTGAAATTTTCCCCTTAATAATACTACGACGTTCCACCACACTAAACAACTTCAATCTACAACAATGCAACACAATTGCACCAATATTAGCAAGATTTCTATATTTTAAGTCATTTAGACTTTTTATCAAACATCTAATGTTCATATCTTTATACAACCTCCTTCAATGGAATTAATTCACCTTCCACACCAATGATTCACCCCACAATCATCTCTAGGCCATCCACAACTTCCGTTAGCACATGCATGCCTAACAATTCACTCACAATCCATAAATCTTATCAATTAATTCATTTTACAATCTCTACAATACCAACACACATATGTTAGGCACTTATGGCTTCCAATTACCATCCCATAAGTCATAACACATATCTCATACATAATTAATCACCATAGAGTAGTTAGAGATGGTAGACATACCTCTTGTAGTGAGACTCTTAAAATCCCACTTGTAGTGTTCTTGACCAATTTTGGGGATTTGAATGGAAATCTATGGATCTTCAAGATTAATTCTTGTTAATATAAGTGTTTAGGAGTAGTAATCAACTCAAAATACTACAAAAACATTACCTTGGTTCATGGGAGGGAAGTATAGGACACATTCCCCTTGATATGCAAGCCCTAGCTCAACGAAATGACTTAGCCACTCACTCTCCCCGGTCTTGGGGGTATTTATAGGGTTCCTACGTGCGTGTCCGTGCATCTGGGCAAGTGACCGTGCATCTGGACGCGCACATAAGGCTGAACCCCTCTTATATGCGCGGCCGCACATCTGGGCGTGCATATGGCACAGGTCCGGTAAATTGGCCATAACTTTCTGTAAAAATATACAAATGATAAACGGTTTGATGCGTTGGAAACTAGACTCAAAGGGATTTAATTTTATAGGTAGATCACCTCCTAAGTCTTTATAGTTTGGTAGAAGCATGCGTTTGAAGTCAGATCTTATGCGAACTAAGACATCCTTTCCACTTAATGTATCCAACTGGTTCCACATAAATTCTTTTCATTCACAAAACTCCTTAGTATGTTCCAACACACCTTAAATATATATTTTTATTTCAAAATGATGTGGCTCTATCCCATAGGTATCCTTTAATACTTGAATACGTTATCCTCAAATACCGATGGCGCACTTTAAAATCTTAAATTATTAGAAAATTTTATCGGGGACTTACATGGTCCAGTCCGCGGCCCGCATATCAATTGTGTGGCCGCAAAATGGACCGCAGAATCTCCCTTCGAAAATCTTCATGCTGGTTCTGCGATCGATGTGCGGCCCGCGAAACAATTATGTAGTCGCATAGTTGACCGCAAAACTACCTCCAAAATTGGCACATTTCTCTACTTCACTCTGCGGCGGATCTGCGGTCCACAGATCAGTTCTGCGGTCGCATAATGGACCGCAGAAATGCCATGTTCTGCAACTATTTTTCTTCAACTCCCCAACACTCTGCTCAACCCAAAAAGTCCATACTGCGGCGAGCTGTGAATATTTTCTACAACCCTCAAATACATTAGCCTACCTCGGCACCACGAAATCCGAATTTTAGGTAAAACTTTACGAGGCCTTACATTCACCTACCATGTGCGTCACCCCGATACATCTATTATAACATAGTTCCTAGGGTTATATACCCTCAAGTCCAAGTTTAGATATATTACTTACCTCGAACAAGCCAAATCCAATACTTGGCAAGCCAAATAATACTCTAGAAATGCTATCTCGCGTGTATCAACCTCCGAATGGCTCAAAACTAGCCAAAAGTAACTCAAAACATCAAATAATGCCAAAGGAAACAAACACAATCTATAAAAGTTGAATCTTTAATCAAAAGCCCAAAGTCAACAAAAAAATCAAACCCGATCCCGCACCTCAGAACCCAACAAAACTCACAAAATCTGGCAAACCATTCAATTATGAGTCCAACCATACTAATTTCACTCAAATACGACTCGGAATCGATGTTCAAAACTCAATGTATACAAAGATCCCCAATTTCTTTTTTGAAAACAATCAATCAAATGCCAAAAACGAAGATGGAATCACGGATGAAATCACGGAATAAAATCAATACCGAGTAGAAAACACGTACCCCAATCAATGTAGTGAAAATTGCCTCCAAAATCGCCCAAATCTGAGCTCCATAGCTCAAAATATGATAAAATGTCTGAAACCTTCGAAATAGAGCACTTATAATCACTGAACAACAATACCCATCGCGATAGCGGGATTTCCTTTGCGGTCGCGAAGAAAAAATGCAACTGCCACCAAATATTCTCTACGCGTTCGCGATACTATCCACGCAAACGCGATGACCACAGACACCTACTCTACGTGATTGTGAAGTAGCTTACGTGAACGCGATGTAGAAGTCCCCAGCTCCCAGCTCTCAGCTCAGCTATATGCGAACGCAATGCCTCATACGCGAACGCAAACATTAACCAACACAAACCTACGTGAACGCGTTCTTGATGACGCGAATGCGAAGAACAAAATTATTTAGCTCCAGAAATCCTCTACGCCATCGTGAGCCTAGCTATGTGATCGTGATACTCTGCAGACACACCGTCAATCAGCAATACAACAACTATCCGAAATGATCTGAACCACGTCGGAAACTTAGCCGAGCCCCTCGAAACTCCATCGGAACATACCAACAAGTTCTAAATTATAACACGGACCTACTTGAGGCCTCAAATCACACATAAAAATATCAAAATCACGAATCACATCTTAAATCAAACTTTAGGAACTTCTGAACTTTCACCTTCTAAAACTCGTGCCGAACCATATCAAATCAACCCGGAATGACCTCAAATTTTGCACACAAGTCCCAAATGAAATAGTGAAGCTATTCAAATTCTATGAACCATAATCTGAACCTGGTATCATCAATGTGAACTCCCGGACAAACTTATGAACATTCCAAACCTTCAATTTGCCAACTTTCGCCAAATAGTGCCAAAACCTTCTAAAAACATCCAAATGCAAATCCGGGCATACGCCCATGTTCAAAATCACCATCTGGACCTAACGGAACCATCAAAACTTTGATCCGAGATCAAATACTCAAAAGTCAAACTTGGTCAACTCTTCCAACTTAAAGCTTCCTAGTTGAGAATCATTCTTCTGAATCAATCCCGAATCACCTGAAAACCAAAACCAACGAATCATACAAGTTATAATACATCATTAAAGCTGCTCATGATTTCAAATAGCTGAACGAAATGCAAATTCTCAAAATAACCAGCTGGGTCGTTACAATACATCACTCATAAATCACGTAGCATGTAGCACATATATCCAATTTTTAGAAAGTTCTCTCTTAAATGGGCTAGACAAGAGACTTACCTTACTCTGAAACAGCTTTAACCCTCAAATACTGCATTCCCTCTAAAATTCTCCTGCAGATATCCAAATCTAATCAAACAATACTTAACTATGTCAAATAAAGTCATAAAAATCAATCTCAAACAATAAAGCTTAAATCATTAATTAAATCTAAAAAGTCAACACTGACCCACATGGTTAAAGCGCGAGTTCGAGATCAAAATCTATTGACCCATAACTCCACAATTCCAAATATGTAATTAGTTTTCAAATTCGAGTCCAATTTGGTGTTCAGAATCCCAAAACTCACTCTCTTAAGTTGTAGCAAAACCCCTAATTTTACTCTTTAATTTCATTTTCTTGGTATAAAAATCCATGAAAAATTAAGATATATGATCAAATCCAACTAAGAATTACTTACCCAAGATTTGATAGAAAACCCTCTTCAAAATCTCCTCCTATCATTATCCAAGTCTCAAAAATTAAAAAATAAGATAAATCCCGAAATCTGGACGTTAAATACCCCTGGCAAAAAAATCCTTAATCAGGATCGCAACATGCCTCACACTATCATGAAGACCACTTGCCTGGCCCTCTATACGATTTTGAACTCCCTCATGTGATCATGATACATCATCAGATAGACGTATGCGATCGCGCACCTGCCTGCGCGACCGCGATGCACTTCCCACCAAAGCTATACGATCACAAACCTCTCTATGCAATCGTGAAGTAGAAATGTACCCTACCCACTATCCTTCTATGAGATCACGACCTACAACATATGATCGCAATTCACACCACTGATAGCAGAAAGACAGCAATCCAATTCAATCCGGAATACTGCAAAACTATCCTAAAACTTACCAGAGCCCCACGGGACCCCGTCCAATCATCTGAATATGTTTGCATGCTCTATACAAACTTTTCTAAAGGCTCAAACACTAAAAATAACATCAAAATCAAGAATAGCGTCTCAAACAAAAATCTCAAATTTACTTAAGTTCAAAATTCTAACTTTCGACTAGAAACGCCAAATCGACCCTCGGCCATTCGAGGCCTGAATCAAACATACGTACAAGTCCAAAATCATATGTGGAATCTATTGAAACCCTAAAATCATTAATCCAGGATTGTTTACCTATAATGTTAACTTTGGTCAACTCTTCCAACCTTAAGCCTCTAGTTAGGAACTAAGTGCTCCAAATCACTCTCGAATCCCTCGGAAAACAAACCATCTATAATGACCACATCGATCGTTTTGCTTTCTATATCCTCGTTCCCCTAATTAAGACTCATCTATATGCTTTTACTATTTTATATGCGGGGATGGTTGGTTTGGAAGAGTTCGGGTTAAAATCGAAATACTTGGTTCATTAATAGTGGCCTAAGATGGCCAAGTTTGATTTGAGTCAATATTTTGAGTAAACGACCTTGGAACTGGGATTTTATGGTTCCAATAGATTTGTATGATAATTTTGGACTTGGGCGTGTGTTTGGATCGAGTTTTCGGTGATCCGGGAGCGTATCGTCGCCTAATGTTGAAAGTTGGTGCATGGAAGGTTTTAAACTTCTTTAGATTTGGTTTGAAGTATACTTTGGTTTTATCGAGGTCCCTTTGGGATTCCAAGTCAGGGAATAGGTCCGTATGGTAATTTATGACTTATACGTAAAATTTGGTGTCATTCCGAATTGTCTAAGTAAGATTCGACGCGTTCGAAGATAGTTGGAAAGTTTGAAGTTCATAAGTTGATTTAATTTGCTTTTGGGGTGCTA
The DNA here is from genome assembly GCF_000715075.1 of Nicotiana tabacum. Lineage (NCBI taxonomy): Eukaryota > Viridiplantae > Streptophyta > Magnoliopsida > Solanales > Solanaceae > Nicotiana > Nicotiana tabacum. Next base: position 64,297,832 of record NC_134100.1, read on the forward strand.
TTATTAGTTTCAATGTTATTTTACGTGTTCCGAGGGTTTGCGTAGGTCCGTATTATATTTATGGACTTGTTGGTGCAGTTGGATAGGATTCCGGGTGGCTCGGGTGTGTTTCGGATCGCGTGAAGCTAAGTCCAAAACTTCTGAGTTGCTGGTTCTGGTTTCCTTCTTTATGAAGCAAAGATGCCCTCACGTTCGCGATGAAGGAAATGGGGGCTGGGGGTTCTTGTTCTACGTTTTCGCAATACGAGGGTCGCGATCGCGAAGCTTTAGGGCACTGGCCTCTGCATTCGCGATCCATTGTTCGCGTTCTCGTAGAAGGCCTAGGCCTGGGGGCTGGGCAAGTTAGATGCCCTTCGTGTTCACAAAGGGCGGGTCGCGTTCACGATGAGGGGCGACTCAGTGCATCGAACTCGCGTGGCTCTTTTCGCGATCGCGAAGAAGCATTTCAGGGGCCTGAGCAGTTTTGCCTTTGCGATCGCGAGGGCATTTTCGCGATCGCAAAAGAGGAATACCTAGACAGAGACTTGTTTTAAATCGGGACTTAGGCACATTTTCTCTTATTTCACTTTGGGTTAGCCGGTTTTGGAGCACTTGGAGAGGGATTTTTCACCTAGCATTTTGAGATAAGTAATTAACACTTAATGTGAGTATAATACATTGTTATGGGTAAAATTTAACATGTAAATTGTGAAAATTATAGGATTTTGTTAAAAACCCTAGGTTTTGATAAAAATGGGATTAGACTACGAAAATTATTATGGAATTGAGTATAAATTATATATTTGTGTTCGTGAGGTTATAGGTAACATTTATTTACAAAAATTTCTGGAATCCGGGCACGTGGGCCCAGGGGTAAATTTTAGGAATCTTTCAAATTGGGTAGGGTAATTACTCTAAAAGTTAAATTATAAACTTTTGAGCATATATTGATTAGTTTGTACAATCTTTGGCTAGTTTTAGAGTGCTCGACATCGATTTGAGGCTATTAGTGTGAATTGTGGACCGGGAAGAAGACTTGAAAATGAGGTAAGTCTCTTGCCTAACCTTGTAAGAGGGAATTATCCCCGTAGGTATTCTAACTAATTATTTACTAATAATTATGGGTTCTACATACGCACGATGTGACGAGAGTTCGTACGTAGCTAAAATCATGCTTATGTCCAGGTAGACTTAGGACTTTACCATGTACTACTTGTATTATTTACACCCAACTTGTTAGCTTAATTACCTGAATTTATAATCAAAATTGGATAAAGGATTGTAAAAGACTGAGCTTCATTACTTTGAGTTTTGGCAGAGTACTTGATTGTTAGGCGGAATTTATGCCTTCTTTGAGTATTATTCCTACATAGTAGTCATTGATCGGAGTTTGTAGAGTATTCTCTATTCCTGTGAATCAGGCCGAACGCCTCGGCAGTATATTGATGCATCTATGATTCGCATCGGTCGACCCTAGGCAGTGTACACACTATTCTGGATCGGCCCGTATGACCTTGACATAAATTGTGGGTGATATTGCTCGGAGTCCGATTATACTTGATAATTCTTTCTTGATCTGAGAGTTGAAAATTACTTGGTGGCTTTTATGTGTTAAAGACTTGGCATGTGATAGTTGGAGACCTAAAATTGATATTATGTTTAAGAATCATTATTTACTGTTTCTTATTTCACTGTTATTGCTGCATTTCATGCCTATTTATGATTCATATACTTTATTTATTGACCTCTAGTAAGTGTTGATGTCGACCTCTCGTCACTAATTCTTCGAGGTTAAACTAGATACTTACTGGGTACATGTTGTTTATCTACTCACGCTACACTTTTGCACTAATCATGTAGGATCTGAGGCAGGTGCATCTGGTGGCCAGTCAGGCGCGTACCCCCGCTACCCGGAGACTTAGTGGTGAGTTGCTTCCAATGATCCGTTCTGCAGCATCTAAAGTCTCTTTCTTGTATTTATTTTTCTGTCTATCTCACTCTAGACAATAGTATAGGAGATTTTGTATATTCTACTAGTTTGCTCGTGCACTTGTGACATCGGATTTTGAAAAATTCTAGTAGATATTCATGATTTTTGATTATTAAATTCACCACTTCACTCTTATGTTTATTATGTTTTATATTACTACGGTTACCTACTATTTATTTCTTTATTAAATAAAATCAATGAATTTAACAATATTAAAATGAACACTTAAATAGATAGTTCACCGTTGGTTTGCCTAGCGGTGACATTGGGTGCTATCACGGCCTATAGTGCGAATTGGGTCGTGACACCATGCATCCCTATAAGTCATAAATATCAAAACAACCTATAAGAAGCATCAAATAAGGGAATGAAGTTTTGGAATTCAAAACGACTGGTCGGGTCATTACAACAATAATTGATTCCATCAAAATAATGGAATAGGAGATTAGCTACTCATAATAGTAAGTAAGAAAAGAGTTCCATACCTTTATACATGCACTACGTTGGGGAAGCTATGTGTTAGGTAAACCAACCGCACATGTTTTAACAAATGCAACATACTATCCATAAATATTGTACTCCCATAATATAATAAGGCAAGAAAGCAAAAAAATTCAAAAAAGTAGAATGAAAAAAGTGCCCCCTTTTTATTAGCCTATTTCGAAGAGGGAGAAGGTCTTATTGCAATCTCAATGCTAAAGTCAAGCCTCTTCATTCATTCATAGCGTCGCTTTCTTGGAACTAATTCATAGGCACTTTCCATTAGTTAGACTTCACACACTATATAAACAAATAGTTGAGCGAGGAGCTTTAGAGGGAAAAGGGGGGAGCTTTAATTGAAGTAAGGGTGGAGCTCCTCTCCTTACACTACGGCGAAGCTTCAACGACCAAAACCAACTATGGTGTTTCATGATCAGTATTGGAAATGAATGGAGAAGTGGTGGAACGTGCGAAAAGAATTTCTGACTTGCTTGGTCGCTTTAGCTAGCCGAACATGTGCCAGAAGTCTATACTGGGCATTTCAGTAGGTCAAGCAAGTCCGCTGACAAGCTCGGTCATCCTTCCTCTTATGTATTACAATTTAGGTGCTTTTCATGCTGCCTTTAGCGGAAAATGGACTTAATGGACAAATAAGGGATAGGCAAGAATCTGTTATTAGCTTCAAGGATAATAAGAGTTAAGGACAGTAGTTGCAAACAAGAAAATCAAACTATCTTCTTATTGATACTCCTTTTGTGCTAGACCGAGTTCGTTCATTCTTATCTTTCTCCACCCGTTCGAAGAAGCAAAAACAAAAGCCCAAAGAGAAAAGCCCAACGAATGTCAGATGCAAAACTGTCTCAAGACAATTCAATCACCGAAAAGTAGTGGTTTAGCGTCAACTCATTCAATGAATATTCTTAATTCACCACACTGATGAATCCTACTTTGTATTTTCCAGCGGACCCTATGGTTTGCTTCTTGTTTGTTCGACTGACTGATTCTAATCGATTGGGCTTCGTTCCAAGTCCTCCCTTAGCTTCCCAGCTTTTAAGGTGAGAGCGGACTCTAGTCCACGATTCCTGGATTCCAACCATCACACTAAAGCGGACACCCAACTATGGAAAATCCTCCTTAAGTGCTAGCAGGAAAAAGAAAAGACTTAGCCAAAAAGGTTCATATGGAGCTACATTGCAACAAATCTTTTTTTTTCTGCAGCATTTCTAGCTAGTGGGGCATTGGTCATAGCCGAAATTCATCGAAGGGATAAAACTAGAATCGAGAAAGAAAGGAATAAGACCTAGGGCGTGAAATAGCACACAGTAGTTTAGAGTAGAAGAAGTGAAACTTTGGGAGCCTGCGCCCCTGCGTTTTTGTGTTTCACTATCATGTTCCTCACTAACCCAAAAGACTTTCTCTTTTATTCTTAAATATGGGTGCTAACCAGATTCGGTTAGTTTTGCTTGACTAATTGATGAAAAAACTCGAAAAAAAGAGATTTGTCCTCTCCTATAAAGAAATCAAAATATAATTATTTCAGGGGATAATCTATCTTTTTAGCCCGAGTACTCTGAACTAAGTCCAAAGGCTAGATCCCACTTAGAGAAGGGAGCGAGACCAAGCCGAGCCACTAGTAGAGGCTAAAAGCAAGTAAGCATTTCGAGTGTATGGATGCAAGAAGGCACTTATTAAGACAGACGACCGAGAAAGAAAAGAAAGGAAGAGTCAACTCTTATGTTGCAAGGTTCCACCCCAATCAAGTAATAAGCACTAAACTGAACAAGTGCAATAGTAAAATTCATAACTAACAAGAGAAAATAGGATGAAAAGGAGTAAAAGTCCGTTTGGATGGGCTTATTTTAAGTGACTTTTAAGCCAAAATAGCTTTTAAGCCATAAGTTAGGAATTCTAACTTTTGGCTTTTGGCTTATTTTTGTCGTTTTAGCTTAAAAACAAATGCTTAAAAGCACTTTTTTACTCTATCCAAACACTACAAAATGGCTTAAAAGTTATTTTGACTTAAAAGCACTTAAAATAAGCCAATCCAAACGGGCTCTAAAACTCGTGGCCAAATCCATCTCTCATATCCTTGAGTTCCCCAAGTATTATCTCTAGGTCAAAAAGTTCTGTAAAATCGTGTGTATTTATAGGTGTAGGAGATATTTTAGTCCAATACCAATTCGGCTGGAAAAAATTGGGCATCATATAAAGGCTCGCGTGACCCTTAGACGAGTTCATAGCTTTTCTCTTCTTGATTTTGTCACCCTGTATTTCTCGTCAAGTCATCTTCTTTTGCTTCAGTTTCTTTCAAACTTACTCATAAATATAAGAAATACGTAATTAGCATAATTTTCTTCAAAAACCATATAATCTCCCACAAATCACATGAGATATGATACGATAGTATACCAAATAATATGTACATTTTGCTATTTACTATATGTCGAAGAAGCAGCCAGAATGCTTGAAACTTTAGAGAATTCTACTCACACGGTTGCCGAAATTCTACCAAAAATGATAAAACTTTACCAAGAGCTTTAGAAGAAACTGATGCAGTAGCTTAGACTCTTCATCGAGCTTGCAAAAGGCCTGCATGGATGATGGACTATGAGGTAACCGGAATTAATATCAATGATGAGACAATTAGTCATATTGCATTGTTTGCAGATTTTAACCCTACAACTTTTGCGAGTGTTGACTAAGCGATACAAGCAAGAATATGAAATTGACTACATAGAAGTGTTTGCTCCAATTTCAAGACATGTTGTATTTGCAGTACTAAATCCTTGGTCTATTTTCCAACTAGACATCAAATCGGCATTTTTGCATGGATACTTGGACAAACAGGTATTTGTAGAACAATCTCCTGGTTATGTATAGATTGAAAATGTGCATAAGGTGTACAAGTTAAAGAAAACTCTTTATGGACTAAAACAAGCTCCTTGAGCTTGGTATAGTCGTATTGATGCTTATTTTTTAAAAGTAGTTTTCCAAAAGTGCCCATTTGAGCGCACACTTTTTGCTAAAATTGGTGATAAGGAAAAATACTTATTGTCTGTTTTGTATGTTGATGATCTCATCTTTACTGAAAATTATGATGTTGTGTGTAAAGAATTTAAGAAATTCATGATGGATGAGTTTGAGATGTCTGAACTTGGCATGACACATACTTTCTTGGCTTAGAGGTGATGCAATCTTGTAAATGGAATATTTATTTCTCAACAAAGGTATGTGCAAGAAATTTGGAATAGGTGTTGGATAAGAGTTTGGTTTAAGATGCAAAAAGATCATGAAGGCAAGAAGGCGGACAACACACTTTCAGGGGCGGATCTACGTTGCAAGTTAGGGGTACCACGGCACCCGCTCGATTCGTTAAAATTTCTATCATGTACATAATATTTCTGTGAAAAAGCATATAAATGGATAGAATGGCACCCAAAAGTCACAAAGTGGAAGTGTGTGCCATTAGTTTAGCCTTCCCTTTGAAGGCTTTTCTTGGCCTCAAGAATGCAAGTTCGATTCCCTGTTGGAGAAGAATATATATTTTTCCTTCTTTCTACTTATTAAGATTTTTTTTATTTTTAGTTGAACCCTAGGGCCTCATATCTTTTCCTTCTTTTTCGGTTCTTTCCCTCCTTTTATTACTTGTTAAGTCTCTCTTCTTCATTTTTTTAACTTTCAGTCCTCATTTTGTTTCTATCATTATACCTTACTTTATAAACAATTATTTTCTATAGTAATTTTAATTGATTTTAATTAGAATATAATTTTTTTATTTTTAATGAAACGATATTAATTTATATATTGGAATATAATTTGAGCAATATCTTCTATTGGTTTTTGAAAAAAAATTAAATGGCTTGATTGATAGTCGTTTTGAGTTGAATATCATAGGTTGAATGTTGAAGGTTTTTCTTTGAAAATAATTGCCATATAACTCAACAATTAAGATGGAAAAATAAATAAAAAACAATACAAGTAAATTAATCTAGTCAAACAAAGAATATAGTATAGTTAAGGTACCCTTTAAGCAAATATTTATATTGGAAGCGCTCTTTCATGAAATGTTATTTTTCTTTTGCATTTTTATTTAGAATGTGTTTAAATTAAGCGTTAAAAATTTGAACTAAAATCGAATTTATTTGCTTTGTGAATGAAAGGCCTATTCAAATTAACCAAAAACTAATCGAATCGACCCATTATTCCTAATCTGTCTTTGTAGCTACTGTATACTGTATGCATAATATGGTGACACCCGCAACCTTCGAATCTTGAATTCGCGTCTGCACACTTTACAAGCAAATTATAGGAAGTTTGATATATCTAACTTCTACAAGACCATATATGCAGTGAATCTCGTAAGAAGATACACGAAGAGCCCAACTGGAAAGCACATGCTTGTTGCCAAAAGAATCTTGTATTACTTGCAAGGGACTCAGGTTGTTAGATTAGTCTATAAAATAGGTGAGAAGCCAGGTTTGATTAGCTTTACTGATAGTGACTGCATGAGATCAAAATGACAGAAGAAGCACTTTAGGTTATGTTTCTATGCTACAGACATGGGCTTTTCGTGGTCTTCCAAGAAACAATCAATCGTCACTTTGTCAAGTACAAAAATTGAATTTGTTGTTACCTACAACACAGTAGTTGCAAAATGGTTTAAAAAAAAATAGTTAACCATCCATTTTTTTCTAACTAAAAAATAGATTGGATAATGAACTTTTTAAAAACGGATCAAATATGGATAAGAACCATATTATTCATTTAGAAAATGGATAACCAATGGGTCTAACTTTTACATTTGAAAAGCCTCAAATTCGGGGTTCCTCAAGTTAGGGAGACTGAGAATTCTCCCAAAAGTGATCATATGCAAGAAGTCATGGATAATATGGATATTATCCACCGGTTAATTCATTTTTTATCTGTATTAAATATAGGTCGGATCGGATAATTTATCCGTTTTTTATTACATATTTTCGACCCGAATCATATCCGACCCGACCCGCTAGTTTGCCACTCGTGCGTGTGCTTGTAAATCTGATCTTTTTAATAAGAAGAAATGAAAATAGAAGCCAACTCACGCTGTAAAAAGCACAATCAGAACACGTGAAATTTTAGTTAAGAAAAGAGTATAAAGTGAAATTTCCTTGAAAGTAAAAAATTAAAGTTAAGCAAAGAAGCTACATCTCTTTTATTAGTATTATTATATTATTGATATAAAAAATATCTAACCAAAATATATGCCACTAGGAAAATTGTAAAACAAGTATGATGGATCTGTTAAAATAATTTCGTACTATATGCGTTAGTAGAAAAAAGAGGTTTTTCCTAAAGAAAATCTAGAATTGGAAAAAATTAAACTGTTAGGGACGGAGAAAACTGTACACGACGCGGTCTGGAGGCAACCGTATTTCCGCGTAGACCAGAGGTCGCTGGAGCACCTCCGTCCTTTTCTGTCTTTATCTCTGTTTTGTACTCGTAGCTACTAGGGATCCGGAACCAAAATAATGCATTTTTGGACTAAGACACAAAAATAGGTAGAAAACAAAGTTAATGACCAAAATACATATAGCGTCCTTTAAAGGGGCGTTATATTTGAATATGAAAAGACGGTCAGGTATAGCGCCGTTTATTAAGGCGTCATCCCTTTCCCCACCAAACAGAACTCTTCCCCCCTCCTCTTAAAAAAACTAACGAACAGCGTCCCCCCCCCCCCCCCATTAACGACCAAAAAATCTCGAGTAGACCCCACATGTCACGCAAAAAGTAAAGATTCTAGATCTCACATCCTAGCTAAGGCGTTCTCTCGTGGTGGGTTGCTCGTTTCGGCTCTAAATCATTGAATCTTCAACTTTCCAAAAATCTTAAATCGAGGTATTCCGACTTAATTTTTGTTAAAACTCGTATAAAAAATGCATATTAGTTATTTTTAATGTGTTTTATGTTGTTTTGTGATTGTTTTGCGATTTAACTAATTTATTATTTTTATCCGGACTATGATATTAGTGTGCTAAAAAAATAGTAAAAATAGAGAAATTATTATTAGTTATTAAAAAAAACTTAATTAGTTACTTTTTATTGTGGTATATCTATTTTCGTGAATGTTTTGTGATTAAATTTATTTGCTATTTTTATCCGATTTAGATTATTTATTTGCTTAAAGACTAGTAAAATAGATAAATTGTTACTTTAGTTCCCTCTAGTGATATCTTGTGGCCTAATGTAGTGCTTGTATTTGTAATGTAGTGCTCTTTTAGCGTAGTAAAATGCAATGATCTTTAGCGTAATATCCTTGTAGTTATTGAAATTAATCATTTAAGTATCTATTATACCCAAAAATACGTCAAAATAGCTGATAATTCAAACACAAACTTTGTCCAATTCTAGTCAGCGATCGTAAGAAAATAACATGAAAAAATAACAATATTTTCCGGATACATTGGTTCTACTGGGCCTCAAATATCGAGCCCGGAACCCATATGTGAATATTTAATAATTAAATCGTGTATAATTATAAAAATTAATTATTTAATTTTATTATAGTCAAAAATAAGTGAGTCATAAACAAAACTATATTATAATAAAACTAACATATAAATTAATAAAACTAACATATACAATATAAAACTAACATATAAATAATAAACTAACATATAAAATAACAGACATGTTAAGTGATAAATCGAGAAAATTTTCTCATCATGAACATAAGAATTCAGGATATCTTGGTGCTACTAGACCTCAAATATCGAGCCCGGAACCCATATGTGAATACAAACAAACATATAAAAAAATAAAACTAACATGTAAAATAACAAAACTAACATATTAAAGTAAAATAATGTAATTAATATTGTTTAATTTACAGTAGACGACATGTAGGTTCCGCCTTTGCATCCCAGACCTGCCAATCTGGAGCTACTGTTGTTACAGGGCGATCATAGGTCGTCGCACATATGGGAGGGACAGTTACTGGCCCAAACGTTCCGGGCCAGGAGAGTAGACGATATGTGAGGCTTTCTCACGGACCACCCTCTCCATCCCCGTATAGTCAGACGCCTCCAGGATACGGGCTTTTATAGGATTGTGGAGATCGGCCGGCTACAGTTGGATTGATCGTTGATTACGGCCTTGATAGAGTGGTGGCGACCGGAGACGCACACATTCCATTTGCCCATTGGCGAGGCCACTATCACGCTTCAGGACGTGGAGGTCCTGTATGGTTTGCCCGTTGATGGACACCTTGTTGCTTTGTCAAATGCCATCAGAGAGTATACGGGTTTGCACTACAAGGAGATGTTGCAGCAGCTCACCGGTTTCCAGTCACCGGATGAGACTGCACTGTTTGGGACTAGTCGTCTGCAGTTGACGATTGTCCGACAGCATTTGGTGGCATTGCACTCTGACATCACAGACGATACACTGAAGCTTCATATTCACCGGTATACGAGGTTGCTGCTACTCCTTATGTTTGGAGGGGTTTTGTTCCCGAACACTTCGGGAAACCTAGCCAGCTTGAGATTTCTTCATCATCTTGAGCGGCTAGATGATTTACCCCAGTACAGCTGAAGTGTTGTTGTTCTCGGCTACTTGTACAGGCAGATGTGCCAGGCGAGTATGGGCACCCAGCGTGACGTTGCTGGATTTTTGTCGATGCTACAGGTGAAAACATATTCGAATACTCTATTCATTATAACATACCCAATAAAAATATACCTTAAATTTTACGTCCACTTTGTGTGTTAGGTTTGAGCCTGGGAGCGGTTCCTGCATTTGCAGCCATCTCTACCACCATTAGCTCCGGGTGCACCACCTCCATTTCTCCCTCTAGCTAGGAGGTGGGTTGATAGGCAGAGATATGGACGAGAGTACGAGGCTCGACATAATCTCCCTTTGTGCAGGGATTTGTTGGATTTGCTGGAGGGCGCACAGGTAAATGTATACCTAAGTTTACTTGGCCTGGCTTCATATGTGTTGAGTATACTAACGTTTTCTGTTGTTACTTAATAGTTCATTTGGAGGCCATACAACAACGATCTAATAGTTGGATTGCCCGATTATTGCTTGGTTGGCCGAATTATGTGGAGCTCTTCCGTCCCGTTGATGTTCCTTGCTATTGTGGAGCATCATGCCACCGAGCGAGTACGTCGCTAGTTTGGCCGCCCGCAGCTTGTACCCCCCCCCCCGCTTGGCATATCACACATTACTAGCGGGATGATCGTTCCAGGGTGGACCAGACATATATGACAAGGCTAGAGGCAGAGATCGATACTTGGGACCAGCGACATGACCTGATTCCGCCCACCCCTCTACTTGACCGGACGGAGACTGAGGGATATCCCTGCTTTGCGCAACCTCATTATTGCGAACGTCTTCAGCCTTGACGTACATTTCCAATATTTTTATCAAAAGAAATTTCTGGTATTTATCCGGAGTCTTCAAAAAATCACTCAGAGTTTCATCATCCTCGATGTTAAACTCAGCATAACAAGAAACCCCTTACGGAGTGACAGAATATGGATATCTTCCAGTTACTTTAAGGTTCACTGAACGTTTGCTCACACTCATTGTTTTACATAACAACGATACCAATCTATCATACTCCATTGTAAGTGGCAACTTAACATGATACTATGGAGATAAACTATAGCTTACTGAGTTATGCGCCACCACAACCTCACCCCCCCAATATAATGAAACCCTAATTCTTCGCTCTTCAGATATTATGACAAAATGCAAAACAACTTAACGAAGAAAAATTTAACAAGACTTGAGAATTTTTCTCAATGAATTTTTACAAAATCCTTAACGTCTTTAAATAAGGCAATTCCAAATCCTGGGGGTCGAATTTTTTGGGGTATATCGCCTTAAATAAATGCGCTATACCCATTTGAATTATTATTATGTCAGTTAAGCGCAAAATAATTATTGGTGGGCCCACAGAATATGTATAGCGCCTTAATAAACAGCGCTATACCTGACCGTCTTTTCATATTCAAATATAGTGCCCTTTTAAAGGGCGCTATATGTATTTTGGTCACTAACTTTTTTTTCACCTATTTTTGCGCCTTGAGTCCAAAAATGCATTATTTTGGTTCCGGACTCTAGCTACTAGTACTAGTATTGTATTTTCTTTTTTAATGTTCTAACACATAATACTTTTTCAGATCTATAAATAATTTAATTTTAAAATTTTTATTTTACATTTAGCTACATGCTTTATATTCAAAAGTCTCACGTCATATTTAAGATTTTAAGTTTTAATTTTTTTTTCTTTTTTAAAACTCTACATTGAATCAAATTATGACCACATAAATTGAAATAGAGAAAGTAATATTAATTTATCTTTATTTAGTTGTAGCGACTCTAATGTGCTTATCCAAAATATGTCCGTTCAGTTTATTTCAATTTATTTAGCAATTTTTAACTAATACTTCTAAGTTCTAGTTTATGTGACATTGAGCTCGTTTGGATAAATTTATTTTAAATAACTTTTAAGCATAAATCATAAGTTAGGAATTCTATCTTTTGGTTTTTTTGTTTTTATTTTGTTGTCAATTTAGCTTTAAAACAAGTACTTAAAAGCACTTCTTTTTTTACTTTATCCAACACGCAACAAAATGACTTAAAAGCTATTTTGGCTTAAAAACACTTAAAACAAGACAATCCAAACGGGTTCATGGTCTCTTTTTGGTACTCCCTCCGGTCCACAATAAGTGATTTTTTGGTCTTTTTTTGTGGTCCCAAAATATCTGATTTTTCCAGATTTCAAGAATGAATTATTATTTTTTTTTTTACATTGCCTTTGGAGTAAATAGTGTTAGAGTATGTGTTAGAAGTATTTATGTGAAGAGATAGTAAATGTTAATATAGTCAATTTCATTGTTAATTAATATTAAAATGTGAATTTCTTAACATGTGTGAAAACAGTCAAAAAAGTACTTATTGTGGACCGGAGGAGTATATTTTAAAGAGTATAATTCCTGTTATACTTAAAAATAATTTAACTTAAATATTTTTATTTTATCTCAATGACATAATTTTATATTTACAATAGGTAACAGGAGTGAATACAAAATTTAAGAAGAAACCAAAAAAGAAATTGAGGCACAAGTAACTACTCTATCACGGAAGCAGACGTTGGTGTTGCATTAGGTGGAAAGAACGTAAGAGCATTTAGTAATGAGAGTTATTAATGAGATGAGCATTCAGTTTTAACTTTTACCTCCATTAATAGAAATCAAAAAAAAGAAAGAAAAGAGAATCAGTTCTATCTGTGAACTATCAGTGAAGACAGCATCGCTCCTAGTATCTTTTTTTTGTCACATTTTAAATTTGAATAGATAAGAAGAAACCCTCCTCTTAAAACAATGGACTGGACACACTGTTGCTCTTGTTTTATTCTACTTCTCTCTTGCTCCCTTTTGCCTGCCGTTTCGTCTTCAACTTCTATCTCCGGTTTGCTCCTTTTTCTTTTACTATTAGAGTTTTTTTTTTTTTTTTTTTTTTTGGTTTTCAGTGCAATCAAAGTTAATTGCCATATTATAGATTTTCGTGCCACAGATGGAATTTTGGTTCATAGAGTTTCAACCGGGAGAAATCTCCTTCAGGTTAGAAAAGGTAATCTTCAAGCTTCTTTTCCTGATTTAATTATTTTATGTTTTTCACGATTTAGTTGATCGTAGTTATGAGGTCATCGTCTATGCTCTAAATTTTGGTAGGAGAAAACATCATTTCATTGAACTTCGATAAATTGCTCTTGGGTTACACTTTATACTCCCTCGGTTTCAATTTATGTGAACCCATTTGATTGGGCACGAAGTAGTTTAAGAAAAGACATAAAACTTTTAAACTTGTGGTGTAAAATGATGTATATATTTTGTGTGGTTATAAATCATTACATAAAGGTAAATTATTTCCAAATAGGGAAAGCGGTCATTCTTTTTGGCACGGACTAAAAAGGAAATACGTTCAAATAAATTGAAACGGAGGGAGTATGTCATTTTTCAGTTTTATTCTCTTCTGATCTCGTTTTCTTGGGGCCTCTATGTCAAAATTTCATTTTTGTTTGGGGAAAGGAAAGGGTTTTTCCCCTTTGAAATTGAAGGTGGGAGAATGCTTAATGATGTATCTCGATTTGCTGTCTTGTGCTCTCTGGGTTCTCTTGATCAAAATTTGTTTAAGTACTATGCATTAATCTTGCAAAATATATCTGTACAATTATGTCAATTAAAAGGTAATTACAGATATCGATAACTCTATTTGATAGCATCGATTGATATCTTAACTATAAGAGGTTAAATTGCACTGATGGTGTAAGAAATACATTACATTGTCAATCAGTGCATGTAACTTAAATTCTTTTTGTTTTAACAATCTCGGATGCCTTCTACTACTGCAGGGGAAAAAAAAAACTTTTCCCAAAAAAGGAACACTTGGAACGGCTAGGGCAAACTTTGTTGGCACTTCATGAATGTTAAATGTAACAATATATGAATCTTTTCCACATAATGTCGAGTTTACTCATTTCCCCCGGAGCAGGCACTAATTTGAGTAGTGTCTTGTTCTGGTTAAGGTGTTAATGTCTTTTGGCTTCAAGTGCATAACCTCTTCTGCTTTTTTTTTGGAGTAAGAGTGACAATGTGATGGTTCCACGTAATGTTCTTTTAGATTTTTTCTTTTCAAGTTCTATAAGCAGTTATCATGTGCTCCAGTCTTGATTGCATTCTCGCATTTTAAGTGTCTGCGAAGAACCAAATGCATTTTTTGATAGAACTCTTTCTTTCCTACACGTGCATATCAAAATCTGTAAGCAAATCCTGATGTCTTCATTAATTTTAAGAATGGCTATGAACAGTCAAGTGACGATCTTCAAATGCTTTGATTTCTTTATAACTCCCCATCTCGTTTGATTGCGGAATGAGGTCTTTTTAACTCAAGAATATACGGATATGATGATTTCAGGCAATGGTGAATTGCGCTCATAGGCTTTTGTTTTACTTCTAATTCACAAAATTTGCTTTGGTGGAGCTCAGTTCCATGGACTGTCGAGTTCAACTTTTCTTTTCTTTTCCATCTGCTTTTCTGGTTAAATTATTCTCAAAGATGCTGAACGTGGAAATGTATGACCATTATCAGATCATTGTAAATGGAGCAAGTGCTGTTCATTTGATAATATTGCATTGTAGTTGCATCTCTATGCGGTTGAAATATCATCTAGGACTGCATGACATCTGGGTTGAAGTTAGTTATGTAACTTGTTTATAAGATATGATTTGAATTGTGGTACAGGATGTTCTGATGAAAGTGCTAAACATAACTCTCTTTCGTTCCAACTTCAACTTGAAATACTCTCTTTTTTCAACTTCAATTAAATATTGTCCAAACATCTAAGAATGACTATGGTTATGTCATGATAGAGAAGACAATTGTTTTAGCTTACTTTCTCTTAAAAGATATCTGTGGTGGTTGGGTTGGAGAGAAGACAATCCAGAATTATCTTTGGACAAGGGAATTAAGAATAAAGATAAGCATCTTCAGGGAACAAGCTATTAACATGAGTACTGGTGGAATAACAAACATGGTTCGTTTGAGCTGCCCGAAATATTTAACTGCAATTTGTGTATTGGTTATTTTTATATGTATAGAGTTATTGCGTTTTGTAATATACTGTTCAATTTATAAACTGACTTAGAAGATGATCTGAGTTTGCTTAAATCCCCTTAAGAATTGCTGAAGCATTGTTTGCATCAATACTCTATGCAGCTTGTCCTGTTAGCTTTGAGTTGCAGAACTACACAGTCATCACTAGCCAATGCAAAGGACCGCAATTCCCAGCCAAACAATGCTGTGATGCTTTTGTACAGTTTGCTTGCCCTTTTCTGATCTTTTGAATGATTTGTCATATGAGTGCTCCGCCACCATGTTCAGCTACATCAATCTCCGCGGGAAGTACCCACCTGGTCTTTTTGCCAGTATGTGCACAGGTACTAAACAAGGTCTGGACTGCCCCAGATTAGCACCATCACAATCTACCAATGATGATGCTAATAGCAGCCAGATAAACTGTAAACTATCGCCAGTTCAGATAATGGCCACAGCTTTTATGTGGGTGTTATTGTTGGTTTTCTGATGATCTCACAAGGTATTAGTACACTTTCAGTATTCTTTCTTCAAATACTGTTTGTACAACTGAGTTCTGCATCACCTTCCACAGCTCCACTGATTGATAATGAACAAAACATGCATTGAAAGGCTCCCTCATATTTATTTACATCAGAAGAATCGTCTTTTGCTAAATATTCATGTTTAAAAGTATCTGCCCTTTGTTATTGAAGATGCTGGTTGGAATTCATCCTTTTGTCTTGTATATCCCGCTTGGGATATTTTTAGCTTCCTTTTCGTATTTTCCTGTTTGTTTGAAACCTTGGGCGTTGGAGGGAGGGCTTTAAATTTTTATGATGACTCACGCGTGTTCATTGGTGAGTACTATGGACAAGTATCTCGCTATTACAAGATTCTACAACCTCAGTAGCGGAATAGGGTACCATAAAAAGGTTTATTGTAATTTCTTCAAAAAAGAAAGAAAGAAAGGTGTATATATATCATTACCGTAAGAGGTTTTCCTTTCTAAGACATTAATGTTGTCGAATTAGTCCATGGGTTTAAAATACAGGGTGATGACAATTACTTTGCACTGGCTGATTACGCCTAACAACTTTTCTTTCACTTCCTTTCCCTGGTAATAAGGTCAGTTTATTAGCTTACTACTTTAAACTCTTCAATATTTGGTTCGCACCTATCGCGAAGAAACAGAGGACAAGAAAATTCCCTTCGCCGAAGTTATTAGAAAACTATTGCAGATTTATACATGCGAAGATAGTAGTATATGTGTGTGTGCTTCGTGGAGTAGGCAATAGGAAGATTGGCACCCATATGATGGTATAAAAAATAGATTTAGGCAAACATTAGTCACTACTGCTGAAGAATTTGAGTCCGTCGAGCAAGGCAGATAGATCAAATGAATTCACTATACAGTGATTTCCAATTTGTTTGAAAATTATGTTATTCAGGGGACTCAATCCTCGACTATAGCATAATGCCCCGGAATTTTTTTGCTATTTATTTCGTCCTCGTTCAGGCACTAATTTGGGCACAGGGGTATATGAAAAGTTTTGAACGTGTATAACACCTAAATCTCATTCTTGGAAGGCATTACAGATGTTTAGAAAGGGAGTAGCAGTGGTATGGAACCAATTGAAGATGGTTAAGGGGAGAAGACGATCTTAGTTGCACAAGATCCGTTTCAACCGAGCATATCTTCCAGCTTATGACGAATTGAGCTAAGAGCTATATGTCAAATGAAAGCTCTTTGACTCTAATTTTCAGAATTTCAAACCGTTTATCGTCTACATTAATACAAAAGGTTATGACTTTTTTACTAAAGGGTAGCAGTGTAGTACCCTGGCCCTCGAAACAGCTGTGGCCAACGGTTCAAACCGTGGGGACCGACCGTGGCCATAGTTCAATCGTGGTAAATTCCAGAATGTGGCATCGAAGGAAGGCCTGAGGGACCAGGCCAACCATGACCACAGATTTCAACCGTTGCAACAGATTATCCTAGGCCTATAAAAGGCCCCAAAAATGTGATTTTCTCATTCTTAACACCCCAAAGAGTTAAAATCTATTCCTTTCAAGGAGATACTAACCCAAGATCATTCCATAATGTCCAAGGTGTGTTTTCAAAGTGATTATAGCTGGATTATTACTGCAACGACTCGATCAGTTGTTTTACTTTCTAGAACCCCATTCCCCTATTTAAGACTTTTCGTATGTGCTTTTCCTATTTTATGACTTTGCGGTGCAGTTGGTTTGTTTTTGGAAGTATTCTGTTTGAATTCAGAATACTTAGTTCCATAATAGTGGCCTAAGGTGGCCAAGTTTGACTTAAGTCAACACTTTGAGTAAACAACCTCGAAATCGAGATTTGAAGGTTACAATAGGTTCGTATGGTGATTTTGGACTTGGGCGTATATTCGAATCGAGTTTCGGGTAGAATGGGAGCGTTTCAACGCTTATTGTTGGAAGTTGGCATTTTGAAGGTTTTACAATTTTCTATGTTTAACTTGGGGTTGACTTTGGTATTATCAGACCCTGTTTGGCATTTCGATCCTGTGGGGTAGCTTCATTTTGTCATATTGGAATTGTGTGTGAATTTGGTGTCATTCTGAGTTGTCTAAGTATGATTCATCGTAGATGGAGTTAGTTGGAAGAAGTTTGAAGTTTAGAGGTTGATTAGTTTGGTTTGAGATGCGATTCTTGGCTCTGATGTTATTTTGTGTTCTTCGAGACCTCGAGTAGGTCCGGATTACATTTATGGACTTGTTGGTATGATCAGACGGGATCCCGGATGGCTCGGGTGAGTTTCGGACCACCCAAAGCAATGTTGAACTTGGCAGATTTTGCTGCTATCTGGTGTGAATCGCGACTGCGAAGGTGCTACGCAATCACGTAGTATTATGTAGTGTTGGGGGCGAGTTGTTCTTCGGTTGCGCAGATGAAGGGTCGTGATCGCAGAAGGGAGGCTGACTAAGCTTTGTGTTTGCATGGAGAGGGTCGCGAACGCGATGGGTAACAGGGGCTAGCCTGGGTTGGAAGCTTGTGTTTCGCAATCGCTTGAGGCCTTTCACAATCGCGTAATAGTAAGTTCTGGGGGCTGGGATTTTGGCCTTTGTATTCCGGGGCTTAGCTCGCGATCGCGAAGGCTTGGGTTATTATTATTTGCGATCGCGTGAGGACACTCATGATCGCGTAGAAAGAAATTCCAGCGGTGGCAGTTTTGGCCTTCGCGGTCGTGGTGGTGCTTTCGCGATCGCGAAGAGGAAGGACCTGGGCAGAATATAAGTTTCATTTCATCCTATTTTCTTTTGGCTTGGGCGATTTGGGAGCTTTTTGAAGAGCCATTTTCATCAAGTATCACGAGGTATGTGATTTCTGCTTATTGTGAGTAAAATACATGGATTACGTGTGGATTTTAACATGGAAATTAGTAGAATTGTAGGATTTTGTTGAAAAATCTAGAATTTGGTAATAATGAGATTTGATTACGAAATTGATTATGGAATTGGATATAAATTATATATTTGGGTTCGTGATACCATGTGTAATATTTATCTTCAAAATTTTTCGAAATCCGAGTTGATTTTTGTTGACTTTTTGAGTGAGGTTGGGAATTGATTCTATTGTTAAATTATGAGTTTTTGAGGATACATTGATTGGTTTGCTCGTCCCTTTGACTAGTTTCGAGTTGCTCTGCGTCGATTTGAGGTGTTAGTGAAGTATTGGAGGCGGGTAGACTTGGAAGTAAGGTAAGTCTCTTGCCTAATTTTATAAGTGAGAATTATCTACGTAGGCACTCTATTTGTTATGTGCTATGTGTTTTGGGTGCTACGTACATACAAGGTGACGAGCGTTCGTACATAAGCTAGATTCTTGGTTATGACCGAGCAGAATTATACCTACATCATGCTTTAATTGTAATACCTGAATTAATCTTGCCTGTTTGATTACTTGATTTTATGTTTTAGTAATTAAAATCTTACTACAGGAGTAACAAAGAAACCTTTGAGGGACAATAAGTCGAAAGCACATAAGATGTTTTTCCCCGGAAAAAAGTTGAAAGGAGATAAGATTCAATTCTTCAATTTGTGCTATTTGAAGAGTTTTTGAAGTATCGTAATAAAAGTGTATTTAAACCTATTTCTGTCTTCTCAAATAAATTTGAGAATAGCTGATTAAAAATATTTTCAAAAATAAATCATAAAAATCTTTAAGGGCTTGTGTTCTTGTTGAAACTAAATTTAAGATGAATATATTAAATAATGATTGAGGATTTCTATGGGAAAGAGTTTCTTCTTTTATTGAGTTAGTTATCCAAGAGCTTTATGAATCTGTCACGACCCAAAATCCCACCTTAGGCGTCGTGATGACACCTAGTCTCTAAGACTAGGTAAGCCGATTTTATAATAATTCAAGCCAATTTTTTTTTCTTTTTAATCAAAACTAACAGCGGAAACAAATATGAAAATCTCCAAAGACCGGTAATACTGAGTCACGAACACTAACTGAATATATAGAATGATCTCAAGGATCAAATACTCAATACTGTTTGATTAAAAATTAATAGTACAATAAAATGAAGAGAATGCAAGGGACTGCGACGACCAAGCAACTCTACCTTGAATCCTTACAATCTCGCTTTAACTCTGTCTAAGTCTGATATCTCCAATACCTGGCTCTCCACAAAAATATGCAGAAGTGTAGTATGAGTACACCACAGTCGGTACCCAGTAAGTATCAAGACTAACCTCGATGGGGTAGTGACGAGGTATAAGTCAAGACACCTACTAGTCATAATAACTTGTGCAGTAAATAAGTATAAAGCTAATAATGAAAACAATAAGCAAAAAATGACAACAAGGAATAAACAAGTGATATAACCGTAAAGTAATCCGAACACCGTTAAATACCATAAAACCAATTAAGGAAAAACAATGATAACCGAATACTCAAACTGTTCTAACATAAGTTTCACAACAGAATTACTCTAAGGTAACCCATCTCATAAACACAAGTCACGAGTCCCAAATCACAAATCATATGCTCATGGAACCTCGTGCCCACATTTTTCATCACGACCGCACGGACAACTCACGTACCAATATCTCAATCCGCCCGGCATGGTCACAACTCAATATTTGTAATGACCCGACCGGTCGTTTTGAACATTTGCATTCCATTATGCTATTTGAAGTCTTGAGTAGCTTCGTATGATATATTATGACTTGTGTGAATCGTCGGTTTTGGTTTTCAGGTGATTCAGAATTTGATTTGGAAGAATGATTCTCAACTAGGAAGCTTTATGTTGGACGAGTTGACCAAGTTTGACTTTTGAGTATTTGACCCCGGATCAAAGTTTTGATGGTTCCTTTAGGTCCGGATGGTGATTTGAACTTGGGCGTATTCCCGGATTTGCATTTGGATAATTCTAGAAGGTTTCGACACTCATTGGCGAAAATTGGAAATTTGAAGTTTTGGAATGTTCATAAGTTTGACCGGGAGTTGACTTTGATGATATTAGGTTCGGATTGCGGTTTCGGGAATTGGAATAGCTTTGTTATGTCATTTGGGACTTGTGTGAAAAATTTAGAGTTTATCCGAGTTGATTAGATATGGTTCGACATGAGTTTTGGAAGTTAAAAGTTCAAAAGTTCATTAAGTCAATTTGAGGTGTGATTCGTCGTTTCGGTGCTGTTATGTGTGATTTGAGGACTCGAGTAGGTTCGTGTTATGTTATGTGACTTGTTGGCATGTTTGTACGGGGTCCCGAGAGGGCTCAGATGTGTTTTGGATGAGTTTCAGATAATTTTTGTTCATGTTGGCAGTTCTGGTGCTGGTTCTTCGCACCTGCGCATAATTGGCCGCAGGTGCGGACGTGCTTATGCGATGAAATTCTTGCTTCTACGAATAAGAGGCGTCTTGGTGAGTTTCGCATCTGCGGAGGAATAAGCGTAGATGTGTAGGCGCTTCTGCGGGGTATGTAACGCTTCTGCGAGAATGGTCGTGAGCTAGGTGTCCGCTTCTGTGGTGGTGCATACGCTTCTGCAAAGTCGCAGGCGCGGAAGGTGTTCCGCAGGTGCGATCATGGTTCCTTAAGTTGAGGTCGCAGATGCGACGTTTTAGATCACAAATGCGAGACCACAGGTGCGGCATTTTGTTCGCAAATGCGGAAGTTCTAGGCAAACTCATTATATATCGAGATTTGGTTCTTTTTGTCATATTTTGAGTTAGAGACTTTGAATTTGGGCGATTTTGGAGGTGATTTTCACCACATGGATTGGGATAAGTGATCTATACTAGGTTTTGGTTATATTTCATGAATCCATCTCCATTTTGGCATTTAATTGATGATTTCAAAGTGAAATTTTGGGGGGTTTTGTCTTAAATTTCATAAAGTGAATTTTTGAGTTTGGAACATCGATTCAGAGTCGTATTTGAGTGAAACTAGTATGGTTGGAATCGTAATTGAATGGGTTGTCGGATTTTGTGAGTTTTATCAGGCTCCGAGGTGCGGGCCTGAGTTTGACTTTTTGGTTCACTTTGAGCTTTTGAAGATTCCACCTTTATCGTTTGGGTTTGCTTCCTTTGGCATTATTTGATATTATTGAGTTGATTTTGGCTAGTTTTGAGCCGTTCTAAGGTCGGTACGCGCGGGATGGCGTTTCCAGAGTATTGTTGGACTGCTTGGTATTGGATTCGGCTTGTTCAAGGTAAGTAACACTTCTAAACTTAGTGATGAGGGTATGAACCCCTGAATATATGTGATATGTGTTTAGGTGTTGAGGTGACGCACATGCTAAGTGACGGGCGTGTGGGCGTACACTGTGTGAATTATGACTCGGATGATTTTATGGTACTGTGTAGTGAACTAATCTTGTTTCAATCCATGAAATTTCCACGTGCTAGAGTAATTGAGTTGTGATCCATGTTAGAAACCATATTTAGGATATGATTATTCTGTTGGGACCCACTGAGGTCATTTCTTCTGTTAGAGTTATTTGCTTAAATTGCAATGACATACTCAGTCATATTCATTCATTTGCATATCATATCTCAGTCTCTGTTATCACTTGTTGTCACATCATGTTATCATTGTTGGGCTGATTGGCATGAGATTTGTGAGGCCGAGAGACTGGAGAGGATGATGAGTGAATGAGGCCGAGGGCCTGATTGTGAGTGATATTTATGGGATCGGTCTGCACGCCGCAACAGGCTTTATTGATTCATGCCATGATTGGCTTATATTAGCGTTTGGGCAGGGTCCACCCCTCTGGAGTCTGACATACCAAAAGTTAGCGCAGGTACCTATTGAATGCGTGTTCCGAGTGCTAGTGCCGAGTTATTGGGAGGACTGAGTGACCGGGATGACTGAGTGACTGGGAGGATTGAGTGACTAGGAGGACTGAGTGACTGGGAGGACTGAGTGATTGAGCGCGCTAAGCGAGGTTGAATGCTTCGAGAGCATGAGCACATGAGTTTATCATTGTGGTGCATTACACTTGACATGCACACTTGGCATGTAGTCATAAAGATGTATTTCCTCATGTTGTACGGTATGGTGACATTCATGACTTCACATGCGCATTGACCTGTAGGCATAAAGATGTACTTTCCTCATGCCATCTTATAATGAAGCATCTTATATGTTGTTGAAAATATTTGGGAAAAATCACAGTTTTCTACTATACTCACATTTTGGTGATTTTGGTGAAGATTTGGGTTTTTACTGTTATATCTGAGAAGCATGACTATTTTCCATAAGTGTGAACGAGCTGACCATCATATCTTTGAATATTATTTGTACATTTTTCATTATATTGGTACGAGTTATTCTTGGATGTTGGTGTTGGACTCTGACCCTTGTCCAAGCTCATCAATGCTTTCAACCTATGGTAAGGTTTGTTAGTTATTGCGTACATGGGGTCGGTTGTACTCATATTATACTTATGCACCATGCGTGCAGATTTTGGGTGCTGATGTTACTGTGTATGGCGGGAGCTGGCATTGAAGATGTACATGCGTTCTGGTTATAGCTACCTCTTGTTCATGGTTGCTTAGATTTATAGAAATCTGTTTATGTACATTTCAAACAGATGATGTATTTATTTCATACCAGTTTTTTGAACTCTAAGTCTTAGAAGCTCATGATTTGTACTACCAGTCCTTGGGGAGTTGTATAAAATTCAGTTATTTCATTTTTGACTCTTATCATTATCATTATATTGTGGTGTATTGTTAATTAGTTTACCTAGCGGGTTTGGTTAGGTGCCATCACGACTAGTTGGATTTTGGGTCGTGACAAGTTGGTATCAGAGCTCTAGGTTCATAGGTTCTACGAGTCATGGGCAAGTGTCTAGTAGAGTCTTGCAGATCGGTATGATGACGTCCATTACTATCTTCGAGAGGTTACATGGCATTTAGGATAAACTTCCCGTCTTTCTTTCCTTATCGTGCGGCATTGATTCAGCTTGAAGCATATCTCTTTGAATTCTTTCCACTCACTTGTATGCGCATGTGAGCGCTCGGTATCAACTGTACATCGACGGCTTGTGGATTCTATGAATGAGGTGCTAGATGTATTTTCTATGTTTTGGTGATGGGCCAGTCTGGAGTACTTGAGGCCCAGTTTGGACCGCAGCTTAGGCTCGGTATTTCTGTTGTGTGAGCATGTGCTTTTGGACTTCTACGTCCAGTGGTGTCCCTAGAGTGGGACTGGTGACTCAGTGAGTGGTTGGATGGCTATATGATTAGTAGGGTATGACTGCGGGATGTGTTCGGACGACTTGAATGTGACGGGAAGAGTTTGCTTGAGATATGAAAAAGACTATTGGATGCTCGATTTCAGTGGATGTGTCATACAGTCTTGAGTTATGAAGGTTTTTGAGAGATTCTCTCGTGTTATTTCATTTGTGAAACGAAGTAGATTTTCATATCTTGTTGATAAGTTTAGACTCATGAAGATTAGGTGATTGCGTAGTAGTTGTGGCTGTGAAAGAGTATAGAAAGATGCCAATTTGAGGCTAAGCAAATGGGTTATCTCCTGCGGGGTGGTCTACGGAGGTGTGTTCCTTATGATGTTGTGTGGAGGCTTTCTTTTCTACTAGTGGGTTATATGTGTTGTGATTTGATTTTGGATTGGTTTGAGAATGTCGACTTGACTGTCACGAGGATGAATGCGAGCTTAGCAGATAATTTAAGGTATTATATGGTTTGTGTTACATGAGCTTAGGAAAGATTTAGTTGAATCTCATTGTGGTATTATGGCAGTAATAGAGTATTGGCATTGTGAGCTATCGAGTGTTTTGATCTATGGCTTTGAGCCAAGTGAGGGAGTCTGCTATCGACGATTTAATTGCATGGTTACGTGTTATATTGGTTTCGGTCTGCGGTATACTTGTGGATCAGTTATGACTTGCAGAGGCTGGTTTTGAGGATGACTTAAGCAAGGAAATTTCTGGATGCATGGTGTATTACACTTTATGGGTATACAGGAATCATGGAATGATTGAGTAGCTATTCGTGATTGATGTAATGCGCATGGAGTAGGAATTCGCTCGGTTGCGTTAAGGCCGAGTTACTTCTTTGGATGTTGTCGTGCTAATAAGGCACAAGTCGTTCGGCCCATTTGGGCAGTACAATTGAGATTTGAGCAGAATGGATGGCTCTCGAGCAGTTGAGGATTTTTCGGATTGGTTGGTATATGGCTAGAATCTGATATTTGCATTGGATGGTGTCGAGAATCGTGGTATTTCTATATCATTATGGATTCTACATTCCAGTATTAGGAAGGTAAAAGAAACAATTTTAGATTCACATAAGGTCTCTTCAGAGTGGGTATCTCGATTGTGGTACTTTTGGGGTGCTTAGGAGGGAATACAACGGCTTATGAGCCTAAGGGCAGCGTGGTTTTATGCTAGGATCTCTTGCGGTGAGATTTGGGTAAGGATCGTGGTGTTCTGGAAAGGAGAAGTGTCACCTTGAGGGTAATTCGGAAGGAACTCGGAGAAATAGGACAACTTGGTAGTAGGTTGGATCAACACAGTATTGGTATGATCGGTTCTTTGGGTACTTATGATGTGGTGAGTCTCTACAGGTGTTTTGTGGTAATACTCTTGGGTTTGGAGACCTACGTGGCTTGGTTATGTGCAAATGGGTTTCGAAGAGTTCTCGATGGATATTTCCTACCAGCGTGAGGAGCGTGTTGCGTATTATGATTCTCTACTGGATGGGATCAAATGGATGATATTTGACTGATCGGGTATGTATTCTGCTAGAGACTTAGAGTTGATTATGAGATTCTCATGCTTTTCATATGATGGCACGATAAATGCGGTGCGTCCTGTGGGATTGAAAATTTTATGTGCAAGGTGGTGGTTCAGTTTTGAAGGGAAGGTCATGAATTCTTAGACATCATGAACTGTTTCAGGTGATTAGATGAATGATATTACTACTTGGTATTGCCTGAGAAAGGTACACATTTCAGAAGGCGCATTGTGTTTTGACTTATGGATGCTTCATTGGTATTGTGGTACTCGCCTGGTTGATCAACTACTGATATTCAGATTTTGCTATGTGGCATGAAAGAATTATAGAAGTATTTTTTGTGCAGATGAGTATCTATGAGAGATGTGTTAGTCATTCGAGTGGTGGAGTTGAGATCGACTATGGCGATCCATGTATTCTATGGATTTGGAGACTGGAAGTTCTTAGAAGCAGATTGTCTTGGGGTTGCGGACTGTGAAGATGTGGCCAAAGTTCACCAGATGGTGCTACGTGTTATGGTTAGATCATTATGGACTTTTGGAGGGCTAATTATCCATTTGGGTATGACCGGAGTTGATTTGGTGGTCCATTTGTAGGCCCAATGAGGATGTGTATTCTACACCGGGTCAGATTTGTTAACTCAGAATTTGTTCGTGTTGAGGGGTGTGGTATTCGGTTAGAGTTTAGCTTATTTGTGTCCTAATATGTTCCATGTTCTACTATTCTATATTACGAGGGGTTGCGATTAGTATGTTATATGCACACATGATGTTGTTCTATTTGGGCCTTGTAGCGAAATTCGAGCGAGATGGTTATTGGGTGTTTAATGATTGAGTGCACCTTGGTTGTGGTCTTTTCGGGTTGTGGTATATTGTGTTATTCGCTTCTCCATGGTTATGTTCATGCACTTCGTGTACTTGATGTCGAATCGCGTGTGGTTGTTGATTTTGAGCATTCTGGCTTGAGGTATTTCACATGGACCGGTGGTTGGATGGGTCACATTGCGGCAGAGTTATGTTGGGGTATGATCCTTAGTGTTAGAGTCGCGTGTCTTGGTCCTACCATGTGTGATGGGTTCATATCATTGCGCTGTGGCGGTACTTGTTGAGCCTGTGGGACGGTTCTCTCGTTTGAGTCATTTTCTATGTTTGAGTACATTTGAATCATTGCTTATTGGTGCACGGATTGCACAGTTGTGACTTTAGGTTGTATTAGTGTGGCATGTCAATAGAATGGTTGTGTTGGATGAGATGAGGTCATTGGACCTAGACTGGGTACTATCGGATTTTATTATAGTATGTATGGAAAAATAATTTTAGAAGTCGGCTTAGAATTTGGCTTTGGGTTCTTATTGGGCAAGAGAGCTCCACGACTTATTAATCTGATTGGTGGTTATGAGTTTCTTTATGTTTCTTTCATAATTGGCAGTGTAGAAAGGTTCAGAACAATATTTTAATTGATATGAGGTTTGTTAACGGTGTCGGGTTTGTTTTGAGTAACTACTGTGATCGGGAATTATTGCTACGAGTATACGAGTTGTGTGGTATATCATGTGATTACATCTTGGGTTATGGTTATGGCTTGATACAGTTTGGTTAGACTTATCCAATGTGTAGATACGAGATTCGGGTCTTGCAAGGAATTCGAGGTATTGGGAATTCGGTTCGGCTTACGGTCTAAGGTTAAAGTAATGATATTCAGCTATGTTGTGTTGTCGGGCCTATATGGAATAGGGTAAAGTGGGATCACCCCCGGGTATGTGCATGGTAAGGTTACACGGCAATTTGATGGCTTTGGAATGACTCTAGGCACGTTCGAGGACGAACGTATGTTTAAGTGGGGGAGAATGTAATGACCCGACCGGTCCTTTTGAGCATTTGCATTCCGTTCAGCTATTTGAAGTCTTGAGTAGCTTCGTATGATGTATTATGACTTGTGTGAATCGTCGGTTTTGGTTTTCAGGTGATTCTGAATTTGATTTGGAAGAATGATTCTCAACTAGGAAGCTTTAAGTTGGAAGAGTTGACCAAGTTTGACTTTTGAGTATTTGACCCCGGATCGGAGTTTTGATGGTTTCGTTAGGTCCAGATGTTGATTTTAGACTTAGGCGTATGCCCAGATTTGCATTTGGATAATTCTAGAAGGTTTCGGCACTCATTGGCGAAAGTTGGAAATTTGAAGGTTTGGAATGTTCATAAGTTTGACCTGGAGTTGACTTTGATGATATCGGATTCAAATTGCGGTTTCGGGAATTAGAATAGCTTCGTTATGTCATTTGGGACTTGTGTGCAAAATTTGAGTTCATTCCGAGTTGATTTGATATGGTTCGGCACGAGTTTTGGAAGTTAAAAGTTCTTAAGTTCATCAAATTCGATTTGAGGTGCGATTCGTCGTTTTGGTGTTGTTATGTGTGATTTGAGGACCCGCGTATGTCCGTGTTATGTTATGTGACTTTTTGGCATGTTTGGACGGGGTCCCGAAGGAGCTCGGGTGTGTTTCGGACGAGTTTCGAATTATTTTGTTTATGTTGGCAGTTCTGGTGCTGGTTCTTTGCACCTACGCATAATTGGCCGCAGGTGCGGACACGCTTATGCGATGGAATTCTTGCTTCTGTGAATCAGAGGCGTCTTGGTGAGTTCCGCATCTGCAGAGGAATAAGCGCAGATGCGTATGTGCTTATACGAGGTCTGTAATGCTTCTGTGAGAATGGTCGTGATCTAGGTGTCCGCTTTTGCGGTGGTGTATACGCTTTTGCTGAGTCGTAGGTGCGAAAGGTGCGATCATGGATCCTTAAGCTGAGGTCGCAGATGCGACGTTTTAGCTCGCAAACGAGAGGCTACAGGTGCGGCATTTTTTCCGCAAATGCGGATGTTTTGGGCAGACTCATTATATATCGAGGTTTGGTTCTTTTTGTCATATTTTGGAGGCGATTTTTACCACATGGATTGGGGTAAGTGTTTTATACTCTGTTTTGGTTATATTTGATGAATCCATCTTCGTTTTGGCATTTAATTAATGATTTCAAAGTGAAATTTGGGGGGGGGGGGTTGTCTAAAATTACATAAAGTGAATTTTTGAGTTTTGAACATCGATTTAGAGTCGGATTTGAGTGAAATTAGTATGGTTGGACTCGTAATTGAACGAGTTGTCAGATTTTGTGAGTTTTATCAGTTTCCAAGATGCTGGCCCGGGTTTGTCTTTTGGATTGACTTTCGGCTTTTGAAGATTCAACCTTTATCGATTGGGTTTGCTTCCTTTGACATTATTTGATGTTCTTGAGTTGCTTTTTGCTAGTTTTGAACCGTTCGAAGGTCGGTACCCACGGGATGACATTACCAGAGTATTATTGGCTTGCTCAATATTGGATTCAGCTTGCTCAAGGTAAGTAACACTTCTAAACTTAGTGCCGAGGGTATGAACCCCTGAATATACGTATTATGTGTTGGGTGTTGAGGTGACGCACATGCTAGGTATCACGACCCAAAATCCCACCACAGGCGTCGTGATGACACCTAGTCTCTAAGACTAGGTAAGCCGATTTTAATTTCCTTTTGAAGCTATTTTTTTCTTTAAACTAACAGCGAAAATAATTACAATTTTCCACCTCCCAAGACTGATAGTACTGAGTCACGAACTCTAACTGAATACATGGAGTGATCACGATGACCGAATATACAATACTATTTGATTACAAATTGACAGTACAATGGAATGAAAAGACTCCAAGGGACTGCGACGGCCAAGCAGCTCTACCTTGAATCCTTACGATCCCGCTTTAACTCTGCTCAAGTCCGATATCTCCAATACCTGGCTCTGCACAAAAATGTGCAGAAGTGTAGTATGAGTACACCACGGTCGGTACCCAGTAAGTATCAAGACAAATCTCAATGGAGTAGAGACGAGGTACAGTCAAGACACTCACTAGTCTATTAACATGTGCAATATAATATACAAAATACTAGGAAACAGATAACAATAAGGGCAGGATAAAACAACCAGTGGTATGCGCAGCAAAACAACAAGAATACCATAAATATCGCTCAATAATTAATAAATACATGTACGCCCAATTAATTCAAGTTTTTCAAATAAATATCCTTCACATATAATTCTTTCATATAATTCGTTTTGAATAAAAATCCTTCCAAATAAATATTTTGAATATAATTCTTTCAATTAAAAAGTCACCATGTGACATCTCATTTCATAATCTTAAAAATACGGGTCTCAACCCATTTTCATATTTTTACGGCACCTCGTGCCCATAATTAAATCATCATATTTCCCCGGCACCTCGTGCCCTCATTTCATATCACAACTGCACGGACAATTCACGTGCCAATTATCATTATCATTTCATCACAGTACCTTGTGCCCATATTTCATATCACAACTGCACGGAAAATTCACGTGTCCTCATTATTTACTCACGGCACCTCGTGCCCACATTTTATTTTATAATCCGCCTAGCAATGGCTATAGACTTGCAGTTTCAACATAAATCAGATTGTTATCAATTTACCAACAACAAGACAAATTGCACAAGGTATAAAAATAAACACAAGCAAATCACTTCATTATAAAAAATTAACCCTTCGGTAGGGTTTGTTTTTCCAAAAATCTTCTATTTTTTTTCAACTTTCGTCAAAATGCGTCGAATTATCATACGGACATCCAAATCCAAATCCGAACATACGCCTAAGTCCGAAATCATCATACGAAACTATTGATATCATCAAAATTCCATTCCGGGATCGTTTTCTCAAAAGTCAACTCTCCGGTCAACTCTTTTCATTTAAGCTTCTAAATAAGAATTGTTCTTTAAATAAAATTCTGAATCTTCAGTAAATCAAACTCGACCACACCCGCGAGTCATAATACATATTGCGAAGCTGTTCAAGACCTCAAGTCACTGAACGTGGCGTTAATTCTTAAAATGACAAGTTGGGTCTTTACATTCTCCACTTCTTAAACAAACGTTCGTCCTCGAACGTTTCTAAGAATTATTCTGAGGTTACAAAATTGATGATTTTACTTTTACACATATACTCACAGTTGTTCCCACGTTACCGCATTTGAGATAAGCGTGACAACATCATCTCATTTGAGATTATTTCTTTTATCCATATTTGAAAACTTTAAGGCCATTTTCTTATACTCCAACATTTTCAAAATGCCTGATTTTTCACAACAACGTACAGTATTAGTCTCAAAT
This sequence comes from Nicotiana tabacum, assembly GCF_000715075.1. NCBI lineage: Eukaryota > Viridiplantae > Streptophyta > Magnoliopsida > Solanales > Solanaceae > Nicotiana > Nicotiana tabacum. The sequence continues at coordinate 64,328,377 of NC_134100.1, forward strand.
GGCTATAACAACTCGTGCCTATGCACACATCAATTTTCTCGATAGTGTTGAAGTATTTCAAAACTTTCTCTGGGGTGCTACATTCTTCCTCGCTTAGGATCATTCGCTCTCAAATACATAACATATTTATCTCTTCCTTTGCAAGTCCCAATCCTCCAAATTTTAATAACTCCCAAATTTTCCAAAAATTTCGGCAGAGTCTCCCCTGTAATTGGGCCTATCCACCTGCCAGAGTAACACCAAAAATAACTCCTAACAACACATCCACAACCCAACAAAATACCACAAGGTATATATCAATAACACCAATCTCGACATCACAAGCACTGCATTATCATAATGATATCAGGACATGAAGCACATCATATGTATGCTCATCACCACATCTCTGGTCTTAAAAGCTGTTAATAATTAATTCTAGTATCATCAATTAATCTCATTTTAACCACCACCTCATAAGCTAAAACTCAATGTTTACAGCACGAAAGTGGCTGAATATGAACAGAAAAATATACAAGAATTATCAAACAAGCCTAACAGGCATGACTCCCTATTAATACTATTACACGAATTAAATTTCACAAAGGGAAAATTTTAAACTCATAAATATTTCATCACAAGGACCTCGTCCTTACATAACTTCCATCGCGGCTTGCAGCCCGATTTAAATATTTCACATCATGTAAAAAAAATGCGAGGATCTCGTCCTCAACTCCGAATCACAAGTATGTTGCGCATTGTGCCAACTGAAATTTTCAATTTCCTTTCTTTCTTCTTTTCAATATATTTCATAAATAATTTTCATAACATATAATGAACCCTCATACCGGTATGGCATATAATTCATAAAAATTGGAATCAATTATTCCGGAACACATTAAACCCACTGTAATGAATAATAAAAATTACTTTTGGACTTATAGCCCTCAATGGTGTACAGAAAAAAATGACAGACACGGGCTCACACCTTCAAATCTCCCAACATGGATAAACATATAAGTGAGTCACAAAATTTACGAAGCTCACCCATAAGTGGAGCATAATAGGAGGACTCACCTCAATATTCAAAACCGAATCAAATTAAGGAAAATATCCTTTTATAATAAAATTCAGGATCGTACCTGTAACGCCACCATCTGGTGTATTGGCCTTAGCCAAATCATAGTGATTAAATTAATGGACCGGGTCTCCACCTCTTAGGCGCCCACTACCCGTCTGTCCTCCACCTCTAGCTGACTGTGCACGTGGAATATCAACTGAAATAAAGCTTGTAGCTGGAGTGTTCTGATGAAACCCACCCCTCCCAAATCTGGGACAATCTCTCATGATATGCCTAATATCACCACACTCATAACAACCCCTCTGAGGTCGCGGCTGCTCGTACTGAGTCTGTGCCGGATAACTGGAATAACCACTGTAAGAATCTCGTGTCGGTGGTGCACTGTAAACTGGAGCACTCCGAGTAATCTGAGGTGCGAACTGAGCTGACCGACTGCTCGAGCATCTGCTATAATGGGTTCTAGCTGAAGAGTAAAATCCACTGAACCCTCAAGATCTTCGAGACCTTTTGGCCTCCTTAGACTCCCTTTCCTCGACTAAAACACCCTCAATCTTCCTTGCAATCTCCACTACTAGTTGAAATGGAGTATCAGTTTGCAATTCTCGAGCCATGCATATTTTAATATCATAATCGAGCCCCTCAATGAATCTGCGGACCCGTTCTCTGATTGTAGGAACTAAGATAGGTGCATGACGGGCTAACTCACTGAACCTGATAGCATATTTTGACACTGTCATAGTGCCCTGATGCAACCGTTTGAACTCTGCGCGCCACGCATCTTGGAGAGTCTAGGAAACAAACTCTTTCACGAACATTTCCGAAAATTGAGCCCAAGTTGGTGGTGTTGCATCGGTTGGTATATCTTCTTCATAGATTTGCCACCACCGATACGCTGCGCCTGACAGTTGAAATGTAGTAAAGGTAACTCCGCTCACTTCCACAATACCCATGGTGCGGAGAATACGATGACAATTTTCTAGAAATCCTTGGGCATCCTCTGTAGTTGTGCCACTGAAAGTAGGTGTATCATATTTCTTAAACCTTTCAAGTCTCTTTTTTTCCTTTTCTGATGCCTCTGGCCTGACCTCAGGTCGAATCGGATTAACAGGTTGTATCGGTACTACACCCGGAACCTGACTAACGTGAACCTGCTGCTCTGGAGTTGCGGTAGGAGTCTGAGCTACTCTCCCAATCTGCGGAATGTTTGGTGTAACAGAGATCAATCCCGCCCGAGTTAATGTACCAAACATACTCAGGAACTGTGCTAAAGTCTCCTGAAGTACGAGGGCAACAACAGGTGCTTCTGGTACCTGTCCCCAATTGGAGCTACTAGTGGCTCCTCAACTGTTATTCTGATAGGTGCTCTAGTCGCAGCACGTGCCCTTCCTCGACCTCTACCTCGGCCCCGGCCTCTTGCAGCCCTAGCAGTATGTGTGGATGTCTGCTCAGCTAACCTGGTAGCACGTGTCCTCACCATCTGTGAGAGAATGGAGATACAAAGGTTCAAATTCCAAATTCAACAAATTCCGCAAGACAGGAATGAAAGAATTGGAAATTTCGTAACTGTTCTGTATCCTCTCGAAGATAAGTACAGACGTCTCTGTACCGATCTGCAAGACTCTACTAGACTCGTTCGTGACTGACTCATAGAACCTATGAAACTAGAGCTCTGATACCAGCTTATCACGACTCAAAATCCCACCACAGGCGTCGTGATGGCACCTAGTCTCTAAGATTAGGTAAGCCGATTTTAATTTCCTTTTGAAGCCATTTCTTTTTAAAACTAACAGCGGAAATAATTACAATATACAACCTCCCAAGACTGGTAGTACTGAGTCACGAACTCTAACTGAATACATGGAGTGATTACGATGACCGAATATACAAATACTATTTGATTACAAATTAACAGTACAATGGAATGAAAAGACTCCAAGGGACTGCGACGGCCAAGCAGCTCTACCTTGAATCCTTACGATCCCGCTTTAACTCTGCTCAAGTCCGATATCTCCAATACCTGGTTCTGCACAAAAATGTGCAGAAGTGTAGTATGAGTACACCACGGTCGGTACCCAGTAAGTATCAAGACAAATCTCAATGGAGTAGAGACGAGGTACAGTCAAGACGCTCACTAGTCTATTAACCTGTGCAATATAATATACAAAATACTAGGAAACAGATAACAATAAGGGCAGGATAAAACAACCAGTGGTATGCGCAGCAAAACAACAAGAATACTATAAATATCGCTCAATAATTAATAAATACATGTACGCCCAATTAATTCAAGTTTTTCAAATAAATATCCTTCACATATAATTCTTTCATATAATTCGTTTTGAATAAAAATCCTTCCAAATAAATATTTTGAATATAATTCTTTCAATTAAAAAGTCACCATGTGACATCTCATTTCATAATCTTAAAAATATGGGTCTCAACCCATTTCCATATTTTCACTGCACCTCGTGCCCATAATTAAATCATCATATTTCCCCGGCACCTCGTGCCCTCATTTCATATCACAACTGCACGGACAATTCACGTGCCAATTATCATTATCATTTCATCACAGTACCTTGTGCCCACATTTCATATCACAACTGCACGGACAATTCACGTGCCCTCATTATTTACTCACGGCACCTCGTGCCCACATTTCATTTTATAATCCGCATGGCAATGGCCACAGGCTCGCAGTTTCAACATAAATCAGATTGTTATCAATTTACCAACAATAAGACAAATTGCACAAGGTATAAAAATAAACACAAGCAAATCACAACATCGCATGAAAATTATCAACACCACAACCCCACATCATCACATATCGTCCCTGACAATAGCCACCTTTATCACTCCTATTGCCGCTCTTATCGCTCCTATAGCCACTCTTATCGCTCCGCCCAGACAATATCAATAGCCACCCTTATCACTCTTATTGCCACCCTTATAGCTCATATAGCCACCCTTATCGCTCCGCCCAGACAATATTCCAACAAACACAACAACAGTGAAATGTCACCCTTATACCCACATAATATCAACGGTGAAATGCCACCCTTATCTCTCCAAAATAATAACTCACACAACACAACAATTTACACGGAAAATTAACACGGCAACATAATAAAATCAATTCATATCACAATTTGCCCAATGGCCACAACCAAATTTCAAAAATATAACAAAATCAATTAATTTCACAACAAATAGCCCAAGGCTCCACACAATGTATACAACACCCAAAAACAATCAATATAGATAGAAATTACTCGGTATAAAGAAAAACCTTCATTAATATAAATTTAGATAATTATATTAACACTTCTTCTTAAGCTCGCTTAAATTAATTATTTGTATAAGAAAATTCATATTGAAATTTAATTCCAAGAAATATTAAACCAACAATACTCACAAAATTTCATAAATATTTTAAGTAACAATCATATCAAATTATCATATAAAAATAAATTCAACAATAAGGATTTAGGCATGGCAGACAGATGATTTAATAATTTTCCATAATTTTCCTATTTACTATACAATAATGTCTAAGACTTTAATTTAATGAATTTGCACGTATAAGTCCGAGTACGTACTCGTCACTTCACGTACACGGTTTTTCACATATCAGAAATGGCACATAAGACTCAATGACTAAGGGGTAATTCCCCAATCGAGGTTAACCAAGACACTTACCTTTTTAAAGTTATGCCGATATTCCAAACGCCTTCTTGCTTGAATTAGCTTCCGGAACGCTCAAATCTTTGTTATATTTGGGTGGATGTTAAATTGGTGTCCTCTACTAAATTCTGGAACTTCATCTGTTGAAGGTTGGCCATCTATGATTTCAAAACCAGCATGTTTGGCTATTTCAATAATACCCGAGAGATTTTCCTCAGAAATAAAAGATAGAATAACTATCTTCTTCACAAGCTTCTCTTCCTCATCTGCTATCCGAGCCAAACAGCTCATCTCTTTTTTTGTTGTGACCTGATGGTAAGGGAAGCAATTGAGCTCCTTTTCAGATAGATAGCAGCAGAAGGTGGAATCAGCTGTGAGTTGTTGATTTGCGAGCAGCTGCAACGAACAAAAGGGTTCTTTTTGTTCTGTGCAAGAGCTACTTCAATAGCTGAAAGTTTTCTTCAATACACAAGGCGTAAGGAACCTCCAGATCTCTGTGTGGAATGAACCGTGACAAGAGATGATGGATGTAACTTCGAACGGAAAATTCTCCGGCAACCTCGACCGGAACCGACCACCGGAGGCGAACTCGAGCTCAATCGGAATTTGTGTATTCACGTGTTTTGGGCAGATTTTCGGAACTGTTTTGCTGGTGATTGGGGTGGTATTTTCAGCTTGTTTTCGTGGCTATTTTGGGTGTATTGAAGCTGGAGTTTGGGGTGCTTTTGGTGCTGGAGTTTGGAGCTATTTTAAGGGGGGAAATTACTGGAATTTAGGCTTGGTTCTACTGTGTTTTTGGAGGAAAAAGAGGTTGGTTTTTGGTGATGGATCTACTATGTTTTCATGGTGAGAATGAGAGGGGAAGAAGATAAGTTTTCTCTGCTTTTGGTGGTGTGAAGATGATGGTGACTTGACGAGGAAGAAGAGGAGTGCGATTATTTTTCTTAGGAGTTTCTACTGTTTCTGATTCCTCTCTCGCTCCCTCTATCTCGTTCCCCTCTATATCTCTCGTGCTTTCTCTATCTTCTCCTTTTTAGACCCCCTCCCCCAGCTCTTTTCGTTTCTCTATCTATCCACACACTATTTCTATTTGTTTCCCCACCCCTGCTTTCCCCGTTTATATAGTGCACCCTCTGAACTCCCCTACGCAGCCCGCAAAATTCTAATCGCGGCCGCGCCCCAGGTCCTGCTGTCGCGAAAAAATGATTCGGCCGGGAAATTCTTGGGGCAACACTGCCAGGCTTTAATAATTTTGCCATAACTTTCTCTACAGATGTCCAAATGATAACTTATTTACCTTTATGGAAACTAGACACGAAGGGCTATAATTTTCATTTTTGAATCATCTCAACTTTCTTCGTAGATCAAAAGATATAGTCTTCCGAAGTCGGACCAGTGGGTGTGCAAAACTTCCTGGAGCGCCTCCGCGACCAAATTTACGTGGTCTGCGCCCCCTCCTCCGCCCTCAGCTAAATTTTTCCGCCCTCAACGGAATTTTTTGCTGCCGTCCGCGAAAAATTAAGCACCAGAACCATGCCTCAGTTCCGGTAATGCCCGGACTCGCTCAAAACTCACCAGAAATACACCCGAGGCCTCCGGAACCTCAACCAAATGTACCAACACGTTCCATAATACAATATGAACTTAGTGGAGGCTTCAAATCTCATCAAACAACATCAAAATTATGAGTCGCGCCTCGAATCGAGTTTTGATTTTTTGAATCTCCCAACTTCTATGTTTTGCGCCGAAACATATCAAATCAATCAGGAATGACTTCAAATTTTGCACACAAGTCATAATTGGCTTAATGGAGTTATTCCCATATCCAGAATCGAAATACGACATCTTTATCAAAAATTCACCCTTTGGTAGGATTTGATTTTCCAAAAATCTTTTATTTTTTTTAACTTTCGCCAAAATGCGTTGAATTGTTCTACGGACTTCCAAATCCAAATGCGAACATACGCCTAAGTCCGAAATCATCATACGAAACTATTGACATCATCAAAATTCCATTCCGGGGTCATTTTCTCAAAAGTCAACTCTCCGGTCAACTCTTTTCATTTAAGCTTATAAATAAGAATTGCTCTTTAAATAAAATTCTGAATCTTCAGTAAATCAAACTCGACCACATCCGCGGGTCATAATATATATTACAAAGTTGTTCGAGACCTCAACTCACTGAACGGGACATTAATTCTTAAAACGACAAGTCGGGTCGTTGTACTAGGTGACAGGCGTGTCGGCATACACCGTGTGAATTATGACTTGGTTGATTCTGTGGTACTGTATATAGATCTAATCTTGTTTATATGCATGAAATTTCTACGTGCTAGATTAATTAAGCTATGATCCATTTTAGAAACCATATTTAGGCTATATGCTTATTTTGTTGGGACCAACTGAGGTCATTTATGTTGTTGAGTTATTTGCTTAAATTGCAATTACACAGTCATATTCTTTCATTTTCATATCATATCTCACTATCCGTTATCACTTGTTGTGACATCATGTTATCATTGTTAGGTTGATTGGCATGAGATTTGTGAGGCCGAGAGACTGGAGAGGATGATGACTGAGTGAGGTCGAGGGCCTAATTGTGAGTGATAATTATGGGATCGGACTGTACGCCGCAGTATGCTTTATTGATTCATGCCATGATTGGCTTATATAAGCCTTTTGGCAGGTTCCGCCCCTCCACAGTCTGACATATCAACAGTGAGCGCAGGTACCTACTGAGTGCGAGTGCGAGTGCCGAGAGCAAGTTCCGAGTGATTGGGAGGACTGAGTGATTGGGAGGGACTGAGTGACTGGGAGGACCGAGTGACTGGGAGGACAGAGTGATTGAGCATGCTGAGTGAGGTTGACTTCTCCGAGAGCATGAGCACATGTGTTTATCACTGTGGTGCATTACACTTGACATGCATACTTGGCATATAGGCATAGAGATGCATTTCCTCATGTTGTACGGTTTTGTGACATTCATGACTTCACATGCACATTGATATGTAGGCATAAATATGTACTTTCCTTATTCCATCTGATATTGAAATATCTTTTCTGTTGTTGAAGGTTTTCGAGAAAAATCACAGTTTTTTGGTATACTCACATTTTGGTGATTTCGGTGAAAGATTTGGATTTTTACTGTTATATCTGAGAAGCATGCCTATTTTTCGTAACTGTGAACGAGCTGAGCGTCATATCTTTGAGTATTATTTGTACGGTTTTCTTTATTTAGTTACGAGTTGTTCTTGGCTGTTGGTGTTGGACTCTGACCGTTGTCCAAGCTCGTCACTGCTTTCAACCTAAGGTAAGGTTTGTTACTAATTAAATACATGGGGTCAGTTGTACTCATACTACACTTCTGCACCTTGCGTGCAGATGTTTGATGCCGATGTTGCTGTGTATGGCGGGAGCTGGCATTGAAGATGTACCTGTGCTCCAGTTGTAGCTGCCTCTTGTTCATGGTAGCTTAGATTTATAGAAATCTGTTTATGTACATTTCAAACTGATGATGTATTTGTTTCATAACAGTTTTGTGATCTCTAAGTCTTAGAAATTTATGATTTGTACTACCAGTCCTTGGGGAGTTGTATAAAATTCAGTTATTTCAATTTTGACTTATCGTTATCATTATATAGTGGTATATTGTTAATTGGTTTACCTAGCGGGTTGGGTTAGGTGCCATCGCGACTAGTTGAATTTTGAGTCGTGACAGTATCGGTCTAGCCCGGCGTCGTCACAAGCTCAATATCATAATTCGCCTGGTGTGGTCACAGTCTCAATATTAAAATGAAAGTAGATAATACAAGAATACATGGACATTATCAATAGATGTCATGTTTCTTACTCCTGAACCGGTGTAAACGACATGCTACGGTGTATGCTTGTTAGAGTGTACTATATAGTCCAAGTCAACAAGTAATATCAAAGACATCGAGTAGCTCATTGAAAGCAATACAACAAGTCATGTAAGGCACATGACATACACAGGAAAAATCATACCATCACACGAATATCATCAGCATAACGCCCCCAGGCCATCACATACCATCCTTAACATAGCCACCCTTATATCTTTGAATGGATAACATCATAATAGCCATCCTTATCATTCCGCCCGGACATCTAACATAATAGCCACCCGTATCACTCCGTCCTGACAATATCATTAGCCACCCGTATCACTCCGCACAATCATCAACAATGAGATGCCACCCTTATGCTTCGCATAACGAAAACTGTGAGATGCCACCCATATGCTCCGCATAACAACAGTCAATCCACACAACAAATTCACATGTGCTAATATAACAACAACACAACATATCAACTTGTACCACAAGTGCCCATAGGCCACAACCTCTTAATAACAACAATACCAATATCACTACAACACATGCCCACCGCTCAAACACGATGTGTACAAAATCTCAATAACAACGAAATGAACGGGGAAAGTAACTCAACAATAAACAACAACTTCAACTAAAATAGGTTAATGACTTTCAATAAATTCAACTTTGATTAATTGCTTAAGAATAATCTCCATAATGAAGGTATTCCTATAAAATGGCAAACTCCGGATTCTAGTGCATGAAATAAGCTAACAATGAAAGAGATGGCATGAACTAGCAACTACGTCTAAATGCATGAGAATAACCCGACAACAAAAGGATATTATATAACAACAATTTCAATAAAGAATAACTCAACAATAAAGGAAGTCACATAATGATAAAAGAGGTAACAACTTCAAATAAAGCATATCAGAGTAAATTTGACAAGTAAAAGATATGACATGTGCTAACAACTTCAAATAAAGCATGTGAGAGCAAACTTGACAAATAAAAGATATAACATGTGCTAACAACTTCAAATAAATACATGAAAGAAACCTAAGAGTCTAAACCGGTCAATATCCACATATAAGTTCGAGTACGCACTTATCACCTCGCGTACACGTTTTTCACATAATTCAAATAATATAATAAATCCCAAATCCTAAGGGGTAGTTTCTCCCACACAAAGTTAGGAAAGATACTTACCTCAAAGAAGCTAAATTAATACTCTAAAATGACCTTCTCGTGTGAAACAACCTCTGAACGGCTCGAATCTAGATAAAATAACTTAATATCATAAATACAAATCATAGAAAACAATTCCGAACAATAAAGATTTGATCTTTAATGAAAATTAAAAAGTCAAACTTGGGCCCGCACGCTGAAACCTGACAAAACATACAAAATTTAAAATATGAGTCCAACCATACCAAAATTATCCAATTCTGACATCAAATCGACCTTCAAATCACATTTTATATTTTAGAAAGTTTTTACAAAAGTTCCCAATTTCTCCGGTTCAAATCACTAATTTAATGATAAAAACAAATATGGAATCATGAAATATAATCAAATCCGGGTCAAGAATACTTACCCCAATCCAAATCATGAAAATCCCCTCCAAAATCGCCTGAAACCGAGCTCTCTAACCCAAAAAGTAAAAAAATAACAAAAGCCCACGAAATAGAATACTAAATAATCACTAGTCAAGTATACACTCCGCGAACGTGGAAAACCATTCACGTTTGAGATGCACAATTTCCACAGCCCAAAATTAACACTACGCGTTCGCGTCAAAAGACCCGTGAATGCAATGACCAAAAATTCTAGAACTATGTGAACGCAGAAGCATAAACGCGACCGGGAAGAGTAAAACCAGCGACTGCCAAGTCCAGCCCAAAATAATGTGAACGCAAAGAACCTGGTGCGAACATGAAGAAGACCAGCCCAGACCCTACGCGAACGCGATCTATGTAAAGAAAACGTAATCAATAAAATCACCCAGCTCCAAAAAATAACTATGCAACCGCGCCCTCGTTTTCGCGATCGCGAATAACAACAGGGACATCAACAAACAACAGAAACCAGCAACTGCCAACCAATCCGAAATGATCCGGAACCACCCAAAAAATCACTCGAGCCCCTCGGCACCCCATCCGAACCTACCAACAAGTCCCATAAAATAAAACGGACCTACTCGAGGCCTCAAATCACATCAAACCACACCAAAATTACGAATCGCACCTCAATTCAAGCCTAATGAGCTAATGAACCTTCAACTTCTACAACTGGCGCCGAATCATATCAAATCAACTTGGAATAGCCTCAAATTTTGCATGCAAGCCCCAAATGACACAACAGAGCTATAACAACTCATGGAATTACAATCCGAGCCCGATATCAACATAGTCAATTCCTGGTCAAATCTCTCAACCTTCCAAACCTTTAACTTTCCCAAAAAAGCATCATATCAACATACGGACCTCAAAATCAAAATCCGGACATATGCCTAAGTCCAAAATCATACGGAGCTATTGAAATCATCAAAACATTATTTCAAAGTCGTCTTTACAAAAGTTAAACTCCATTCAAATCTTACCACTTAAGCTTCTAAAGCAAGAATCGTTCTTCCAAATAAATCCCGAATCATCCGAAAATCAAACCCGGCCACACACGCAAGTCATAATACACAATACAAAGCTACTCGAGACCTTAAGCCACCAAATGGGATGCTAATTCTCAAAATGACCGCTTGATTCATTACATTCTCCCTCTCTTAAACAAACGTTCATCCTCGAACGTGCCAAGAACCGTTCCGAAGCCATGAAATCACTGAATGAACTTACCATACATATACTCGCGGGTGATCCCACATCATCCCAATCCATATAAGCCCAACAACACCATCTCAACTGAAGATTATTCCTTCCACCCACACCGATAATCCTTAGAACCAAAATTTTCACCATCCGATCATTTCCCAAAGACCCCATTCCTATATAAACACACTGCATCAACCTCAACCAGCTGCCACAGCTCATGCATACACCCATAAGGTATAACCACCGGACATAATACATCGCCCATATTCCCATAACAACATCTCTGACTATAATAGCTGCCCATAATCAAATCCAGCACCAGCAAATAACCTCATATCAGCTAAAACCTTGTCCCAAACCTTGACAACGCTGACAGCGATGCAAGAAATATGAAGATTTCTTAACCACTCACCCAAATCAACAAGTCACACCCAACGCTACATGGGCACATACCTCGCAAGCTAAACCTAATAAGCACAACGCGAATATGACTGAATATGCAAAGAGAAACACATGAGAGAACTGTAAAACAAGTCCGACAGGTACAACTCCCTATCAGTCCCATACTACAAATCCATTCCACAAGGGAGACTCAAAACATATGAACTAATCATAAGGATCTCATCCTAATATAACTCCACCATGGCATGTATCCCGATCCAAACATATCAGTCCATACGGAAATACGAGGATCCCAGTCTCAGCTCTGAATCACAAGTAGAATACACATCACACCCACAAAAATCTTTCACTAACTCAACTTCGACACATAACAGACTTTCCATACCATTAGAAGACCTAAATCACGAATCATAACCAAGCCAGAAATAACATCAAAAGTTACCGTAATGAGTAACAAAAAGTTCATTCTAGTCTCATAGCTCTCAATAGTGAACAAACCTAAATGGTAAACACGAGCTACCACTATAGAATCTCTCAACAGATGTAAAAACATAAGTAGAGTACAAGAATCACGAAACTCACCCACATATGAAACAAGATAGGAGGACTCACTCCGATAAATAGGACCGAATTAAAATAAGGATGATGCTCCTCTATAACAATCAAAACCATACATGTAACGACACCATCTGGTGTAGCGGCCTCAGCCATACCACAGAAAGCATATCAACAGGTCGGGCCTCCCCCTCTAGGGTGCCCTCTACCCGCCTGTCCTCCACCCCTAGCTGGATGTACAGGTGTAGTAGAAACTAGAATGGAGCCCAAATCCTGAGTGCCTAATGAAATCCACCTATCTTGAGTCTGGGAAAATCTCTCATGATGTGCCTAGTATCTCCACACTCATAACAACCGCTCTGCGTGCGTGGTTGCTGGTATTGAGTCTGTGCCGGATAACTGGAATAACCTTTATAAGAACCCCGTGTAAGTGGTGCACTAAAAAATGATTTACCTATATGAGTACCCTGAGGTCCCTGACTAACTGGAGCACCACGAGTAGTCTGAAGTGCGGACTGGACTGGCCGATTGCCCAAAATTTAATACTGCTCGGATAACAAACTGACAATACAATAAAAATGGAAAGGACTCCAAGGGACTGCGACGACCAAGTAGCTCTACCTTGAATCCTCACGATGCATAAACTAACTCTGCCCAAGTCCGATATCTCCAACACCTGGATCTACGCAAATATATGCAAAAGTGTAGTATGAGTACACCACGGTCGGTACCCAGTAAGTATCAAGACTAACCTCGATGGAGTAGTAACGAGGTCCAAGTCAAGACACCTACTAGTCATAATAACCTGTGCAGTAAAAATGCATAAAGCTAATAATTAAAATAAGCAGAAAATGATAATAAGGAATAAACATGTGATATAATCGTAAAGTAGTACGAACACAGTTAAGTACCAGTGAAACCAATTAAGGAAAACTAATGATAACATAATACTCAAACCGTTCTAACACAAGTTTCAAAATAGAATTACTTCGAGATACCTCATCTCATAAGCACAAGTCTCGAGTCCCAAATCACAAATCATATGCTCATGGCACCTCGTGCCCACATTATCAATCACGATCGCATGGACAACTCACGTGTTAATATTGCAATCCGCCCGGCATGGTCACATGCTCAATGTCACAATCCGTCTGGCAGAGTCACAGGCTCAATATCACAATACACCCGGCGTGGTCTTTGGCTCAATATCACAATCCGCCCAGTGTGGTCACAAGCTCAATATCACAATTAGCCCGGCATGGTCACATGCTTAGTATTATAATGAAAGCAGATAATACAATAATACATGGACATGATCAATAGATGTCAAGTTTCTTACTCCTGAACCGGTGTAAATGACATGCTATGGTGTATGCTTGTGAGAGTGTACTGTATAGTCCAAGTCAACAAGTAATATCAAAGACACCGACTTGCTCATTGAAAGAAACACAACAAGTCACGTAAGGTGCATGACATACACATGAAAAATCACACCATCACACAAATATCAACAACATAACGCCCCCAGACCATCACATATCATCCCTGACATATCCACCCTTATCTCTGCGTATTGATAACATCATAATAGTCACCCTTATCGCTCCACCAAGATATTTAACATAATAGCCACCTCTATCACTCTGATAGCCACTTGTATCACTCTGATAGCCACCCGTATCACTCCGCCTGACAATATCATTAGCCACTCGTATCACTCCACACAATCATCAATAGTGAGATGCCACCCTTATGCTTCGTATAACAACAACAATGAGATGCCACCATTATGCTCCGCATAACAACCGTCAATCTACACAACAAATTCACATATGCTAACTTCACAATAACACGACATATCAACTTGTACCACAAGTGCCCATAGGCCACAACCTCTTAACAATAACAATACAAATATCACTGCAACACATAGCCCATAGATCAAACATGATGTGTACAAAATCTCAATAACAACAAAATAAACGGGGAAAGTAACTCAACAATGAACACCACCTCATTAAACAACAACTTCAAGTAAAAAAGGTTAATGTCTTTCAATAACTTCAAATAAAGCATATAAGAGTAAACTTGACAAGTAAAAGATATGACACGTGCTAACAACTTCAAATAAAGCACGTGAGAGAATAATTGACAAACAAAAGATATAACACGTGCTAACAATTTCAAATAAATACATGAAAAAAGCCTAAGAGTCTTAACCGCTCAATATCCACATATAAGTCCAAGTATGCACAAGTCACCTTGTGTACACACCTTTCACATAATTCAAATAATATAAAAAAATCCCAAATCCTAAGGGGTAGTTTCTCCCACACAAAGTTAGTCAAGATACTTACCTCAAAGAAGCTAAATCAATAATTTAAAATGACTTTCTCGTGTGAAACAACCTCCGGACGGCTTGAATCTAGCCAAAATAACTTAATACCATAAATAAAAGCCATAGGAAACAATTTCGGATAATAAAGCTTCGATTTTTAATAAAAACTAAAAGGTCAATCCAAAAAAGAACCTCGGGCCCGCACTCTGAAACCCGACAAAACTTACAAAATCCATACACCCATTCCGATACGAGTCCAACCATACCAAAATTATCCAATTCTGACATCAAATCGGCATTCAAATCATCATTTTATATTTTAGAAAGTTTTTACAAAAAACCCCAATTTCTCCAATCCAAATCACTAATTTAATGGTCAAAACAAAGATGAAATCATGAAATATAATCAAATCCGGGTCAATAACACTTACCCCAATCCAAAGAATGAAAATCCCTTCCAAAATCGCCCAAAACTGAGCTCTCTAACCCAAAAAGTGATAAAATAACAAGAGACCTCAAAATAGAGTACTATATAATCACTGGTCAGGGATACTCTTCGCGAACACGGAAAACTACTCGTGTTCGTGATGCACAGTTTCCCCTGCCCAAAAATAACACTACGCCGCGAAGAGGAAAATCAACAACTGCAAAGTCCAGCCCAAAATAACGCGAATGCGAAGAAGCTGGTGCGGATGCGAAAAAACCCAGCCTAGATCATACGCGAACGTACGCGATGAATAAAATCACTCTGATCCAAAAAATAACTACACGATCGATTCCACATTTTCGCGATCGTGAAGAACAACAGGGACGTCAGCAAACAACAGAAACCAACAACTCCCAACCAATTCGAAATGATCTGAAACCACACTGAAACCCACCCGAGCCCCTCTGGACCCCGTCCGAATATACCAAGTCCCATACCAAAACGCGGACCTACTCGAGGACTCAAATCACATCAAACAATATAAAAACTATGAATCACACCTCAATTCAAGACTAATAAACTAATGAACCTTCAACTTCTATAACTCGCGCCGAATCATATCAAATTAACTCGGAATGACCTCAAATTTTGCATGCAAGTCCCAAGTGACACAACGGAGCTATACCAACTCCCATAATTACAATCCAAACCCGATATCAAAAAATTTAACTCCCGGTCAAACCTTAACCTTCCAAACATTCAACTTTTTAACTTTCGCCAAAAAGCATCATATCAACCTACGGAATTTCAAATCCAAATACGGACATACGCCAAGTCCAAAATCACCATAAAGAGCTAGTGAAATCATCAAAATACTATTCTGGAGTTGTCTTCACAAAAGTCAAACTCCGGTCAACTCTTACCACTTAAGCGTCTAAAACAAGAATCATTCTTGCAAATCAATCTCGAATCATCCAAAAATTGAACTCGACCAAACACACAAGTTATAATATACAATACAAAGCTACTCGAGACCTTAAGCCACTGAACATGACGCTAATTCTCAAAACTACCGGTCGGGTCGTTACAATTAGTTATCTTTGTTTTCTACGAGACAATTATAGTATTTTATGATTTCGTAATTACTATTATGTTGACAATCATGTTATGCATAATTATCTATTTTGTGGTTATTTGTTATGCTTCATATCTAACTACTTTTATATACTTTATTATTTGACCACTAGTAAGTATCGACGTCCATTCATCGCCCCCACTTCTTTGAGGTTAGACTTGTTTACGTACTCATACTACACTTCTGCACTAATTGTATAGATACTGAGACAGGTATATCAGGTGGTCCTCAGGTGCGTAGTCACATCAACTGGAGACTTAGTAGTGAGCTGGTTTCCATGCTTCGACCCGCAACACTCAATGTCTCATTCCCCTTATGTTTATTTTATTCTATCTATTTCCATTTTAGACAATAATTGTAGTGGTTTGGTATATTCTACTAGATGCTCATGCATTGTGACACCAGGTTTTGAGAATTTCTAGTAGATGTTCATGGTTGTACCTGATATTTATATCATTACGCTTTATGTTTTATTCATATCTCGTGATTTAGTAAGGATGAGAGTATTTAATCATGATTTTTAAACCTATATCCGCTCTATTATCGTAATTCTTAATTTTAAAAAGTGTCATGAACGATTGTTATGTTGATGATTTACCATTGGCTTGCCTAACAACAATATTGGATGCCATCACGAACTATGATAGAAATTGGGTCATGAAAGCTTAGTATCATAGCACTAGGTTAACATAAATTTCACTAGTCATGAGCAGACCTAGTAGAGTATTACGGATCAGTGTAAACTTGTTTGTACTTTTATTCGAGAGGCTATAGGGTGTTAGGAAACTTCTATTTCTACATTCCTATGGTATTATTTGTGTAGTTCTATGTATATATCGTTTTCTTATTCTCTCATAGATGGTGAGAACGTGCGCGATGACATCATCCGACGGCAAAGGGCCTTCTCCCCCGATCGTCAGAGATAGAGGCAGAGGCAGAGGGAGGGCCAGAGCTCCTACTGGGGGATGAGGGCATCCTAGAGTTGACCCATTAACACCAATAGTGGATCTGGAGGAGGATCCTATTATGGAGGAGCAGAATGAGATACATATATCGAGCAGGCTCCGGTAGAGTTCATGACAGCGCTGGGCTTCCAGGAGGTGATGGGTCGTATGTTACGGTTCACAGACTCTATAACTCAGGACAGATTATTTCTAGCGGACCCGGCCGTATCTCAGGCTGGAGGGGGAGCTTAGACCCCTAACGCTCATGCGCCAGGGCACGCTGCTACCATTTATAAGACCCCATGGGTACTACATGCAGGCAGAGTTCAGCTGATTCCAATAGCTAGGATAGAGACCAAACCGACCATGGCCCTTGAGGAGCAGAAGCGGATGGACAAATTTACTAGGCTTCATCCGCCCCACTATAGTGGTGAGAAGTTAGAGGATCCACAAAATTTTCATTGGCCGTTGCAGTGAGAGGCTGTATAATTTGGGACAAATTGAGTCTAGCAACATAAACTTCACCACATTTCAGCTAGAGGAGAAGGCCTGTAGATGGTGGTAGTCTTATCTCGTACGTAGGCCAGCAAGTTCACCTCCCTTGACTTGGGATCAGTTCATGTACATCTTCCTAGAGAAGTATATTCCATATTCGCAGATGAAGGAGTTACGGGGTCAGTCGAGCAGCTCCAGCAGGGTCAGATGTCCGTGACCGACTATGAGGCAAGATTAACTGAGTTGTCTCATCATGCAGCTATCATATTTCCCACAGAGGTAGAGAGAGTGCGTAGGTTTATTGTGGGCTTGCACTCTGGGATTCAGGTTTCTATGGTCCGAAAGGCAAAATTGGAGACTTTTTTACTCTAGGTAGTAGAGATAGCTCAGAGGATCGAGCGTATCTACATTTAAGTCAGAGAGTTCACGTTGAGGGATAAATAGCCTCGGCATTCTGGAGGGTTCAGTGGTGCCCCGTTTGGGGGCAAAGGTCAATTCATGAGGGGCTATCTTAGCAAGCCTATGTAGTCAGTATCATAGCCTATTCGGGGTGCTCCAGCACGACCTTACTTAAGTGTCATTCCAGAGAGAACCTACAGTCCACCAACTATTCAGGGTTCCTCCAATGGTTACTCAGGCTATCAGGCCAAATCTGGAGGGTCGGCTGTTTCCCACACTGAGAGGTAGCTTTGAGTGCGGGGAGTTTTGTCAAGTAAAGAGGTTTTGCCATAGACTTTGGAGAAGGAAGTGCAGTAAGGCCATCAACCCATGATTATTGCACTAGCTATCGCACTGCTCGTCTGGTCGGCTAGAGGCATAATGCAGGTGCGTAGGGGTCGCCCTAGAGGCGGAGGCCAGTCAAGTGGTGCTCTAGCTAAATTCTATGCCTTTCAGCTAGACCAGAGTCAGTAGCCTCTGATGCCATGATCACATGTATTATTTTTGTCTACCGTCGACATGCTTCAGTACTATTTGATCCAGGGTCTACCTATTCCTATGTATCTTCTCTTTTTTCTCCTTATATTGATCTATCACATGAGTCCTTAGGTATTTCTGTATATGTGTCACACCGGTAGGTGATTCTATTATTGTGGATCGAGTTTATTGGTCCTGTGTGGTGACTTTATGTTGGTGAGGGACCAGAGCAGATCTTCTAGTGTTCGATATGATTGATGTCAAGGTTATCCAGAGCATGGATTGGTTGTCTCCACATCATTCCATTCTCGACCACCATGCCAAGACGGTTACCTTAAAAATGGCAGAATTTACTAGGCTAGAGTGGAGAGGTTCATCTAGTAGTGCATCCAGTCTGGTTATTTCATTATTGAAGGCTCGACATATGGTATAGAAGGGTTGTTTGGCTTATCTGGCCTTTATTTGAGATACTATTGTGGATAATCCGACGATAGATTCAATGCCTGTGGTACGAGGGTTTTTTTCGATGCATTTCTTGCTGACTTACCAGACACGCCACTGAATCGTGATATCAATTTCATCATTGATTTGGCACTAGGAACCCAACTTAGCTCTATTTCGCCTTATTGTATCGCTCTTGCAGATTTGAGAGCGTTGAAGGTGTAGCTTCAAGAGTTGCTTGAGAAGGGATTTATCAGGTCGAGTATATTTCCTTGGGCGCATCGGTGTTATTTATGAAGAAGAAGGATGGGAGTATGCGGACGTGCATTGATTACCGCTAGCTGAATAAGGTCACCATCAAGAATAAGTATATGTTGTCGTGCATTGATGATTTATTCGATCAACTTCAGGGTGTTAGGGTGTTCTCAAAGATTGACTTGAGATTTGGGTATCATCAGATGAGCATTCATGCTTTGGATGTTTCGAAGATGACTTTTCAGATTAGATATAGGCACTACGAGTTTCTATTTATGTCCTTCGACTTGAATAGAATTCCGACAATATTTACGGATTTGATGAATCAGGTGTTCAAGCCATATCATGACTCATTTGTCATTGTCTTCATTGATGACATATTGATCTACTTGTGTAGCGTGGAGGAGCGCGAGCATCATTTGAGGGTAGTGCTTTAGAATTTGAGGGAACAAAAGCTATATGGTAAGTTCTCTAAGTGCGAGTTTTGATTAGATTTTATGGCCTTCTTAGGGCATGTTGTATCAGGAGAGGGTATTAAGGTGGATCCCATGAAGATCAAGGCACTCCAAAGTTAGCCTCGTCCTACCATAGCGACCGAGATCAGGAGTTTCTTGGGGATAGCAGGTTATTATCATCGGTTTATGGAGGGCTTCTCATCTATTGCAACTCCATTAACTAGATTGACCTAGAAGGGTGTTTAGTTTAAGTGGTCCGATGATTGCGAGGCGAGCTTTTAGAAGCTCAAGACTGTATTGACCACAACACTAGTGTTGGTTTTGCCTTCTTGGTTCAAGGATGTATGCCATGCATTGTGACGCTTTACGCGTTGGGTTGGGTTGTATATTGATGCCAGAGAGGAGAGTTATTGCATATGTTTCTCGTTAGTTGAAGCCTAGAAGAATTACCCTGTGCATGATTTGGAGTTGGTTGCGATAGTTCGTACTCTCAAGATATGGAGGTATTATCTTTATGGAGTGTCATGTGAGGTTTACACCGATCACTATAGCTTGCATCATCTATTTAAGCAAAAGGATCTTAATCTGAGGCAACACAAATGGCTTGAGATACTAAAGGACTATGATATCACCATTCTTTATCATCTGAGCATGGCGAATATGGTCACGGATGCCTTGAGAAGAAAGGCCATGAGTATGGGTAGTTTGGCGTTCATTCCAGCAGAGGAGAGGCCATTGGCTTGGGACATTCAGTCCTTAGCTAACCGACTTATGAGGTTAGATATTTCGGAGCCCAGCCGAGTTCTTACATGTGTTGTGGCTCAGTTTCCTTAATTCGAGCGGATTAAGGCTCGTCAGTGTGATGATTCGCACTTGATGGTCCTTATAGAGACGGTACTACGAGGTGATGCCAAGTAGGTAACTATTGGAGATGATGGTGTTCTGTGACTCCAAGGTCACTTATGTGTTCTTAATGTTGATGGCCTAAAGGAGTCGATTCTAGAGGAGGCACACTGTTCATGTTATTCCATTCATCCACGTGCCACGAAGATATATCGTGGCTTGAGCTAGAATTACTGGTGGTCGCGGATGAAGATGGACATAGTTGAGTATGTGTCGAGATGTTTGAATTGACAGTAGGTTAAGTATGGGCACCAGAGGCCAGGTGGCTTACTTCAACATATGGTAATACCGGAGTAGATTTAGGAGCGCATCACCATGGATTTCATGGTTGGTCTACCACAAACGTTTGTGTCATTATCTATAGACTGACCAAGTATGTGCACTTTATTCAGGTGATGACTACATATACTTCGCAGAGGTTGGCCCAAATTTATATCCAGGATATCATCCGGTTGCATGGCATGCCTATTTCCATTATTCTAGATCGATGCAATCAGTTCACTTCGCATTTCTGGAGAGCAGTACAGAGTGAGTTGGGTACCTGGGTAGAGCTCAGCATGGCCTTTTATCCGCAGATCGACGGGCAGTCGGAGTGGACAATTTAGATCAGGAGGATATGCTCAAAGCATGTATGATTGACTTCGGAGGGTAGTGGGACTGATTCTTACAGTTGGCTGAGCATGCTTATAACAACAACTATCATTCCAGCATCGATATGGCTCCCTTTGAGGCCTGGTATGGTCGACAATGTTGTTCCCCCATCGGTTGGTTTGATCTCGATGAGGCTAGGTTATATGATATTTATTTGGTAAAGATGCCTTGGATAAGGTAAAGTTGATTCAGGAACGGCTTGGAACAACACAGTCCAAGTAGAACAATTACACATATCAGAAAGCACGTGATTTGTCATTTATGGTGGGCGAGAAGGTACTATTGAATGTCTCGTCAATGAAGAATATCATGAGATTCGAGAGGAGAGGCAAGATGAGTCTCAGGTTCATCAGTTCGTTTGAGGTTTTGGAGCGAGTTGGTGAGGTTGCATACATGCTTTCTTTTACCTCCTAGCCTATCGGGAGTTCATTCGGTATTTCACGTGTCTATGCTCTTGAGATACCATGAAAATAGGTCACATGTGTTGGATTATAACACATTTTAGATGGATAAGAGCTTGACTTATGAGGAGCAATCAATTGCCATTGTTGTATGGAAGGTTCACAGGTTGAGATCTAAGGAGATTGCAGCTATGAAGGTTCAGTGAAGTGGTCAGCTAGTCTAGGAGGTGACTGGGGATACCGAGGAGGACATGCGTAGTAGATATGCACACTTATTTGGCACTTCAAGTATGATTCTAAACTCATTCGAGGAAGAACATTTATTTAAGAGGTGGAGAATGTAATGACCCGACCGGTCTTTTTGCTTTATAGAACCTCGTTTCCCTATTTGAGACTTCCCATATGTACCTTTTCTGTTTTATGACTTACGGCGGTTGGATTGATTTTGGAAGAGATCGGGTTGAATTCGGAACACTTAGTTCCATAATAGTGGCCTAAGGTAACCAAGTTTGACTTAATCAACACTTTGAGTAAACGAACTCGAAATCGGAATTTGAAGGTTCCAATAAGTTTGTATGGAGATTTTGGACTTAGACGTATGTACATATGGAGTTTTGGGTGGACCGAGAGTGTTTCAGTGCTTCTTGTTGGAAGTTGGCATTTTGATGTTTTTATAGTTTTTTAAGTTTGACTTGGGGTGGAATTTGGTGTTATCAAACCCCATTTGACATTCCGAGTGTGGAGGTAGGTTCGTTTTTTCATATTGGACATGTGTGTCAAATTTAGTGTCATTCCGAGTTGTCTAGATATGATTCGTCGTGTTCGTAGTTAGTTGGAAGAAATTTCAAGTTTAGAACTTGATTAGTTTTTTTGTGGTGCGAATCTTTGTTTCAATGTTAATTAGTGTATCCTGAGACCTCGAGTAGGTCCGAATTATGTTTATGGACTTGTTGGTATGATCAGACAATGTCCCGAGTGGCTCGGGTGAGTTTTGGACAACCCAAAGCAAGGTTGAAGTTGGCAGATTTTGATGTTATCTAGTGTGAATCACGATCGCGGAGGTGCTACGCGATCATGTAGTGTTATGTGGTGTTGGGGGCGAGTTGTTCTTCGTGCTCACAGATAAAGGGTCGCGATTTTAGAAGGGAGGTTGCCTG
The DNA here is from genome assembly GCF_000715075.1 of Nicotiana tabacum. Taxonomy (NCBI): domain Eukaryota; kingdom Viridiplantae; phylum Streptophyta; class Magnoliopsida; order Solanales; family Solanaceae; genus Nicotiana; species Nicotiana tabacum. Next base: position 64,351,262 of record NC_134100.1, read on the forward strand.
AGCTTCGCATTCACGTGGAGAGGGTCGCGAACAAGATGGGTAACAGGGGCTGGCCTGGGCTAGGCGCTTGTTTTTCGTGATCACGTAAAGCTTTACACAATCATGTTGTATTAAGTTCTGGGGGTTGGTATTTTGGCCTTCGCATTCGCATAGGATTGGGTTGTCGTGTGATTTATTTTTTCTTTGTCTTTTGTTAGTTTCGTTTACGCTGCTGTAGAGTAGTTGATGGATCTATAGATCGCTTGAGCACACTCTCAATAGCATAGAAGGAAATTCCAGTGGTGGCAGTTTTGGCTTTCGCGATCGCGGTGGTACTTCCACGATCGCGAAGAGGAAGGAACTGGGTAGAATATAAGTTTCATTTCAGGACTTAGGCTTTTTATCATATTGTTTCTTGGCTTTGGCGATTTGGGAGCTTTTTGGAGGGCCATTTCATCAAGTATCACTAGGAAAGTGATTGCTACTTATTCTGAGTAAAATACATGGATTAGGTATGTATTTTAACATGGAAATTAATAGAATTATGGAATTTTGTTAAAAACCTAGCATTTGGAGAAAATGAGACTTGACCGCAAAATCGGTTATGGAATTGGTTATTAATAATATATTGGGGTTCATGATGTCATGAGTAATATTTATCTTCGAAAATTTCTGGAATCTGGGCGCGTGGGCCTGGTGGTGACTTTTGTTGACTTTCCAACTGGGGTTGAGAATTGATTCTAACAGTTAAATTACGAGTTCTTGAGCATATATTGATTGATTTGCACGTCCCTTTGACTAGTTTCGAGTTGCTCTGCGTCGATTTGAGGTGTTAGTGAAGTGTTGGAACCGGGTGGTGGACTTGAAAGCAAGGTAAGTATCTTGCCTAATCTTATAAGAGGAAATATTCTCCGTAGGCACTCTATTTGTTATGTGCTACATGTATGGGTTCTACGTAGGTATGAGGTGACAAGTGTCCGCGCATAAGCTAGATTCTTGGTTATGTCCGAGCAGAATTAGACCTACATCATGCCTTAACTTTTATACTTGAATTAATCTTGCCTGTGTGATTACTTGAATTCATAACTAAGCTTGATACTAGAATTTACGTATTTAACCGATCCTATTTACTTTATGTTTTGGCGGGATATTATATTATCAGTAACAATAATGCTTTCTCTGCATTCCCATCCTCATGTTGTGTTTATGTGATCGGTAGTTTCATTTTTTCTTGACTCACACGTATCTTCGCGAGTGGGGCTAGTGGCCCGATGAAAGTTTCTCTATTTCTATGGGATTAGACCATTCACCTCAGTAGTGTTGTGGATATCCTTATGGGGGCAGGTTCGCCTTGACAATATTATGAGATGCATCTATAGATCGGGCCGTACGACCTCGACGGTATTGTGTAACACTAATTACTATTATGTTGAGAATGTTATGCATATTTACCTGTTTTGCTGCTACTAGTTATGCTTCATACTTGTCTACTTTTATATACTTTGTTATTGGACCACTAGTAAGTCTCGACGTCGACCCCTCACCACAACTTCTTCGAGGTTAATCTAGATACTTATTGAGTACACATTGATTACGTACTCATACTATACTTCTTCACTAACTGGGTATGTACTGGGACAGGTACATCAGGTGGTCCCTCAGGCGCGTAATCACATCAGTTGGACACTTAGTGTGAGCTGATTTCCGTGCTATGACCCGCAGCACCCGGAGTCTCCTTCCCCCTATGTTTATTTTATTCTGTCCATTTCCATTCCAGATAGTAGTTGTAGTAGTTTTGTATATTCTACTAGATGCCCATGCACTTGTGCACATAGTTTTGGGAATTTTTAGTAGATGTTCATGGTTGTGCCTGAAATTTATATCATTTCATTGTATTTTTTGTTCATATTTCGTGACTTAGTAAGAATAAAGTATTTTATCATGGTTTCCCCTCTATTATTGTAATTCCTGATTTTAAAAAGTGTTATGAACGATTGTTGTGCTGATAGTTTACCGTTGGCTTGCCTAACGGTACCGTTGGGTGCCATTTTTGTCACACCCCAAACCGGAGGAGCACGACGGGCACTCAGGCCTACCTCACCGAGAAACAACATAACCTGCATCCATAACCATACTATCATGCGTAAATGGGCCGAAAAGGCTGCCATGAGATAATATGATAAAATATGAAAGAAAACTCGACAAATGACAACCCAAAATGATATACAAGCTTATATACATGAGGCATATGGGCCTAAAAGGATGCCATGACCATCATTTTACATAACATCTGTCTACAAGCCTCTAAGGAGTATATAAACATCATAAGGTCAAGAGAAGGCCCCCCATACCCAACTATGTACATATATGCAACCATCACACCTACCAACTCACTAGACAACTCCAGAAGAAAGGAGCGTGACAACCTTCAGTTGAGTTGAGCCACCTATTGTGAAGTATCATCTGAATCATTATATGTAACTCGGGCATAAAACACAGAACCCCAGCAAGGGGTCGTAAGTACGAAAGATGAACTGAATATGTAAGGTAGGTAAAGCACGTAAATAGAAGATGAAATATGAAAGAAGAGTACAAAAGTCAACCTAAAACTCAGAACACGCCTCTGAGGGCATACACTGTCACAGTCATGGATATATATGCATGTCTGTAAAAAGCAAGCCACTCGATGAGGCCATATAATATAGTATCAAGCCACTTTTTGGGGCAAAGCATGTCATATCATAACATACCCGGACCTCGAAGAGGACTCGGTCATACTCGGACTATAAAAGGACTCGGTAATATCTCATAACATACTCGGCCTCAAAGAGGACTCGATTATACCCGACCACAAAGGGCTCGGTAATACCCAACTGATTATTGGTTGCACAATAGGTGCCAAACCCGTCCTACTATAGCGTGGTTCGGTAGAGTAAAATTTATACATACATATAAGTGTAATGCAAGATATGACTCTGAAGGGCCTTATGGATCTGATCGGAGTGACTCAAGGTTGTTATCCTCCGATTATCGTTATGTAACTGTGTCTGTATCAATTGTCCGAGAGTCAACAAGTATCGTAACCGTAGTTAGTAGAATTAATTAAATAAAAATCACCTTGAAATTTTTCCTGACTCGATAAATTAGAAATTGCTTGATTTAGTTGATAATTGATCACAAGTCCTCGTGGTAACGATACAATACTCACTCTTTATTACTTAGTTAACCATATACTTGCGTGTGCGATTTAGGGTAACAAGGTTTTTTGCGCCGTTGCTGGGGACTTAGATATTAATTGCTTTACTGTATTAAGCTTTACTACTCATCAAGTTAAGTTTTTAATCTTCTTTTTGGTTGGGTGTTTGATCACAGGTACTTTGCTTGAATGCAACGGGTTAGAAGCTAGGATAGACTACAGGATTTTGACCCAGAACCTAAGAGGGCATTTCGTAGAAGGTTGAGAGAAGCTCGGGAAGCAAATAGTCTACAAGCACTCATTCAACCTCTAGTTTAAATGGTAGATGAACACCCATTGGCGGTACAAGAGGTGGCTATGCCCGGAATTTCTAATGTCACCTCTAGTATAGTTAAGCCTAGGATCACTGGGCATTTCAAGCTTAAGTAGAGTATGATCTAGTTACTTCATGCAAATGGACAGTTTATGGGACTGCCACATGATGACCCCCAACAATATATTCTGAATTTTCTGGAGATTAGTGATACTTATTTCACTAACGGGGTAACATCTGATTATGTTAGGCTCACATTGTTCCCTTTTCTCTGTTGGGAGAGGCCAAGAGATGGTTGAAATCTGAGCCAGCTTACTCTATAGCATCATGGAATGATTTGTCTCGCAAATTCTTGGCTAGGTTCTTTCCTTCTGGTAAAATCGCAAGGATAAGAAATGAGATAGTTGCATTCAAACAGAGAGAAGGTGGATCACTTTATGCAGCCTGGGAGCGATTCAAGGGGCTACTAAGAGACTGTCCACACCATAACCAAACCACGAAGTACTGACTCACACTTTTATTGAAGGTATTCACCCTAAAAAAAATAGTGGTAGACGCAGCAACTGGTGGTCAAGTATTAGAAAAGAGCTTTGATGAGATTTATGCACCGCTGAACAAGTTTTCCAAAATCAACCCAGATTAGCAAGGGGAAGCAAGTAGACACACAGTCCAGAAAGTTGCTGGGGTACTTGAATTGGATGTTGTATCATCATTATTTGCACAGGTAGCATCTTTAGCAAATCAAAACAGAAAGATGAATACGGTTCAGAACCAACAACAATTCCAACCAATGCAACAGGTTCAACCAGTACAACAAGTGCAGGTGTTATGCGAAATCTGCGGCGAGGGCCATACCAGTGATGTCTGTCCAGTGAATCCAGAATCTGTTTACTTTATGGGGAATGCAAATAGAGGACAAATAAATCAGAATCAATTTGACAATACTTATAATCCTAATTGGAGGAACCACCCAAATTTCTCATATGGTAGAAATTAAGGAGCTCAAAATCAACTCAGACCATAAGGCCAACACCAGAATTTTCAACCACCACAGGTTGTTCAATCAGTAAATCCGATGGGTAATATTGAGGAGATGCTAAGGAAAATTATGGCTGATAATCAAAATCAAGCTACTCCTATTCGAAATCTAGGGCAAAAAATGGGGCAACTTGCTAGTTCTCAAAATAATATGCCAGTTGGGTCTCTTCCTAGTGATACTGAGCCTAATCCTAAAGCTCAAGTCAATGTGGTTACCTTGAGAAATGGAAGATTATTAGGAGAAGTTCCAAAGAAAAAGAAGTATACGACTAGTCATGAAGGAGAATTAGTTCCCAAGCCAGTTGAAGAGAATGAGAAAGAGAGCGAAAGATCAAAGCCAATAATTGTGACAAGGCCACCACCTCCATTTCCACAAAGACTGTAGAAGCAAAAGGATGATGCTAAGTACAAGAATTCTTAGATATTCTGAGCCAAGTGCGTGTGAATTTGCCTTTGGTGAAAATTTTGCAGGAAGTGCCTAAGTATGCAAAGTATCTAAAAGATATTGTGGCAAACAAGCGAAGACATACTGAGTTTGAAACAATTGCACTTATTGAAGAGTGTAGTGCTAGAGTTCAGAGTAAACTTTCTCCTAAGATGAAGGATCCTGGTAGTTTCACAATTCCCCTGTCTTTTGGGAAACAAAAAAGTGGTAGAGCCCTATGTGATTTAGGGGCTAGTATAAATATGATGCCATCATCTTTGTTCAAGCAACTAGGATTGGGGGCCCTTAGACCTACTACAATCACCTTACAGTTGGCAGATAGGTCACTAGTGAATGCCGGAAGGAATTATTGAGGATGTGCTAGTGAGAGTGGGAAAGTTTATTCTTCTTGCTAATTTTATTGTTCTTGATTATGAGGCAGATGAGGAAGTGCCCATTATTTTGGGGCGACCGTTCTTAGCTACTGGTGGAGCGATTATTGATGTGAGGGAAGGGAAGTTGAAGATGAGAGTTGATGATGGAGAGCATGTTTGAGCTTAAGTGTAGGGTCATCCCGACCCTAAATATTGAGGATCATGTTGCTAGCTAGGCCCTAGAGGGTCTCAGGGAGTATTTCTCATCCTTGTTTTAATATTTTTCTCTATGATCATGCATCGAGGACTAATGCATAACACAAGTGGGGTGGGAAAATTACTTTCTGAGTATAATGGTATAAAAACAAAATTCTCATTATATGTTTTTTAACCAGTAGCTAGAAGTAGTCTAGTTTAGAGTAGTTTCTTCAATCAAAATACAAAAACAAATTTAGAAAAAGATCAGACTTTTCCTGACGATGGAAGTTCTGAATCTGGGGGAACACTTCACTATATATTAATATGTTGGAACCCTCTTTATATTACTAAAAATAATAATGTTTTTTAACAGTTTGAGGAATGGAAGCTGAACTTAGAGCTCGCTTCTTCAAGTTCACTTTCCGCTTGCTGCTTTTCATTTTGATAGGAGTAGCTCCAAGCTGAGTGTAAGGATAAGGTCGAGATAGTCTTGGAAATTCATCTACCTTGTTTGTGAGGTATTATTATTAGAATTCACATTATCTCTTGGACAACTTTCTTAAGGGATTAAGGTCCGATTAAACCAATCCATCAAAATGTAACTACATCTCTTCCCCTTTCAAGTACTATCTTGTAATCTTTCACTACAACACCACAACCAACATGTAATTAACCTTAAACACAACCAAAAGGATGTTAAACATACCTTAGGCAGCAGATAAAATTAAAACCCTTTGCTTAACTTAGCTCACCATCATCCTTATTCACATCACAACACCAAAGAGGGGTAGGTTAATTCTTCACCTTTGGCTAACTTTGCTGTTGGATTATGGTGTATTTTTTTGAAATTTGTTTGGAGCCTTGGGGGAAATGTTCCAGAAGGTTTGGAGAGTGTGCGAATGGAATTTTGTTTAAAAATGAGCAAAGCTCGTCCCAAAAACGAGATAAAAATATGTGAAGGTCGGTCATCGACCAAGTGGGTCCCATAGGAGCTGCCTGCGCAGTCTTGTGAAAACATGAATATCTCTCTACTCCGATGTCGTATTGACGTACGGTTTAATGCGTTGAATATCTATATTCAATTTGGTGGTTGTAACACCCCATAAATCCAAGTATATTAAGATAAAATCTTAGTGACATTAGACCAAATTTCATTAAGATTATGAACGTATCTTGCGACAACTTTTGTTGACTTTTGTTTTACAACTTGTTTGACTTCAAAACTTAACACACGAATATTATATGATTCAAATATGTTAAAACATGACCTCATTAGATTATTAAATACTCCTAGTTTTACCTGAAAGTGCGGGTTATAACATCTTTTATTCGTTTATCCTCCAACCCTCACGATACTTCCGTAACACATGTGTTAATTCGTCATTACCTTTGTAAATATTCTTAAACTATATGTATTATATTGATTCACTTAAGACGCATTCCAACATGAACGTACAGGGTGTAACATCTTTCCCCCCTTAGGAACATTCGTCCTTGAATGTTAACTCTTAAAGGCTTTATTTCGCCAAAGTCTCCTTTATACACTGGACTAAAACCAACCTGCACATAGCCAGAAAATATACTATACATGCCACAAAGGGCCAATGTCTATAAATAGCAACACTTGGCCTCACACGGCCGTCACTCATATGCTATTCTGCCTATCCATCAAATTACTCGGTAAGGCCCCATATATCTCGGACTAAGCTTGCCTTTCTAATTGGATTTCATGACGCCTTTCGTAGGCGACATTTTAGGTATACCCAGACGTCTATGACTTTCCATATGTTCTTACTTTAGGAATTCTTATTCTACAACCTTAGCCATCATATAATGTTTACGCTGATGCTTTTAAAACCTAATACAATCCTCACCTTGGCTCTCATAGTTCTTGATTTACTTTTCTTAAGCAAAGTTATCAGCTTGGTACTTGTAACATTGTTATTCAACCCTTCAGTCACACCTTGTATAGATATATACATATATTTCTGCTCCTCTTGAGGAGTGAGTGATTTAGGATAGGCTTCAACTTCTCAACCTCATTTTCTAGTCTCCTGACTTATTCCGGTCTAGTAAAATTTATACTTGACTTGTCATCTTATCTCACTCACATTCTTGATCTTTTAATTTGTGGTACTTCTATAAAAGCTAGAAAATTTCTATTCTTAACGTAGCTTGTCCTAACTGACACTTTTGAACTGAATGATCGATCTGGAGAGTTGTTCATCCATGTTATACTTTATAGTCCGCGATCAAATTTGAATTACCGACCACATGGTGTCACGCGTTTCAGATCATGTCTTCTTATTTCTGTAGTATTCTAGATTACGATGTTGATGTCGTCTATGTTCTTTACTCGAATGGTAAAAATGATGCTCTCTCGCCCTGGTAATGTCTCGGAGTCTCGCAACAGCGGGGGTACATATTTAGCCTGTCATCTCCTCTCTATTGTTTTTACCTCTAAGGCTTGTAGTCTTCTAACTGACTTTATCGTTGAGCATTTATTGAATATGGCCGCTGTAATACCTCTCTTGTACTTTTACTATTAAGAGTGATTCTTCAATGTTTTGAATCACGATTTCTATAATCATCTAGGTCTATTACTCAGAATCCTGATTTAATTAGCTGATGTAACTCTCAAGCTTCCTCTTCTCTCTCAGCCTTTAAGTAGGCTTATGCTGTCTTCCAATCTGCGGCACATGGTATTAGCTATTACATTAGCCTTTCGTGGATGCTATGAAACATCCACGTTATAATCTTCTAATAATTCAAGCCTTTTTCTGTGACATGGACTCAATTATTTCTTTTAACTTATACCGAAGTCTCCTGTAACTGTAAGAATGTCAACATATATATGTTACATGGATAATACTCTGAAATCTTAAGTGCGTTTATAACGTAACTAATTCTGGGTCATAGATCGAATAATTCCTTTCGTGCCTTCTTATCTATCTTTAAACGTAAGCAATTACTTTTCCTGGTCGTTCTGCTACTTGTTGTATGAATGACTGTTTTATCTTAGTGCCCACACATACTGAATTTCGTGTAACTCATATGATCTCGAATATTACTTTTGTTTTTTACTTCCCGTTCATTAGTCACGGTAGGTGTAACTTTCTTATGGAGTGCATACAATGTTCTAATGAGATTGTTGTTACAAGATTATTTCTTCTTCAAGTTACCATGCTTAGGTCGAAGCCTTCTTTCTTATTTCCTCAACTAGCCTTTCGTTGTAGTACTTAGGAGAGACCCTCTGACTCTTGTAAAGTTGCGAGCTTATTACATTCTATACCCGATGAAATTTTTGATGTTCTTACTCGGCTATAATTATCCTTAGTTACTTACTTCCGTGCCCTTGTGCTCGTCAGGTTAATTTTGAACTCAAATTTTGATTACCTCCCAGTGGAACCCTCTTTTATTTTCGTAACACTTATATGATACCTTTAACTACCCAAACTCCTATCTGAATATTTCTCCAGGATTATGATCTCATATATGCGAGACTTGAATTCTCTACGCGGGGGTTCACTATATTTATCTTGCATGATCTGCTAATTTATCTGTGACCTCTTGTCTAGCAATAACTAGACTATTCCTGAATCAACTACTAACTACTCGTTGGTCCATTTGCATATCTATATTCTGCATAACCTCTCTTAGGTTATGTCCTTTGTCTTAACTTACCTCTCGCAATAGCTCCTTATGTATCAAGTGTCCATTCACACTTATTTATCAGTTAACATCCTTGTCGGGAACACCTTTTGCATTTTCCCGGCTTCGTGCTTGCGTAACATTTTAGAGTCGTGACATATCTATAGGATCTGAATAAATCCAATCTCATTCCTTTCACCTTTTTACCACATTCTTCCTTTTCCATTATATACTTACATGAACCACTTAGCTCCGACTTAATACAATATTACACCATCTTCCTCCCTTTAGGGCAGTACTAACATTTAATACTATAAAGTTTTACCTGTAGGTGTTTTACCTCTTCATCTTCGCGTCTTTTCACAACTTTAATGACCCTTAGTCGCCTTGCGGTAACCCTTATGTACCAAGGATAACTGAATTTCTTATGTACGGGGGTGACACCTAGTGTAACTGGAACGCTTAGTCCCTTAAGATTAACTCTACTCACAACTGTTGCTAAAGGGAATCGTCTTCCTAAACAACCTTTAAAGGATATTCTTCTATTGCCCATTCTATTATTGCCGAAATGTGGTCTTTGAAATTCTCATGATGTCAATTATTATCGAATCCTCCGATCCCCAATTCAAGTTCGGTTTATCTTGTTTACTAGCCCATATTGATTTCTATTACTCCAGGGGTCTAACTTAGCCTTCTGGTAATCACGTTGGAGTCACCAACTCATTTCTCGAAATAAGGATATGACTTTATGGCTTATACTCTTTTATAGTGTCAAAGCCTGTTTCCTATTCTCTTTTCCTTCACTTGACTATAGACTTTGTCATCCTGTCATATTTTGATTTACCGTTATCACCCATTTATCACATCTTACTCATAATGCTTCATTTACATTTTTCTTATTGTTCTGCTAATGTTTATGTCTATTATCTTATTCTGAAAATTTCAATAAAATATTCTTTCGCTTTTAGCTGCCCTTGTTCCACCTCACTGGCTCTTCGGGTTTCCTAACATTCTCTCTTTACTAGGGACGGGAATCATACTAAGGAAAATATTTATTCCTTCTAGAATTCTAGCCCCAATCTTCTGAAGTTTTTTGAACATTATAGTATTCATATATGACTGTACTATTCTAGAGTGCACCACATGGGGGTCTCACAAGGAGGACTATTATCACGTTTGTAATATCCTTCAGAAATGTCAACAAATGCTAACAATCCATCCACCATTTTGTGTTACTCTTATCCCAGCTGGATCATGATATCCCATCCTTCTCTTAAACTATGTTTGTTAGCTCCCATAGGGCATAACTGAGATGTGTATGGCTAATTGTACATATATCTGTTACTAAACAAAGTAACTCAGAATGCTTATGTTTCTCTACCTAAATTGTAAATACTGATAATCTTCCCTAACTGGGTACCTCGTACCCTTCTTCACCTTGCTTCTTTTACTTGTTGAAATTGTATCTACCTTCTGATTCTCTCATTGCTTTTTACCATATAGGTGGATAGATATTCATGCCTTAGGGCTCCTTACCAAGAAGCTTACATATGATCTGCTGAAGACCTAACATTTACTCATCATAAGCATGATGCAAAATCGAGTTCCTCTTACTCAACTCTTCCACAACCACATTCAATCTCTAACCAACTATCTTCTTTATGGATGTAGGTATTGTTGGATTACGAATAAAATAGAATTTAGGTGTTTGAATTATTACAATTGAGCTCTACCACACGATACAGAGTAAGAACAAAGAGTGACAGTCCTAAATGCCAAGTAGCCTCCTCCTTATAAGTGTCGTGCATAACACACCCATAAACAAGACTCTACTAGCCACGACTTGTTGACTTCCTAGAACAGAATTGCTCTAATACCAAGTTCGTCACACCCCAAACTAGAGGGGCACGACGGGCACTCATGCCTACCTAACCGAGAACTAACATAAAATGCACCCATAACTATGATATCATGCGTAAAAGGGCCGAAAAGGCTTCCATGAGATAATCTAATTAAAACATGAAAGAAAACTCGACAAAGGACGACCCAAAATGATATACAAACTTATATACATGAGACATATGGTCCTACAAGGCCGCCATGACCATCAATACACATAACATATGTCTACAATCCTCTAAGGAGTACATAAATATTATAAGGTCGGGACAAGGCCTCGCCATACCCAACTATGTACATATATGCAACCATCATACCTACCAACTCACTAGACAACTCCGAAAGAAAGGAGTGTGATAACCTTTAACTGAGTTGAGTCACCTATTATGAAGTATCGTCTGAATCGCTATTTGTATCTATGGGCATGAAATGCAGCAACCCACAAAGGGGTCATCAGTACGGATGATGTACTGAATATGTAAGGTAAAGCACATAAATAGAAGATGAAATATTAAAGAAGAGTACAGAAGTCAACCTGAAACTCATAACAAGCCTCTAAGGGCATACATTGTCACAATCATGGATATATATGCATGTCTGTAAAAATCAAGCCACTCGACATGGCCATATAATATAGTATCAAGCCACTCTTTGGGGAAAATCCTGTAATATCATAACGTACCTGGCCTTTAAAAGGACTCGGTAATATCTCATAACATAACTGGCCTCAAATAGGACTCGATCATACCTGTCTATAAAGGGCTCGGCAATACCCAACTGATCAGTGGTTGCACAATAGGTTCAGTACCCGGCCGATTATAGTGCGACTCAGTAGATACATATATGTAAGTGCAATGCAAGAAATGACTCTGATGAGCCTTATGGATCTGATCGGACTGATTCAAGGTTGTTATTATCCGATTATTGTTATAAAACTGTGTTTGTAGCAATTGTCCGGGAGTCAACAAAGATCATAAGTAGACACAAAATTCAAAGGCTATCAAGGTGGGAAGTTATCCTGACAAAGAACAATAAGAGTCATAAACTATAACAATATGAAACAATGAGGTGCCCAAGCTTTAATCTTGAGAATAGAGTTCCTTTTGAAGTAACGACGTTATAATAGTTACGTTCTTTGTAGATCATGCCAAAAGAAAGAAAGAGTGAGCCTTAACATACCTTTGTCGTTTACTTAACGACTCAACGTATATCTTCCTGAAGACTTCAATCTAAATTAAGATAGCAAAACTTGTAGTCAATGCCATAGAAGGACTTACAAACATGCTTCTAAGTTAGTAGGTCACTTATAGAAAATCAGACAACATTCCCCTTACAAAATTTCACTCCCAGCCAACTCAAATCAGCACCAAAATAATAGTAACAACTTCAACAATGACGTAACCAAGATACTACATAAAGAACCACCCGAAACCTAGCTCAAAAAACATTAATTAGTCTCATATGCAAAAGAACCTCAACCTTTAATTTCAATTCATAGTTTCATATGTTTTGTACCGACCCAACTTGTCATTTTCAGCTCTAGCATGTCGCTCGGCGGTTTGAGGCTTCGAGTAGCTTCATTTTGAGAGTTGATTCGGATGGAAATTATCAATTTAGAAGCTTTTAGTTGGAGGAGTTGACCAAGGTTTGACGTTTGAGTAAATGACCTCAAAATCGGGATTTGAAGGTTCCGATAGGTTCGTACGATGATTTCAGACTTGGGCGCATGTTCGGGTTGAGTATCGGGTTGAGTTATTTGAATTGTTAGATACTGAAATCGGGGATGAAGGTTCCGGTACTGTTGCTGATTAGAGAGTGTATGTCTGATGGGTGCTCTATTCCTTTTGTTGTGGATTATGGAAGTTTGTTCCGAATTTGTCGGCTACTCGTATGTGTCATGAATGGGGTCATTGTGGATCTTTGAAAGGTTATTGGCCCAGTATGGGATGATCAGACTCGGCTTGAGTTCCGTCGGTAGATCTAATGTGAATGTATGCTCTACATCATATCAGATGTGTTCATTTAGTATAGCATTGCTATGGATGGTTCTTCGGGCGTAGTGGATGATATTCTTAGCGTCGTCTATTTCAAAATCTCTATTATTCCATGTAGGTTGTGAGGCAACTTGATTATCCACGTATGTGTTTTGGCCCTGTGTAGCGTGTCGTTTGTTGCACCTTAATCATGCTAGGGTTTTTGTAGCGCATGGCACTATCCGTCTCCCCAAAGTTGTATTTATGCTCTTGGCGTGCTTGTGGTCGATATTTGGGCATTTCGTGGGTATGGGCATTTTGGCTCGGTAGGTATTTCCTTATTGATTATTATGTATGGATCGGGTGGCATGCCTCCACGGGCATGGTATTTGGATCGGGTTGCACACCGCAACAGTATCATGTGTGGATCGGGTTGCACGTCGCAACGGTGAGGTGTTGAGTACGATTCCTTATACCTATTTTGTGTGCCTTGTTTCTTATCTCTGAAATAGGTTCATAGGATCTGTTTGGTCATTTTATGCATTACGCTGGTTGAGTAGTTCTTTGCCAGAGTCCGCTCTTCCTTATGTGTGATATTCGAGTTGTATCTTGTTGGCACATTGATGGCGTCATATGAGATTTTAGGCGGTGTTTGAGGTGGCTTATTGCCCGGGCAGCTTGTACTGGGTGAGACGAGGTTACTGGACCTAAACTTTGTGCGACAGGATTTATGTAAGGTATACTAAAGAGAAAATATCACTATTAAGTTCAGAATGATGTAATGGTTCTTGTTAAGTGGAGAGACTCCATAACTTATTTATTTGGCAGGTGGTTATGAGCTTCTACATGTCACTTTCATCGTTGCAGTATTGTGAGGGTCGGGTCAGGGCTTATATGCATTATGAGGTATACTACGAGAATCAGGTTAGTGAATTTGCAGTTTCTACGGTTGGAAGATCTTATCATGAGCATACAAATTATGCGGTGCATTGTGTGGGTTCAACATGGATGCATAATCATGTTTGCTACAATGTGTTGAGATTGATACGGTGCTCGTACATTAGAATCAGGTCTCCTAGAGAATTCTGGATGTTGGAATTTGGTTCTAAGGCTCGTAGGGTAAGGAAGGAGGAAGGATATTTAGTCTGGATCAAGCTAATGAGCTCATGTGGGTTGTGGTGGAACAAGTAGGTGCATGAGGTGTTAAACGGTGATTTTGGGCAATTCCAGAACGGTCCTTGGCACGTTCGAGGACGAACGTATGTTTAAGTGGGGAAAGATGTAACAACCCGATCGGTCGTTTTGAGCTCTAGCGCGTCTCTTGGCGGTCTGAGGCCTCAAGTAGCTTCATTTCATATTTTATGACTTGTACGTGTGGTCGGAATTGAATTTCGAAAAGTTCGGAGTTGGTTCAGATGGAAATGTTCAATTCGGAAGCTTTAAGTTGTAGGAGTTGACCAAGGTTTGACTTTTGAGATAGCGACCTTGAAATCGGGATTTGAAGGTTCCAGTAGGTTCGTACAATGATTTCAGACTTGGGCGTATGTACGAGTTGAGTATCGGGTGGTCCGGGAGCATTTAAGCACTTATTATGGAAAGTTGGTATTTTGAAAGTTTAAGAATTTCCTATGTTTGATTTGAAGTGGATTTTGGTATTATCGATGTTCGTTTGGGGTTTCAAGCCTTGGAATAGGTTCGTATCGTGATTTGTGACTGGTACATAAAGTTTGGCGTCAATCTGTGATGTTTAAGTATGATTCGGACGCGTTCGTGAAAGTTTGAATGTTTGAAAGTTTAAAGAAAAGATTTGATCGTCGATTCGTAGTTTTGATGTTGTTAGTGTGATTGGACGAGGTCCTGGGGGCCTCGGGTGTGTTTTGGGATGGTTTCAGACCATGTTTGGCTGAGTTGTTATTGTTGGTTTGCTGGTGTTGGTTTTGTTCTTCGCGAACGCGAAGGGTCTCACTCATTCGCGAAGAAGGAATTGAGCTGGGGGCCTTTTGTTCTACGCGTTCGCGAAGTGTTGGATAGTGGTACTCCGCATTCGAGATCGCCTAGTCGCATTCGCTTAAGAGAAGCTGGCCTGGCAGGGGAAATTGGTCTTCGCATTCTTGAAAGGGCGGACACATTCGCGATAGGCAGGCTGGTAAAACTTCATTTTCGCGGGCCCGGCCTCGCTTTCGCGAAGGGCCAGCGAACGTGAAGAAGGTTGGACTGGGCAGTGTTCTTTTAAAATCGGGAGTTTGGATCATTTTCACCTCATTTCTTCCCTGGGAGCCGACTTTGGGGTGATTTTGGAGCGCCATTTTCAACATCAATCTTGAGGTGAGTGATTGCTACACATTGTGAGTTAAATACACGAATTATATATGGATTTAAACATGAAATTTTGTAGAAATTGTGGGATTTGGAAGAAAACCTAGAATTTGGTATTTTGACCACGAAATTGGACATGGAATTGAGAATAAATTATATATTTGAGTTCGTGGTGTTATGGGTAATGTTTATCTTTGAATATTTTCGGAATCCGGGCAGGTGGGCCCAAGGGTTGACTTTGTAGACTTTTTGATAGAGTTGAAAATTGTTATAAATTGATTAATTATGAGTATTGAAGTATAATTTTATTAGTTTTCGCATTGTTTGACTAATTTCGGATCGATGGGCATCGATTTGAGGTATTAGAGAGGTGTTGGAGCCGGTTATGGAACTTCGGAGCGAGGTAAGACTCTTATCTAACCTTGTGAGGGAAAAATTACCCCGTAGGTGTTATTCTTGTTATATGCTACATGTTGTGGGTGGTACACACGTATGAGGTGACGAGTGTCCGTGCGTATGCTAGAATTCCTGGTTATGTCCGGGTAGACTTAGATTCGCGACATGCTTTAATTGTACTATTTGAGTTATCTTTGCCTGTTTAATTACTTTATTTCACATTATGATCTGAGACTAGATTCGCATAGAGTAATGGACTCGCTATTTTAGATATTCGACGAGCTACTTGATTAGCCGCCGAAGATTATACTTCCCTTACGAATTTGTCTCGCGTTGGGTGTATTCATTGAAAAGTTTCCTAAAATTTCATAACTCACACGTATATTCGTGAGTGGGGTCAAGGACCGTTAAAGTTTCTTATTCTAATGGGATCAGACTGTTTGCCTCGGCAGGATTATGTAACACACTCTTATGGGATCGGGTCGTTTGCCTCGGCATTTCTATAAAACATTCTTATTGGATCGGGTCGTTCACCTCGGCATTTCTATAAAACACTCTTATGGGACCGGGCTGCTCGCCTCGGCAGAATCATGCAAAATACTTGATAAGGAGACCGCGTACTCATGAGTTTCCTGACTTGAAATGTGACCGTTGATTTGTTATTGACCATTACGTATTCCATTTGAGGAGGTACCCGATAATTTAGGACTTTGTGTTCATTGTTTTGCTGTAGACCGTATTATTTGCCTATATCTGTACTCATGGTATACCTACCATATTTCATACTTGTCTACTTTATCATATTTGATTTACTGGACCACTAGTAAGTGTCAATGTTGACCCCTCATCACTACCTCTTCGGGGTTAGGCTATATACTTACTGGGTACACGTTGATATACGTACTCATGCTGCACTTCTGTACTAAATGTGCAGGATTTGACGGGTTCATTTGGCGATCATTTGGGCGCGTAGGCGCAACTGCTGAGGGGACTCTATGGTGAGCTATATTCCATGCTACGATTCGTAGCACACAGATTTTGCATCATAAATATTTACTTTATCCTAGCTACCTTTTATTCCAGACATACGATGTATTGTTATTGTACTTCCTAGTAGATGCTCATGCACTTGTGATACCGGATTTTGGGGTATTCTAGAATTTGTGTACAGTTGTTTTACATTGACACACTTTTATTTTATATTTCATTTAAATTGTACATACCTACTATTTTTTTAATGCATCGATCTTTCTATCTAACAAGATTCATGATTTTAAAAATAATAAAATTAATAATTAAGCTGATAGTTCATCGTTGGCTTGCCTAACAGCGACGTTGGGCGCCATCACGACCTATAGTGGATTTTGGGTTTCATATGTTTCTTTCATCAATTCACTTGATAAACATATATACATGCATAACAACATAAACCATATCATAATCAAGTTATTTTTCCCATCCATAATATATATATATATATATATATATATATATATATATATATAGCCTTAAAACAACCCAACAAAAGATAACAATATTTCTTCCCCTTTCAAGTGCTATCTTGTAATCTTTTACTACAACACCACAACAAACATGTAATTAATCTTAAACAAAACCAAAAGGATGTTAACATACCTTAGGCAGTAGATACAATTCGAACCCTAAGCTTAGCTTCCCTCACCATCATCCTTATTCACATCATAATACCATAGAGAGGTTATTATTCACCTTTGGCTAACCTTGATGTTGGATTACAATGTATTTTTTGTTTTTGAATTTGTTTAGAGACTTAGGGGAACTGTTTGGGAGGGTTTAGAGAGTGTAAGGATGGAAGGTGGTCAAAAAATGAGCAAATCTCATCCCAAAAACGAGATAAAAATATGTGAAGGCCGGCCACCGACTAAGTGGATCTCATAGGAGCTGCCATCACAGTTTCGCATAAATACGAATATCTCTCTATTTCGATGTCATATTGATGAACAGTGAATGCGTTGAAAACTAGACTCGTAAATCTTCAATTTCGTGGTTGGATCACCCCATAAATACAAGTATATTGATATAAAATCTCAATGACAATTAGATTCAAATTTCAGTAAGATTATGAACGTATCTTGCGATAACTTTTGTCGACTTTTATTTTACCACTTGTTTGACTTCAAACCTTAACACACAAATATTATATAATTCAAATATATTAAAACATGACCTCCTTAGCTTATTAAGTACTCCTAGTTTTACCCTAAAAGTACAGGTTGTCACATTATCGATTCGTTTAGCCTCTAACCCTCACGATACTTCCATAAATCATGTGTTAACTCATCATTACCTTTGTAAATGTTCTTAAACTCTCCAGCTTATATTGATTCACTTAAGATGCATTCCAATATGAAAGTATGGGGTGTAACAATCATGACCTATGGTGGGAATTGGGTCATGGCAATTACTCCCTAACATAGATTCTAACAAGATTTCGTCTTGAAATCCTTAGATTATCTTCAAGAACATAGGAGGTGAAGAACTAGAGTTTCTTCAAGAAGGCAATTTCAATTACTTTTACTATAAAAATTAGAGTGTTTATGATATATTGTGATTATAGAACGTACGATTGATGGAGTTTAAGGGTATAAATAACTCTAAGCCCGAAATGGCTAAATGATATTTTGATGGGGGAATTAAAATGGATGAATAGTTTGGGTTAACGGGTTTATTCATTTAAATTGTAGATTTTGAGAGATGACTACGCTAGAATGGTTGAGGGAAGACTCAAGCAATTGTTTCGAGGTGAATTGAAGTTTTTCTCCTGAGTCATAAGCTAGATTAGAATGTGTTAACGAAATAACAAGATCTTTCTTTTGTCCCTTCCAGGCGATCGAAAAATAAAGAAATGGTTAATATATTCAAGATTATTACGTATTTACAAAATACCAGCATAGTGAATTGCTTGTTTGCTTGTTTTATTTTTCAAAATAAGCCATATATACAATTGAAAACCTCTATGATAGAAAATGATTAGATTGTATGACCTGTTGCAGTTATTTGATTATGTGAAACTATTTATTTATGTAAATTTACTTTTCCTTGTATGGATCTTCAGTTCAGATTCAGATAAATATGATTACATTTAGAAAGGAAGAAGCAGACAACCTCCCCAAGCAAGAGTGTCACGGAGACCAAGGTTAGCTACTCCATGCTTGTAGGTGCTAGTTGTTTGATCGGAAGATACGCCAACGCTCTCCTGTACATGTTTCCAGATATTGTACGCATGTCCAAATTGTTTGATATGGAGATAGGGTGATACACCCCTATGCGTATTTTCAGATGCTCATGTACACAAGGCCGCTATGTGCAAAATGTTTCAAAAATATTATTTGTTTAAAATATGACTCAATTTTCAGCTTAAGTTTTATATAGCAGTTTCACTCAGCTTTCAGCTTTAATTTTAGTTATCAGATGCATACCTAGTTTTCATCTTCACCTTTTAGTTATCAATTTAAATTCAGTTTTTAAAATCAATTTTAACTTTCAGATTATTTAGTATTTGTTATGTGAATTACCTGCTTTACTTGCTATAATAATATTGTTATTATATATAGCCCATGCTAGTCTTGTCCTCCACTTAGGGGGTTGTCAACTAGACTTTATGGGTATTCTTGGAGATACTTAGACCATTTGGGCTTGTCATGTTGTGTGGCAGTCATTGGGTGCGGAAGTGACGAAGTCCGTGGATAGAAGCAGACTTTCTAGAATCAGAGTGCAGTCTACGTGGATTCTTTCCAGCGGTAGCAGATCACTTCTCAGGCTTCCATTTATTTAGATATTTATTTTATTCCCAGGGAATGCCCCAAAATTTCGTGTGTTCAGATTTCAAAAGAGGCTCATGACTTGATAGTGGGTTTTGCTGTGTAGACGTTTATTGTTTGATTCATTATTCAAATTCTTTTAGGCTGTTATATGTATAGAATTTAATAATAATTGATGATTTGCTTGGTGTATAAGTAATTATTTGCCAGTTAAAATAGAGTTCTCTCAATAGGATAAGGTAAGTTGAGTGTCATCACGTCACACTGCAGTTATGTGGTGTGACAAATTAATATCAGAGCTGCCAGGTTTAGGCATCCTAGGGAGTCATGATTGTATCTTGTAGAGTCCTATGTATGGGTGTGTAGTGTGTCACATCTAATACTTAGGAGGCTATAGGATATATTAGGAAAATTCTTCTTCTTTGAGCCACATCTAATACTTGAGAAGCATTAGTTGATTCTAACATGAGACTTTCTCTTGACTCGGTTAAAGATAGTAACTACTCTTCCTCCACTATGGTAATCCAATTTTTTCTGTCACTTTAACATAGGTGTCACAGGTTAATTTCTCACTAATAATTTCATGTGCGGCAGCCAAGAGTAGTTGTTACAAGGGAGAAGGTACACAGACAGATACTAATACAATATTATCAGTTGACATTCCCAACTGCTAGGCCACATTTTGGTGCCAATGTGTCACTTTGGAAAATACCACATCTGACTTTGCCACCCCGTCATCTTGATAATATTTGCGTTCAACTGCCCAACTGTCAGCTTTGGCACCCAAATACCCATTTTTATGCCAAGTGACAATGCCTTGACACTTATGTCATGTTGCTACACATGCCTCGCACATACAACACACCCATGTCATGCACATGCTATACACATATGCCCCCTACACTACTAGAAATTTGGTCAAAACCGACCTCGGTCGGTCAAATAAATCAGCCGAAAAACCCACCGAAGTCGGTCAGGTTTTTATAAATATTTTTTTTATATTTTTTTTTACGAAACCGACCAACTTTGGTCGGTTTGTTTTGGCGTAAAAATGCGAGAAATTATTTTTGCGTCTCGCAAAATTTATTTTTCAAGAAACCGACCAACTTTGGTCGATTTTTTATTTAAACTAAATTAAAATTAATATTCAAAAAACTGATCGAAATCGGTCGGTTATTTAGGACGGTCATTTTTAAAAACCGACCGATTTCGGTCGGTAATTTTATTTTTTAATAAAATCGACCAACATCGGTCGGTTATTTTCGCGCGAAAATTCAATTAAAGAGTATAAATAAAATAAAAGATAGTCTTAAAATAAAAGATACAAATGGTCTAGTGGTAGAACTGTATCCTGCCACAATACAGACCCCGATTCGATTCTCATATAATATAATATATTTTTTAATTACATAATTAAAAATACCTACCGACCATACAAATACCGACCGCCAGGAATTGGTCGGTTTCGGTCGTTTTTGCCAATTACCGACCAATATCGGTCGGTTTTGGTGGTCGGTTTCCCCCTTTTTTTAGTAGTCCAGCCCATGCCTTCCACTTGTCTTGGGCCAAGTGTTGCCTGTTTGTTACGACCCAAAAATCCAACTAGTTGTGATGGCACTTAATCCAACTCATTAGGTAAGCCAATTAACAACTATCCCATTCTAATAAAATTTAATAAGACAATTAAGTAAAAAAAAATATCTGCATCTTATACATTCCCCAAGGACTGGTAGTACAAATCATGAGCTTCTAAGATTGGACTTTACCAAGTTGGTATGAAATAAATAAATACATCATCTGTTCAAAATGTACATAAACAGATTTTTATAAATCTAAGGCTACCATGAACAAGAGGCAGCTTCAACCGGAATGCATGTACATCTTCACATCCAGCTCTCATCGATCACATCAACATTAGCATCCAATATCTGCACGTAAGGTGCAGAAGTGTTATGAGTATAACCGACTCCATATACTCAATAAGTAACAAACCTAACCTTAGGTTGAAAGTAGTGACGAGCTGGAACATAGGTCGGGATCCAACAACAATACCCAACAACAGTTCATAACAACATAATGGAAGTAATAAAAGAAGTAGCTCAGAGATAAAATATTCAGCTCGTTCACTGTTCTAGGAAAATAGGCCTGTTTTTCAAGTATATCAGTGAAAACTCAAATCTTTTACCAAAATCACCAAATTTATGAGTAAGTTTGAAAACTGTAATTTTTTTTCCCAAAAACTTTTCAACAACAGATAAGATGTTTCATTATCAAATGGCATTGGGAAAATACATCTTTATGCCTACATGTCAATATGCAGGTGAAATCACGAAAGACACCAAAACCGGAGTAGCAGAAAGAAATGCATCTCTATGCATGTATCTCAAGTATGCATGTTAAATGCAATGTATCTCAGTGATGAACTCATGTACATACACTCTCAGAGTACTCGATTTCACTGTCTCACACTTGCCATTCATCATGCTCAATCACTCGACACGCTCAGTCATTCAGTACTGTATATGGCCAATTCAGCCCAGGGAAGATCCATCCCAAATATATATATATCAACTGACAGTCAGTCACTCAGTATTGTATAAGGCCAATCCAGCCCAGGGGAAGATCCATCCCAAACTCAGTATTATATATGGCCAATCCAGCCCAGGGAAGATCTAACCCGAATATATACATAGCAGTTGCTAGTCAGTCACTCAGTACTGTATAAGGCCAATCTAGCCCGGGGAAGATCCATCCCCAAATATAAATGCTTCAGGCAAGATCCATGCCCAGGGAAGATCCATCCCTCAATATAATCAACTGCGCTCACTGGGGGTGTGTACAGACTCCGGAGGGGCTCCTTCAGCCCAAGCGCCATAATAAGCCAGATCCATGCATAAGTCAATATAACATGCTACGATATGTAGCCCGATCCCATAATATCACTCACAATCAGGCCCTCAGCCTCACTAAGTCATCAATCTCTCCATCCTCTCGGGCTCAAAATGCCATGAAGCTAGCCCAAAAATGATGATATGATGTGTCAATATATAGCAACAACGACTGAGATATTATATGAAATGAATGAACGTGATTGAGTATGAAATTGCAATGTAAGCAAATAACTCAACAACAGAAATGACCTCAGTGGGTCCCAACAGAATAAGCATGTAGCCTAGACATGGTTTCTAACATGCATCACAGCTCAATAGCTCTAGTACATAGAGATTTCATGGTTACAAAAAAACAACAGGTAATTACAAAGTACCACAAAAATAACGGAGTCACAATTCACACGGTGCACGCCCACATGCCCGTCATACCCTCAGCACCAAGTTTAGAAGTATTACTTACCCCGAACAAGCCAAATCCAATACCGGGCAAGCCAAGCGATGCTCCAAAAAATGCCATCCCGCACGTACCAACCTCAAAATGGCTCGAAACTAGCCAAAAGTAACTCAAATACATCAATTAATGCCATAGGAGACAAACCCAATCAATAAAGGTCAAATCTTTAATCAAAAGCCCAAAATCAGCCCAAAAGTCCAACCTAGGCCCGTAAACTCGGAACTCGACGAAACATAAAAAATCCGATAACCCATTCAACTACGAGTCCAATCATACTAGTTTTATTTAAATCCGACTCCGAATCAACATAAAAAACTCAAAAACTGACTCTATGAAGCTTTAGGCTAAAATCCCATATTTTCTCTTTAAAATGCGTAATCCAATTACCAAAAATGAAGATAAATTCATAAAATATAATCAAAACCGAGTATAGAACACTTACCCCAATCCTTGTGATGAAGTGTGCCTCCAAAATCGCCTCAATCCGAGTCTCACATCTCAAAATATGATAAAAGAACCCAAAACCCCGATATATAGCTTCTGCCCAGCATTTTCTCTTTTGCTAACAAAGGGCCTCTTCTGCGGCGTTGCTTTTGCGACAAAATTCCTGCTCCTGCAGAAAACCCTGGAGTTCTGCTCTTCTGCACCTGCGCAACAGGCACCGCTTTTGCACAAGCGCAGGTGCGAGACAAGACACGATTTTGTGCACTCAACCGCTTCTGTGATCACAACTTCCACTTCCGCGCACACGCAGGTGCGGTTCTTTCTTCGCATCTGCGATGATCCCCAACCAAGCTTCTTTTGCTTCCTCGACCAACTGTCCATATCTGTGGATTCACATCTGCGTCCTTTCTTTTGCAGATGCGAAAACACCAAAACCAGCAGCCTTAGCCAAATGCAACATGCAACGAAATGCTCAGAACCTCATACGAAACTCACCCAAACCCCTTGGGACCCCGTCCGAATACACCAATAAGTCCCGTAACATAATACGGACCTACTCGAGGCCTCAAATCACATATAACAAAATCGAAACCACAAATCACACCTCGAATCGAACTAAATGAACCTTGAACTTGTAATACCTCACATTTAAATAAGGGTAGATAAGTAATTGACTCAAAAAAAGAAAAAAAAAAGAAAATATAGTTAAGTGAGCCGAGACCCACCAGGAAATAGGTTACGAGAGTCAATCAAAAGAAGTGATTGAAACTTTGCCTGCAACTAAAACAAAAACAATGAGGGATTTTGGATAGGAGTTCTAAAGTTCTCTATTAGCAACGTTGGGCAGCAACTAATTAGAAGCAAGGTGAAATCTTTCATCAATTGTATTTTAGAAGAAACCACAGAGCCTTGGATGCACTCATATCAGCAAGGAACCTTGGAGAGTAACAAATTAAAAGCCACAGAGTATCACTTGAGAGCTTTAAACACTCTGAGTATTGCGGGTACCATTTAAACTCTTTATTTTAGTTATGTGGACAGATTCTTTGATAACTGTTTTTCTGAAATTTAAGCAATTTATATAGATTGTGAATAACTTATTTAAATACCACAAAGAGACAAAGTTACTGGTGTATATTTGAGTGAATAATTCATTGAAGAAACTATCTTGATAGAGATATGGTGCAATTAATTACTTAAGCAAGTTTTAAAAATTTCAAAAGCAATTTGGAACAATATATTTTCTACGGTAACTTGCCTTACTCTCAAAATATACATATGACTTAAAGGAATTTGATTAAGGTATAAAACTATTTTCATGTGATCTGAACAAATCCAACTTGACAAATTGATATTCAAACATGAAACTTCGAGAGTTAGGTACCCTAAATTAGTTACAAATTAGCTTAAACAAGAAAGTTAATTCGAGAACGATATGATGTGATTATAGATTGATTGAAGGAAGGCACACATATTGCTCGAGGAGACGTGTTTGGTATTTCAGCATGAGTACTGTGAGTAGTAATCTTACCGCAATTTGTGTTTTCATAACCTGTATGGTTTATACATTATTTTGAAAATAAAATGTGTTACCGAATGTTTGAAATTGCATGTGGGACAAGTCTCTTACTTGATATGGTACTGAATAGTTTACTTGAGATATTTACAGTTATTTAAAATATTGTCACTGTTACTAGACATATTTTACCATTACTAGAGATATGATTACCGTTACCGAAATTGGATTACATGATTTGATAAAAATTGAAATGCCCTACACTATTTTGAAAATGCTTCCATGTGAAGATTTACTGTTTACAAAGAAAAGTATGAATGTGAGAATACTTTGAAGGATCTCGTAGCTAACGGCACGTTCGTTAGTCCTGGTGCACCTTGTATTTACTGATTACCGAGTACAGTTAGAGCCCTCGCTAGTGGGAAGGTAGAACTAGCATACAATTACAGTTTTCCCTCGAGTAGGGACCTATAGTCATATTTGACTCCTTTTACGAAGGGGTCCACACAGTGATACAGATTACATGATCCTTTTCTGGAAACCTCCCAAATATAAAGATTTGCTATGATACAGTATTTACCGAGCTTATTACTGAATTGTTAAATTGATTTTGTTATAGGAAACACATGATGAGACTAATTATTATTACTGTTTTAAAAACGGCATTTTATTTTGTAATTATTATACAAGCATATTTTCTGAATTGTCCCCAATAAAAATAGTTGTGGTTAAGTGTTATTACTCACTGAGCTAGCGACTAATTCCCCACTAATATTTTTATAGAGACAGTAGTTGACGCGGGCGAGAATTTCATTAATTAGAGCGCACAGGTTGATAGTTCTTGGTGAGCCTCAGACTTGTTCTCGTGGGCGGAGATTTTATTTATTGTTATAGTTTTTTCTTTGAACTCTTAGAGTCGTTCCATAGTCATTCTTTTAGTGTCATGAGTATTCGTTTGTTATTATAGACTTATGTTGGGTATCGCTCTTTATTATCAAAGTTGGAGATAAATTAGTATTTCTTTCTGTAAGTAGGTGGACTATTAATGGTAGATATTTGTTTGGGTTAATTGATAAAGTTATTATTTTTTGGATTGATATTAGGGTGTTTGGTTGTTGATTTGAGACAGGAAAATTTTTGGGATAGTCCAAAAATAGGGGAAACGCTGTCCAATTTTCTATAAAATACCGATAAGGCTTACTTGGGGGCACTTGCTCCTAAGTACCGGTCATGATCCTAAATTGGGTCATGACAAAGTTGGTATCAGAGCCCTAGGTTATTCTTGTGACAAATAGAGCATACGTCGGTAGTAGAATCTCAATTATGGTTATGTAGCCGGCCATTCCCATAATCGTGATTCTGCGAGGGCGTGATAGGATGTATCTTGTCTTTCTTTCTTATTCCTCCGTACGTGTGTGGAAATTAGGGTCAAATAACTGAATCTGTCATTACTTATCCTATTCGTGTATGGCTCGGACCAATTACCCTA
The DNA here is from genome assembly GCF_000715075.1 of Nicotiana tabacum. NCBI lineage: Eukaryota > Viridiplantae > Streptophyta > Magnoliopsida > Solanales > Solanaceae > Nicotiana > Nicotiana tabacum. The sequence continues at coordinate 64,377,613 of NC_134100.1, forward strand.
TAGTAGAATTTGGCTAGAGGTTCAAACTTCAAAGATGTCAAATTTCGCCAATGGACATGCAGCCATCTCCAAGCAAAGAAATGCTACATAAGTAGTATACAAGACCACTGAAAGGTTCATTGTGCCATATGAGGTGCTTTCCGGTAAGATGCGTAATAGAGTCCATTTGGAAAATTTATACTAGTCCACCACTACATCGATAAAGGAGTGCTATCACAAAAAGGTACTTACCTCCATGAAAACAAGAAAACAAAAATTGAGATCTTTATGGATAGAATAGATAAACATGAGAAGAATGAGTAACAAAATAGCGGCTTTAAAGTCCTCATGCACCTTGAAGATTATGGGGAACAACAAAATATTCTTAATAAAATTCCTAAAGTTGAAACTACTAAGTTTACTATTTCTGATAGTTCAAAGAATCCTTAAAGGTTTTAGTAAAATACTTACCACGTTATGAGCTATAGGATATTTCATGAAGAGGTCTATGGAACATGCAACTTTTAGACTAGAGAACATGGCGAATACATGAAATGCTACGGTACACTTAGAGATGCCAACAAGAGCACACAACTAATTTGGGAATAATTTCACTAAAGTGTTTATGAATCACTTCCTTCTTGATAGTTTATGACGTGAACTTGTCTGTTAGATCATTTAAGAAATTGATTTAGACGTTGGGTATACTTACATATAACACCAAACTTTCTTAGCTGGATACGCAAGCAACATCTTAAGTTTAGAGGCTTGTTGAAAGGCTGGTTAGTTGTTTAAACAAGATAGTAACTGCATATATGATGACTTAAACCTATTCTGTAGCAGTTGCACTAACCAGAAAGATTGTCACGATGCAATTTCCATCGTAGGCCGTGATGGCGCCCAACACCATTGTTAGGCAAGCCAACACTGATCAAACTAATGGTTTCCCGTTTAAATAAATTGCTAAGTGGATAACATTTCCTCACTTGTTAAAAAGATTTAGAAATTTGCAAATGTGACATAATTAAACGGAAGCAAACGAGTACAAATCGTAATCATGGAAACAAATCCAAAATCATAAGTCTACTAGTGTGTGTGCCAAGACCTGGTATTACAAGTATGTGGCAATCTAGTAGAATATACAAAAGAACACTAGCCTACTGTCTCAAAGAAAATAGATAGAAAAGATAAATAAAACATAAGGGAGACTCCAGCTACTGCAGAACGGCTCGGAAGGCAGCTCATCGTGAATTCTCGAGATGGGAATCAAATCTACGCACCAAACAGGTAACCAGATGCACCTGCCTCAGGTCATGCACAATTAAGTATAGAAGTGTAGCGTGAGTACATAAATAATATGTACCCAGTAAGTATCTAGTCTAACCTCGAAGAAGTAGTGACGAGGGGTCGACTCCGACACTTACTAAGGGCCAACAATATGATAATATGAAATTCTAATTAAGCATGTTATATGTAACTATAAAACTCAGAACAAGAAATAACTGAACAATTCAACACCATATTTAAGAACCCAAATTGCTTCCTTCATTTAAAATAAATAATATTTCAAATAATGAATTTATACCAATTATAAAAGGGACTTCCAGTTCTATTATCACGCACAAAATTCCACCGAGGACGTTCGGCCCAATCCAACATAAATGTAAATTGTGCACTACCGAGGGTCGAACGACACGAACCATAGATGCATCTATTAACCTGCCGAGGCTAATAGCCCGCTCACATGAGTGTAGTAGAAAGAATTAACCTGCTCGGGGAATATACTTGCGACGCGGTCAAATATAAATTATCAATAAATCATAACCCTTTCTTGATTCTTTTCAAAATAAAGACAATTCAACTTGAAGCTTTTAAATCCTTAAAGTCCTCGACTTAGTTTCATTTGATACAATTAACAAATATAATCAAATAACGATGTCCACAAAGCATGGTGTAAACCTAAAACAACCCGGACATAAACAGGAATAGTAGCTACGTACGGACTCTCGTCGCTTCGTGCGTACGTAGCCCCCACAAATAACAACACATATTAATTAAATTCACCTATGGGGTAAATTCCCTCTTACAAGGTTAGAAAAGAGACTTACCTCGTCTCAAAGCCTACTTCCCAATTTAAGAATGCGCTCAAACCTCAAAATTTGATACCAAACGACTCGAAACTAGTCAAACATTACATAAATCAATCAATCTATGCTCAAAAGTTCATATCTCTACTATTAGAGTGATTATCCAACCCAAATAGCAACATTCCTAAAATTCACCCCCGGGCCCACATACCCGGATTCCGGAATTCTTTTGAAGAAAGTTGTTTCCCATAACCTTAGGAAATATGGTTTTCACTAAGTTTCATAATCATTTCCATGGTAAAATCTCATTTTTATTAAACCCTAGGTTTTTCATCTAAACCCATGATTTCTACCGATTTTCATGTTGAAATCTACCTATAATCTATGTATTAAACTCACATTAAGGTAGGAATTACATACCCTCAATAGCTAGGTTGAAGTCTCCCTTTTTGAAGCTCTAAAATCACCCAAATATGTGAAGAATGGGAGAAAAATGCCTAGGTCCCGTATTAAATAAAGTTCACTGCCTTCAGCGATTTCCGCACCTGCAGTCATAGGGCCGCACTTACGCCCTCGCTTCTGCGGACAAAAGTTCGCTTCTGCGGAACTCCCCTGGGCCGGTTGGCGTTGCTTCTGCGGACGGGTTTTCGCTTCTGCGGAGGATGGGCTGCACCTGCGGAACCTGGGCTGCCCTTCCTTGGCCGCTTCTGCGAGGCCTGGCTCGCACCTGCGAGCTCGCACCTGTGGCTGGCCAAGCACAGGTGCGATTATGACAGACCTGATGCTTCAGCTGTTGTTCCAAATCCTCATCTTGGTCTGAGCCTCGTCCGATTCATACTCGGGGGCCCCGAGGCCCCGCCCAAATATACCAACAAGTTTGGAATCATAAAATGGACTTGTTCGATCTCTCAGAATGCCCGAAATAACATCAAAACTAAGAATCGCACCCTAAAACCAATTGAATCAAACTTAAGAACTTCAAGTTCTTCAATTTACTTCCAATGCGCCGAAACGTACTTAAACTACTCGGAATGATACCAAATTTTGCGTGCAAGTCTTAATGACATTACAGAACTATTCCCAGTCTTGGAATTCCGTTTGGACCTCGATATCACCAAAACCCGCTCCCAACCAAATTTAAAGAACTTCTAAAACCTTCAAGAACCAACTTTCACTATTAGGCACCAAAACGCTCCTGGGTCATCCAAAACCCGATCCGAACATACGCCCAAGTTTGAAATCATCATACGAACCTATTGGAACCGTCAAATTCTGATTCCGAGGTCGTCTACTCAAAATGTTGACCGAAGTCAAACTTGGTCGTTTAAGCCAACCTTAAGGAACCAAGTGTTCCGATTTCAACCTGAACCCTTCCAAATCCCGAACTAACCATCCCCGAAAATCATAAAACAGTAAAAGCATGTACGGGAAGTCTTATTTAGGGGAACGAGGTTCTAGAAATCAAAATGACCGGTCGGGTCGTTACATTCTCCACCTCTTAGACAAACGTTCGTCCTTGAACGGGTTTAGATTCATGCCTGAGGTGCTAAATAAGTGTGGATATCTGCTCTGTATGTTCTCCTCGGACTCCCAGGTTGCCTCTTCGACTGGTTGGCCCCTCCACTGAACCTTTACCGCGTAAATCCTCTTGGATCTCAATTGGCGATCTTGTCTAGCCACAATGGCAACTAGCTCCTACTCATAACCCAAGCTCTCATCTAGCTGAATAATGCTGAAGTCTCACACATGTGACAAGTCAGCGTGATACCTCCGGAGCATAGACACATGAAAAATCGGATGAACCTCTGATAGGCTGGGAGGTAAAGCAAGCTCATAAGCAACCTCCCCAACCCGCCTCAACACCTCAAATGTGCCTATAAACCTTGGGCTCAACTTGCCCTTCTTCCCAAATCTCATAATGCCCTTCATCGGCGAGACTTTCAAGAGAACCTTTTCGCCTATCATAAATGATACATCACGCGCCTTCTGATCCGCGTAACTCTTCTGTTTGGACTGTGCTGTGCGAAGTCGCTCCTGAATCAACTTTACCTTTTCCAAGGCATCCTTCACCAAATCAATACCATATAACTTAGCCTCGCCGGGCTCAAACAAATCGATGGGAGAACGACATCGCCGACCATATAAAGCCTCAAATGGAGCCATCTCAATGCTGGACAGATAACTGTTGTTGTAAGCAAACTCGCCTAAAGGCAAGAATTGATCCCACTGTCCCCCAAAGTCAATCACACATGCTCTGAGCATGTCCTCTAAGATCTGAACTGTCCGCTCTGACTGTCTGTCGGTCTGTGGATGAAACGCAATGTTGAGCTCTACATGGGTCCCCAACTCACTGTGTATGGCTCTCCAGAAATGCGAAGTGAACTGAGGGCCTCTGCCTGATATGATGGAAACAGGCACACCGTGCAATCAAACTATCTCCCCAATATAAATCTAGGCCAACCTCTCTGAAGTATAAGTAGTTGCAACTGGAATGAAGTGTACTGACATGGTCAACTTGTCAATAATGACCCAAACTGCATCGAACTTCCGCAAGGTCCGCGGCAACACAACTACGAAGTCCATAGTAATGCGTTCCCACTTCCACTCTGGTATCATCATCTGCTGGAGTAAGCCACCTGGCCTCTGGTGCTCATACTTAACCTGCTGGCAATTTAGGCACCTAGCTACGTACTTAAATATGTCTTTCTTCATCCGTCGCCACCAATAATGCTGTCTCAGGTCCCGATACATCTTCGTAGCACCTGGATGAATGGAATACCGAGAACGGTGTGCCTCCTCTAGAATCCTCTCCCTCAAGACATCGACATTAGGAACACATAGACGACCTTGGAGTCGTAGTACACCATCCTCGCCAATAGAAACCTCCTTGGCAACACCCTGTAGTACCGTCTCTCTGAGAACTGCCAAGTGCGGATCATCAAACTGTCGAGCTTTGATCTGCTCCAATAGTGAAGATTGGGCAACAACACATGAAAGAATTCGGCTGGGATCTGAAATATCCAACCTCACAAGTCTGTTAGCCAAAGACAGAATGTCCAAAGCTAGTGGCCTCTCTTCTGCTGAAATAAATGCCAAGCTACCCATACTTCCTGCCTTCCTGCTCAAGGCATCTGCGACCATGTTCGCCTTGCCCGGATGATATGGTGATGTCATAGTACTTCAGTAACTCAAGCCATCTGCGCTGCCTCAAACTGAGATCCCTTTGCTTGAACAAGTGCTGCAAACTGCGGTGATCAGTGTAAACCTCACAAGGCACCCCATATAGATAATGCCTCCAGATCTTAAGAGCATGAACAATCGCGGCCAACTCCAAATCATGCACAGGATAATTTTTCTCATGGGGCTTTAAGTGACGTGAAGCATAGGCAATAACTCGCCCCTCATGCATCAATACACAACTCAAGCCAACGCGTGAAGTGTCGTAATACACAGTATACTTCCCTGAACTGGAAGGCAACACTAGAACTGGTGCTGTAGTCAAGGCCGTCTTGAGCTTCTGAAAGCTCACCTCACAATCATCGGACCAACGGAACGGACCATCCTTCTGGGTCAATCTAGTCAAAGGTGCCGCAATGGATGAAAAGCCCTCCACAAACCGGTGATAATAACCTGCTAACCCCAGGAAATTCTTAATCTTAGCTGCCAAAGTGGGACGAGGCCAACTCTGAACTGCCTCAACCTTCTTGGGGTCCACCTTAATACCCTCGCCTGATACAACATGCCCCAAGAATTCCACTGAATCTAACCAAAACTCACACTTGGAGAACTTAGCTTACGGCTTCTATTCCCGCAAAGTCTGGAGCACTACTCTCAAATGCTGCTCATGCTCCCCCAGGCTACGTGAGTAGATCAAGATGTCATCAATGAAGACAATAACGAACGAATCAATATAAGGCCTGAACACCCTGTTCATCAAATCCATAAATGCCGCTGGGGCATTGGTCAAGTCGAAGGACATCACTAGAAACTCATAATGACCATATCTAGTACGGAAAGCAGTCTTCGGAATATCTATGTCCCGAATCTTCAACTGATGATATCCTGACCTCAAGTCGATCTTAGAGAACACCCTAACACCCTACAACTGGTCAAACAAATTATCGATACGCAGCAATGGGTACTTGTTCTTAATGGTAACTTTGTTAAACTGGCGGTAATCAATGAACATCCGCATAGTTCCATCTTTCTTCTTCACAAATAACACTAGTGCACCCCAAGGTGACACACTTGGTCTGACAAACCCCTTTGCTAACAACTCTTCAAGCTTCTCCTTCAACTCCTTCAACTCTTTCGGAGCCATACGGTACGGTGGGATAGATATAGGTTGGGTACCCGGAGCCAAGTCAATACAGAAATCAATATCACGATCTGGTGGCATGCCTGGATGGTCAGAAGGAAACACATCAGCGAACTCCCAGACTATTGGCACTGAATCAATCATCGGAGACTCTGCGGTGGTATCCCAAACATAGGCTAGATAAGCCAAACATCCCTTCTCGACCATATGTCGAGCCTTCAGAAAAGAGATAACCCGACTAGATATACTGACAGATGAACCCTTCCACTCTAATATAGGCAACTGCCATCATTGCTAAGGTAACAGTCTTGGCATGGCAATCAAGGATGGCATGATAGGGGGATAACAAGTCCATGCCTAGGATGACCTCAAAGTCGGTCATATCAAGTAATAGAAGGTCTGCTCTAGTCTCGTAACCATAGAATGTGACCATACAGGACCGATAGATCTGATCCACAACCACAAAATCGCCCACAGAAGTGGACACATAAACAGGAGTACCCAAGGACTCGCGAGCAATATCCAGGAAATGAGCAAACAAAGATGATGCATATGAATAGGTAGATCCTAGATCAAATAACATCGAAGCATCCCTACCGCAGACAGAAATAATACCTGTGTTCACGGCATCTGAGGCCACTGCATCTGGTCTGGCCGAAAAAGCATAGAATCTAGCTGGAGCGCAGGCGGGCTGGCCTCCACCTGACTGAACAATGGCCGGCTGACCTCCCCCTGCCTGGCCTCCACCTCTAGGACGACCCCTACCCATCTGTCCCCCACCTCTGGGCAGTCGGACGGTTGCTGCTGCAATCGTGGGCTGATGACCCTGTTGTACTGCCTTACCCCGAAGTCTAGGACAAAATCTCTTCATGTGACTCGGATCTCCACACTTGTAACAACCTCTCAGTATCATAGACTGCTGCCCCGAAGTCTGACCCTGATGGCCTGAATACCCACTAGAAGAACCCTGGATTGCTGGTGGGCGGTATGAACTCTCTGGCATGGCACTGAAATAGGCACTGGGAGAACCCTGATGAGCTGGTGGGCGATAAGAACTCTCTGGCATAGAACTAAAATAGGGTCGCCCTAGAGCACCCCGAGGAGGTGGTGGTGCTGGATATGTGGGCCTGCTAGGCTGGCCCCTCCCAAACTGACCTCTGCCCCTAGCCAGGTCACCTCTAAACTCTCCAGAGAAACGGGTCCTCTTGTCCTGTTGCATTTGCTCTCTACCCCTCTGGAGGTAGCCCTCAATCCTCTGAGCAATCTCCACTACAAGCTAATACTCAGTATCCATGTCAACCTCCCGAGCCATGCTAGCCCGAATATTGGGGTGCAACCCCGCAACAAATCTCCACACTCTCTCGGCGTTGGTAGGAAGATCATAAGTGTGTGGCGAGACAACTCAGAGAATCTCGCCTCATAATCGATCACTGATATTTGACCCTGCTCGAGCTGCTCGAACTGACCTCGCAACTCTTCCCTCTAAGAGGGTGGAATATACCTGTCCAAGAAACGCTATGTAAACTGGTCCCAAGTCATGGGAGGAGAACCCGCTGGTCTGCCAAGTAGATAAGACTGCGACCATCTACGGGCCCTGCCCTCCAGGTGGAAGGTAGTGAAATCCACCCTTTGGGACTCCAATATCCTCATGTTGTGCAGTTTGTCCCTGCATCGATCAATGAAGTCCTAGGGATCCTCATATCGCTCACCCCCTAAGATAGGAGGGTGTAGCCTAGTCTATTTTTCCAATAACTTCTGCGGATCGCCGTCCACAACTGGTCTAGGCTCAGGTCCAACCGCTGCAACTGGCTGGGCTCCTCCCGCGGGTAGTGTACCCGGAGTCTGATATACTGTAGCTGCATGCCCCGGAGCCTGGGCAGTAGGGGTCTGGGATCCCCCTCCCGCCTGAGATGTGGCTGGGTCTACTGGAAATAAACCAGCCTGAGTCATAGTGTCCATGAACCGTAGCATACGGCCCATGACATCCTGAAAACTCGGTGCTGACATGAAATCTATTAGGGCTGGCTCTGCGGCGGGAACTTCACCCTGCTCCTCAATGATGGGATCCTCCACTGGATCCACTGGTGGTGCTATTGGGGCAGCTCTAGAATGTCCTCGTCCCCTACCTCGGGTCGGTGCCCTCCCCCGACCTCTAGCAACGGGGGGAGCAGCTCCTCCCGGGTCTGGAATGTCTGCCATACGCGTCCTCACCATCTGTAAGAGAATGAGAGAAAGGATTTTAGTATACCATCAACTTCACGATAGGAGATGAATAAATAGTAGTTTCCTAACACCCTATAGCCTCTCGAAGATAAGTACGGACGTCTCCGCACCGATCCGCAAGACTCTACTAGGTCTGCCCATAACTTGTGAGACCTATGTGAACCTAGTGCTCTGATACCATGTTGTCACGACCCAATTTCCATCATAGGCCATGATGGCGCCCAATACCATTGTTAGGCAAGCCAGCACTGATCAAACTAATGGTTTCACGTTTAAATAAATTACTAAGTGGATTACATTTCCTCACTTGTTAAAAAAATTTAGAAATTTGCAAATGTGACATAATTAAATGGAAGCAAACGAGTATAAATCGTAATCATGTAAACAAATCCAAAATCATAAGTCTACTAGTGTGTGTGCCAAGACCTGGTGTCACAAGTATGTGGGCAATCTAGTAGAATATACAAAAGAACACTAGCCTACTGTCTGAAAGGAAATAGACAGAAAAGAGAAATAAAACATAAGGGAGACTCCAGCTGCTGCAGAACGGCTCGGAAGGAAGCTCACCGTGACGTCTCGATATGAGGATCAAATCTGCGCACCAGACTGGTAACCAGATCCACCTACCTCAGATCCTGTATAATTAAGTACAGAAGTGTAGCGTGAGTATATAAACAATATGTACCCAGTAAGTATCTAGTCTAATCTCGAAGAAGTAGTGACGAGGGGTCACCTCCGACACTTACTAAGGGCCAACAATATGATAATATGGAATTCTAATTAAGCATGTTATATTTAACAATAAAACTCAGAACAAGAAATAACTGAACAATTCAACACCATATTTAAGAACCCAAATCGCTTCCTTCATTTAAAATAAATAATATTTCAAATAATGAATTTATACCAATTATAAAAGGGACTTCCAATTCTATTATCACGCACAAAATTCCACCGAGGACGTTCGGCCCGATCCAACATAAATGTAAATTGTGCATTGCCGAGGGTCGAACGGCACGAACCATAGATGCATCTATTAACCTGCCGAGGCGAATAGCCCGCTCCCATGAGAGTAGTAGAAAGAACTACCCCGCTCGCGGAATATACTTGCGACGCGGTCAAATATAAATTATCAATAAATCATAACCCTTTCTTGATTCTTTTCAAAATAAAGACAATACATCTTGAAGTTTTTAAATCCTTAAAATCCTCGACTTAGTTTCATTTGATACAATTAACAAATATAATCAAATAACGGTATCCACAAAGCATGGTGTAAACCTAAAACAACACAGACATAAACAGGAATAGTAGCTACGTACGGACTGTCGTCACTTCGTGCGTACGTAGCCCCCACAAATAACAACACATATTAATTAAATTCACCTATGGGGTAAATTCCCTCTTACAAGGTTAGAAAAGAGATTTACCTCGTCTCAAAGCCTACTTCCTAATTTAAGAATGCGCTCAAACCTCATAATTTGATGCCAAACGACTCAAAACTAGTCAAACATTACATAAATCAATCAATCTATGCTCGAAAGTTCATATCTCTACTATTAGAGTGATTACCCAACCCAAATAGCAACATTCCTAAAATTCACCCCCGAACCTACATACCCAGATTCCGGAATTCATTTGAAGAAAGTTGTTGCCCCTAACATTAGGAACATAAATATATGGTTTTCACTAAGTTTCATAATTATTTTCATTGTAAAATCACATTTTTATTAATTTCTAGGTTTTTCATCTAAACCCATAATTTCTTCTAATTTTCATGTTGAAATCTACCCACAATCTATGTATTAAACTCACATTAAGGTAGGAATTACTTACCCTCAATAGCTAGGTTGAAGTCTCCCTTTTTGAAGCTCTAAAATCGCCCAAATGTGTGAAGAATTGGAGAAAAATGCCTAGGTCCCGTATTAAATGATGTTTACTACCTTCAGTGATTTCCGCACCTGCGGTCATAGGGCCGCACCTACGCCCTCGCTTCTGCGGACAAAAGTCCGCTTATGTGGAACTCCCTCGGGTCGGCTGGCGTCGCTTCTGCGGACTGGTTTTCGCTTTTGCGGTCCTGCTTCTGCAGAGGATAGGTCGCACCTGCGGAACCTGGGCTGCCCTTCCTTTGCCACTTCTGCGAGGCTTGGCTCACACCTGCGGCTGGCCAAGCACAGGTATGATTATGACAGACCTGATGCTTCAGCTATTGTTCCAAATCCTCATCTTGGTCCGAGCCTCGTCCGATTGACACTCGGGGGCCCCGGGGCCCCCGCCCGATCATACCAACAAGTTTGGAATCATAAAATGGACTCGCTCGAACTCTCAGAACGCCTGAAACAACATCAAAACTAAGAATCGTACCCCAAAACCAATTGAATCAAACATAAGAACTTCAAGTTCTTCAATTTACTTCCAATGTATCGAAACGTACTTAAACTACTCGGAATGATACCAAATTTTGCGTGCAAGTCTTAAATGCCATTACGAAACTATTCCCGATCTCGAAATTCCGTTTGGACCTCGATATCACCAAAACCTGCTCCCAACCAAATTTAAAGAATTTCTAAAACCTTCAAGAACTAACTTTCACTATTAGGCACCAAAACGCTCCCAGGTCATCCAAAATCTGATCCGAATATACGCCCAAGTCCAAAATCATCATACGAACCTATTGGAACCGTCAAATTCTGATTCCGAGGTCATCTACTCAAAATGTTGACCGAAGTCAAACTTGGCCTTTTAAGCCAACCTTAAGAAATCAAGTGTTCTGATTTCAACCTGAATCCTTCCAAATCCCGAACTAACCATCCCCGTAAGTCATAAAATAGTAAAAGCATGTACGGAAAGTCTTATTTAGGGGAACGGGGTTCTAGAAATTAAAATGACCGGTCGGGTCATTACAATTGAAAATATGGACATGATAGGCGTGGAAGAACTCACATAAGAAGATCGAGATTAGAATATCTTTTAGTATGGATTTTAATATGAGTCGAAGATTGAAAAATCAAGAATGTTTTGATATATTAAGCGATCCTTTTCGGGTTGCCACATATGTGAAAACTTTATAGTAGTTAGACATGTGTTTAAAACTTTTAGGATTCAAGTTAAGAGAAGGAACCCTAGCTAACCAAGTTGTACTTGATATGGTTGACTCTAACGTACAAATGGATATGGATTAATTATCTTCTTACCATACTACCCTCGATTACTATAGAAAGACTATTAGGTTTGGTGAACTTTAAAAGCTAGTTTTGTCCAAAAGGGGGATTATAGGTTTTAGAGACGAGCAAATTATATATTGTGAAAATTTAATGTTTATAGAAGAAAGTTTGTTTGGATCTCATAGATACGGTAAGTGGCACAAGAGAAGAAATATTTAGTTTGAGAAAAAAAAATAAGTATCATAATGAGAGATTCTCTAATATATTCCTAAGGATTTACTAGGACTACCTCCAATTTGAGAAATAGACTTTGGTATTGAGCTGACACCTGGAACGCAAACTATATCATATGGCACCAATAGAGTTGAGAGAGCTAATTGAATAATTGAGAAATCTACTGGATACAGGTTTTATCATACCAAGTATTGCGCCATTGGGTACACCAATATTATTTGAAAAAAAAGGGATGAGTCTTTAAGAATGTGGACCAACAACAGATAATTAAATAAGATAACAATACACAAAAAATATCCCTTGTCTTGTATAGATAACTTGTTTTATCAGTTACAAGGAGCCATTGATCTTTAGTCTGGTTATTATCAGCTTAGAATAAGAAAGGACGATATTTTGGTGTTGCCTCTAGTACTCGGTACAAACATTATGAGTTACCTGTGATGTCCTTTAGATTGGACAATGCTCCAATTGCATTGATGTATATAATGAATATGGTGTCAAAAGTTATTTTTTGGAAAAAGAAAATGCATAGTTTTTACTTACTATATTCTGGTATATTCTCGTACCCGGGAAGAGCACGAGAATTACTTGAAAAATATGTCAAAGACACTGCAGGAAAATCAAATTTTTTTTCCAAGTTCTTCAATTAGCTGGACTCAATGGTATTTATAGGACACATGGTATCTAAGAATGAAAAAAAAATGGTAGATTCTAAAAAGATAGAAACAGTTCATAAATGGCTGAGACCCATTTTTCCTACAGAGTTTACATTTGGCTTGACAGGCTACTATTGGCATTTGTGTAGTATTTCTCTAAAATAGCACCACCACTCACCAAGTTAATATAGAAAATCGCTAAGTTTCAGTGGATGGAGAAATGTACAATGAGAAAACATGTTTGACAATTACACTAATATTAGCGTTATTCCAATAGTCTCTAGAGGATACACGATATTATGTGATACTTTGAGGGTAGGATTAGGATATTTTCTCATGTAAAATAGTCGTATGATAGCCTATGCTCTAAGGAAATTGAAGAACCTCAAGTCGTATTATGCCATTCATGATTTGGAGATGGTCATAGTGGTATTTTCTTTTAAGATTTAGAGACACTAATTATACAAAGAAACCTATGAGATTTATACCTAACACAAGAGCCTGAAGTACATTTAAAACCAACAGAGATATAAATATTTAGCAATGCTGATGGAGTGAACTATTGAAGATATAATTGTACTGTTTTGTATTATTCGGAAAGATAAATATTATAGCTTATGTAAAAAAATAACTATGGGTAATTTGGCGCATATAGCTCCTGTAAAGATACTTCTCGATAAAGATATGCATAGACTAGAGGGTACACTTATTAGATTTAATGTGAAAAATAAAATTCAAAGACATCATTGGCTATTGGTCAAGCCTGATGTAGAGTGCAAAAAGGCTACTCAATACGAGGATAAGCGATTGTTTAAGTACCGAGATTAGTTTCTAGCTGGTAAAAGCAAGGATATGACTGTTATAGTGAGGGTATTCTCCAACATATATGGGTTGAGACATGCTATTCGTGATAGAGCTCACAACTCTAAATACACTGTATATCTCAGGTCTATAAGATGCACCATTACTAGAAAAAAATAATTGATTGGTTGGAAAAGAAAGAAGAAAAAAAGAATTTGTTAACTTTGTTTCTAACTATTTGACATGTCAGCATGTTAAGGCAAGTACTTGCAACTCACAGGTACACTATAACAACTCAATATTCTGAAGTGAAAATACAATAGAATTGCAATACATTATATGACTCAATTACCCAAACCATTAGAGGTATGATTATATGTGGGAAAGTTGTAAATTGGCTTACAAAGTAGGCACATTTTTTGCTAGTTAAAACCTCTTATAGTGAGGTAAAATATGCATAGATATGCATGAAAAGAAAATTATCTGACTCAATAGAGCTCTATTGTCCATCCCCTCTAATAGAGGATCACATTCACTTCACAATTTGAAAACCTTTTCAAAAAATGTTGGGTACACGAGTAGATCTTAGTACTAGTTTTATCGCACGCAAATGCAAAGTCCGAATGTGCTATACAGATCTTGGAGGATATGTTGAGAGCTTGCATTCTTGAGTTTGGAGGTAGTTGGGATGCTTATCAACCTTTACCTAAATTTTCTTACAACAATAGTTTTCAGTCCAGTATTCAGATGGCACCGTATGAAGCATTATATGGTAGAGGATGACGTTCTCCTATCGGAGGGTTTGATGCTGGTGAGACTAACTTATTGGGACCCGAGTTAGTACAAGAAACTATTGACAAGGCCCAATTGATCAGACAGAGATTACTCACAGTTAAAAGCAGACAAAAATCTTATGCGGATAAGAGAAGAAGAGACTTAGTGTTTACAATTGGGGGACAAAGTGATTCTATGAGTCTCTCCTATGAAGCGCGTGATGTGATTCAAAAAAGGAGGTAAGTTGAGCCCGAGATTTATAGGTCCTTACGAGATACTTAACCGAGTGGGAGTTATGGCATATCGTTTGAAACTTCCTACTGAATTATCTTTTGTTCATCCAGTGTTTCATGTCTCTATGCTTAGAAAATGTATATCGAACTCCTCTCAAGTGCTTGAAGCACCGACTATACCGCTTTATGAGAAGTTATCTTACGAGGAGGAGACGAGAGCTATTATTGATAGACGAGTAACAAATCTACGGTCAAAAGCGATTGTATTAGTTAAAGTCTTATGGATAAATCATACCGTTGAAGAAGCTACTTGGGAAGTGGAACATGCTATGCGAGTCAAGTATCATCATTTAATTCAGTATACATGTACGTACTTGAGTTAAATTTGGAGATCAAATTTCATAAGGTTGGGAGAATGTAATACCTCACATTTAAATAAGGGTAGTTAAGTAATTGACTCAAAAAAAAAGAAAAAAAAAAGAAAATACAATTAAGTGGGCTGAGACCCACCAGGAAATAGGTTACGAGAGTCAATCAAAAGAAGGGATTGAAACTTTGACTGCAACTAAAACAAAAACAATGAGGGATTTTGGAGAGGAGTTCTAAAGTTTTCTATTAGCAATGTTGGGCAGCAACTAATTAGAAGCAAGGTGAAATCTTTCATCAATTGTATTTTAGAAGAAACCACAGAGCCTTGGATGCACTCATATCAGCAAGGAACCTTGGAGAGCAAGAAATTAAAAGCCACACAGTATTACTTGAGAGCTCTAAACACTCTTGAGTATTGCGGGTACCATTTAAAACTCTTTATTTTAGTTATGTGGACAGATTCATTAATAACTTTTTTTCTAAAATTTAAGCAAGTTATATAGATTGTGAATAGCTTATTTAAATACCACAAAGAGACAGAGTTACTAGTGTATATTTGAGTGAATAATTTATTGAAGAAACTATCTTGATAGAGATATGGTGCAATTAATTACTTAAGCAAGTTTTAAAATTTTCAAAAGCAATTTGGAACAATATATTTTCTATGGTAACTTGCCTTACTCTCAGAATATACATATGACTTAAAGGAATGCGAAGAAGGTATAAAAATACGTTCACGTGATCTGGACAAATTCAACTTGACAAATTGATATTCAAACATGAAACTTCGAGAGTTGGGTATTTTATATTAGTTACAAATTAGCCTAAACAAAAAAGTTAATTTGAGAACGATATGATATGATTATAGATTGATTGAAGAAAGGCGCACATATTGCTCGAGGAGACGTGTTTGGTATTTCAGTACGAGTACTGTGAGTAGTAATCTTACCGTAATTTATTTTTTCATAACCTGCATGGTTTATACATTATTTTGAAATAAAATGTATTACCGAATGTTTAAAATTTTATGTGGGACAAGTCTCTTACTTGATATGGTACTGGATAGTTTACTTGAGATGTTTACAGTTATTTAAAATATTTTCACTGTTACTAGATATGTTTTACTATTACTAGAGATATGATTACCGTTACCAAATTTGGATTACATGAGTTGATAAAAATTGAAATGCCCTATACTATTTTGAAAATGCTTCCATGTGAAGATTTACTGTTTACAAAGAAAAGTATTGTAAGGCCCCGTAAAATTTTGCAAAAGAAAATAATATTTTGTGGTACCAAATTGGTTTTACGTGTTGAGTATTATAGAAATTCTTCACGGCGAGCTTGCGAGCAGCGACTCGAACTTTTTAGGTTGAATAATGTACCGAAAAGTAAAGAAAAATATTTGGAAGAAAAATGCATTTCTGCGGTCCATTATGCGACCGCATAATCACTCTGTGGGCCACATAATGGCCGCAGAAGTGAGGCAGGAGAGAGCCAGTTTGGATGCAATTCTGTGGTCGACTATGCAACCGCATAACTATTCTGCGGTTCATTGTGCGACCACAGAACAGGTCTGCGGGCCGCATAGTGACCGCAGACACAGACAGATGTTTGCCAGTATTGGACACCGATTATGCGACCGATATACGGTTTGCATATCGATTATGAAATCGCATATGCGATCGCAGACCTTGTTCCGGAGCCCCATTTTTGGGTTTTTAAAACTCGACCCTACTTCGTTAAATACACGTTTTGGGCCATTTTTGAGCTATAATCTGACATTTTAGAGTAAGAGAGAGTGCTCTAGAGTGAGAAGGTGTTCTTCAATAATTGTTCTTCAATTATTGCTCAAGTTTTGGAATATTAAGAAGGGAAACTCACTAGATCTTCATCCTAGAGGTAAGATTCTACACCCTAATCCCTAATTTCGAAATTATCTAAAAATGGGTAATTAGTAAGATAATTTTTGGGCATGAGAGTTATTTATTTTACATGCATGTGATATCAAGGGGTGTAGGAAGATTGTTGAACTAAGCATAGTAAAGATTGAGTTGTGGGATGATGGAATTCTTCATAAAAGGACCTTGAAACCTTATGCACACCTAATGTTTGATAAAATGCTCAAATGAGCTAGAACCATGATCATCTTCCTAATTTTGGTTCAACTTGTTATATTTCTAAAATAGATTGATGTTGCTAAGAATTGCGGAACATTTAGAGTGTAAGGAAGCTCAAGTGAGATATGTTGGCTAAACCCTTCTTTAAGAATTTGAATTCCCATTATCCTTGTAAGTTCCAAGATGTTGATTACAAATCGAGTATTCTGATAAGTTTTGTGATAAAGATATATATTCAATTCGTGCTTCAAATGCTCTTATCATATTGCATTATAAATTGAAGATGTGTTCCAAACCATGGATTGTGTATCCACATGTTATAATTTCAAGTCGTGATTTATGTGAAAGTAATTATGCCAAGTTGTGTAAAGATTGTGATTGTGATACACCTCCACCCGCATATATTGGGGTGAGGCAGCATGACGGCTTTGTGTAGGGATTATGGTATTGTGGGACTGCACCTCTACCCGCATATATTGGGGTGAGGCGGCATGACCACTTTGTGTAGGGATTATGGTATTGTGGGACTTCACCTCCACTCGCATACATTGGGGTGAGGCGGTACGACCGCTTTGTGTATAGTTTTGGTATGGTTGTTGCACCACCACCCACATATATATATTGGGGTGAGGCGGCATAGCCGCTTTGTGTTGGTATTGGTATCGTTGATGCATTTTCACCCGCATACATTGGGGTGAGGCGGCATAGCCGTTTTGTGTAGGTTCTTGGTATTGTGGTTATACCTCCACCCGCATACATTGGGGTGAGGTGGCAGGGCCGCTTGAGTAGAGTTGGGGTATTATACTTACACCTCCATATGCATACATTGGGTGAGGCGGCGGGGCCGCTTTGTGTAAAGATGGTTACAGAGGATCTCATCTTAAATCCTATAAATGTTATTGACAGCTCTTAATAAGCTTTCTCTGGTTTAAACGGTTATTTATACTATTCTATTGTCTCCCTGATTCATCACATTCATATTGTATTTCTGAATTCTTAAATTGGTGTTTGGTTTTCATACTAGTACTATTCGACGGTACTAACGTCCCTTTTGTCGGGGGCGCTGCATCTTTAAATGGATGCAGGTGGTTCCACAGCAGGAGATATTGATCAGTGATAGCAGTACACCTTCTTCCCAGCTGACTTGGTGAGCCCCACTTCATCCCGGGGTCATGTATCTTTTGTTCTTTGTGTGTTCTATTTGAGGTATAGCCGGGTCCTTGTTGCTGGCATTATCATTGTACTCTTCTTTATCTAGAGGCTCCGTAAACATAGTGTGGGTTGTGTATTGGTGCTGGAAAAGATAAACTATGTTATGTTGTGGTTGTATTACTTGTCCCATTTGAGACTTTAAAATGATGAAAACTATTGGTAATGAATTGGTATTGTAGACATGATCACGTTTCTGTCTAATTAATAAAAATATATATTATCTTCATTCGTGGATGAGTTTGGGTAGAAGAAAATCTAACAGGCTTGCTCGGTCGGGTTCACTCGGTTGAGCGTCGGTCGCGCTCCTTGGTTTTGGGGCGTGACAAGTATGAATGGGAGGAGACTTTGAAGGATCCCGTAGCTAATGGCGGGTTCGTTAGACCTGGTGTACCTTGTATTTACTGATTACCGAGTACAGTTAGAGCCCTCGCTAGTAGGAAGGTAGAACTAGCATACAGTTACAGTTTTCCCTCGAGTAGGGACCTACAGTTATATTTGACTCCTCTTACAAAGGGGTCCACGCAGTGATACAGATTACATGATTTTTTTTTCTGGAAATCTCCCAAATATAAAAATTTTCTATGACACAGTATTTACCGAGCTTATTACTGAATTGTTAAATTGATTTTGTTATAGGAAACACATGATGAGACTGATTATTATTACCGTTTTAAAAAGGGCATTTTATTTTGTGATTATTATACAAGCATGTTTTCTGACTTGTCCCCAATAAAAATGGTTGTGGTTAAGTATTATTACTCACTAAGCTAGCGACTCGTTAATTATTTTTACAGAGACAGCAGTTGACGCTGGCAAGGATTTCGTTAATTAGAGCACACAAGTTGATAGTTCTTGGTGAGCCTCGCACTTGTTCGCGTGGGCGGAGATTTTATTTATTGTTATGGTCTTTTCTTTGAACTCTTAGAGTCGCTCCATAGTCATTCTTTTAGTGTCATGAGTATTCGTTTGTTATTATAGACTTATGTTGGGTATCGCTCTTTATTATTAAAGTTGGAGATAAATTAGTATTTCTAGCTCTAAGTGGGTAGACTATTAAGGGTAGATATTTGTTTGGGTTAATTGATAAAGCTATTGTTGTTTGGATTGATATTAGGATATTTGGTTTTTGATTTTGAGACTGAGAAATTTTAGGAATAGTCCAAAAACAGGGAAAACTCTGTCCGATTTTCTGTAAAATATCGATGAGGTTTACTAGGGGGCACTTGCTCCTAAGTGCCGGTCGTGATCCTAAACTGAGTCGTGACAGAACTTTTCAACTTCCAAAACTTGTGCCGAAACAATTCAAATCAACTTGGAAGGAGCCCAAATTTTGCACACAAGTCCCAAATGACATAACGAAGCTATTCTAATTCCCGGAACCACAATCCGAATCCGATTACCTGAAAATCAACTTCCGGTCAAACTTATGAACTTTTCAATTTTTTGAAATTTCTAACTTTCGCCAATTAGCGCTGAATCCTTCTAGAAATATCCAATTGCAAATCCAGACATACGTCCGGGTCCAAAATCACCATCCTGACCTAATGGAACTATCAAAACTCCATTCCGGAGTCAAATTCACAAAAGTAAAACTTGGTCAACTCTTTCAACTTAAAGCTTAAATCATGAAATTCATTCTTCCAAATCTATTTCGAATAACCTGAAAATCAAAACCGATGATTCACATAAGTCATAATACATCATACAGAGTTACTCATGCTCTCAAACTACCGAACGAAGTGCAAATGCTCAACACGATCGATCGGGTCATTACACTGTTTTGCTTGGCAAAGATGGTTGCTTTGCACTTCACTTGTGTCTAATCTTTCCTGTTTTGCTTGGCTAACATACCAAGGTTTCCTTCCCTCCCTAAAGGCACCTAAGGATAACTGCATTGACTAAGTATTATGTATATAGCTTCCAAATTCCACCAAGGCCAAGTTCAGCAAAATCAGGAACATTTTGTAGAAAGAATAAGAAGAGCAAAAAAATAAGCGAAGAAACAATTGTAGTAAGAGAAGCGAAATAATAAAGGGAGAAATGCTAAAAAGTTCTAGGATGTTGTTAGTTTAAAAACTAAGAACGATTACAACTGAACCAATATCTAAAAATATGTATCAAACGGATCTCAAGTGCATGTCTAATTTAATGAGATATGTCATTTTTCAAATGCAAAGGCCAAGATTAACTCAAGCCTTAAACTATGGTTAAAACTAATTATTCCTATAATTTAGTCTTTCCTTAAATGTAAAATCCTTAATTTACAGGGATAGTGGGATACGGTACCAACAAATCAAATCCTTTCATGAATTTTTTATTTTTATTATTCTTTCATGAATCAAATCTCCAAATTGTTAAACTTTTTTCTCCCCAAATTTTAAATTCCTTGAAATGAGATATTATTTTCATAGGCATCATAACTTTTTTATTTTCACAGGGACAATTTAATTTATGTTCTTCCACCTTTTTTGTTTCTTAGAAACCAAATAAATATAATTTTTTCTGTAGTAGGCAATTGGTTGCATTGATAAAAAAATTTGATTGAAGTTAATGTGAAGAAGAAATAACGAAAAGGCAAATTGTTGTTTGAGGAGAGGAAACTTGAATACAAAAATGCTTCGATGAGGTTAAACATTGAATCATATTACATATCTAGATGAAAAAGACAGTTTCTCTATGATTGCTTAAAGGAACTAACAACATCATACCAATTAAAAATGGTCAACATTATAATTCATAATAGCAAGCTGGTACTAAATTGTTGCAATATCACGACCCAATTTAGGATCATTACCGGTACTTAGGAGCAAGTACCCTAAGTAAGCCTCATCAATATTTTACAAAAAATCGAACAAAGTTTCCCCTATTTAGGACCATCCAAAATAAACCTAACTTAAAATCAACAACACAATCAACCAATATCAAGCATTGAGAATACTTGTTTAAATCATGAAATGAAACATCCTGCAATTAGTAAAAGAGACAAAAATAGACATATTGGGATGAGTAGCATTGCTTATTAGAAAATAAATAAATATGAGAAACATCATAAGCTTTGCTCACTGACTCTTAAGAGTTGAGTCAAACTTTCATGGGATGATCCTTGAGACAACTGTGAAGGGCACCATGGAGGAAAACTTCCTTCTGCCAATTCCTATTATTTAACGAATAAAATAAATTTTTATGTAACAATAAATGAGAAAAAAAATTAGATTTCGCGAGATACCATAGTCATTGATGCATATGGACGTGAAAAATGAATCTCCTGAACATAGTCTGCGTGCTAATTAGTTTGGCGTTGACGAGATTTTGGAAATGAAGTCTGATAAGTCAATTTCATATGCTTGTGCCATTTTTATCGTTCTTTGTGATGGCAACAGATGAACTAAAGATGGAGGAACAGGAGGATGGTTATGTTTCTCTTCGAATGAAGTGATGCGAAACCTCCCATTTGATTGACGACTAACAATAACATGAGGCAAGGAATCGGTTCTAGTTTCCTTCCTATGTTTTTTTAACAGTAGGATCTCGTTTGTCTTTACCTCTGTAACCTTCTTTATAACATGTTAATTTTCTTGAAGTCACATACCCGTGTGCTCTGTTTTTGTTTGCATATTCTTTTCTAACACTAAAACCAATTGCAGCTGTGTATTCATTGTAACAATCATATGCATGCTCATCGGAATCAAATTCCATGGCAAATTTTATTGGCATGTTACATCCACTTTGAGAGTCACTAGATATCTCCATAAATCTACATTATAAAAAATATGAATCTGACAAATAATCTATATTCATAAATTTTGGAAAAACATAAAAAAAAGTCTCAAATAATGAATTACAAGACATGGGGTCATCTGCAATCTTATTCATAACATTTAGCTTTTTTGAACTTTTTCACTTCAAAATTATGATTGGCGTCTATACAAGGTTGAATAGAGTCTAATTTTCAAGTGATAAATATAGAGCAAACTGCTATCATGTTGCCTTTTGTGTTTGAAAGTAGGCATAGCCACTAGGAAGAAACACGTTCTTCTCGATCAACATTTTGTGAAACAGTTTTTAATCTTAATTATTCAACTTGCTATATGTGTTTAAGGAAATTGTTAAATATTGATTTCATACTTTATTCTCAAAAAGTTTAGTTGAGACATTTTATCAAACATATCGTAGACATTTTTTAACATGAGCAATTCGACACTATAAAAATCACAACAAATTTAATTTAACACTACAAAAATGACAAGAGGTGTAAGATTGAAGAAGAACCTATTTTGTTGTCGTCGCTCTTTACCCAGAATAATATTTTGGTCAACAACTGATTTCATTTTTCTCCTTGTAATTTTGTATTGTTGTTGTAGTACTAGTAGTTTGTAAATGGTTTAATCTTTTGTTTTTCTTCATTCTTGCGCCAAAGATTCCTTTCCATTGATAAAAAAAATATTTTCCCAATCGAAATAAAATTCCCAGCAAGATTTTCGGATAGTTGATTTCTCTTTCTAATTTTGATACTAACCTAGCAAGAGAATGTAGTTTAATCATGCTTTAGTCTAAATAAATTTTGGCCCTCGGATCCGAAAGATGACAGATATCATTAAATTAGACATGCACTTATGAAAATGGAGAGATATTGTACAGGAGTTGAGCCAAATCCGTATCAAACAGGATTGCGAAAGATATAATAGCATCACAAATTTTCTCGCTTAGACTGAGTTCTTCCTTGTACTTTATGGCATTTATGGTTATGTCGCAACAACATTGTGTTCTAAAATACGAATTACTATTTTTGAGAACTGGTTATTAATAAAGCCATTGAATTAAAGCTCCGATTGGTTGCAGATTAGGTGAATCAACGTGATCACTGAATCCATCAAGTGAGAATTGGGGAAGTAATTAGAGATAGCATTGGTAATTGAATTATTGGCTACAACAAAAGCATACTAGTTATTGTGAATGTATACTTGAATTACGAGCTATATACACAGGCTGAAAAATTGCTTTACAATTTCAACTTGATAATTAAAATTGATTTAGAAATAGCCATAAATATGATATTAAATA
Organism: Nicotiana tabacum; assembly: GCF_000715075.1. Taxonomy (NCBI): domain Eukaryota; kingdom Viridiplantae; phylum Streptophyta; class Magnoliopsida; order Solanales; family Solanaceae; genus Nicotiana; species Nicotiana tabacum. Next base: position 64,400,844 of record NC_134100.1, read on the forward strand.
AGAGGGATTTCTATTACCATCTTGTTGCTAATTGAGGCCAATAATGCATAACTTGGGCCAACCGCGACAGAAGCATTCTTATAGAAAAGAAAGTAGAGTTGCGAATGACCTGACAAAAAAAATGGAAGTCACATTTATGTTACTAATAAGTTAAGGATATATCATTGTCCCCACTTTTTGTACTGATTTCCTTTTTGAATAATTGTATGAGAACTTCTTATCCCAGAAAAGTTAAGTAAATTTCTAGGGAAAAGACATAATTTATCCATCAAGTTTGTCTCGAAAAGTTAGTTATACACTTTAACATTAATGAACACCAAAATACTTACTAAGAGAGAACCCAATTTCTATTATCATAGTTTTTTATCCAATACCCATATTCCATTAATTTGTAGTTCTTTCATATGGAATCCATGAGCATGTCGAGTTCGAACAGAATCAAATAGCTCCATGCGTGCCTCACGGGTTTAGGCTACAACATTACTTGGCAACAAAGCTTATTATTGTTTATTGTATTTGTATTGAATTATTCAATGCACATCACCTGTTTGATAGAATTAGTGTGAAATTGTTTTTTCTTTCTTTTGATTCGTGGATATGCTTGGAATCGATCTTACAATGTTGCAATTTCTTTTATTATTAAATGCTTGATTATTCACTACCATGAGCACCACAACCAATCCTTTATTCATAAGAAAATAGACAATGTTAACAGAAATTGTCTGAAGAGTATAGCAGGTCATTTGTGGTCTATATAATTGGAATGACATGAAAGGAAAAAGGATACAAGATGTTGCTTCTCGGTACTTTAGTTGATACGTGCAAGAGATCAGTAGTTGTCACTAGTGGGTTAGAAACTTACTGGGATATGCATGAGTGGAAGTTAGAGAGTCACTAGAAACTTATAGAATGCTTACTAGCACGAGTGGAAATTAGAGAGGAACTTATAGAAACTTACTACCTGTTTTTGCAAAATATAGGAACGGTTTGGGTGACTATTGGCAGGCCATTGAGACTTCATATTCTATGTCAGGTCAGATTTTCTTATACAGCATAAGATATCATACAAATATATCATCTGGAAGGTTTTCTATAATGACTCGGTCGGTCGTTTTATGTATTTGAGCCTCGTTCTCCCTATTTGATGCTTTTTGCATGTGCATTTGTCGTTTGACGACTTGCTGGGTGTAACGATCCGGCAGGTCATTTTATGTATTTGAGTCCCGTTTCCCCATTTTTTTAAAGCAAATATACCACTGGGGTTGGACCCTAGTGGCTAATTTATATTAAAAGTAAAAACCAAAATTTTCAAATAGCAAAGTCTGTCGTTCTAAATCTATGAAAGTATTAAGAATTAACTATTACAAAAATTAATTTGAAGCATGATGTGTTGTGCGCATCCATAAGCCTTTAGCAAAACTTCAAAGTTGCACCTTCAAACGCTCTCACCAGGCGTCTTGTTTTGCGTTCCCAAGGAGTAGGCAAATGAGATTCTTCAACGACCATCGTCAAATTCTGTATTTAGATTAACGATTGTCCATACTTTGTTTTTGAGTTTAGTCCTTGCTAGTGGTGTGTAACTTGATGGCTATCTGTCAGTAGCATCAGCCAGCATGCTTCTTTTTTGGAACCTTCTTCCATCGATTGCTTAATGATCCCACTAAAAACCAACTAAACGCTGATGCCTTCCAGAATTTCAATCGCTGGACCAACAGTGTACAGGTAAAAAGCAGCAAAGTGGCATGAGCATTTAGCTGCATCGATCATTAATTTGGAGCTTTTCTCTTGGCAATCCTAATCCTTAGATTAGGAGTTTTGACTTATCAAGGTTGAGTATCCTCCTCCGTGCACTTGACAAGTTAGTGAATGAGTTAAATGTAATTGTACCTGCAAAAGAGAAAGCTATGTTAGCAAAATAATCCGCCAGTCTGTTTCCCTCCCTTAGAACATGTTGAAAGAGTACATTGAATTTCTCCTTTATTCTTTTGATCCTATTCACCTCATTTCCTATATACTATGAAGTTTCCCATTCTCCCTCTATGGTTCTCTTCATTACCAATGAATCTATCTCTATGATCAAAGGGTACAGCTGCTGGTTAACACAAAAAAGTCAACCCTTGTACGATTGCTTTTGCTTCTGCCACAATATTAGTAATCTCTCCTATCCTCTCTGCCTTAGCATGTACCAAATCTCCACTGTTGTTCCTCACACAAAAACCGTAAGAGCTTGGTCCTGGATTGCCTTTTGAGGCACCATCAGTGTTACATTTGAACCATCTTTCGTAAGGTGGCTCCCATGTTATTCTCTTTGTCATAACATAAGGTCTGTATCCTTCAAAATATCTGATCATGTCTGGCCAGAGTAAAGGGATATGTGGCATCCAAGGATACCTAATCTTAGCTAGATTATGTAGTGTCTAGTTAACTTCATGAATCACCCTGTTGCATGAAACTGTACCTCCATACTTTTTAGTATTTCTCCTCTTCTAAATTTCCCAAGTGATCACTACAGGGGCTGCCTGGTATAAGGGCTTCAGTTTGCGACACATTCAAAATTCCACCAAGCTCGATTATACCTGATGCATGTACAAATGTCTTCCACACTCTATTTGTTATAGGATTTAGTAAGAATAGGTGCTGATAGGAATCCTCTTGGGGTTGATCACAGCATCAACATTTTGATACTACCATATAACCATTCCTTCTCCACAAGTCATCAGTAGGTATTTTGCCTTTCCATAATCTCCATAAAAAGAAAGATATTTTAAATGGCAATCCCTTTGTCCATAGCAGCTTATATTCAGCATTTACATGTGTCATATGCCTCAAAATTTCCCAGGCAGTGGTTACTAAGAATCTGCCTGTTGTTGTAGCCATCCATTTTGGTGTGTCCCAATAGTCATCACTGTTCTCATAGTACACCTCCTGTCTTATATGTTCTGCAATTTCTGTTGGAAAAGATTGTTCCACCAGTTGGTCATTTCAGGCATTTTCCTCTCTCAATTCAGCTACTTCTTGAAGTTCTTCATTAATATGAAACTTTGGAGGTATGACATGATACAATGCACCTAAACCAGTCCAATTCTCATGCCATATGTTTGAAGATCCACTCTTCAGCTCCCATAATAGTTCATGTCCTACTTCTTCCCTTGCCTCTAACATTTTTTTCCAAACATGTGATCTTTGTTTAAATTGAACCACTGTAGGAATTTCTTTCTTGCAACACTTATTCCACGTGAAATTGGCCCATAGTGATTTAGTAGTCCTGAAGTTCCACCACAGTTTTGCAAATAATGCTTTTGCAGTTTCAACAAGAGACCTAAACCTCACTCCACCTTCATCCTTTGGCAAACATAAGTTTTGCCATTTTGTCCAGTGTCTACTTCTTCCTTCATCCTTGTTTCTCCAGAAAAACCTTGCAAATATCTTATGTAAGTGTTGTAGTACATTGGCAGGTGGATCAAGTATTGGCAAAATGTGAAATGGCATGCTTTGAAGCACACTGGAAATCAAAGTAGCTTTGCCTCCATAAGATAAGAGCTTACCCTTCCATGAATGTAGTTTAGCCTTCACCTTCTGTGTAAGTTCATTGTAGTACTCCTTTCTTCTTCTTGTATAAAAAATGGGACAACCCAAATAAGTAAAAGAAAATTCACCCTTTGAGATGCCAGTTATGTCTGTTACTGTATTGATTAATGTTGCAGCAGTGTTTGAGTGTACATAGAATGAGCACTTTTCTTTGTTAATTAGTTGCCCAGATATATGCTCATACTTAGCCAAAACCTCAACTATCTTCTGTAAGAAGTATTGATCAGGAGAAGCAAAAATGATAGTGTCATCAACATAGGCTAGGTGGTTCAATAGATCAGTCCACTTTGGCATGCTATAACCCTTGAATAGTTTGTCTTCAAAAAGCTTATTCAAAGATCTGGACGGTAGCTCTGTTGAGAGAATGAATAGGGCTGGTGATAAAGGGTCCCCTTGTTTAACACCTCTTGTTGAGTGAAAGAAATGTGATGCTTGACTATTAATCAGAACTAAGTACTAGTTATTAGCAATTAGATTCCATATCATATTGATGAAGCATTCTACAAATCCAATCTTCCTCAGCACATACATTAGGTATTTCTATGAAACCCTATCATATGCCTTTGCCATGTCAAGTTTGATCACTACATTGTCAGGTTTACCCCTTAATCTTATGTTAGTGACAATCTCCTGAGTTAACAAAATATTCTCAAAAATACTTCTTCCCTTGACAAATCCTGATTGATTCGTAGAGATCAATGTAGGCAGAGTCTTTTCCAACCTATCATGAAGTACTCTAGAGAAGACCTTGTTTATAGAATTACTCAAACGTATTGGTCTGAGATCTGAGAAAGTTTGGACCATTAATTTATTTGGCAACAAAACAAGGTTTGTGTGTTTTATAACCTTTGGTAAAAGTCTTCCTACATAGAACTGTTTCACCATGTTATGTATATCTTTACCTATAATCTCCTAGCATGTATGAAAGAATATGCCAGTGAATCCATCCGGGCCACTTGCACTCTCACCACTCAATGCAAAAATAGTTGCCTTTACCTCTTCTCTTGTAGGAGTTGTACATAGCTCTATGTTTTGTTCAGCAGATACCATAGTAGGGACATTGTTCAGTAGTTCAAAACTTGTAGGCTCAGCTTCTTGTGTGAATTGTCTCTGGAAGAAGTCAACTGCAGCCTCAGCCATGAGATGTTGTGACTCTATCTATGCACCATTATTATTTTGTATTCTCTTCAGTTGTAGCTTCTGTCTTTTGCCATTGACAAGGTTATGAAAAAATCCAGTATTTTTGTTCCCTTCTACAAACCATGTCATACCTGCTTTTTGTTTCCAATACTGCTCCTCAATGCTCAGGTACTTCTTCAGTTCAGCTTGGGCTTTCTAAGGTACTATTCTATTCTCCACTGTTGGCTCTTCTTCAAAACACATATGCTTCACTCTAACCACATCTTCTCTAATAGCCAGTTGCTTAAAATATCTCCATAAGTGAGCTTGCTCCATTTAGATAGTTCAATCTTAGTCCTCTTTAGTTTCTACTTGAACATTAAGAAAGGATCACCAGTGAAGTCAGCCATCCAATGTTTTCTAACCACCTCCATGAAAGAGTCATTTTCTGTCCAGAAGTTGAGGAATTTGAATGGTTTTAAAAATTTCAAAACTTGATCACCACAACTCATCAGTAGTGGGGCATGGTCTGGCCCTGTTTTATTGAGATGCTCCACTTCTATATTAGGGAATATTGTCTGGAAAGGTAGGTTCACAAATATTCTGTCCAATTGTTTGAAAATGCATTCTGCATTTGACCTCTCATTCCAACAAGTGAAGGGGTTGCCTTTATATCCAAGATCAAACAATCCACATGAGTTAACACAAGAAAAAAAGTCTTCATATTCTGGAGGGTATACAGGAAGTCCTCCTATCTTCTCCTCTTCACTAAGAACCACATTAAAATCTCCTCCAACTACCCAATGCAGTTCCATGTCACTGGCAAGATAATATAGATTATCCCACAATTCTAATATTTCTAGTGATGTGCATTTTGCATATACAAAAGTCATCATAACGTATTTCCCAATATCCTGATGATACACCTTGATGGTTATCTATTGTTCAGTATCAATCACCAACTCCCATTCCACCACAACATCAAAGAATAACCAAATTTTCCCATTGACATTTGATATTGCATCTTCCATACCTAACCTCCTCTTGTAGTTCTGAATATACCTTGGCTTTTAAAATGGCTCCATAAGTGCAACAATGAAAAAGACATGTTCCTTTTGCATGTTGATGACTCTCTGATATGCTCATTGAGTCTTAACAGACTTTATGTTCCATATTAATATTTTAATCATCATTTAGTCATTGAGGCTGCCCTCTTGGGAAAAAATCTTGTTGGCTGTAGAGCTTCTTTATTCTGTTGTTTCATACCTTTCTTAGCACTTCTAGATGAAACTCTAGGTGATAGATCTCCTTCTCTTGCAACAGCTTTAAAGTTCCCATCAGTATACTCACCATCACCCTTATCTTCTTGTTGTTGTTGTTCCACCATTGCATTGTGAATTTCCACAGGCAATACCTTGTGTGTAATTATATCATGTAACACCTGCTCTGGAGATTTTAATGATACATTGATCTATATTGGTACTGGATATCCAGTAGCTGAAGCACATGCTATGGGCATTGTCTCAATTGTACCTGATTCCCTTGGTACTATAGCTTGATCAATATCATCATGATCCCTCATTGTTTCCTCCTTTAACACCTTAGAAGTCATCTCCATAACTCCCATATTTCTTCTCTCACTTGAAGATTGTATGTGGAACCCATCTTAGGAATTTCTGTGGTTGTCTGCACCTCAGTCTCGAGCTCAGTGCTCCATAGTCCCTACATTTTCCTGTAATATCATGAGTTGTTGATCCTCTCTATCTAAGTCCTCACTGTTGTAGTCATATTCTTCATTTTGAGTCCGATTATGCCTGGGATCATCTTCCTCTAGCCCAGAGAGAGAGAACTTGTTGAACTGGCAATGTTCTGGATAAAGTGTGAGTGATTCAAAGTCTTTTTTTCCTGCTTCCTGCTGCATAGACGATGGTGAGATCTGATCCATGGTAGCTATTGCTGATGGTACTACTAATGTTCCAGTTCTTGTTTCTTTTGCATAAGGTGAAGTTGTAGCTTGGAGGCTTTCTGCAGTTCCAGCAATTACTCCATGTTCGTGAGATCTCAATAAAGGTGTTACTTGTGGCTCTACTACTTGAGGGTGAGGTGAGGGTGTAAGCTGTGACATTATATCAGCTTCTTTATCTGGTGATGCTACTTATTTGGTATTGTTCCTAGATTCTTTTGTGTCAATCTAGTAGTTGCTGCATTTTATTCAAATCTGCCGTTTTCCTTTGTCTTGTCAATTATTTCCTTTTCTTTTGGCTGGGATTAGATTTGGACTTGGTTGTGAGTGGTTGTGTTCCTATGGATTCATTCTCTCGATTAATAATTGTCATATGAACCTTCTCATGACTACTGGGGATCTGTAGTACGGAGTTACCGGATGTCATTACAGTATCATGTATCACTGGGGGACCTCCAATTCCTTTGGTTCCCCATCTCTTACTGATGAGGGTTCACCCTGATCAGCCAACTTCCCTCTTTGGGTTTGCCATTGTTCCTTGGAATGGTTATTCCTTGCTGCTTGTCGTGTTGCTATTTTCCAATGATGTCCTTCAGTGTGGTCCTTGCTTTTGTTCTATGTGACTTGCATTTGCTTCTGATTTCTATCCTTGTCCTGCATCTACCCTGTTTGTATCTGTGGTTGGTGCATGTCTATGCTCCCGGAATTGTTGTGGAGTTTCTAAGTATCTTTGTGAATTGCTGTTTTAGCAACATCATTTTTCTTTCTATCTTGTTTGCAGTGTAGGCAGTAAGTTGGAAGATCCTCATACTCTACTTCAAGCCATTGACTATCGCCATTCTCATCTTGTTCTTCATCAAAACCAAGCCAAACATGATGCGATCTTTACAACAACAACCCATTATAATCCCACAAGTGGGGTCTGGGAAGGGTAGAGTGTACGCAGACCTTACCCCTACCCCAAGAGGGATAGAGAGGTTGTTTTCGAAAGACCCTCGGCTCGAGAAGAAGAAAAATAAACAATAGACAATAGGTTAGTGACAACAATAGAAGATGAAAAATATTAACAGCATCGTAAGAAGTAGAAAAATAGATGTAATTAATGCGATCTTTGTTTTGATAAATCAATTTGTACCCTTACCTTTGCAACACTACCCCTAGTCTTCTGCATTGAGGCAAGATGAAGATGCAGGACCTTACCAACTGGTGATAGCAACACTGTGAGGATCTCCATATAGTACAGGTGCCAGGGAAGTTCTGGTACTATCACCCAAGTTGGTACAATAGGTGAGTCTTTATTGGCTTTAAACTTAGGAGTCCATGATTGGAGTTGCATTCTCTGCCCCTATATAAACATGAATTATTTTGTCCACTCAATAGTGTGATCATACTCATTGGTGACGTTTGGAGTTGCTGAAGTTGCTGATGTCTGGTGTGCCTTGCGATCGTGGAGCACGTCTCGCGATCGCAAAGGCTATAATGGGACAGTGTCATTTTTTCTCTTCGCATTCGCGATGGGAGTGTCGCGTTCACTGAGGTTGGTGGGCAGTGGCCTTCGCGTTCACGTCCTTCGCATCACATTCACGTTAGGGGAAGGCCGAATGGGGTCATCAGGTGTTTGGCCTTCACATTCGCGGGTGGGAGAACGTGTTCGCGTAGGATAGTGGATGTTGTTTTTTTTGGGACTTTGAGCTTATTTTATAATATATTTGAGATTGGGAGCTCGGATTGAGGTAATTCTTTAGGCATTTTCACCCACTAGGATTGATTAAGTGTTCTTAACTCAGATTTGATTATTATTCATGATTGCATACTTGATTTTGCATTTGATTGGTGTATCTGAGTGAGAAAATTGAGAATTTTAGCAAAACTTTTTAAAAATAAAAAATAAAGATTTGAACCTCGATTCGAACTCAAATTTGGATGAAACTTATATATTTTGACTCGTATTCGAATTGGTAGTCGGGATTTATGACTTTCGTCGGGTTTCAGGAGGCGAGCCTAGGTTGACTTTTTGGTTGACCTTTTGATATTTGATAAAGATTAGAGCTTTATTACTTGGAATCGATTTCTATAGCCGTGTTTGATGTTATTGAGTTGACCGGATTAGACCTTAAGCTATTAATATGCCTTAATTTAAGGATGTATTCTATATGAAACGTGCTTAATCACTTTCTGGATACGTAAACATGATCACTACAATTGTTTTAGCCGTAGAAATGCTTTTCTTTTTGTTAAACACCCATCCGCATTTTACTGATTTCATGTCCTTGTGTACCTTGTTGATAAATTATGTGCTTATATCTTTGGTAAAATTTTAGCATTATTGTTTTGTGATAATTGTGACACACATGGACGTGTTGAGAGAATTGATTGGGTGTTGGCACGCGGTCTTTACCGTGCAATTGTGTTTATTGTAGTGCACGTGAGGCAAAATAAGGGTGGCATTTTCTCGAGTTGCCAACGTGGAGAAATAAGGGTGGTAATATGCCTTATGGCAGAGTAATGAGGGCATTTATTATTACTTGTACATGTGTCGAAATAAGGGTGACATTGTTGATGATGTTATGTGATGATTTGGGGGTGTTTCTCTTGATGTTGTTTATGTGATGAAACGAGGTTGGTATTTTGTTCATATGCATATTTTGCTTAAAAACTCTGTCATGTACTTTAATCAGTTGTTTGTTGATTTTGACATGCCTTCATATGTCTTCACTTCTATTTGGTGACTTGTTGTCAAAGATGGATTCTTCTACATTGTATTGTTATCATATGTTGTAGGGAGATTGTTGATATTTCTTTCCTTTATATTTTGTTGCCAGCTTTTGATATATTGCACATGTTATTAGACTAGTGAGTATCACATGACTTGAAACTTGTCATTACTTTACCGAGGTTAGTCTTGATACTTACTAGGTACCAGTCGTGGTATACTCATACTATACTTCTGCATAATTTTGAGCAGATGCAGGTGCTGGAGGCAACATATCTTGAGATTGAGAGCTTGAATCAGTCGTGAAGATTCAAGGTAAAGCTGCATATTGTTGTCGTCCCTTGGAGTATCATCTTTTGAATTTATACGGTTAATTTTCATTTTAACAATATTGTATTTTGAATATTCCACATGTATTCACTTAGAGCTCATGACTTTGTACTATCTTGTTCTGGGGAGATGAATTAAGTATTGCCATTTTAGTTTGTGTTGACTCTATTTCTGCTTTTATATTAAGCTTTATCTTATTATATCATGTTTTGTTGATTTAATATTATTAAGAGTTAGGCTTACCTAGTCTTAGAGATTAGGTGCCATCACGACCCATATGGTGGGATTTGGGTTATGACAAGTTGGTATCAGAGCTCTAGGCTCGTAGGTTCTATGAGTCATGAGCAAGCTTAGTAGAGTCTTGCGGATCGGTATGAAGATGTTTGTACTTATCTTTGAGAGGATACATAACTATTAGGAAACATCACCTTCTTTCATTCCTTATCGTGCCGATTTGTTATTTCGATGTTTGAATCTTTACTCTTCTATTCTCTCACAGATGGTGAGGACACGATCTGGTGGATCAGTTGAGCAGGCATCAACGCCTCCTTTTAGAGCTGCAAGAGGTCGGGGCCGAAGTAGAGGTCGAGGAGGGGCACATGCTACAACTAGAGCACATGATAGAGCAGAAGCTATGGAGTCTCCAAGAGCTCCAGTTGAGGATCAGGAGCCTGAGCATGTTGAGCATGCACCCGAGCAGCCTATTGCTAGGTCGGGGGTCCGGGAGACCTTGGCACACTTCATGAATATATTTAGGAGTTTGGCCCTAGTAAGGTTAATTCTGGTTGCACCAGCTACTTCACATGTTGGGGGAGGAGCTCAGACTCATGTCGCCCGCACATCAGAGGAGTTGGCTCATGCTTATTAGACACCGAGTGTTATGCCGGTGCAGCCAGTAGTTACAGTACAGCCCGAGGTAGGGCAAGTTGTGATAACTGAGGGGCAGATTGGAGAGGTTTCAGAAACTTCATTCTCCCCATTTTAGTGGAGGGGCTTCTAAGGATGCACAAGATTTCTTAGATCAACGTCATTGTATTTTGTTTACCATAGGTTTGGTGGAGTCGAGCAGGGATGAACATACTACTTTTCAGTTGATGGGGCTGACATATATATGGTGGAAGACTTATGAGACAAGTAGGCCAGCTGGCGCAGCACCACTTAGATGGTACCAGTTCTCCGATCTTGTTTTGAGGGATTTTATTCCACAGACCAGCAGGGATGAGTTGCGCAGTGAGTTTGAGCAGTTGTGCCAGGGGAGTATGTCTGTGTCCGATTATGCTATGAGGTTTACAGAGTTATCTCGTCATGCACCTTCCTTGGTTTCCACTGATAGAGGGAGAGTCAATAGATTAATTGAGGGACTCGCTTATAGCCTTCGATTTAGGATGGCACGGGAGTTAAAGACTGAGACTGCATTTCATCGATTGTGGAGATTACTAGGAGGTTAGAGCTTATCCACGGTCAGGAGAGGGAGGATAGGTAGGCTGAGAAGCCTCGTGGTTTTTGAGGATTCAATGGCTCCTACTCTGGAGCAAGGCCCGTTATGGAAGAGGTCATATCAGTCGACCAGTTCAGTCTGCACTTCAGGTTTCCCATAGTGCTCCAGCTAGCCATAAACTTTAGAGCACTGGTACCGGATAGCCAACTTTTGGTGCACCTTCTGCACGGGGTTCCAACAACAGTTATTTCTGTCGTTCGGGGTAGAATCAGTAGCAGCAGCCACGCCCGCAAAGAGGTTGTTTTGAGCGTGGTTATACTAGGAACATGGCTATTATCCTAGACTCCGGATGGGTGGACCTCAGCATGGTACTCAGGCTATGGTTCCCGCTTCAGTTGCTACTCCACCTGCATAGCCAGCTAGAAGTGGAGGATAGGCGAGTAGGGGTCATTATACATGGGGAGGCCAAGCTTGTTGTCATGCTTTCCACGGTAGGACTGAGGTAGTTGCATCAGATGCACTCATTACAGGTATTATTTTGGTCTTTCATAGAGATGTAATCAGTTTTATTTGATTTGGGTTCTATGTATTCGTATATGTCATCCTACGTTACTTTATATTTAGATATGTCTCGTGATTCTCTAGATACTCATGTTTATATGTCTACACCCCTTTGGGGATTCTATTATGGTGGGCAGTGTTTATCGCTCTTGTTTGGTCATTGGGGTCTACAAGACTAGGGTTGATCTTCTATTGTTTAATATGGTGGATTTTGATGTGATTTTAAGCTTGAATTGGTTATCTCCATATCACGATATTCTTGATTGTCACGCTAAGACCATGACATTGGCTATTCCGGGGTTGCCGAGGTTGGAATGGAGAGGTTCCTTAGGTCATGTTCCTTGTAGGGTGGTGTTATTTCTTAAGGCTCAACGAATGATGGAGAAGGGGTGCTTGGCTTACTTAGCCTTTGTTAGAGATATGAGTGCTGATACTCCCACGGTTGATTCAGTCCCTGTGGTGAGGGAGTTTTCAGATGTGTTCCCTGCAAACCTACTGAGCATGCCGCCCGATAAGGATTTTGATTTTGGTATTTATTTGGCACCAGGCAATCAACCTATTTCTATTCCATTATATCACATGGCTCTGGCTTGGTCAAAGGAATTGAAGGAACAGTTGTAGGAATTGCTAGATAAAGGTTTATCAGGTCGAGTATGTCAGCTTGGGGTACTCCAATTCTATTTGTAAAGAAGATAGACAGTTCCATGAGAATGTGTAATGACTACAGACAATTGAACAAGGTTACCATCAAGAACAAGTATCCACTGCCACGTATTAATGATTTATTTTATCAGTTTCAGGGTGCTAGGGTAATCTCGAAGATTAACTTGAGATCGGGGTACTATCAGTTGAAGATTAGGGCTTCAGACATTCCTAAGACGCCCTTTAGAACTCGTTATGGGCATTGTGAGTTCTTCATGATGTCTTTTTGGCTGACTAATGCCCCAACAACTGTCATGCAGTTGATGAACAACGTGCTTTAGCCTTATCTGGATTCCTTCATCATTATGTTTATTTATGATATATTGGTGTATTCTCGCAACCAGGAGGAGCATGAGCAGCATTTTAGGATTGTGCACTAGACTTTGAGGGCGAATAAGCTATATGCTAATTTCTCCAAGTGTGAATTTTGGTTGGACTTGGTGGAGGTTTTGGGTCTTTTGGTGTCCAGTGAGGGGATTAAGGTGGATCCGAAGAAGATTGAGGCAGTTTAGAGTTGGCCCAGACCTTCTACCGCTACTGAGATCCAGATTTTCCTAGGGTTGGCTATGTATTCTCGCCGCTTTGTGGAGTGGTTTTTGTCTATTGTAGTCCCATTTACTAAGTTGACTCATAAGGATGTTCCATTCAGGTGGAATGACGGGTGTGAGGTGATCTTTCAGAAGCTCAAGACTGCCTTGACTAAAACTCTAGTTCTTGTTTTGCCTTTGGGATCCGGTTCATATGCAGTCTACTGTGATTCTTCACGGGTTGGTATTGGGTGTGTGTTCATGTAGGGTGGTAGAGTGATTGCTTATGCTTCGTATCAGTTGAATCCCCATGAGAGGAACTACCCAGCGCATGATTTGGAGTTAGCAGCTATTTTACACGCACTCAGGATTTGGAGGCATTACTTATATGGCGTGTCTTGTGAGGGGTATACAGATCACCAGAGTCTTCAACATCTATTATAGCAAACGGATTTGAACTTGAGGCAGCGGAAGTGGTTGGATCTATTGAAGGACTATGATATCACCATTCTTTATCATTTGGGGAAGGCCAATGTGGTGGCCAACACCTTGAATAGGAAGGCGGAGAGCATGGGATGTATTGCTTTTATTCCAGCCGAGGAGAGACCGTTAGCTATAGATGTTCAAGGTTTGGCCAATAGGTTCGTAAAGTTAAATATTTTGGAGCCTAGCAGAGTCCTTGCTTGTGTTGTATCAGAGTCGTCCTTGTTTGAGTGCATCAAGGCTCGTTAGTATGATAATCCCCACTTGCTTGTCCTTAAGCACACTGTGCAGTGAAGTAGTGCCAAGGAGATGACTATTGGTGATGATGTTGTATTGCAGCTTAAGAGCCGGATTTGTGCTTCTATGTTGATGGGCTGAGAGAGTTTAGCCCTCGGCCATTTTTGCTTCTGTGCTCGATCGCCCAATCAGCGAGCTCGCAGATGCGGAAAGTGCCTCCCACTTACGCTCCTCCCAGTTCCAGCCAACTCCGCTCCTGCGGACCCTCACCCGCAGAAGCGCATCCGTTTCAGAGGACATATCACTGCATATGCGACCGTCCCCCAGCCAAGATAACCTCTCATCTACACATAATAGGCCGCACTTGCGGCCAGAACCTTGCAGATGCAATTGCACTAGCATCAGCAACCTTCGGAAATTCTACTAAGTCCAAACATGATCCACAACTCATCTGAATCACAACTGAGGCACCTCGAGACCTTATCCAAATATACCAACCAGTCCTAAAACACGTTATAAACTTACTTGAAGCCTCAAATCGCATCAAACAACATCAAAATCACGAATCGCACCCCAATTCAAGCTTAATGAAACTAATGAACTTCCAACTTCTAAAACTAATGTCGAACCATATCAAATCAACTCAGAATTACCTAAAATTTTGCACTCTACTCCCAAATGATAATGGACATATCCCAACTCCCGGAACCAAAATCTGAACCCGATATCAATAGAGTCAACTCCCGGTCAAACCTCCCAACTTTTCAAATTTTGCCAAAAGCCTCAAACTAACCTACGGACCTCCAAATCAACATCCAGACATACGCCTAAGTCCTAAATCACCATACGAAACTATTGGAACCATCAAAACTCCATTTTAGAGTCGTTTATGCAAAAGTCTTACTATGGTCAGCCCTTTCAACTTAATCCTACAACCTTGGGACTAAGTGTCCCAATTCACTCTGAAACTTCCCTGAAACCACTCCAAGAATCTCGCCAAGTCACATAACCACAAATAAACATAGATGAGGCAATAAATAGGGGAACGAGGCTACAATACACAAAATGACCAGCCAGGTCATTACATTCTCCCCTTCTTAAACAAACGTTTGTCCTCGAACGGGTCTAGAATCATACCTGGAGTCTCAAATAGGTGTGGATATCTGCTCCGCATCTCATGCTCAGTCTCCTATGTAGCCTCCTCAACCAACTGACCTCTCCATTGCACCTTGACTGACGCTATATTCTTTGACCTCAACTTCCGAACCTGCTGGCCCATAATAGCCACTGGATCCACATCATAAGTCAAATCACCATCTAGCTCCACTGTGCTGAAGTCCAAAATATGCAACGGATCACCATAATACTTTCAAAGCATAGAAACATTAAACACTGGATGAACGCCTAACAGACTAGGTGGTAATCCAAGTGTGTAGGCTACCTCCCCAACTCTCTCAAGTACCTCAAAAGGACCAATATACCGAGGGCTCAACTTGCCCTTCTTTTAGCACCACATCACACTCTTTATGGTCGAAACACCGAGCAAAACCTTTTCACCCACCATATATGCAACATCACGAACCTTCCTATTAGCATAACTTTTTTGTCTGGACTGTGTTGTGCGGAGACACTCCTGGATTAACTTCACCTTCTCCAAGGAATCACGAACCAAATCAGTGCCAAAGAACCTAACCTCCCCAGGCTCAACCCAACCAACTGGAGAACGACATCTCCTCCTATATAAGGCCTCATAAGGTGCCATCTAGATACTTGACTTAAAATTGTTGTTGTAGGCGAACTCTGTTAATGGAAGAAATTGTTCCCATGAACCTTAAAAATTGATAACACATGCACGTAATATATCCTCCAAGATTTGAGTAGTGTGGTCGGACTGCCCGCCCCTCTGAGGATGGAATGATGTACTCAATTCTATCTGAGTGCCCAACTCTCGCTGCACTGCTCTCCAAAACTGCAACGTAAACTACGTGCCTCGGTCAGAAATGATGGAAATGGGCACACCATGCGAGTGGATAATCTCCCGGATGTAAATTTGAGCCAACAGCTCTGAAGAATAGGAAGTCACCACTAGAACAAAGTGTACAGACTTAGTTAACCGGTCCATAATAACCCAGACTGCATCATATTTCTTCAAGGTCCATGGCAAGCCTACCACAAAATCCATAGTAATGCGCTCATATTTCCATTATGGTATATCTAATCTCTGAGTCAACCCTCCCAGTTTCTGATGCTCATACTTCACCTATTGACAATTCAAACACCGAGACACATAAGCAATAATATACTTCTTCATTCTCCGCCACCAATAGTGTTGTTTCAAGTCATGGTACATCTTTGTGATACCTAGGTGAATTAAATAGCATGAGCTGTAAGCTTTCTCAAGGATCGAATTTCTTAACCTATCAATATTTGGAACACAAATCCGACCTTGAAGCTGCATAACACCATCATCACCAATCATAACCTCCTTAGCACCACCCTACTGAACCATGTCCCTCAACACCATCAAGTGAGGAACATTAAACTGACGAGCCTTGATACGCTCCAACAATTATGACTGAGCTACAATGCAAGCCAGAACCCGGCTAGGCTTTGAAACATCCAATCTCACAAACTGATTGGCCAAAGATTGAATATCCATGGCTAGTGGCCTCTCTACTGCTGGTAGATGTTCCAAATTGCCCATACTCTATACCTTTCTACTCAAGGCATCTCCCACCACATTGGCCTTTCTGGGATGATACAAAATAGTGACATCATAGTCTTTTAGCAACTCTAACCAGCTCTGCTTCCGCAAATTAAGATCTTCTGCTTGAACAGATACTGGAGACTCTGGTGGTCGATATAGACCTCACATGGAACACCGTACAGATAATGCCTCCAAATCTTCAATGCATGCACACAATGGAAGCCAACTCTAAGTCATGCACAGGGTAATTCTTCTCATGAACCTTCAATTGCCGAGACGCATAGGCAATCACCTTACTATCCAGCATCAACATCACGCCCAGCCCAATACGCGATGCATCACAATACATGGTGTAAGATACTGAACTTGTAGGCCATGTAGTCTTGAGCTTCTGAAAGCTCGCCTCACACTCCGCAGAACATCTAAAAGGAGAACCCTTCTGGTTCAATCTAGTCAAAGGTACATCAATGGACGAGAAACTCTCCACAAAACAACGATAATAACCATCCAAACCCAAGAAGCTCCGAATTTCTATAGCTAGAGACACTCTAGGCCAACTATGAACTACTTCAATCTTCTTCGGATCCACCTTGATCCCCTTACTAGATACCACGTGGCCCAAGAACGCCACTGAATCAAGCCAAAACTCACACTTGGAGAATTTAGCATATAGCTTATTTCCCCTCAAAGTCTGGAGTACGATATTCATATGTTTCTCATGATCCTCCTAGCTGCGTGAGTAAACTAATATATCATTAATGAATACTATGACGAAAGAATCAAAGTATGGCTAGAACAATATTCATCAAGTGCATAAAGGCTGTTGGGGCATTGATCAGCCCAAAAGACATCACCAGAAACTCGTGGTGACCATAGCGGGTCATAAATGTTGTCTTCAGAATATCTTAATCCTGAATCTTCAACTGATGATACCTAGACTTCAAATCAATCTTTGAGAACACTTTAGCACCTAGAAGTTTATCAAATAAGTCATCAATGCGCGGTAGTGGGTACCTATTCTTGATAGTAACGTTGCTCAACTGTCGATAGTCAATACACATCCTCATAGTACTATCCTTCTTCTTCACAAATAGAACCGGTGCCCCCCAAGGCGACACACTAGGCCTGATGAAGCCCTTATCGAGTAATTCCTGCAATTGTTCCTTCAACTCCTTCAAATCAATAGGTTCCATGCAATACAAAGAAATATAGTTGGGTTGAGTGCCCGGTACCAAGTTAGTACCAAAATCAATGTCCCTGTCGGGTGCCATGCCCGGTAGGTCTACAGGAAATACATTTAGGAAGTCTCTCACTACAGGAACTGACTCAATGGTAGGAGTATCAACATTAACATGCCTCACGAAGGACAAATATGCCAAATATCCCTTCTCAGCCATTCATTGAGCCTTCAAATGTGAAATTACTCTACTAGGAACATAATCCAGGAAGCCTCTCCACTCCAACCTCGGTACCCCCGGCATCGCTAATGTCACGGTCTTAGCGTGACAATCCATAAGGGCGTGACATGGAGACAACCTATCCATGCCCAATATCACGTCAAAATCAACCATGTTGAGTACGAAAAGATCAACTCTCATCTCATAACCCTCAATAGTCACCACAGACGACCGGTACACACGGTCCACAACAATAGAATCACTTACCAGTATAGATACATGAATAAACGTAACTAAAGAATCATGGGGTATATACAAATAACAAGCAAGGTATGATGACACTTATGAATAAGTAGAACCAGGATCAAATAATACTGAAGCATCCCTGTGGCACACTGAAACAATACATGTGATCACAACATTGGAAGCAACTACATATGGCCTAGTGAAAAAAAGCATAACATCGAGCCAAACTACCACCTGATCGACCTCCCCCTCTAGGGTGACCTCAAACTACCTGAGTCCTACCCCGATATGGCTGAGCGGGCGGTGTAGCAACTGGTGCGGAAGTCGTAGCCTGACCTCTCTGATGAACAGGACCTCAAATAAAATGGGGGCAAAACCTTCTCACATGACCCCCCAACTCCGCACACTTACAGTAACCTCTATCTAGGGATGACTGTGGGGCCTGAATTGGACCCTGAGAACTAGAATAGCCACTAGAAGAACCCGGTACTAACAAACCCTGAACTGATAGAGCACGATATGAACACTGAGCTAGGAGTTCACTGAAAGATCACTGAACTAGATGAGTATTGTATGAACCATGGCTAACTAATGCACCACGATGAACCAAACGAGCCATCTGAGTGGGCCTGAAAGGACGACCTCTGTTGTGATGTGACTGACCTCCAAAGTAGGTACCACTGAAACCACCTGAACCATGGGGCCTCTTTCCTTCCCGCTCGTGCTCAAGCTTGCGAACTGCGTACCCCGATCTGAAATGATGGACACTGGTACACCGTGTAGGCAAAGAATCTCGCGAATATAAATGTCAGCCAACCGCTCCGAAGAATAATTAGTAACAACTGGAATAAAATGCACAAATTTGGTCAACCGATCTACTATCACCCAAACAACATCAAACTTTCTCAAGGTCCGTGGGAGCCCAACTACGAAATCAATGGTAATACGCTCCTATTTCCATTCTGGAATCTCAAGTCTCTGAAGAAATCCTACCGGTCTCTGATGTTCATACTTCACCTGTTGACAATTTAAACACCGATCTTCAAACCAAAACTAGAACTAGAAGTGCTTATTTATTTCGAAAAAGAAGTACATACTTATTTTAAGTCTTTGGCCAAGCTTCTCAAAAAAAACACATACTAGTGCTTTTGCATATTACTCGCTCCGTTCACTTTTACTTGTCCATTATACTAAAAATATATTTTTCATTTTTACTTGTCCACAATACTAAAATAATTTTTTTTCCTGTTTTAACCTTATCATTAACTACTCATTCCCCAAATTATTTTTCAAGACTTTTGAAAATGCTATGATTTACAGTGTTTTAATTTTCAAAAAATTACACGATGACCCGCGATCGCGAACACGATATGCGTTCGTGAAGAAAAAAAATTTCCCACTCAGGCGCGACCGCATTTTTGTCTTTCGCGATTGCATAAGGTAACAGAAATAATTATTCTTTGCGAACGCGTGACTATTCATGCGATCGCGGTTTTTTGCAGTTTTCTTCAGCTACTGGTTTGGACTGTCCGGACCACCCCGACCTGCTGAAATCAACTCCAAAAATATGAAACTTGGCAGATTAGTAAAAAATAATATACTAATCTATTCTAAAAAGGAAATTTTAAAAATGACTAAAAATTTAAAAATAATGGGTTGCCTCCCACCAAGTGCCGCATTTAACGTCGTTGCATGACGCGTGTCAGTTTTACCACTTTTATCTCCACTTGGAGGATATGAACTGGGTACCTAACATGGATCAAGATTGTGAGCACGAGCGACGGGGGTGGTAAGTAGATGATAAAGCCAAACTTCAAGTTCGTCATGTTGCATTTCTTGGCTTTCTTTTGAGGAATATCATTTTGCATTCTTGAACTTTCAAATTGCAAGATGTATGGCTCTTGTCTTTCTTATTTGCACTTCCATATAGATTCACATGACACATTTCTCATATCACCATTGAATTCCAAAGTTGAAAAATGCTTGGAAGGATATATCAACCTTCCAACTTGCAACGTTTTCCGAATTTTGACATCCCCTTTTCCCCCGGACTAGATTCAATCTCCACCATCTTTTCAATTACGCCGGTTGACTCTAATTCTATTTTTTTCTCGACGTCACCAACAAGTATGGAGTCGGTTGGAGAATGTTATATTCTTGATTTCTCACAATGAAGCTCACTTTATTCCTCGAAGTTGAACTTTTCTAAAACTCTTTCCACACTCTCAAGTTGGTGAGCGTTATGTGCCTCAACCAATGGTTCCATTTGTTCTTCCAAGGTGCGGATAGTCTCATCGTTTCGATTTATTTCTTATTTCAAGTCCTCAAGTGCCATGTTGTGCTTCTCCTCATTTTAAAGAATGGCCTCCAACATGATCATTAACCTCTCATTTTGAGCATTTGAGAGTTCTTCTTGATTTGGATCAAGTACCAAAGAAGGATTTCCGGCTTTAACCTCTAAGGGAGGATCTTGGCTATCATCCACTTCCGAGGCTTTTTGGACCTCTAGAGCTTGAAACATTTCTCTCATTTGTTAGTTCAACCTTTCAAGCGCCAAATCATTTGAAGACTATTTTCCTGTAAGGAGCTGGCTGGTCGTTTTGAGCAATTGTGTCCGGTTCGGAAGTTTGAGGTCATGTGTAACTTCACATAGTGTATTATGACTTGCGTTCATCATCGGCTCTGATTTTTGAGTGGTTCAAAAATAATTTTTAAGGGGTGACTCTCATTTGAGAAGCTTGAAGTTGAAAGAATTGACTAAGTTTGACTCTTGTATATTTGACCTCGGACCAGACTTTTAATGGTTCGGGTAGGTACGGATGATGATTTTGGACTTAGGCATATACCCGCCGAATTCGCATTTGGATATTTTTAGAAGGTTTCAGCATCATTTGGCGGAAATTGGCAATTGAAAAGGCTTGAAATTTTTCTAAGCTTAACCATGGTTTGACTTTAAGGCTATCGGATTCATATTTTTATTTTGGCACTTGGAATAGGTCTGTTTCATCATATGGAATTTTCCTGCAAAATTTGGTGTCATCTGGAGTTGAGTTGATATGGTTCGGATGCTTGGTTTTAATTCTAGAAGTTCTTGAAGTTCATGGTGATTTTCATGCGTTTTGGCATCCGATTCGTGATTCTAGAGGTTAATTTGGTGTTTTGAACATGCGAGTGAGTTCATGTTATGTTTTTAGACTTGTGCGGATGTTTGGTTTGGAGCCCCAAGGGTTTAGGTGCGTTCCGGATTAGTTTTGGAGTGTTTAGTTAAGAATTATGTGTGCTGGTACTGGTGTCATCGCATTTGCGATGAATATGCCGGGCCTCTCGAGCCAAACTGAAGTGTAGGCCATAGTTGAAGCCATCAATGCACCTCCTGATCCTATCGCTCTCTTACTAGGAACCAACCATACTGCATGACGAGTGAAATCTACGAATCTCTTCTCATACTAAGTCACTATCATACCCTCATGGTGTAGCTGGTCAAACTGCCTACGCAACTACTCTCTGCGAGTCTGAGGAACAAACTTCTCTAAGAAGAGAATTGAGAACTCATGCCACGTAAGTGATGTTGCGCCCGCTGGCCTGCTCAACTCATAAGCCTGCCACCATCTGTAGGCTGCCCCTATTTAGAAACCCCACTAGTGTCCAGAAGACCCGATGTGTGAAGAATCTGCTGACACCTATTTAGAAAATCATGAGCATCCTCTAACTCTGCTCCACTGAACTTTGGAGGCTTAAGCCTCCCAAACCGCTTCAATCTCTTCTGCTCATCATCACTCATAGGTGGACCAACCTCAGCCCGGGAAGCAGTAACTGGTTGAACTAGTAACACCCCCGGTGTTTGAAGTCCTTGAGATAGCTTCTCTGCAGTACGGACGACAAGAGTCCGGGCACCTCCCCCAGCCCGTGAGGTGGATGGTGCAACTGGAACCAAAACTGCCTGAGCCAGGCTCATGCACGCAGTCAAAATATGGGCCAAGGCCTCCTGAAGGCTAGGAAACAAATACCAATGGGCACTGCTGGTGCCTGAGATGGTCCCACTAGCTCAACCATATTTGGTACCTACTCCTCAGCTGGAGCAACTAGTGGCTCCATAGGTGTTGCTCTGGCTGCAGTACGAACCCCACCTCGACCTCTACTACGACCTCGGCCTCTCGTGGCCCTAACTTGTGGTACTTGTGGCAGTCCGTCTGATCCAGCCGCACATGTCCTCACCATCTGTGAGAGAATAGAAGAGTCAAGTTTCAAGCTTCATAATAAAAAATCCACACGACAAGAATGCAAGAAAGTGAGGTTTTCTAACAGTTCGGTAGCCTTTCAAAGATAAGTACAGACGTCTCCGTACTGATCTCTAAGACTCTACTAAACCTCCTCATGACTTGTGAGACCTAAGTAACCTAGTGCTCTGATACTAACTTGTCACAACCCAACTCCCAC
Organism: Nicotiana tabacum; assembly: GCF_000715075.1. Taxonomy (NCBI): domain Eukaryota; kingdom Viridiplantae; phylum Streptophyta; class Magnoliopsida; order Solanales; family Solanaceae; genus Nicotiana; species Nicotiana tabacum. The sequence continues at coordinate 64,423,292 of NC_134100.1, forward strand.
CGGTATCGCGAGGGCTCCTAACACTACTTTCCAGGCAAGATAACAGTCACATAATTACTAAGCATTTGAATAAACATGGTTTGATAGACTTAACGACGGAAATATCATAATTATCTAATAAGAAAAATAACAATACTACTACAACCATCCCTAAAATCTGGTATCAACGAGTACATGAGCACTACTGAGTATCAAAATACAATCTAAATCCTCAATACAATTGTCTAGATAATAGAATAGTAATAAGGAAAAATAAATGAGAGAGAGTCAAGGTCAGTGGACGACATAGCAGGTACCTCGTAGTCTCCCGAACACTGGTACTAACACGGCTCTAGAAATAACCACGTTCGGTGTACCTAGATATTCACATGAATTACAGAGTGCATTATTAGTACAACCAATCCCATGTAATCAATAAGTAACAGAACTAACCTTAGGCTGAAAGCAGTGACGAGCTCAAAAGAAGACAGTAAGAAACCAATATTTGTGACAACACATATATAATAAGGACGATAAAAATAAGTAACTCCAAGGAATTACCATAAGCAGCCCGTTCACATTACATGAATGTAGACTTGCTTTCAAGTATAACAATTAAAGACCAACATTGATAAGAATATTTCGGTTACTAGCTAGTATGAGGAATGATACATCTCTATGTCTACATGTCAAGTATGCATGCCAAATGAATGATTTCACGATGGAATACCGAGGTTCTCTTGCTCTCAACATACTCAAGATTTCTGACTCAATGCCCACCTCATCACACACACAGACGACACTCAGTACTGTACGGGTGCATGGGATCGTGTGGCACGCCGTCCACTATATATATATATATATATATATATATATATATATATATATATATATATATATTACTGCGCATGGAGTTTGAGCTGTTGTGCCAGGGTATTATGTCAATGTCGTGGTATGCTGTCTAATTCAGTGATTTGTCTAGGCATGCACCAGCCTTGGTTGCCACAGTCAGGGAGCGAGTCTGTCGATTCATTGAGAGGCTCAACCAGAGTATTAGATACAACATGGTTAAGGAGTTGGAGTCAGACCCTCTGTATCAGCAGGTGGTTGAGATTGCACGGAGACTAGAGGGCATGCGAGATCGTGATAGAGATGATAGGGAGGCCAAGAGGTCTCGTGGCATAGGGGGATTTAGTGGTGGTCACGCTGCAGCTTCATCCTGTCATAGTAGGGGCTATGTGAGCCGTCCAGTTCACTCAGCACTTCTAGCTTCTAGTGGTGCTCCGGTTGTTCCGAGATCTCAGGTTGCACACTTTCCTCAGCCACTTTCTAGTGTACCTCCTGCACGGGGTGCCTTCAACAGTCATTCCACCCGACCAAGAGCGAGCTAGTTCTAGCTGCCACGCCCACTGAGAGCTTGTTTTGAGTATGGTGATACCCGCCACATAGTTAGAGACTGCCCCAGACTCAGTTAGGGTGCACCTTCCCAGACTACTCAGGCTTCACGGATCCAGTCAGGTCCGCAGACTTCTCAGGCTATGGTTGTTGCCCTAGTGTAACACCCCAAACAATTTCGAAGTACTTAAGCGCTATTAAGAAAGTTGATGTGCGCTAATTATATTATTTTGTGTGTAGACAAGGACTATTATATGAATGATATCAATTGACCATGATACTATATGTATGATATGCATTAAGAATGGTTTATGGTCTAATAAGAGCCCCAAGGCTAAGTCAAGTTGAAAATTTTATGATGGGATAAAGTTTCAAGCGAGTTCGCACAAGATCCTACTTCAAATGCATGCTGATACCAAACTATAACTACTTAGGAGATGATCTACATATATAATTAAATCTCTTTGAGTCTAGTTTCAAACTCTTCAAACCGTTCGTCATTTGGACACTCCTACAAGAAGTTATGACCAAATTACCAAAGGCTGGAAAAATGGGATTCTGCGACCAATTCTGCGATCACAGAATAATTATGCGATCGTGGAAGTGCTTCTGCGACCGCAAACTGGTCGCAGAATGGATCAATACAGCCCAGGTTTTGGCACTGATTTTGCGGTGCATTTTACGACCCGCATAGCCATTCTGCGGTCCATTATGCGACCGCAGACCTGCTTTCGGAGGGTTAATTTTTCTATTTTCATAACCCAACCCCATTTTGATAAATAGGCTTTGAGGTTTATTTTGGGGCAATTATCTGAGGTTTTTTAGAGAGAAGTGAGAGTGTTCTAGAGAGAGGAAGTAGATGAAGTGTTTTGTTCATCAAAATCTTGTCCAAACTTTGAAATTAAACAAGGAAATCTCACAAGTTCTTCATCTATGAGGTAAGGTTCCATACCCTAGTTTTCAATTTCGGATTTGGGTAGAAAATAGTTGATTAGGAGTATGATTCTTGGGTATGAGAGTATTATTTATACATGTATATACCAATAAGGTTTGTGGGAAGATTGTTGAGCTCAAATAAGTAAAGATTGGGTTGTAGAATGAAGGAAATCTTGTAGAAGAACCTTGTAGCCAAATTTGCACACCTAATGTTTGATGTAATACTCAAATGAGTTGAAACCATGAATACCTTCCTAATTATGTTCAATTCTGTTATGTCTCAAAATAGATTGGAATTTCTAGAATTTTCGGAACGTTGTAGTAATTTAAGGAAAGCTCAAAGCAAGGTATGTTAGCTAAACTTCTTTCCTTGAATTGAATCCCTACTGCTGGTATGTAAGTCCCGAGAGGGGATCTTGCCCAAGCGCTAATCAAAAGCCAATATGGTCATGTGCGGTGTACAACCCGATCCAAATAATAATAATAATAATAATAAAGCCAATATGGCCTGCTGCGGCGTGTAGCCCGATCCAAGTTACACTCTCAACACGACTCTAAAGTCAACCTCAATCATCACCCTCTCAAGTCTCAAGGGCTCACAATCGCATATCACTCAGTCCATCAACACCACATAAGAAAAAACAATGATAACAAGTGATATGATAACGAATGATGAACAAAGACTGAGATATGATATGCAAATAAAGAATCATGATTGAGTGCATAATTACAATTAAGTCAGATAACCCAAAACCACAGAAATAGCCTCATCATGTCTCAATTAAATAACCACATAACCTAAATATGATATCTAACATGAATCATAGCTCAGTAAATCTCTCAAGTAAGGAAAACACGGATAAACCAGGGAATGATAGCAACATAATCCAAAAGTCAACTCGGATCAGGATTACCCCGGTGCACGCCCACACGGCCGTCATGTGCGTCACCCCAACATATTACAATTAACATGGTTCCTAGGGATAACTACCCTCAATTCCAAATATTTATTACCTCAAAACGCGCAACTCAACACTCCAACAAGCTCGTGCCTCGCGAATCAACCTCCGAGCGACTCAAATCTAGTCAAAGTAACTGAATACCATCAATAATAGTCATAGGAAATAATCCCAAATTACAATGTTAAAGTCTTGAATCAAATATGCAAAGTCAACCCCGGGCCCGCACCCCAAAACCCGACATAATTCACAAATTCAGAACACTCATTCAATTACGAGTCCAACCATACTAATTTCATCTAATTCCATCCAGAAATCAACCCCTAAATCACCAAATCTCACTCTCCAACCACATGGTCTAAAAACCCCAAATTTCACTTCAAATTCACATAAATTAGGTGGAATAATCAATGGGTAATCAATATCTAGCATCAAAACTAATTAAGCTTCACTTACCTCTTCAATTGTAGCAAGAAGTCTCCCAAAAATCTCCCTTAGCCGAGCTCCACAAATCCAAAATGAGAAAAATGACTAAAACCCTCGTTTTTAACATTTGCCCAGTGATTCTCGCACTTGTGGCTATATTGGTCGCACCGGTGATGCCACTTCGGCGGTCAAATTTATGTATCTGCGGGTCCCACAAAAGTCCCAACCAAGCGCACCGACGGTTTCCATCTTCGCACCTGCGAGACCACTTATGTGATACAACTTCTACGCCTGCAGACTCCCTGGCCCCCGACCAGTTTCACTTCAGGGCTCGATCGCCCGCATCTGCGAGCTCGCAGATGCGGAAAGTACCTCGCATCTGCGCTCCTCCCAATTCTAGCTAGCTTTGCTCCTGCGGACCCTCACTTGCATAAGCGCATCCGCTTCTGTGGACACATCTCCGCATCGGTGACAATCCCCCTAGCCAAGCCAACCTCGCATTTGCGCACAATAACTGCAATTGTACTAGCATCAACAAACTTTAGTAATTCTACCAAGTCCAAACATGATCTGCAACTCATCTGAATCACAACCGAGGCCCCCAGGACCCCATCCAAATACACCAACCAGTCCTAAAACACGTTACAAACTTACTCAAAGCCTCAAATCGCATCGAACGATATCAAAATAACGAATCACACCCAATTCAAGCCTAATGAAACTAATGAACTTCCAACTTCTAAAACTAATGTCGAACCATATCAAATCAATTATGAATGACCTCAAATTTTGCACACTAGTATCAGATGACATAATAGACCGATCCCAACTACCGGAATCAAAATTTGAACCCGATATCAAAAAAGTCGACTCCTGGTCAAACCTCTCAACCTTCCAAATATTTAACTTTTCAACTTTTGCCAAAAGGTCTCAAACCAACCTACGAACCTCCAAATCAACATTCGAACATACGCCTAAGTCCGAAATCACCATACGAAACTATTAGAACTATCAATACTCCATTCCGGAGTCATCTATGCAAAAGTCAAACTCTGGTTAACCCTTTCAACTTAAACCTACAACATTGGGACTAAGTGTCCCAATTCACTTCTAAACTTTCCCGAAATTACTCCAACTATCTCGGCAAGTCACATAACTACAAATGAACATAGAGGAAGAAATAAATAATGAAACAAGGCTACAATACATAAAATAACCGGTCAGATCATTACAATTTATGCTACAGATTCATATTATCCATCCTACTATATAAGAGAGTCTATTCGGTGAAAAGAGTTGGATTTTAATCTATTTGAAAACAAGATTTTTTTTTAAAAAATTGAACGTTAAAGTAGTTGAAATTTTGTGTATCCACTTGATATAAGATTATAATGGAGTTTAGAAAGTTTTGTTTTCTATGCCACATATTAATTGCCTCTTTCGATTAATAAATAATATTTCTACCACATGTGTTTTATTTAATTTTGCCTCTTTCGCTTAGCAAATAAAATAAAAGACTCATAGTATTGACATAGAAAATAGTTTATCTCAAATGAGTACATCAAATAAACATAAAGCCTCTTTCGATTAGCTTTAGTTAAATTCTCTAACTTGGCTAACTGATTTTCTTCTTTCGAATGAAACTCAAGAAATCGAGATAATGAATTTTAAGTAATTGAATATAATTACTTCAAATTATCACAAAAACATATCTAGCTATAACTATCCCTATTTAATTCTTGCTTCTTTCGATAGCAAAGATTAACACAGGGAATATTATAACATTTAATATGTAGATATGATAAAGTTGACTAATATATATTCATTACTCTTGATGTAAAAACTGACAAAGAAATACTCTCACTCAAGAATAATGAAAAGATCAAAATTTTCATTATAATAATATATCAATCTTCTCCATTTATCCCAATTAAAAGAAAGTTACTCCATGGAGAAAAATAGGAAAAGATAAAAAGAGTTAAAATTCTTACAATTTCTGAAAAAAACAATATACTTTCAAAACATAAAGATATGCCAATTTTGTAGACTAAAATAACTTATTTTCTCTCACCTCGCCTCCTACTGAAGGATGTCATCTTCGAATTGGGGATGCCATTCTTAGTCTTCAGCACCAACATGGGGATGTCATCCTTGGCTTGGGACGTGGTCTGGGATGCGATCTCTATTCTTAAACTCAATTTCCTCCCGCTTTCTCTTTCCATGGATGACAACCCTGGATGGAGGATGTCATCCCTGGCCCTCAGTCTTTGATTTTGCTTTCTTTTCTCTTCTTTCTATATATATTTTCTTTTTCTTTACCTGCAATACTTAATATACATTTATACCAATATTGAAAGAAAATTTTACAAATAAAAGTAAAATATTTATTTACTTAATACTATATATATATATATATATATATATATATATATATATATATATATATATATATATATATATATATATATAAACAATTAATACTTATCAAAAAATTTCACAGTTGAATTTTTGCTCGTCCCCGAGTGAATAAGAATAATAATCACTTCCCACTTTAAATGATACTCTTTGTAAATAAAAACAATCTAAGCAAATAAAATGTCTCATTTAATCAAACAATTTACCTTTCCAAGTTTATCAAATCTTTACTTTTCTTCTGACTTTACCTTTGCTTCACAAAAACCAATATATCTAGCCAGCTTCATGTCTTCATAAAAATTGATAAATTTATGATCATACAAACTAAGTGTTACCGTACTTTGTCCATAGTCTTGCTCCATATGTAATTCTTTATTTCTCAACACTAAAGTTTGGAAAATGTATTTGTCACAATCCAAAAATCATAACCCGTTGTGATGGTACCTAACACACCTGCTAGACAAGCCGAAACTTAATAACAAAGGCCAAAACAGCAGAAATTATAGAAATAGCATAAGTCGGAAACCTTAGTGAAATAAATACTGCTAATACAATATAAATTTCCTAGAAACTGGTAAATACGGAGTTATGAACTCTACAACAGAATACAAGTCTGAAAACTAAGAAATGATAATACCGCTTGAACTGAAATAACAGTACAATAGAAGAGACAAGTCAAAACTGTGGCCAAAGATGCATCTCTACCTCGCCTCTCGAAGCTGGGTCCAACAGATAGATCTGCTGCTGATAGTTGGTCCCCACACATGGATCTGCACAATTAAGTGTCAAATGTAGTATGAGTAAAAGCGACCCAATGTACTCAATAAGTATCGTAACTAACCTCGGCGAGATAAAAGAAGTATAAATTATAAATGATACTAGCTATAACCTGTACAGTTTCACCATTTTGATAAGTGCAGAACATGAAATCAAGTCATAAAGCACAGAAAGAAGAATATATGTGTGTATGTGTATAGTTTCTCAAATACTCTACTCAGTCAATATTCAGCACATAGAGATGATATGTAGTTAAATCAGGTAAAGAATCATAAAAATTACAAATAAAGATTAAATGCAAAATCCAAACAAACACTAGCCAGATTTCTTTAGCCTTTCTATATCCATACCCAACCACTAATCAGTATTCCTCATTATCCGCATGTACACCATAAAGAGAAAAATATTAGAGGGTGATCCTAGAGAGAAACAATTCGCCCGGCGTAGTCACAGGCTTAACAACACAATCCACCCGGCGTGGTCACATGCATAATAATACAATCCGCTCGGATCACAGGCATAAAAACACAATCCTCCCAGCATGGTCACATGCATAACAACATAATCCACCCGGCGTGGTCACATGCACCCAGTCCAATCATATCACGCAGGAGCAAATAAATAAGAATACATGTATGTGATGAATGAATAACAAATCTCATTCTTCCGGACTGGTATAAATGACATGCTAAAGTGTAGGCATGTGCAAAGTATGCTATCATAGCTCAAATCGGCAATTTCATCATAGAATAGCATTTATCAAGTTCATTCAGGTATTAAATCTCTATATAGCCTCAAACATGGCTCAAATGGTTCACAACAATCTTACAAATATGAGAAATATCATAGCTTAAAGCTTAACAGTCAATTCTAGGCATATCATAGTCTAAACACAACCCGAGCATGGTTAAATAGCCCTGATGTTAGCATATGGGCTGAAACCCCACACATGTGCGCACCCATAGTACGTAGCTACCACAAATAATTCAGGTAACTAGTGCCTCAACCAAGTTTAGATAATATACTTACCTCAAGCAAGCTAAATTACTCCCCTAACAAGCATTTTCCATGCGTATCAATATCCGGAAGGCTCGAATCTAACCAAATAATGTAATACTATCAATAAAAGCTATATGAAGTGATTCCAAATGGTAAAGCTATGATCTTTAACCGAAATCACAATAGTCAACTCAAAAGGTCAACCTCGAGCCCGCACCTCAGAACCCAATAAAATTCACAAATTCCGAATACCCATTTAATTACGAATCCGACCATACCAAAATTATCCAATTTGACCTCAAATCGACCTTCAAACCTCCATTTTTTATTTTTGCAAAGTTTCCCCAAAATCCCCCAATTTCTTCACTTTAATCCACTAATTAAATGCTAAAACAAAGATAGAATCATGATATAACAACAAATCCAAGTCAAAAACACTTGTCCTGATCAAAGACGTAAAACTCCCCGCCAAAATCACTCAAAACCGAGCTCTACAACTCAAAATATGAAATGGTACTCTAACCCACGATTTGGGATTTTAATAGACTGCCCAAATTTTCCTCTTCGTGATCACGAAGCGAACTCCAAGTTGCGAACGTGATGTTCTGCAACCCAGGCCTACGCGATCAAGGACAAAGACACGCGATCGTGAAGAACAAACGTGTGCAACTTCCATACCTCACCTTCCTTCTTCGCGAACATGTCCCATCTCCCGCGTTCGCGATGCACAAACAACCAAAGCTCCACGATTGCATCCTCAAGCTTGCTAACGTGTTGAAAACATTCCCACCTGCCAAACATGACCCTTCGGGATCGCGACCCTCTCCTCGCAATCGCAAAAGAGGAAACAAGAAGCACATACATCAACAATCCAATAAAATCCAAAATTAGTTCGAACATGATCCAAAACATACCCGAGGCCCCCAAACCCCATCCAAATATACCAACAAGTCCTAAAAAATAATACAAACTTAGTCGAAGCCTCAAATCACATCAAACAACATCGAAATCACGAATCATACCCCAATTCAAGCCTTATGAACTAATGAACTTTAAACTTTTAAAATAAATGCCGAATTATACCAAACCAACTCCGATTGACCTCATATTTTGCATACAAGTCATAAATGACACGACGGACCAAAATCCGATCTCGGTATCAATAAAGTCCACTCTCGATCAAACTTCTCAACCTTCCAAACCTTCAACTTTCCAACTTTTGCCAATTCAAGCCAAAATGACCTATGGACCTCCAAATCCATATCCGGACATACGCCTAAGTCCAAAATCACAATACAAAGCTATCATAACAATCCAAACTCTATTTTGGGGTCGTTTACACAAAAGTCAATATCCTGTCAAAATGACCGGTCGTTTTCCTTTCTAGGTCCCTGTTCCCCTAAAAATAACTCCCCGTATGTGATTTTACTATTTTATGACTTTCGGGGATAGTTAGTTTGGGATTTGGAGGGGTTCGGGTTGAAATCGAAATGCTAGTTCCTTAGTTGGCTTTTAAAAGACTAAGTTTGACTTTGGTCAATATTTTGAGTAAATGACCTCGGGACCGAGATTTGACGGTTCCAATAGGTTCGTATGATAATTTTGGACTCGGACGTATGTTCAGATCGGGTTTTGGATGAACCGGGAGCATTTCAATGTTTGAGATTGAACGTTTGCTTATTGAAGGGTAAAAGTTCCTTAAATTTGGTTTGGAGTAGGTTTTGGTGTTATCGAGGTCTGTTTGGGATTCAAAGCTGGGGAATAGTTCCATATGGGGATTTAAGACTTGCACGCAATATTTGGTGTCATTCCGAGTAGTTTAAGTATGTTTCGGCACGTTCGGAGTAAATTGGAAGAACATGAAGTTCATACATTGATTCAATTTGGTTTGGGGTGTGAATCTTAGTTTTGATATTGTTTTCTTTATTCCAAGAGGGTACGAGCGAGTCCATTTTATGATTTCAAACTTGTTGTCATGTTTGGACGGGGCCTCGGGGGCCCCAGATGGCATTCAGACGATGCACGAAGGTCGCTTAGCCATGGGTGAACAGCTGAAGCACCCAGCTTCTGGTGTAACCGCACCTACGGAGGGCCAACCACAGGTGCGAGCTTGTAGAAGCGGCCCAGTGATCGCAAATACAGATAAGGCGACCGCAGATGCAGAGCCACAGATGCGAGCTTGTGGCCGTAGAAGTGGCTTTGGGCATTTGGCCAATGGCTCGTAGAAGCGAGGAAGCAAGCGTAGAAGCGGGATCCCAGCCGCAGAAGCGAAGCCAGCTATCCTAAGGCACATCCATAGAAGCGGACCTTAGTCTGCAGAAGTGGTGCCGCAGATGCGGCCCAGTGACCGCAGGTGCGAAATCGCTGGAGGCAGAGTGGTCCATATAAAATGGGACTTACGCTATTTTGAGTTTATTTATTACACACTTGGGCAATTTTGGAGCTTTAAAGAGGGGGATTTCCACCTAGCTAATTGAGTTAAGTAATTTCTATGCAATGTAAGTATAATACATAGATCACGGGTAGATTTTAACATGAACATTTGTGAAAATTATGGGTTCAGATAAATAGCCCTAGGTTTAGATAAAAATGGGATTTAACCACGAAAATAGTTATGGAATTGAGTGAAAACTATATATATGAGTTCGTGAGGTTATGGGTAGCAACTGTCTTTGAAAATTTCCGAAATCCTGGCACGTGGGCCCGGGGATGAAATTTAGGGATCCTTCAATTGGGGTTGGGTAATCACTCTAATAGTTAGAATATGAACTTTTGATTATATATTGATCGATTTATTCAACATAACATTTTACTAGTTTCAGATTGTTCGGCACCAAGTTGAGGCTTTGGAGTAAATTTAAGGCCGGAGAGTGAGTTTGAGATGAGGTAAGTCTCTTGTATAACCTAGTAAGAGGGAAATTTACCCTATAGGTGATTTAGATTAATGTTTGCTTCTAATTGTGGGGGCTACGTACGTATGAGGTGACGAGAGTTCATGCGTAGCTACTATTTATGCTATGTCCGGGTAGTTTTGGACCCAAATCATGAATTATTTCAAATGTCGCACCCTATCTGTTAATTAAAGTACATAAATTATATTAGAACTTGTTAGAGGAATTGTGAAAGATAGTTAATGGAATTTGTACTACATTATGTGTTAGCCTTTAATAACGTTTAAGTCAAATGCTTATAAAGTATCCTCTCTTCTTGTGGAGCGGGCCTAACGCCTCGGCATTATATAGATGCATCTATGGTTTATGCCGCTTGACCCTCGACAGTGTACACATTATTCTGGATCGGGCCGTATGACCTCGGCATAATCGTGCGTGTTAATACTCAAAGTTCAACTATATATTTAATATCATTTCATATCTTGGGAGATTAAAAGTATACATGATGGAATTAGTTTGGGAATTACCATGTGTGAAAGAATTCTTTACTTCCTGCTTGTTATTTAGTTATTATTTTGATTACATAACCCATGCTTATTTAGAACTTTTGTACTTTTATTGGTAGCCCATAGTAAGTGTCGATGTCGACCCCTCATCACCACTTCTTCGAGGTTAGACTTGATACTTACTGGGTACATATTGTTTATGCACTCATGATACACTTATGCACTAATCGTGCAGGATCTGAGGCATGTGCATCTGGTGGACATACCGACGCACACCCCTGTTACCCTGAAGCCTAGTGGTGAGCAGCATCCTGAGTCATTCTACAGCACCTAGAGACTTTATTTTGTATTTATTTTTATGTCTATGTTATTTTAGACAGTTGTTAGAGTTTTGTATATTCTACTAGTGCTCATACACTTGTGACACCAGATCATGGCACACACTTTAGTAGACTTTATGGTTTTGGAGTATTTACATATTTATGCTTGCATTCAGATGCTTTCATTTTATTCATTTGACTCTATATTTCGCAAATTTCTAAATAAATGGAACTTAATTACTTGTAAGATTGTTAAAAGAAGTAATCACGTAGTAAATTCATCGTAGGCTTGCCTAGTGGTGATGTTAGGTGCCATCACGGCCTATAGGAAAAATCGGGCCGTGACAATATGGTATCAGAGCACTAGATTCACATAGGTTTCACAAGTTATGAGCAGACCTAATAGAGTCTTTCGGATCGGTGCGGAGACGTCCGTACTTATGTTCGAGAGGCTATAGGGTGTTAGAAAACTACCCTTTCTTCATCTTCTATAGTGCAGTTGATGTGGTACTAAGTATCTTTCTCTTATTCTCTCACAGATGGTGAGAACACGAGCAGCGGATGTTCCAGACCATGGAGGAGCTACTCCCCCAGTTTCTAGAGGCTGAGGCAGTGGCTGAGGGAGGGCCCCAGCCAGTGGTAGGGGACGAGGACGTCCCAGAGTTGCTCCAGCTATGCCACCAGTGAATCCAGTAGAGGATCGTATTATTGAGGAGCAGGGCGAGGTTCTTGCAGCAGAGCCAGCCCCGGTAGATTTCATATCTGCTCTGGGATTCCAGGAGGTCATGGGCCATATGCTGCGGTTCATGGATTCTACGGGCTCTCAGTATTATGAAAAGAATCAGCCCAAAAATAATGATATGATGTATCAATAAATAGTAACAGAGACTGGGATATGATATGCATATAAATGTGTATGACTGAGTATGTAAATGCAATGTAAGCAGATAACTCAAAAGCAGAAATGACCTCAGTGGGTCTCAACAGAATAGGCATGTAGCCTAGACATGGTTTCTAACATGGATCGCAGCTCAATAGCTCTAGTACGAAGAGATTTCATGGTTACAGATAAGATCATGTAATTACACAGCACCACAGAAATAATAGAGTTACAATTCACACGGTGCACTCCCACACGCCCGTCACCTAACATGTGTGTCACCTCCAAACAATTCACATAACATGTATAATCAGGGATCATACCCTCAGCTCCAAGATTAGAGATGTTACTTATCTCGAACAAGTCGAATCCAATGTCGAGCAAGCTAAACAATGCTCCAGAAATTCCATTCTGCGCGTATCAACTTCCGAATAGCTTGAATCTAGTCACAATTAATTTGATTCACTCAACGCAAATTATAGGAATTTATTCCATATCAAAATACTATTTTTTCCACAAAATCTGAAATTACACTCAAATATCACATATGGGGCCCACATCTCGGAACCTGACAAAAGTTATAAAATATGAACGTCCATTCAACCACGAGTCCAACCATACAAATTTTACTCAAATCCGATATCAACTCGACCCTCATATCTTCAAATTAAACCAAGAGGGTTTTCACAATTTTCCAACTGAATTCACCAATTAAATGTTAAAAACAACCATGGATTCGGGTAATTTGACCAATATTGAGTTAAGAACACTTACCCCATCATTTTTCTTGAAAATCTCTCAAATATCGCCTCTTCCCGAGCTCCAAATCGGTAAAAATGGAAAATGGGATGAAGTCCCATTTTCAGAACTAAAACTCTCTGCCCAGTCATTTCTTTTATGCGATCGCGGACCAAGTCCCGCGATCGCGAAGCACACATTTCCACTGCAAAAAATTGACCCTATGCGATCGCGGATTAGTTCACGCGATCGCGGAGCACAAAAGAAATAACCCCCAAATTTGGCCTTCGCGAACGCGGTTGAATCCACGCGAATGCGGATCACTGATGCACAAACCTATGCGATCACGGACTGATCCACGCGATCGCAAAGAGCAACTTTTCATGACCCCCTGGTGCCTCACTTCCTCTTCGCGAACGTGGCTTTGCCCACGCGTTCGCGATGCATTCTCTCTTCCCACCTACGCGATCATGATTCTCCCCATGCGATCGCATAGAACAAAAACTCAGCAACCCCAATTAACCCTAAGCGATCCCAGACCTTCTCACGCGATCGCGTAGAAGGAAACCAGATACAGATATCAGAAACTTTCCAGTAGCACTCCAAGTGTAAACATTGATCCGTTAACCATCCGAAACTCACCCGAGGCCCCCTGGACCTCAACCAAATACACCAACAAGTTCCAAAACATCATACGAACTTAGTTGATGTCTCAATTCACATTCAACAACGCTAAAAACACGAATCACACATAGATTCAAGTCTAATAAACTTTGAAACTTCCAATTCCTACAAACAACGCCGGAAGCTATCAAATCACGTCTGATTAACCTCAAATTTTTCATACAAGTCATAAATGACATAACAGACCTATTCCAATTTCCAGAATCGGTTCTGACCCCGATATCAAAAAGTCAACCCTCGGTCAAACTTTCCAAAAATTCAACTTTCGCCATTTCAAGACTAATTCCACTATGGACTTCCAAATAATTTTCCAGACATTGTATGAGCCCCTCATGAGTCTGTATGAGCCCCTCATGAGTCTGTACACACCTCCAGTAAGCGCAGTCTACTATAAACAGAGATCGGGCTGTACGTCGCAGCAGGCATTGTATAGCGTTGAGTGATTGAATGTGCTGAGCACAGTAAGAGTGTCATGACCCAAAATCTCACATGTCGTGACGGTGCCTGTCTCAAAACTATGAAATCCAAAAATCCCAATAAACCACCATTTCTTTTAAATTTGAAAACGAAATAACTAAATTCAGCGGAAGAAATCTCAAAATTTCAAATATATCACTCCCAAAACCCGGTGTCACTGAGTACATAGGCATCTAAATGAATACAAAGTCTGACTGATAAATATCATTGTCTGAAGTATAGAACAGTACAATAACTAAACAGGAAGGGAATCAAGTCTGCAGTCGTCAAGCAGCTACCTTGATACTCTCCAATAGAAATAACTCTAAATTCTAGAAATCGTCGTATCCGGGAGCACCTGGATCTGCACACGAGGTGCAGAGTGTAGTATAAGTACAACTAACTCAATAAGTAACAAGACTAACCTCTGGGTTGAAAGAAATGATGAGCTCTGCATGCACAGTCCAGTAAAAATAATGGTACAGAAATGTAGGCATGCTTTCAAGCTCAACAGTTAAACTCAGTACAAGTGAAATAGATCAATACTGCATGATATGAGGCATATGACATTTCAATAGAAAGACCTCATGTAAATACTGGTCACAAATTATCCGGTCACTCGGTACTGTTTATGGCCAATCCAGCCTAGGAGTATTCCAACCCATATATAAGTACACATCGACTGACAGTCAGTCACCTAGTATCGTATAAGGCCAATCCGGCCCTGGGAAAATTTATCCCCAAATATAAATAATACTGACAAGATCCATGTCCAGATAACTCATTATAATACAAATAAGTAAGGCAAGTCCATGCCCTGGGAAAATCTATCCCAAATATATATATAAGCAGTAAGTAAGGCAAGTCCATGCCCTGGAAAGTCCATCCCGAATATCGATGATTATCTATGCTCACTAGGGGTGTGTACAGACTCCGGAGGGGCTCCTTCAGCCCAAGCTTAATACAAAGCCAATGTGTCCTACTGCAGGCGGGCAATCCCGATCCGTATAATAACAAAGCCTATAAGGCATGCTGTTGGCGGGCAGCCCCGATCCATAAAATAGTAAAGCCAATCAGGCCTGCTGCAGGTGGGCAGCCCCGATCCAGAACAATAATAATGTATAAAGCCATTCTGGCCTGCTGCAGACGGGCAGCCTCGATCCATTTAATGATAACATATATAAAGCCAAATGGCCTGCTGCGTTGCGCAGCTCAATCCCATAAATATCCTTACAATGGATAATTATTACTGAGTATGAAATGTATATTTTAGAACAATTAATTCAACAGCATCACGAACCCATGAGTCCAAAAATATTGGCACATAGCCTAAATATGATCTTTATTACTAGCCTCAGCTTAATTCCTCTATCAAGTGCCACATGTTCAGATAATAACATGATTCTTTAATTTTACTACTTCACATGATTTATTCAAGACACACTTTCGGTAGTGCACGTCTACATGTTCGTCACCTATCGTGTGTGTCACCTCCAAATAATTCATATCATACCAAATTCGGGGATTCATACCCTCATAACCAAGTTTAGAAGTGTTACTTACCTCAACCCGTGTAATTCTTTATTTCACTATGCCCTTGCCATGAGAATTGGTCTCTGAAAGCCTCGTATCTAGCCATAATTAATTCGATTCAATCAATACTAATTATTGTAATTAATTCCATAAGAAAATACTAATTTTTCCCAATAAAATCCGAAATTAACTCAAAAATTGCACATCTCAGAACCCGACAAAAGTTACCAAATATGAACGTCCATCCTACCACGAGTCCAACCATACAAATTTCACCAAATTCCGACATCAACTCGACCCTCAAATCTTCAATTATAGTCATTAAAGATTTTTACCATTTTCAACCCAATCTTTACCCATTTGAACTCAACAATCTTTCCATAAAATTTATTGATATGTATAAATAATACTATTACACCCAAGAATCATACTCTTAATCATTCATCTTTACCCAAACTCGAAATTGAAGACTAGGGGTTAAAACCTTACCTCTTGGGAAAAGATCTTGTGATATTTCCTTGTTGGATTTCAAAGCTTGAACATGATCTTGATGAACAAAGCACTTGAGCTTCTTCCTCTCTCTAGAACAATCTCCGCTCTCTCTAAAAATATCAGATTTTTGCTCCAGAATGAGTCCCAAAGCCTATTTATCAAAATGGGGTCGAGTTATGAAAATAGAAAAATTAACCCTCCGAAAGCAGGTCTGCGGTCGCATAATGGACCGCAGAATGGGTATGCGGGTCGCAAAATGCACCACAAAATCGATGCCCACAAATGGACTTCATTGGACAGGTTTGCGACCATTTTGCGGTCTCATAACTACTTCTGCGATCGCATAATGGTTCTGCGATCGCAGAATTGGTCGCAGAATTGCATTTTTCTAGACTTTGGTAATTTGGTCACAACTTCTTGTAGGAATGTCCAAATGACGAACGTGTTGAAGCGTTAGAAACTAGACTCGAAGATATTTTATTGGATAGGTAGATAATCACATAACTCCATATATATATATATATATATATATATATATATATATGTAGATATTGTCGTTCAAAGTTGTGTCTTGTGCAAACTCACTTGAAACTTTAGTCTATTATGAAATTTCCAACTTCTACATTCGATGCCGAAACTTATCGAATCAAGTCCGACTGACCTCAAATTTTGCACACAAGTCATAAATGACATAATGGACCTATTCCAATTTCTGGAATTGGATTCCGACCCCGATATCAAAAAGTCAATCCCCCGGTCAAACTTTCCAAAACTCCAACTTTCGCCATTTCAAGCCTAATTCTACTACGGACCTCCAAATAATTTTTCGGACACGCTCCTAATTCCAAAATAACCATACGGAGCTATTGGAATCATTAGAATTCAATTCTGAGGTCGTTTATACATAAGTGAATATACAGTCAACTTTTTCCAACTTAAGTTTTTAATTTTGAGACTAAGTGTCTCATTTCACTCCGAAATCCTTCCGGACCCGAAACAACTAACCCGATAAGTCATAAACCAATTATAAGGTATAAATTGAGTAGTAAATGGGGGAACGGGCTTGTGATGCTCAAAACGACCGGTCGGATCGTTACATTCTCCCCCACTTAAACATACGTTCGTCCTCGAACGTGCCTAGAGTTGTTCTTAACCTTCAGATCTCTATTCCACCTTACCACGCATATACCCGGGGGTGATCTCACGTCATCCTATTCTATATAGGCCTGACAACACAATACAACTGAAAATCCTTAATTTAACCTTAGCCCAAAAACCTTGGAATTCAATTCCCAACCTTCAGAATTTCTTTTCAAGACACGAATCTTACATTTACACGTTGTATGAGTATGAACAAGTTACATCGAGCTATAACTATAATCACGGATATAATTTACCCAGAATATTAGACAACCTGCCCGCTCGTAGCACCATTCCTGATCACAATAACTACTTCAAACCAACCAAGTACTAGCATTAATCCCCATATCGAACAAAACCTCATCCCAACACCTTCGTACACTGTTAATAATGAAAGAAACAATTAAAAACTCATAACCACTCATCAGATCAACTAGCCATGGAGCCCTCTCGCCGCAACCAGGACCATAATCCTCTCCTACGCCGGCTTTCAATATTATCCTCCCACTATACCGGAATCAAACCTGATAGTACTCGTTCTAGATCCAGTGACCTTATATTATTAAACACAACTATCCCATTGGCATGCCACACCAATACAACTCAATCCACAATTGCATAACCTTGTACCCAAAAAGGAAGATGTCTCAAAGTAAAGGACTGTATTGTAAGTTCAAAAAGAATCACCACAGTTGTAATGCTATAAGCTCATTATATATAGTAGAACCAAGACACACAAATTTAATAATAGTAACCAGCTCTTCTAGAGCTCACATTAACATCACTCGCACGGACAACACACGTGCTATAGTATCAATATCTGGACCCGCACAGACAACTCACATGCCAATAATATAAATATCTGGACCCGCATAACACACCACATCTATTATGCCATCATATGACAAGAACAAGAATCCCATTATCAACTCTGAGTCGCCAGCAAATTACATATCCGGTTAGTTAGAAACCTTCCTATTGCTTCCTCCCAGGAGGAAATCACGATACACAACACGTTTTCCACACCAGTAAAAAATAAAATATCCGGTTCAACCCATGGTAGAAACCATCAAGAACACTTTGATATCCATCTGCACATAACCAAGCTATTAGAACTAAATTCCTCTAACTCGACCAAACTACGTAGGTCACCAAAACCCAAGAATATTGCCACCAAAACATCTGTAGAGTCTTACCACATCATAATTACCCCTATAGAAGTAACCATGCCTTAACGCCACCAATCAAATTCATACTGCGTGCGCACTACATTCTTCAAAATAACAATTTAATCATTTCATGATTTTCGTATTTATATAAAGTGCCATGTAACCCGCGTTCAGGAATTTTTGTACTCGAGTAATCCTCGATCTCCATCTCTACAAGTCATAACTGATCCACAAGTATGTCTCCGACCAAAACTAAAATTTAACTCATAACCATGAAATCAAATTGTCAATAGCAGGCTCCTCCACTTGGCTCAAAGCCATAGATTAAAATACTTGATAACTTACAATACCCATACTTTATTACTGCCTTAATACCGTAGTCAGTTCAACAAAAATTCTTCTCAAGCTCAAGACACACCAACCATAAAATACCTCAATCATCCGCTAATCTCGCATTCATTCTCTTAACACTTAAGTCAACTTTTTCAACCAGATTCACATTCAAGTCTCAAATTGGCATCTTGTTATACCCTTTCGCAGCCACAATTACTATGAAATCACTTAATCTTTCTGAGTCCAAACTCATTAATCACACACGAAAATTTAATTTGTCCCAAAATTTAACAACGTGAAAGATCTTTAAAAACATTCACACTCGAGATTGTACGTCACATCAAAATGAAAATAAAGCACCCAGTGGCCTTCTTTTACATTTCAAGGAAACACCTCTCATCACATTCAAATCATCTTAACACATCCCGTAGTTACATCATACTCATCACCAAGCCATTCCACTGCTCATCGAGCCATAAATTTCCCTCGTAGGGACATTACTGGACATATGAGTCCAAATGTACAGGTTACAACTGAAGCTACCGGGCCTAAGCTGCGGTCTAAACCTAGCCTTAAGTCCTCCAGACTGGCCCATCACCAAAACACAGAACACACATCTTGAACCTCATTCATAGAATCACAAGCCGGCGATGCACAGTTGATACCGAGCGCTCATGTGCGCATACAAATGCGTGGAAGGAATTCAAAGAGTTATGTTTCAAGATAAATCAATTTTGCAGGATAGAATACAAGAAAGTGAAATTTTCCTAAGGGTTCGGCAGCCTCTTGAAGATAAGTACAGACGTCTCCCATACCGATCCGCAAGACTCTACTAAACCTACTAATGACTCGTGAGACCTATGTTACCTAGAGCTCTGATACCAACTTGTCACGACCCAAAATCTCACATGTCGTGACAGTGCCTGTCTCAAAACTATGAAATCCAAAAATCCCAATAAACCACCATTTCTTTTAAATTTGAAAACGAAATAACTAAATTCAGCGGAAGAAATCTCAAAATTTCAAATATATCACTCCCAAAACCCGGTGTCACTGAGTACATGGGCATCTAAATGAATACAAAGTCTGACTGATAAACATCATTGTCTGAAGTATAGAATAGTACAATAACGAAATAGGAAGGGAATCAAGTCTGCGGTCGTCAAGCAGCTACCTTGATACTCTCCAATAGAAATAACTCCGAATTCTAGAAATCGTCGTATCCGGGAGCACCTGGATTTGCACACGAGGTGCAGAGTGTAGTATAAGTACAACTAACTCAATAAGTAACAAGACTAACCTCTGGGTTGAAAGAAATGATGAGCTCTGCATGCACAGTCCAGTAAAAATAATGGTACAGAAATGTAGGCATGCTTTCAAGCTCAACAGTTAAACTCAGTACAAGTGAAATAGATCAATACTGCATGATATGAGGCATATGACATTTCAATAGAAAGACCTCATGTAAATACTGGTCACAAATTATCCGATCACTCGGTACTGTTTATGGCCAATCCAGCCTAGGCGTATTCCAATCCGTATATAAGTACACATCGACTGACACTCAGTCACCTAGTATCGTATAAGGCTAATCCGGCCCTGGGATAATTTATCCCCAAATATAAATAATACTGACAAGATCCATGTCCAGATAACTCATTACAATACAAATAAGTAAGGCAAGTCCATGCCCTGGGAAAATCCATCCCAAATATATATATAAGCAGTAAGGCAAGTCCATGCCCTGGGAAGTCCATCCCGAATATCGATGATTATCTATGCTCACTAGGGGTGTGTACAGACTCCGGAGGGGCTCCTTCAGCCCAAGCTTAATACAAAGCCAATGTGTCCTACTGTAGGCGGGCAATCCCGATCCATATAATAACAAAGCCTATAAGGCCTGCTGCAGGCGGGCAGCCCCGATCCATAAAATAGTAAAGCCAATCAGGCATGCTGCAGGGGGCAACCCCGATCCAAAACAATAATAATGTATAAAGCCATTCTGGCCTGCTGCAGGCAGGCAGCCCCAATCCATTTAATGATAACACATATAAAGCCAAATAGCCTACTGCGTTGCGCAGCTCAATCCCATAAATATCCTCACAATGGACAATTATTACTGAGTGTGAAATGTATATTTTAGAACAAATAATTCAACCTCATCACGAACCCATGGGTCCAAAAATATTGGCACATAGCTTAAACATGATCTTTATTACTAGCCTCAGCTTAATTCCTCTATCAAGTGCCACATGTTCAGATAATAACATGATTCTTTAATTTTACTACTTCACATGATTTATTCAAGACACACTTTCGGTGGTGCACGTCTACATGTTTGTCACCTATCGTGTGTTTCACCTCCAAATAATTCATATCATACCAAATTCGGGGATTCATACCCTTATAACCAAGTTTAGAAGTATTAAATACCTCAACCCGTGTAATTCTTTATTTCACTATGCCCTTTCCATGAGAATTGGTCTCCGAAAGCCTCGTATCTAGCCACAATTAATTCGATTCAATCAATACCAATTATTGTAATTAATTCCATAAGGAAATACTAATTTTTCCCAATAAAATCCGAAATTAACTCAAAAATTGCACATCTCGGAACCCGACAAAAGTAACAAAATATGAACGCCCATCCAACCACGAGTCCAACCATACAAATTTCACCAAATTCCGACATCAACTCGACCCTCAAATCTTCAATTAAAGTCATTGAAGATTTTTACCATTTTCAACCCAATCTTTACCCATTTGAACTCAACAATCTTTTCATAAACCTTATTGATATGTATAAATAATTCTATTACACCCAAGAATCATACTCTTAATCATCCATCTTTACCCAAACTCGAAATTGAAGACTAGGGGTTAAAACCTTACCTCTTGGGTGAAGATCTTGTGATATTTCCTTGTTGGATTTCATAGCTTGAACAAGATCTTGATGAACAAAGTACTTGAGCTTCTTCCTCTCTCTAGAACACTCTCCCTTCTCTCTAAAAATGTCAGATTTTTGCTCCAAAATGAGTCCCAAAGTCTATTTATCAAAATGGGGTCGGGTTATGAAAATAGAAAAATTAACTCTCCGAAAGCAGGTCTGCGGTCGCATAATGGACCGCAGAATAGGTATGCGGGGCGCAAAATGCACCACAAAATGGATGCCCACAAATGGGCTTCACTGGACAGGTTTGCGACCATTTTGCGGTCACATAACTACTTCTGCGATCGCAAAATTGGTCGCAGAATTGCATTTTTCCACACTTTGGTAATTTGGTCATAACTTCTTGTAGGAATGTGAAAATGACGAACGGTTTGAAGGGAATGATCCAAATGACAAACGGTTTGAAGCGTTAGAAACTAGACTCAAAGAACTTTCATTTGATAGGTAATACACTATATAAAATATCATAGTGTGAGAGTTATGCTCATTTGAAGTTAGGTCTTGTGCGAACTCACTTGAAACTTTAGTCTATTATGAAATTTCCAACTTCTACATTCGATGCTGAAACCTATCGAATCAAGTTCGATTGATCTTAAATTTTGCACACAAGTCATAAATGATATAACCGACCTATTCTAATTTCTGAAATCGAATTCCGACCCCGATATCAAAAAGTCAACCCCCCGGTCAAACTTTCCAAAAATCCAACTTTCGCCATTTCAAGCCTAATTCTAGTACGGACCTCCAAATAATTTTTCGGACACGCTCCTAAGTCTAAAATAATCATACGGAGTTATTGGAATCATCAGAATTCAATTCCGAGGTCATTTACACATAAGTGAATATACGGTCAACGCTTTCCAACTTAAGTTTTCAATTATGAGACTAAGTGTCTCATTTCATTCCGAATCCTTCCGGGCCCGAACCAACTAACCTGATAAGTCATAAATCAATTATAAGGTATAAATTGAGCAGTAAATGGGGGAATGGGCTTGTGATACTCAAAACAACCGGTCGAGTCGTTACAGAGAGAGAATGCGAGACAGTGAGATTGAGTACTCTGAGAGTGTGAGTACATGAGTACAATCTCTGAGATACATTGTATTGACATGCACACATGACATATATGCATAGAGACGTGTTTTCCTCATGCAGTACGGTATCTCATTATTCATGATTTCTCACACATGTTGACAGATGGGCATAGTGATGCATTTGTTTTACACTGGTTTTCTGAAAAGAAAATGAGATATTTTATTTATTATTGAAAGGATCTTGGAAATAAATTTCTGTTTTCAAACTTATTCATGTTTTTGGTAACTTTGGTAAATGATTTGGATTTTCATTGATGTACTTGAAAGGCATAACTATTTTCAGAAGTCATGATTTAGCTGAGCATTTATTCTTTGAGTTACTTCTGGTATTACTTGTTTAATTTTGTTATGAACTATTTTTGGTTATGGAAGTTGGACTCTGACCTTGGTACAAGCTTGTCACTACTTTCAACCTAAGGCTAGGTTTGTTTCTTACTCAGTACATGGGGTCGGTTGTACTGATACTACACTTCTGCACATTGCGTGCAGATATTGGCTGTCGTTGTTGCTGTGTTCGATGGTTATCGGATTTGAAGATGTACCTGCATTTCTATTGTAGCTGCCTCTTGTTCAGGGTAGCCTTAGGTTTATAAAAGCTCTGTTTATGTATTATTCAAACAGACTATGTATTTATTTCATTTTCGCTTTGTATACTCTATTCTTAAAAGCTCATAATTTATACTACCAGTTCTTGGGGGATGTATAAGATTAAGATATTTATTCACTTAAATTGCTTTAATAATTGTTATTGGAATTGGATAATTGAAAGTTGGCTTACCTAGCAGGTTGGGTTAGGTGCCATCACGACTAGTTGGATTTTGGGTCGTGACAGGATCCTTATATTTATAGCACGTGAGTTGTCCATGCAGCACATGAGTTGTCCGTGCAGATTATAGCGCTTGGGCTGTAGGAGCCCCTCCGGAGTCTGTAACCCCCAGTGAGCACGGGTACCCATTGACTGTGAGTGCTGAGGGCTGAGAGCCGAGTGGTTGAGTTGTTGTGATGAGTTGAGTGACTGTTGCCTGAGAGGCTGTACTTGATTTGCATTTGTTGTTGCACTTGTTTGCTATCTGTCATTGTTATGAAATCTCTAAAAGATTTTATATCCAGATTACATGAACTTGAACTGTATAAAATTGATTTGACTTAAACTGCCGGATTTGAAAGCATGTCTATTCTTTGCTGGAATTACTGAAAGTGAACTATAACTGTGTAGCTCGTCATTATTGTTACTTGCTGAGTTGGTTTTACTCATACTACACCCTACACTTCCTGTGCAGATCCAGGTGTTTCCGGACATAGCGGGTGCTAATTCTCTTGCACAATTGATTTTTCGGAGATTCAGAGGTAGCTGTTGTGTTTTGCAAACCTTGCCTCTCCTTCCTTATCTCCTTATATACTGCATTTGGTCTCATACTATTATGGACCGTATTTTCCAGACTTGTATTCATATTAGATGCTCATGTACTCAGTGACACCGGATTTTGGGAGTGTTTATAAATATATTTGTGAGTTTTTCTTCTACTAAATTTAGATATTATGTTTTCAAACTTAAAAGATATGGTGGTTTATTGAGATTGTCGGCTTGCCTAGTATTGATATAAGCGACATCACGACAAGTCAGATTTCGGGTCATGACAATCTCGAACCTCATTCATGGAATCACAAGCCGGCGATGCACATCTGATACCGAGCGCTCACATACGCACATGAAGGCGTGGAAGGAATTCAAAGAGTTATGTTTCACGGTGAATCAATTCTGCACGATAAGGAAAGAAAGATGGGAAATTATCATAAATGCCTTGTAGCCTCTCGAAGATAAGTATGGACGTCATCATACCGATCCGCAAGACTCTACTAGACACTTGCTCATGACTTGTAGAACCTATGAACATAGGGCTTTGATACCAACTTGTCACGACCCAAGATCCAACTAGCTGTGATGGCACCTAACCTCACCCACTAGGTAAGCTAAATAAAAATAATTCGATTCAATTAATATTTAACTGACTCTAATACACTCCCCAAGGACTGGTAGTACAAATCATGAGCTTCTAAAATTAGAATTTACAAAACTGGTGTGAAATAAACAAAAAAACACATCATCTGTTTGAAATATACATGAACAGATTTAAAATTCTAAAGCTACCATGAACAAGAGGCATCAATGACTGGAACCCAGGTACATCTTCAGATCCTGTTCCCGCCATGTACAGAAGCATCAACATCCAACATGTGCACGCAAGGTGCAGAAGTGTAGTATGAGTACAACCGACCCCATGTACTCAATAAGTAACAAAACTAATCTTAGGTTGAAAGTAATGACAAGCTAGAACAAAGAAAATAGCCAACAACAATTCATAAAAATATAATGAAAGTAACACCAGTAATAATTCAACAATAAAATGCTCAGCTCGTATAAAATTCCGAAACATAAATATTTCCTTTTCAATTATACAGTAAAATTCAAATCTTTTGCCGAAATCACCAAAGTATGAGTAAGTCTGAAATCTGTGATTTTTCTCAAAGCTTTTAACAAGTAAATATTTCATTTTCAAATGGCATGAGGAAAATACATCTCTATGCTTATATATCAATATGTATGAGAAGTAATGAATAACGGCATACCGTACAACATGAGGAAAAATGCATCTATATGCCTGTATGTCAAGTGTGCATGTCGAATGCGATGCAACTCAGTGATAAAACCATATGCATACTCTCAAAGTATCAATTCACTGAGTCCGCCCAATCACCCAGTCCTCACAGTTACTCAATCCTCCGATCAGCACTCGACACTCGGCACTCAGTAGGTACCTGCGCTCACTGGGGTTGTGTACAGACTCCGGAGGGGCTCCTTCAGGCCAAGTGCTATAACAAGCCAATCATGGCATAAATCAATAAAACATGTTGCGGCATTTAGCTTGATCCCAACATGAATCAATATATATATATATATATAGAGAGAGAGAGAGAGAGAGAGATAGAGAGAGAGAGAGAGAGAATATATATATATATATATATATATATATATATATATATAGAGAGAGAGAGAGAGAGAGAATATGGCATGCTGCGGCGTGCAGCCCGATCCCATAAACATCCTCACCATCAGGCCCTCGGCCTCACTCAGTCATCAATCTCGGCTCTCAGTGTCATGAAAAGAATCAGTGCAAAAATAATGATGTGATGTATCAATAAATGGTAACAGAGACTGAGATATGATATGCATATAAATGCGTATGACTGAGTATGTAAATGCAATGTAAGCAGATAACTCAACAGCAGAAATGACCTCAGTGGGTCTCAATGGAATAGGCATGTATCCTAGACATGGTTTCTAACATGGATCACAGCTCAATAGCTCTAGTACGTAGAGATTTCATAGTTAAAGATAAAATCGGGTAATTACACAACACCACAGAAGTAATAGAGTTACAATTCACACGGTGCACGCCCACACGCCCATCACCTAGCATGTGCGTCACCTCCAAACAATTCACATAACACGTATAATCAGGGTTCATACCCTTAGCTCCAAGATTAGAGGTGTTACTTACATCGAACAAGCTGAATCCAATGTCGAGCAAGCTAAGCAGTGCTCTGGAAATTTCATTCTGCGCGTATCAACTTCCGAACGGCGCGAATCTAGTCCCAATTAATTTGATTCAGTCAACCCAAATTAAAGGAATTTTTTCCATATCAAAATACTAATTTTTCCACAAAATCCGAAATTACACTCAAAACTCGCTCGTAGGGCCCACGTCTCGGAACCCGGCAAAAGTTAGAAAATATGAACGCCCATTCAACCACAAGTCCAACCATACAAATTTTACTCAAATCCGACATCAACTCGACCCTGAAATATTCAAATTAAACCAAGAGGGTTTTCACATTTTTCCAACTTAATTCACCAATTAAATGTTAAAAACAACCATGGATTCGGGTAATTTGACCAATATTGAGTTAAGAACACTTACCCTGTTATTTTCCTTGAAATCTCGCAAAAATCGCCTCTTTCCGAGCCCCAAATCGGTAAAAATAGAAAATGGGGTGAAGTCCCATTTTCAGAACATAAACTATCTGCCCAGTCATTTCTTCTATGCGATCGCGGACCAAGTCCCGCGATCGCGAAGCACACATTTCCACTGCCAAAAATTGACCCTATGCGATCGCAGATTAGTTCACATGATCGCGAAGCACAAAACAAACTGCCCCCAAATTTGGCCTTCGCAAACGCGGTTGAATCCACGCAAGCGCGGATCACTGATGCACAAATCTACGCGATCGCTGACTGATCCACGTGATTGCGAAGAGCAACTTTTCGTGACCCCCTGGTGCCTTACTTCCTCTTCGCGAATGCATCTTTGCCCACGCGTTCGCAATGCGTTATCTCTTCCCAGCTACGCGATCGCGATTCTCCCCACGCGTTCGCAATGCCTTAATCCTACGTGATCGCAGACCTTCTCACGCGATCGCGTAGAAGGAAACCAGATACAGATATCAGAAAATTTCCAGCAACACTCCAAGTCTAAAAATTGATCCGTTAACCATCCAAAACTCACCCGAGACCCCCGGGACCTCAACCAAATATACCAACAAGTCCCAAAACATCATACGAACTTAGTTGAAGTCTCAATTCACATCAAACAACGCTAAAAATACGAATCACACATAGATTCAAGCCTAATGAACTTTGAAACTTCCAATTCCTACAAACGATGTCGGAACCAATCAAATCATGTCCGATTGACCTCAAATTTTGCATACAAGTCATAAATGCAATAACGAACCTATTCCAATTTTCAGAAGCAAGTTCCGACCTCGATATCAAAAAGTCAACCCCTTGTCAAACTTTTCAAAAATTTTAACTTTCGCCATTTCAATCCTAATTCCACTACGGACTTACAAATAATTTTTCGGACACGCTTCTAAGTCCAAAATCATCATACGGAGCTATTGGCATCGTCAAAACTCTATTCCAGGGTCATTTACACATAAGTCAACATCGGGTCAACCTTTTCAACTTAAGTTTTCAATTATGAAACTAAGTGTCTCAATTCATTTCATAACCTTACCAGACCCGAACCAATTACCCCGGCAAGTCATATAGCAATTGTAAAGTACAAATTGAGCAGTAAATAAGGGAACGGGATTGAAATACTCAAAATGACCGGACGGGTCGTTACATTTTTAAACTCTTTTTTGTTATCTAGATAAACATAAATGTGTATCATATATATATATATATATATATATATATATATATATATATATATATATATATATATATATATATATATATATATATATATATATATTACATTTATTTAAAAAAATTCGCTTTATTCAAATCTAGCTATAGTGTTTTAAAGAACTATAATTATAGGGTTTTAAATGTGAAAGGATTTTATAGTTATATGCAGTTGAATTTTTTTCTTTTTTGCCAGAGGCAAAGTAGTATTTAAATAATTAGAAAAGATAACAAAGGTTCCTAACATGATTGCATATGAACATTAACCGAATTAAGTATGATAACATGATAATAAAAGATAATTTTTTTTATTTTAATTAAAATTTAAAAACTTTATGTGTAAATTCCAAATTATCCTTTAATTCAAATTCAATTTTATATATTATATTTCACTAACATAGTCAAATATATAGAATAAAGTTACCATATAGGGCAACTTTTATAACTAGACATGATTTAAGAAAGTATTATAAATTTATAGCAGCAAATTCATAATTATATGGACAGCAGATTCTATAGCAGAAAATGAGAGAGAGAGAGAGAGAGAGAGAGAGAGAGAGAGATTCTTGCAACTTTCTTTTATTATTCTTCTTTTACTTTAATTTTAAGACATAAGGATCATTTTGAATTTTAAACTTGTATTTTGTACATTCTATATTATAAATATATGTGATCAAGTGAGGGCTTTCATATTATTTTTTATATATAGTATCAGAGCAGACAGATATTTTGAGTTCAAGTCTCACCACTACCTTGTCACTGCCCAAAATCCAACTAGCCGTGATGGAACCTAACCTCACCCGCTAGGTAAGCCAAATAACAATAATGCGATTCAATTAATATTTAACTGACTCTAATACACTCCCCAAGGACTGGTAGTACAAATCATGAGCTTCTAAGATTCAGAATTTACAAAGTTGGTGTGAAATAAAATACATCATCTATTTGAAAATACATGAATAGATTTTTTTAAACCTAAAGCTACCAAGAACAAGAGGGAGTTATGGCCGAAAAGCAAGTATATCTCCAATTCCATCTCCAGCCATACACATCAACATCAACATCCAAAATCTGCACGCAAGGTGCAGAAGTGCAGTATGAGTACAACCTACCCCATGTATTCAATAAGTAATAAACCAAACCTTAGGTAGAAAGTAGTAACGAGCTAAAACAAAGGTCAGCACACAACACCAATAACCAGCAACAGTTCATAATAATATAATATAAGAAACACCAGTAATAACTCAACAATAAAATGCTCATCTCGTATACAATTCAAAAAACAAATAAACATTTTCTTTTCAAGTATAACAGTAAAACTCAAATCTTTTGCCGAAAATCACCGAAAATATGAGTAAGTCTGAAATCTGTGATTTTTCTCAAAACATTTAACGACGGATAAGAAATTTCATTATCATATGGCATGAGGAAAAATACTTCTCTATGCCTACATATCAAGTATGCATGTCTAATGCAATGCAGCACAGTGATGAACTCATGTACTCACACTCTCAGAGTACTCAAGCTCACTGTCTCGCATTTCCACTCATCACGCTCAATATTCAGCACACTCAGTCACTCGGCACTGTATAGGGCAGATCTAGCCCAAATATAAATGACAACTTGCACACAGTCACTCAGTATTGTATATCGCCAATCTAGCCCAGGGAAGATCCATCCTAAATATATATACATAATAACTGACATTCAGTCACTCATTACTATATAGGGCTAGTCCATCCCAGGGAATACCATCCCAAATATAAAGAAATAAATAAGGCAACTCCATACCCTGGAAAGTCCATCCCACACATAAATAAATAAGGCAACTCAATGCCTTGGAAATCCATCCCAAATATAATGTCATATGCACTCATTGTGGGGGGTGCAGACTCCGGAGGGGCTCCTTCAGCCCAAGCGCTATATAAAGCCAATATGGCCTACTGCGGCGTGCAGTTTGATCCCATTATAATTAAGCCTATAAGGCATGTTGCGGCGTGCAGCCCCGATCCATATATAATATATATAAATCCAATATGACCTGCTATGGCGTACAGCTCCGATCCATATATAATATATATTTATATAAATCCAATATGACCTGCTGTGGCGTACAGCCCGATCCCATAACTATCCTCACAATCAGACCCTCGGCCTCACTCAGTAATCATTCTCTCCAGTCTCTTAGGCTCAAAATGTCATGAAAATCAGTCTAAAAATGATAATATGATGCATCAATAAATAGCAATAGAGACTGAGATATGATATGCAAGGAATAAACATGACTGAGTATGAAATTACAATTTAAAACAATTAATTCAACAACAACACGACCCTGTGGGTCCCAAAATATCGGCACGTAGCCTAAACATGGCCTTTAATATGAGCCTCAACTCAATTTCTCTAACACGTGGAGGATATGCGAATAAAAACATGATTCTTTAATTTTACAACTCCATAGAATTTATTTAAGTCACAATTTCTATGGTGCACGCCCACATGCCTGTCACCTAGCATGTGTGTCACCTTCATACAATTCACATAACATATAATTCAGGAATTTATACCCTCAGCTCCAAGTTTAGAAATGTTACTTACATCGAACAAGCCGAATCCAATGCCAAGCAAGATAAACAATACTTCGAAAATTCCATACCATGCTTATCAACCTCCAAATGCCTTCCTATCTCCTCAATTCAAGCCAAACGATCTGTATCTATTCAAACAAAGTGCAAATTAATCACAATGTACTCAAATGCTTACAATTTAACAATTTATAAAATTTCCAACTCCGCTCGAAAAGTCGATAGTGGATCCCATATCTCGGAATCCGATAAAACTCACAAAATCTGACAACTCATTAAATAATGAGTCCAACCATACTAATTTTACTCAAATCCGACTCTGAATCGACGTTCAAAACTCAAAAATTCATTTTATGGAATTGTAGAAATTTATCTGATTTCTCTTGAAAAATCAATAATCTGCCACGACCTAAAATCTCACCCGTCATGATGGCGCCTATCTCAATGCTAGGCAAGTCGACAACCTCAATAAAACACAATATCTTTTTAAGTTTGAAAACATAATATTTAAATTCAGTGGAAAAATCTCACAAATGCATATATAAATACACTCCCAAAACCCAATGTCAGTGAATACATGAGCATCTAAATGAATACAAAGTCTGACAGATAAAAACATTGTCTAAAAATATAGAACAGTACAATAACTGAAAGGAAGAGAGACAAGGTTAGCGGATGCCAAGCAGCTACCTTGATAGTCTCCAACTGGTAACACACTGAGGTCTAACAGTCGTCGTGTCCGGAAGCACCTGGGTCTGCACAGGAGGTGCAGAGTGTAGTATGAGTACAACCAACTCAATAAGTAACAAGACTAACCTCTGGGCTGAAAGTAGTAACGAGCTCCGCAGGTATAGTCCGGTATATAAATAACGGTACAGAAATGTAGGCATGCTTTCAAGTTCAACAGTTAAACTCAGTACACGTAAGATAGATCAATATTGCATGATATGAGGAATATGACATCTCAATGGAAAACCTCGTGTACTCCTGTATCGCTCAGTATGGCCAAACGAGCCCAGGGATATTCCATCTCGTGTATATATATATACATCGACTGACAGTCAGTCACTCAGTACCGTATGAGGCCAATCCAGCCCTGGGGCAATTTATCCCCAAATATAAATAATCCGGACAAGATCCATGTCCAGGGAAATTCATCACAAATATAAATAGGTAAGTCAAGTTCATGCCCTAGGAAGTCCATCCCGAATATAAATCATCTACGCTCACTATGGGTGGTGCAGACTCCGAAGGGGCTCCTTCAGCCTAAGCGTGATATAAAGCCGATATGGCCTGCTGCAGGCGGGTAGCCCCGGTCCATATAATAATAAAGTTGATAAGGCATGTTGCAGCGTGCAACCTAGATCAATATAATAATATATATAAAGCTGATAAGGCTTGCTGCGGCGCGCAGCTCGATCCCATCAATATCCTCACAATGGATGAACATGATTGATATGAAATGCATTTTTTTAAACGATTAAATTCAACAGCAACATGACCCTATAGGTCCCAAAATATCGGCACATAGCCTAATCATGATCTTTAATACGAGTCTCGGCTCAATTTCCTAACACGTGGAGAATATGCGAATAATAACATGATCTTTTTAATTTTACAACTTCACATAATTTATTCAAATCACAACTTCTATGGTGCACTTCCACACGCTCGTCACCTATCGTGTGCATCACCTCCAAACAATTTATATAACACCAAATTCGGGGATTCATACCCTCAGAACCAAGTTTAGAAGTGTTACTTACATCAAATCGTGTAATTCTTTATTCTGATATGCCTTTGCCTCGCAAATCGGTCTCCAAACGCCTCGAATCTTGTCACAAATAATTCAATTCAGTCAA
This sequence comes from Nicotiana tabacum, assembly GCF_000715075.1. NCBI lineage: Eukaryota > Viridiplantae > Streptophyta > Magnoliopsida > Solanales > Solanaceae > Nicotiana > Nicotiana tabacum. Next base: position 64,456,065 of record NC_134100.1, read on the forward strand.
TACAAATTATAGGAATTGATTCCATATGAAAATACTAATTTTCCAACAAAAATACGGAATTGCACCCAAATATTGACTGTGTGGCCCATGTCTCGGAACTCGACAAAAGTTACAAAATATGAACACCCATCTAACCACGAGTCCAACCCTATAAATTTTACTAAATTCTAACATCAACTCGACCCTCAAATCTTCAAATTAAACCAAAAGGGTTTTCACAATTTTTCAACTTAAATCACCGATTAAATGTTAAAAACAATCATGGATTAAGGTAATTTGACCAATATTGAGTTAAGAATACTTACCACATTGTTTTCCTTGAAAATCTCCTTATAATCGCCTCTTGCCGAGCTCCAATTTGTCACAAATGGAAAATGGGATGAAGTCCCATTTTCATAACTTAAAGTTTTTGTCCAGGCATTTCCTATTAGTGAACGCATGCCCTTGATCGCGTTCGCTAAACACAATATTGGGCTGCCCGGATTTTCCTCCTTCGCGAACGCGAAGACCAAATTTTTCTCAGGCCGGTTTTCCCTTCCTCGAATGCAAGGCCTCGATCGCGAACGCGTAGCTTTGCCCCTCGACCCTTCGCGAACGTGTGCCCTCGGATGCGAACGCGAAGCACAAAATGGGCCAGTCAAAATTTCCTCTTCGTGAACGCGAGACTCGCCTCGCGAACGCGGTGAAGGAAACCAGATACAGGCATCAGAAAATTCCAGCACTGTTTAAGTTCAAATTTCGATCCGTTAACTATCCGAAACTTACCCGAGGCCCCCGGGACCTCAACCAAATACACCAACAAGTCCTAAAACATCATACGAACTTAGTCGAAACCTCAAATTAGATCAAAAAATGCTAAAATCATAAATCACACCCCAATCTTGCTTAACGAAAACTAATGAATTCTAACTTGTGCATTCGATGCCAAAACCTATCAATTCAATTCCGATTGACCTCAAATTTTGCACACAAGTCATAAATAACATAACAGAGCTATGAAAATTCCAGAACTGGATTCCGACTCTGATATCAGAAAGTCAACTCTCCGGTCAAACTTTCAAACTTAAATTTCTATTTTAGCCATTTCAAGCCTAATTTAGCTACGGGCTTCCAAATAATTTTCCGGATACTCTCCTAAGTCCCAAATCACCATACTAAGCTATTGGAATCATCAAAACTTTATTCCGGGTTTGTTTACACATAAGTCAACATTCGGTCACTATTTTAACTTAAGCTTTAAACCTTGGAACTAAGTGTTCCAATTCATTCCAAAACTTCATCGGACCCGAACCAATTACCCCGGCAAGTCACATAACAACTGTAAAGCACAAATTGAGCAGTGAATGGGGGAACAGGGTTATAATACTTAAAACAATGGGCCAGGTCGTTACACTCTCCCCCTCTTAAATAAACGTTCGTCCTCGAACAGGTTTAGAATCATACCCGAAGCCTCAAATAGGTGTGGATATTTGCTCTGCATCTCCCGCTCAGTCTCCCAAGTAGATTCTCTGACTGGTTGGCCTCTCCACCGTACTTTCGCTGAAGTTATGTTCTTTGATCTCAACTTTCAAACCTGCCGGTCTAAAATGGCTACCGGCTCTACATCATAAGTCACATTACCATCCAATTGCACTGTGCTGAAATCCAAAACATGATACGGATCTCCGACATACTTCTGGGGCATTGATACATGAAACACTGGATGAACACCCAATAGATTAGGCGGCAATGCAAGTTCATAAGCCACCTCTCCAATCTTCTTAAGTATTTCAAAAGGTCCAGCATACCTAGGACTCAACTTTCCCTTCTTCCCAAATCTCATAACACCCTTCATAGGCGAAACTCGGAGTAGTACCTTCTCTCCTACCATGTAAGCAACATAACAAACCTTCCGGTCGGCATAACTCTTCTGTCTAGACTACGCCGCGCGAAGTCGTTCCCGAATCAATTTAACCTTTTCCAAAGCATCCTGAACTAAATTAGTACCTAATAGCCTAGCCTCCCCCGGCTCAAACCAACCCACCGGAGACCGACACTGTCTCCCATGTAAAGCCTCATACAGAGCCATCTGAATGCTCGATTGGTAGCTATTATTCTAGGCAAACTCTGCTAGTGGCAGAAACTGATCCTAAGAACCTCCAAAATCTATAACACAAGCGTGTAGCATATCTTCCAATATTTGAATAGTGTGCTCGGACTGGCCGTCTGTCTAAGGGTGAAATATTGTACTCAGCTGAACCTCTGTACCTAATTCTCGTTGTACTGCTCTCCAAAACTGTGATGTAAACTGCGTGCCCCGATCTAAAATGATGGACACTGGCATACCGTATAGGCGAACAATCTCGCGAATATAAATCTCAGCCTACCGCTCTGAAGAATAAGTAGTGTTGACTGGAATAAAATGCGCGGACTTGGTCAACCTATCTACAATCACCCAAACAACATCAAACTTTCTCAAAGTCCGTGGGAGCCCAACTACGAAGCCCATGGTAAGACGGTCCCACTTCCATTTCGGAATTTTGAGTCTCTGAAGCAATCCGCCCTGTCTCTAATGCTCGCACTTCACTTGCTGACAATTTAAACACCGAGCTACAACCCCCACTATATCTTTCTTCGTTTTTCTCCACCAATAGTGATGTCTCAAGTCCTGATACATCTTTGTGGTACCCGGATGAATGGAATACCGCGAACTGTGGGCTTCTTCAAGAATCAATTCACGCATCCCATCTACATTTGGCTCACAAATCCGACCATGCATCCTTAACATCCCATCCTCCCTAATAGTAACATCTCTGGCATCACCGTGTTGAATTGTGTTCTTAAGGACAAGCAAATGGGGATCATCATACTGGTGCTCTCTGATGCGGTCATATATGGAAGACCGAGAAACCACACAAGCTAGAACCCGACTGGGCTCCGAAACATCTAACCTCACAAACTGATTAGCCAAGGTCTGAACGTCAACTGCAAAAGGCCTTTCACCAACAGGAATTAATGCAAGGCTACCCATACTCACCGCCTTTCTACTCAAGGCATCGGCCACCACATTGGCCTTCCCGGGATGATACAGAATAGTAATATCATAATCCTTTAGCAACTTCAACCATCTCCGCGACCTCAAATTTAGATCCTTATATTTGAATAAGTGTTGAAGACTTCGATGATCTGTAAATACCTCACAAGACACACCATAGAGATAGTGCCTCCAAATCTTCAATACATGAACAATGGCTGCCAAATCTAAATCATGCACAGGGTAGTTCTTTTCACGTGGCTTCAATTAGCGCGAAGCATAAGCAATCACTCTACCCTCCTACATTAATACACGCCCAATACCAATCCGAAAAGCATCACAATATACTGTATAAGAGCCTGAAGCTGAAGGCAAAACTAGAACTGGAGTTGTGGTCAAGGCAGTTTTGAGCTTCTGAAAGCTCTCTTCACACTCATCTGACCACCAGAATGGAGCACCTTTCTGGGTCAATTTAGTCAAGGGCGATGAAATAGACGAGAAGCCCTCCACAAAGCGACGATAATACCCAGCCAAGCCAAGAAAACTCTAAATCTCAATAGCTAAAGATGGAATGTGCCAGCTGAACTGCCTGTATTTTCTTCAGATCTACATTAATCCTTTCACTGGACACTATGTGTCCTAAGAATGCCACCGAACTAAGCCAGAACTCACACTTAGAGAATTTGGCATAAAATTTCTCTTCCCTCAGCCTCTATAGTACAATACTCAAATGTTGTGCATGTTCTTCCTAGATACGTGAGTACACCAGGATGTCATCTTTAAAATATCCGAATCCCAAATTTTCAACTGGTGATACCCGGATCTCAAATCAATTTTGGAGAATACCCTCGCTCCCTGAAGCTGGTCAAATAAATCATTAATACATGGCAAAGGATATTTATTATTGATTGTAACTTTGTTCAACTGCCTGTAATCGATGCACATCGCATAGTACCATCTTTTATTTTTAATAAATAGAACCGGTGCACCCCAAGGCGACACATTAGGCCTAATAAACCCCTTATCAAGAAGTTCCTGAAGTTGCTCTTTTAATTCTTTCAACTCAGTTGGTGCCATACGATACGGAGGAATAGAAATGGGCTGAGTGCCTGACACCAAGTCAATACCGAAATCAATATCCCTATCGGGTGGCATACCCGGTAGGTCTGCAGGAAATACATCCAAAAAGTCTCGCACTACCGGTACTGAATCAATAGTAGGAGTATTTGCATCAACATCCCTCATAAAGGCCAAATATGATAAACACCCCTTCCCAACCATACATTGGGCCTTCAAATAAGAAATTACCCTCCTGGGAACATAATCTAGAGAACCTCTCCATTCGACCTTCGGCAACCCCGGCATCGCCAACGTTACGGTTTTTGCGTAACAATCGAGAATAACATGACATGGAGACAACTAATCCATACCCAAGATTACATCGAAATCAACCATACTAAACAATAAGAGATCAACTCTAGTCTCCAGTCTTCCAATAGTTACCACGCACGACCGATACACACAGTAGCACTGTATGAACCATGGCTAGCTGATGCGCCATGATGGGTTGAACGAGCCATCTGAGCGGGCCTATAAGGTCGATCCCTATTGTGATAGGGTTGTTCCCTAGAAGGAACACCGATGGAATCACTCGGACCACGAGACCTTTTGACCTCCCTCTCCTTACGCTCCTAAGTACTGACCATCTCTAGCCATCGAGCACTGTCAACCACCTCATCGAATCTAGCACCTGCTACATTCCCCAGAGTCATAACAAAACGGAACTGCTGGTTGAGGCCATTAATGAACCTCCTGATCCTCTCTCTCTCTCTCTCTCTCTCTCTCTCTCTGTCGGAACCAACCAAACTTCATGACGGGCCAACTCTAAAAACCGCATCTCATAATAAGTCACGGACATGTCCTCCTAACGTAAATACTTGAACTGCCTGCGCAATTCCTCTCTGCGGATCTGTGGTACAAACTTCTCTAGAAATAATACGAAGAACTCATGCCATGAAAGTGGTGTTGCACCAACTGGTCTGCTCCTCTCATAAGTCTCCCACTATCGGAAGGCTGCCCCCGAAAATGAAAAAGTAGTGAATGAGACCCCACTAGTCTCTAGAATACCCGCTGTCCGAAGCATCCACTAGCATTTATCTAGAAAACCCTGAGCATCCTCTGACTCAGCACCGCTAAATGACGGAGGTCATAGTATCCCAAATCTCTCAAGTCTCCTCTGCTCATCATCAGCCATAACGGGGACTACCGGGGCCTGAGCAGCTGCAACCGGCTGGACTGGTGGTGCCCCCAGTATCTGAAGTCCCTGCACTACCTGCTCTGGAGTACGGGCAACAGGGGTATGAGTACCTACCCCAACCTAAGACATGGTTGGTGCTGCCTGAGCCGAAACCACCTGAGCAAGGCCAGTGCAAACTGTCAATATCTGGACCAAAGCCTCCTGAAGGCCTGGAATCACAATGGGCACCATTGGTGCCTGAGCTAGTCCTGTCGGCTCAGCTATGTATGGAATCTGCTCCTGAGCTGGAGCAACTGGAGGTAATGCTCCAATTACTGTGTGAGCTACACCTCAATCTCTACCTCGGCCTTGGCCTCTACCACGGCCCCGGCATCTCGCGGCCCTAACTGGTGGCACTAGTGGCTGACCGTCCGATACGGTAGTACGTGTCCTCACCATATGAGAGAGAATAGAATAACATAAATTTAGTTTCGGGAATCAAAATTTCGAACTACAGAATACAAGAAAGTGAAATTTTTCCTAAGGGTTTAACAGGCTCTCGAAGATAAGTACAGACGTCTCCGTACCGATCTGCAAGACTCTACTAAACCTGCTCATGACTTGTGAGACCTATGTAGCCTAGGCTCTGATACCAACTTGTCACGACACAAAATCTCACCCGTCGTGATAGCGCCTATCTCAATGCTAGGCAAGCCGACAACCTCAATAAAACACAATATCTTTTAAGTTTGAAAACATAATATTTAAATCCAGTGGAAAAATCTCACAAATACATATATAAATACACTCCCAAAACCCGGTGTCATTGAATACATGAGCATATAAATGAATAGAAAGTTTGACTGATAAAAACACTGTCTGAAAATATAGAACAGTACAATAACTGAAAGGAAGAGAGACAAGGTTAGCGGACGCCAAGCAGCTACCTTGATAGTCTCCAACTAGTAACACACTGAGGTATAACAGTCGTCGTGTCCGGAAGCACCTGAATCTGCACACGAGGTGCAGAGTGTAGTATGAGTACAACCAACTCAATAAGTAACAAGACTAACCTCTGGGCTGAAAGTAGTGACGAGCTCCGCAGGTATAGTCCGGTATATAAATAACGGTACAGAAATGTAGGCATGCTTTCAAGTTCAACAGTTAAACTCAGTACAGGTAAGATAGATCAATATTGCATGATATGAGGAATATGACATCTCAATGGAAAATCTCGTGTACTCCTGATCACTAATCGCTCGATCGCTCAATATGGCCAAACGAGCCCAGGGATATTCCATCCCGTGTATATAATTACATCGACTGATAGTCAGTCACTCAGTACCATATGAGGCCAATCCAGCCCTGGGCAATGTATCCCCAAATGTAAATAATCCGGACAAGATCCATGTCCAGGGAAATTCATCACAAATATAAATAAGTAAGGCAAGTCCATGCCCTGGGAAGTCCATCCCAAATATAAAACATCTACACTCAATGTGAGGGGTGCAGACTCCGGAGGTGTTCCTTCAACCCAAGCATGATACATAGCTGATATGGCCTGCTGCAGGCGGGCAGTCCCGATCCATATAATAATAAAGCCTATAAGGTCTGTTGTAGCGGGCAACCCCGGTCAATATAATAATATATAAAGTTGATATGGCATGCTGCGGTGCGCAGCTCGATCCCATCAATATCCTCATAGTGGATGAACATGACTGAGTATGAAATGTATATTTTTAAACAATTAATTCACTAGCAACATGACCCTATGGGTCTCAAAATATTGGCACGTAGCCTAATCATGATCTTTAATACGAGTCTCAGCTCAATTTCCTAACACGTGGAGAATATGCGAATAATAACATGATCTTTTTAAATTTACAACTTCATAGAATTTATTCAAATCACAACTTCTATGGCGCACGTCCACACGCTCGTCACCTATCGTGCGCGTCACCTCCAAAAAATTTATATAACACCAAAATCGGGGATTCATTCCCTCAGAACCAAGTTTAGAAGTGTTACTTACCTCAAACCGAGTAATTCTTTATTCTGCTATGCCTTTGCCTCACGAATCGGTCTCCAAACGTCTCAAATCTAGTCACAAATAATTCAATTCAGTCAATAAAAATTATGGGAATTGTTTCCATATGAAAATACTGATTTTCCAACAAACATCCGAAATTGCACCCAAATGTTGCTCGTGGGGCCCACGTCTCGGAACCCGACAAAAGTTACCAATTATGAACGCCTGTCTAACCACGAGTCAAACCATACAAATTTTACTAAATTTCGACATCAACTCGACCCTCAAATCTTCAAATTAAACCAAGAGGGTTTTCACAACTTTTCAACTTAAATCACCGATTAAATGTTACAAACAACCATGAATTTGGATAATTTGACCAATATTGAGTTATGAACACTTACCTCATTGTTTTCCTTGAAAATATCCTGAAAATCGCCTCTTCCCGAGCTCCAATTTGTCAAAAATGGAAAAAGTCCCATTTTCAGAACTTCAAGTTTCTGTCCAGGCGTTTCCCCTTCACGAACACGTGCCCTCGGTCGCGTTCGTGAAGCACAAAATTGTGTTGCTCGGATTTTCCTCCTTTGCGAACGCGTGACCGATCTCGCGGACGCGAAGACCAATTTCCCCCAGACTACCTTTCCCTTACACGAATGCGAGGCCTCGATCGGTAACGCGTAGCTTTGCCCCTCGACCCTTCGCGAATGCGTGCCCTCGGTCACGGACGCGAAACTTTGCCCCTCGAACCTTCGCGAATGCATGTCCCAGGACGCGAATGCGAAGCACAAAATGGGCCAGTCCAAATTTCCTCTTCGCAAACGCAAAACTCCTCTCGCGAACGCGATGAAGGAAACCACATACAAGCATCAGAAAATTCCAATAGATGTTTCAGTCCAAATTTCGATCCGTTAACCATCTGAAACTCACCCGAGGCCCCCGGGACCTCAATCAAATACACCAACAAGTCCTAAAATATCATACGAACTTAGTCGAAACCTCAAATCACATCAAGCAACAATAAAATCAAAAATCACACCTTAATTCAAGCTTAACAAAAACTAACAAATTCCAACTTCTACATTCGATGTCGAAACCTATCAATTCAATTTCGATTGACCTCAAAATTTGCACACAAGTCATAAATGACATAATGGAGCTATGAAAATTTTCAAAAGTGGATTCCGACTCTAATATCAAAAAGTCAACTCTCCGATCAAACTTCCAAACTTAAATTTCTATTTTAGCCATTTCAAGTCTAATTTAGCTACGGGCTTCCAAATAATTTTCCGAACATGCTGCTAAGTCTAAAATCATCATACGGAGCCATTGGAATCATCAAAACTTTATTCCGGGGTAGTTTACACATAAGTCGACATCCGATCACTATTTTAAGCTTTAAACCTTGGAACTAAGTGTTCTAATTTATTCCAAAACCTCACCGGACCCGAACCAATTACCCTGGCAAGTCACATAACACTTGTAAAGCACAAATTGAGCAGTAAATGGGGGGAACATGGCTGTAAGACTCAAAAAGACCGGTCGTGTCGTTACATAATCTAACGCCGAAAATGAAGATTAATTCATGGAATATAATCACAAGGGAATCAAGAACACTTACCCCAAGTAGTGTGTTGGAATTTGCCTCTGAAAATCGCCCAAAACGAGCTCCCAACTCTATTTATGTCAAAAATGGCGAAATCCCCCGTTTATAGGGATTTAATGCTTGGAGTGCCACATGTGGTGTGGGGAACTGCCTGTGGCACTATATCCAGAATCTCAAAAACATCCCAGCGCCAGGGCTAGCGCCCCACGCTACCCTGGGCGCTGGTGACGGGATTTTCTTTCCCGATACGGAAATGGGCATAACTCACTCATACGATGTCTGAATTCGACGATTCTTTTTGTTATGGCTCTGTAATTTCAATACGGATATAATGCTTCAATCAAAACTAAATTTGTAGCTAATTCGCTTAATGTTATACCACTTATGCTTGAAGAAACGACGTCGAAACATTCTAGAAATATCCAAATTAAATTCCAGGCATACGCCCGAGTCCAAAATCACCATCCGGACCTAACGGAAATTTTCAAAACTCCGATACGAGGTCAAATACAAAAAATCAAACTTGGTCATTTCTTTCAACTAAAGGATTCCAACATGAAATTCATTCTTCCGAACTAATCCCAAAACACCTAAAAACCAAAGCTGACAATACACATTGGTCATAATACATCATATGAAGCAACTCAAGACTTCAAATGGTTGAACGGGATGTAAATGCTCAAAACGACAAATTGAATCATCCGTTAAGCCCGCCTTCATCCTCGTGATGGTCAAGTCAACTTTCTCAACTAATCCAAACTCGAATCTTAACACATATAGCCCGCTGTTAGAAAAGAAACTCACACACAACATTATAAGGAACACACCAACGTAGATTACTCCGCATGAGATAACTCACCTGCTTAGTCTCAAATTGGCATCTTGCTATACCCTTTCGCAGCCACAATTACTATGCAATCACTTAATATTTCTGAGTCCAAACTCATTAACAAGACATGAGAATTTAATTTGTCCCACAATTTCACAACGTGAAAGATCCTTCAACACACTCATAGCTCCAGACTATACATCAAATCAAGACGGAAATCAAGCACCCAATGGCCCTTTTTACATCTCGAGAAACTCTTCTCGACACATTCAAACCATCTGAACACATTCCACAGTCGCATAATAATCATCATTTAGTCATTCCACCGCCCATCGAGCCACAAATTCCACTCATAGGGACACTACCGGATGCATAAGTCCAAATGTACAAGTTCACACAACTGAAGCTACCGAGCCTAAGTTGCGGTTGAAACCTGGCCTCAAGTCCTTCAGACTAGTCCATCACCAAAACACAAAATACACATCTCGAACCTCGTTCATGGAATCACAAGCCGGGGATGCACAGCTGATACCGAGCGCTCACATACGCACACGAATGCGTGGAAGGATTTCAAAGAGTTATGTTTCAAGCTGAATCAATTTCGCACGATAAGGAAAGAAAGATGGGAAGTTTATCCTAAATGCCTTGTAGCTTCTTGAAGATAAGTATGGACATCATCATACTGATCCGTAAGACTCTACTAGACACTTGCTCATGACTTGTAGAACCTATGAACCTAGATCTCTAATACCAACTTGTCACTGCCCAAAATCCAACTAGCTGTGATGGCACCTAACCTCACCCGCTAGGTAAGCCAAATAACAACAATCCAATTCAATTAATATTTAACTGACTCTAATACACTCCCCAAAGACTGGTAGTTCAAATCATGAGCTTCTAAGATTCAGAATTTACAAAGCTGGTATGAAATAAAATACATCATCAGTTTGAAAATACATGAACATATTTTTTTTTAAAACCTAAAGCTACCAAGATCAAGAGGCGGCTGTGACCAGAACACAAGTACATCTCCAATGCCAGCTCCCGCCATACACAGCAATATCAACATCTAAAATTTGTACGCAAGGTACAGAAGTGTAGTATGAGTATAACTAACCACATGTACTTAATAAGTACCAAACCTAATCTTAGGTTGAAAGTAGTAACGAGCTGAAATAAAGGTCAGCATACAACACCAATAACCAGCAACAGTTTATAACAATATAATAAAAGTAACACGAGTAATAACTCAACAATAAAATGCTTAGCTCGTATACAATTCAAACAAAATAAACATTTTCTTTTTAAGTATAACAGTAAAACTCAAATTGTTTGCCGAAAATCATCGAAAATATGAGTAAGTCTGAAATGTGTGATTTTCTAAAAAAACTTTAACGACAGATAATAAATTTCATTATCAGATGGCATGAGGAATAATACTTCTCTATGCCTACATATCAAGTATACATGTCTAATGCAATGCAGCACAGTGATGAACTCATGTACTCACACTCAGTAATCAATCTCAGTGTCTCGCATTTCCACTCGTCACGCTCAATATTCAGCACACTCAGTCACTCGGCACTGTACAGGGCAGATCCAGTCCAAATATAAATGACAACTTGCACACAGTCACTCAGTACTGTATATGGCCAATCCAACCCGGGAAGATCCATCCCAAATATATATACATAATAACTGACATTCAATCACTTAGTACTGAACAGGGACAATCCAGCCCAGGAAACTCCATCCCAAATATAAAGAAATAAATAAGGCAACTTCATGCCCTGGGTAGTCCATCCCAAACAAAAATAAATAAGGCAACTCCATGCGCTGGGAAATCAATCCCAAATATAATGTCATATGCGCTCATTGTGGGAGGTGCAGACTCCGGAGGGGCTCTTTCATCCCAAGCGCTATATAAAGCCAATATGGCCTACTACGGCATGCAGTCTGATCCCATAATAATAAAGCCTATAAGGCCTGCTGCGACGTGCAGCCCCGATCCATAAAATAATATATATATATATATATATATATATATATATATATATATATATATATATATATATATATATATATATATATAGAGAGAGAGAGAGAGAGAGAGAGAGAGAGAGAGAGAGAGAGAGAGCCAATATAAACATGTTGTGGCGTGCAACCCGATCCCATAACTATCCTCACAATCAAGCCCTCGGCCTCACTCAGTCATTAATCTCTCCAGTCTCTTGGGCTCAAAATGTCATGAAAATCAGCCCAAAATGATAATATGATATATCAATAAATAGCAACAGAGACTGAGATATGATATGAAAGGAATGAACATGATTGAGTATGAAATTACAATTTCAAATAATTAATTCAACAATAACACGACCATGTGGGTCCCAAAATTTCGGCACATAGCTAAAACATGATCTTTAATACGAGCCTCAACTCAATTTCTCTAACACGTGGAGGATATGCGGATAATAACATGATTCTTTACTTTTACAACTCCATAGAATTTATTTAAGTCATAATTTCTATGGTGCACGCCTACACGCCCGTCACCTAGCATGTGCGTCACCTTCATACAATTCACATAACACGTAATTCAGGGATCTATACCCTCAAGTCCAAGTTTAGAAATGTTACTTACCTCGAACAAGTCGAATCCAATACCGAGCAAGATAAACAATACTTCGTAAATTCCATTCCATGCTTATCAACCTCCAAATACCTTCCTATCTCCTCAATTCAAACCAAACGATCTGTAGCTATTCAAACAACGTGCAAAGTAATCACAATGTACTCCAATCCTTACAATTTAACAATTTATTGAATTCCCAACTCTGCTCGAAAAGTCGACTGTGGGGCCATGTCTCAGAATCTAACGAAACTCACAAAATCTGAGAACTCATTCAATTATGAGTCCAACCATACTAATTTTACTCAAATCCGACTCTGAATCGATGTTCAAACTCGAAAATTCATTTTATGGAATTGTAGAAAATTCCTCTGATTTCTCTTGAAAAATCAATAATCTAACGCCGAAAATGAATATTAATTCATGGAATATAATCACAAGGGAGTAGAGAACACTTACCCCAAGTTGTGTGGTGAAATTTGCCTCTGAAAATCGCCCAAACCGAGGTCCCAACTCTGTTTATGTCAAAAAATGGCGAAATCTCCCGTTTATAGGGATTTAATGCTTGGAGCGCCACAAGTGGCGTGGGGCGCTGCCTGTAGCGCTGTTTCCAGAATCTCAAAAACATCCCAGCACCAGGGCTAGCGCCCCACGCTACCCTGGGCGCTGGTGACAGGATTTTCTTTCTTGATACGAAAATGGGTATAACTCTCTCATATGATGTCTGAATTCGACAATTCTTTTTTCTATGGCTCCGTAATTTCAATACGGATCTAATGCTTCAATAAAAACTGAATCTGGAGCTCATTCTCTTAATGTTATACCACTTATGCTTGAAGAAACGACGTCGAAACATTCTAGAAATATCCAAATTAAATTTCAGGCATACGCCCGAGTCCAAAATTATCATCCGGACCTAACGGAAATCATCAAAACTTCGATCCGAGGTCGAATACAAAAATTCAAACTTGGTCATTTCTTTCATCTAAAGGGTTCCAACATGAAATTCATTCTTCCGAACTAATCCTGAAACACCTGAAAACCAAAGCCGACAATGCACACTAGTCATGATACATCATATGAAACTACTCAAGACTTCAAATGGTTGAAGAGGATGTAAATACTCAAAATGACAAGTCGAGTCGTTACATACCTATTATCAAAAGAATATTCATGTGCCTAGCTCACAAAATAAATTAAATTCTCACGTCATGAAGTGTGTCGAAGACATAATTAATCTTCATCTTTCAGATGGTATACAACATAAATAATTTTCCCGTATCACTAATCTTATTAATAACTAACCAAACTGAAAAGTATAGTTACACAATTAAAAATAAAAGATAGCCAAAGCTTTGTTACATATGCTTAATGCAGGTATTACAAAAATTTACTACCATTTAGTAGAGAAATAGATTTTATAAAATCTTAAAAATTACCTATTTATATTTAAATAAAATTTTAAAATCTATTAACAAGTGGGAATAAAAGAGAAAGTGAAACTTAAGATACTTAATGTACGAAATATGAAAATAACAATCATAAAAAATAATAATAATTTTTATAATAAATTGATAAAAGGAATATTCTATTTATAATTTTAATGAACTTACATTAATTTTATAATAATATATAATAAAATTTAAATTATAAGTAAAATATTTAAATAGAAATAACACTGAATATATACACAAACACTTAAAGTTATTACAATTTTTTATTTAGATACTTCAACTAAGACTTCTTCTTATAGTAGGCTCAAAGTGTACCAATCAGTATATTTTGCACTGTCTTGGAATTCCTCAAGTGTCATGACCCAATTTCTCCTATAGGTCGTGATGGCTCCCAACGCCGCCACTAGGCAAGCCAACGGTGAATTAGTCATGTATCTATTCTTTTTCAAAAATTTCAAAGTTGTTGATTTTTATTTTATTAAGTGAATGAGAAGTGAAAAACTTAATAAAGTAAAGCGAAAACTAATGAAAGAGCAAATGTAATGAAATAAATTCTCAAAAGCCATAAAGTGTCTACTAGCATATTTTCAAGACCTGATATCACAAGTGTATGAGCAACTAGTAGAATATACAAAATACTAAGCTACTGTCTGAAATAGGGTAGACAGAATGTAAATACAAAAGAGAGACTGCGGGTGCTGCAGAACGCCCTCAGAGAGCAGCTCACCACTAAACCTCGGAGTAACGGGGGTGCGCGCTGGGATGACCGCCAGATGCACCTGCCTCAGATCCTGCATGATCAGTGCAAAAGTGTAGGGTGAGTATATAAATAACATATACCCAGTAAGTATCCAGTCTAACCTCGAAGAAGTGGTGACGAGGGGTCGATATTGACACTTACTATGGTCCAATAATATAATACAGAAATTCTAAATAGGTATGGAATATGTGAATAATAAAAATAACACAATAGGAAGCAGCGAATAAATAATTATTTAACTGATAGTAAATTCCAAAATCTCCATCTAACACACACTAGCTCCAAATCAATTTTGGTCATTAAATAAATTATAACCTCTCAAGACATAACATAATATCAAGTGTAATCGGGTCCCGAGTATTATCACGCACGATTTATGCCGAGGTCGTACGGCCCAATCTAAAATACTGTGTGCACTGTCGAGGGTCAAACAACACAAACCATAAATGCATTTATTATATTGCCGAGGCGATCGGCCTGCTCCCATGAGAGCAGAGAAGTTTTTACTCGCTCGCGGAAGTACTTGCGACGCGAGTGGACATGGATTTCTCAGAGTTATTATGTATTCCTCAATTCTTCCCAAAAATAAGAAATCTAAATTGGAAATTTGCAACTTTAAAATCCCTAGTCTCAGCTCTATTTAAGACAATTAATATGCATAACAAACATAACAGCATAATTAAATCATGATGTGGATATAAAACTACCCAGACATTTCTTAGAATATAGCTACGCACGGACTCGCGTCACTTAGTGCGTACGTAACTCCCCACGCAAGTAATACACAACAACATTCACCTAAAGGGATGAGTTCCCTCTTACAAGGTTAGGTAAGAGACTTACCTCGTTCTCAAGCTTACTTCCGGTCCACAAATCCGCTCTAAATTCTCAACTTGCTGCCAAACAACCCGAAACTAGGCAAATATTATAGAAATTAATCAATATATACTCAAAAGATCATAATTTAACTATTAGGGTAATTACCCAACCCAAATTGGAATATTCCTAAAATCCACCCCGAGGCCCACGTGCCCGAATTCCGGAAATTTTTGAAGATAATAGTTGCCCATAACCTCACGAACTCAAATATATAATTTTCACCCAATTCCATAATCATTTTCGTGGTTAAATCCCATTTTTTATCAAAACCTAGATTTTTCAACTAAATCTACAATTTCTACACTTTATTAGCTAAGAATCTACCCAAAATGCATGTATTAAACTCATCTTATATAGAAATTACTTACCTCAAAGTTCTAGGTGAAAACCCCTCTTCAAAGAGCTCCAACATCGCCCAAGAGATAAAAGAAATGAGCCAAAATAGTCTAAGTCCCGATATAAATGCACTTCACTGCCTCCTGGCGAGTTTTGCACCTGCGGAATCTTTGCCGCTTCTGTGAGGCTGCTTAGGTGGAAAACTCCCCGCTCCTACAGAATATGTATGAACCAGCACCGGTCGCACATGCGGAAAAAGCTCCGAACCCGCAAGCCCGCTCATGCGGCTCGCCTCGTGCACCTACGACCTATGCCATGTTGTCTCCCTCTGAACATGTGACTCCTCCCTCGCAGAAGCGAGTCCGCTTCTGCAGACTCTAGCCAGCCCACTCCCCAGCCACTTCTGCGCACAACGGCTCGCACCTACGAGCTCACAGGAGCGAACGCTCCAGAACTGGTGCACCAGCAGTCCTTCATGAAATTTTCGATTCCGATTCCAATCCGTTTCGTATTCGGGGCCCTAGGAACACCATCCAATAACACTCACACATCCAAAAAACTAATATGGACCCACTCGCACGATCAAAATACCAAAATAATATCTAGAAATACGAATCGGATGCCAAAACACATAAATTAAATTATGAAAGTCCAAAACTTCTAGTAACACTTCCGCGCATTCGATTCTTATCAAATCAACCCAGAATGGCGCCAAATTTTGCGTGAAAGTCACAAACACCATACAGAGCTATTCCCATGCTTGGAATCCCAAACGGTCCTCGATAACACCAAATCCTACTTCAAACCAAATTTAAAGAACTTGAAAACCTTTAATGCACCAACTTTCAATATTAAGCGCCCGAAACGCTCTCGGGTCATCCAAATACCGATCCGGACATACGCCCAATCCAAAATCATCATACGAACCTATTGGAACCATCAAGTCCCGGTTCCGAGGTCGTTTACTCAAAACGTTGACTCAAGTCAAACATAACCATTTCAAGCCAATATTAAGGAACTAAGTGTTTCGATTTCAACCCGAACCCTTCCAAACCCAAACTAACCATCCCTGCAAGTCATAAAACAGTAAAATAACATACGGGGAGTCTTATTTAAGGGAACATGGATCTATAAAGCAAAACGACCGGACGGGTTATTACATTCTCCACCTCTTAAACAAACATTCGTCCTCGAACAGGTCTAGGATCATACCTGGAGTGCCGAATAAGTGTGGATATCTGCTCTGCATGTCCTCCTCACTCTCCCAAGTCGCCTCCTCGACTGGTTAACCCCTCCACAGAACCTTTACTGTAGAAATCTTCTTGGATCTCAACTGGCGAACCTGCCTGTCAACAATGGCAATTGGCTCCTCCTCATAACCCAGGCTCTCATCTAGCTAAACCGTGTTGTAGTCTAACACATGCGACATGTTGGCATGATACTTCCGGAGCATAGACACATGGAAAATCGGATGAACTCCAGATAGACTGGGAGGCAAGGCAAGCTCATAAACAACCTCCCCAACTCGTCTCAACACCTCAAATGGACCTATAAACCTTGGGCTCAACTTGCCCTTCTTTCTGAATCTCATGATTACCTTCATCGACGAGACTTTTAAGCGAACCTTCTCGCCCACCATAAATGATAAATCACGAGTCTTTTGATCCACGTAACTCTTATATCTGGACTGTGTTGTGCGAAGTCGCTCCTGAATCAACTTCACCTTCTCCAAGGCATCCTTCACCAAATCAGTACCATATAGCCTAGCCTCACTGGGCTCGAACTATCCGATGGGCGAACGATATCGCCGACCATACAAAGCCTCAAATGGAGCCATCTCAATGCTGGACTGATAACTGTTGTTATAAGCAAACTCGGCCAAAGGCAAGAATCGGTCCAATTGCCCTCGAAGTCAATCACACATGCTTTGAGCATATCCTCTAAGATCTGAATCGTTTGCGGATGAAACACTGTGTTGAGCTCTACCCAGGTCCCCAACTCACTCTGTACTGCCCTCCAGAAATGCAAAGTAAACTGAGGGCCTCTATCAGATATGATGGAAACATGCACACCATGCAACTGAACAATCTCCTGAATGTAAATCTGGGCTAATCTCTCTGAAGAATACGTAATCACAACCGGAATGAAGTGTGTTGACTTGGTCAACTTTTCGACAATGACCCAAACTTCATCAAACTTTCTCAAGGTCCGTGGCAACCCAACTACGAAGTCCATTGTGATGCGCTCCCATTTCAACTCAGGTATAACCATCTGCTGGAGTAGGCGACCTGCCTCTGATGCTCATACTTAACCTGCTGGCAATTTAGGCACCTTTCTACATACTCAACTATGTCCTTCTTCATCCGCAACCACCAATAATACTGCCTTAGGTCACGATACATCTTCGTAGCACCTGGATGAATAGAATACCGAGAACTGTTTGCCTCTTCTAGAATCTTTTTCCTCAATCCATCAACATTAGGAACACATAGACGACCCTGGAGTCGCAGAACACCATCCTCACCGATAGTAACCCACTTGGCATCACCCTGTAGTAACATCTCTCTAAGAACCAACAAGTGCGGATCGTCGTACTGACGAGCCTTAATCTGCTCGAATAATGAAGATTGAGCGACGACGCACGCAAGAACTCGACTGGGATCTGAAATATCCAAACTCACAAGTCTGTTAGCCAAGGACTAAATATCCAAAGCTAATGATCTCCTCTGCTTAAATGAATGCCAAACTACCCTTACTCTCCGCCTTTCTGATCAAGGCATTCACAATCATATTCGCCTTGCCCGGATGATAAAGGATGGTAATATCATAATCCTTTAGTAACTAAATCCACATGCGCTACGTCAAATTGAGATCCCTCTGCTTGAACAAATGCTGCAAGCTGCGATGATCGGTGTAAATCTCACAGGACACCCCATAAAGATAATGCCTCAAGATCTTGAGAGCATGAACTATCGCGACCAACTCCAAATCGTGTACGGGGTAATTCTTCTGATGGGGCTTCAGCTGATGTGAAGCATATGCAATAACTCGCCCCTCCTGCATCAATACACAACCCAAGCCAACGCGTGAAGCATCATAATATATAGTATACATCCCTGAACAGAAAGGCAACACTAACGCGGTGGTGAAGTCAATGCGGTTTTAAGCTTCTGGAAGCTAGCCTCGCAATCATCGGACCATCAAAACGGAGCACCCTTCTAGGTCAACCTAGTCAAAGGTGCTGCAATAGATCAGAATCCCTCCACAAACCGGCGATAATAACCTGCTAACTCCAAGAAGCTCCTGATCTCGGTCGCTGTGGTAGGACAAGGTCAACTCTGAAATGCCTCGATGTTCCTGGGATCTACCTTAATACCCATGCCTGATACAATAAGCCCCAAGAATGCCACAGAATCTAACCAGAACTCACACTTGGAGAATTTAGCATATAACTTCTGTTCCCGCAAGGTCTGAAGCACCACTCTCAAATGTTGCTCGTGCTCCTCCATGCTACGCGAGTAGATCAATATGTCATCAATGAAAACAATGACAAATGAGTCAATATATGGCCTGAACACCCGGTTCATCAAATCCATAAAACACCGTTGGGGCGTTAATCAAGCCGAATGACATCACTAAAAACTCACAATGGCCATATCTAGTCCGAAAAGTCGTCTTCGGAATATTCGAATCACGAATCTTCAGCCGATGATACCCCATTCTCAAGTCGATCTTAGAGAACACCCTAGCACCCTGCAACTGGTCAAACAAATCATCAATACGCGGCAACGAGTACTTGTTCTTAATGGTAACTTTATTCAACTGGCGGTAATCAATACACATCCGTATAGTCCCATCTTTCTTCACAAACTACACTGGTGCACCCCAAGGCGACACACTCGGTCTGACGAACCTCTTTGCTAGCAACTCCTCAAGATGTTCTTTCAACTCCTTCAACTTTTTAGCAGCCATGTGGTGCGGTGGAATAGATATATGCTGGTACCTGGAGCCAAATCAATACAGAAATCGACATCACAATCTGGTGGCATGCTTGGAAGATCAGAAGGAAATACATCGGAGAACTCCTAGACCACGAGCACTGAATCAATCGCCAGAATCTCTGTAGTAGTATCCAGAACATAAGCTAGATAAGCCAAACAACCCTTCTCGACCATGTGTCGAGCCTTCAAAAAAGAGACAAACCGACTAAGTGCACTGACAGACGAACCCTTCCACTCCAATCTAGGAAACTTTGGCATCGCCAAGATAATAGTCTTGGCATGGCAATCAAGGATGACATGATATGGAGACAACCAGTCCATGCCCAGGATGACCTCAAAGTCGGTCATATCAATCAACATAAGATCCTCTCTAGTCTCATAACCACAGAAAGTCACGATACATGACCGATAGATCCGATCCACAACAACATAATTGCTCACTGGTGTGGACACATATACATGAGCACCCAAGGACTCGCGAGGAACACCCAGGAAATGAGCAAACAGAGATGAAACATATGAATATGTAGACCCTGGATCAAATAGTACCGAAGCATCCCTACCGTAGATAGAAATAATACATGTGATCACGGCATTTGAGGCTATTGCATTTGGTTTACTTGGAAAGGTATAGAACCTAACTGGAGTACCACCTGACTGGCCTCCACCTCTAGGACGACCCCTACCCACCTGCCCTCCGCCTCCAAGCGGCCGGATGGCTGGTATGGTAGTTGGTGCTGTAATCATAAGCTGATGACTCTGTTGTACTGCCTTGCCCCGAAGTCTGGGGCAGAATCTCTTCATGTGGCCAGGATCCCCGTACTCGAAACAATCCCTCGAAAAGGTGGACTGTTGACCTGAAGTCTGACCCTGATGGCCTGAATACCCACTGGAGGAACCCTGAATAGCTGGCGGGCGGTAGGAGCTCTCTGGAATAACGCTAAAATAGAGTCACACTGTAGCACCCCGAGGAGGCAGCGGTGCTAGACATGTGGGCCTGCTAGAATGACCCCTCAAAAACTGACCTCTGCCCCCAGAAGGAGCACCACTGAACCCTTCAGAATATCAAAACCGCTTGTCCCTCGGCACCTGCTCTCGGCTCCACTGACGAACACCCTCGATCCTTCGAGCTATCTTCACAACTAACTTGTAAGAGGTCCCATCTCAACCTCTTGGGCCATAGTAGCCTGGATACCAGAGTACAAACCCACAACAAGCCTCTGCACTTACTCTGCATCAGTAGGAAGTATCATAAGTGCATGGCGAAACAACTCAGAGAATCTCCCCTCATAGTCGATCACCGACATCTGACCCTGTTGGAGCTACTCAAACTGAAACTGCAACTCTTCCCTCTAAGACGGTGGAATATATCTATCCAGAAAGAGGCGTGTGAACTGGTCCCAAGTCAAGGGAGGAGAACATGCTGGCCTGCCGAGAAGATAGGACTACCACCATCTACGGGCCCTACCCTCCAGCTGAAAGGTGGTAAAGTCCACCCCGTGGGACTCCAGTATCCTCATGTTGTGAAGTCTATCACTGCAATGATCAATAAAGTCATGGGGTCCTTATGTCGCTCACCTCCAAAAACAAGAGGATGTAGCCTGGTCCATCTATCCAATAGTTTATGCGGCTCACCAGCCGCAACTGGTATGGGCTCAGATATATCTGCAACTAGATGGGCTCCACCCATGGGTAGTGCGCTCGGGGTCTAATATACGGCAGCTGCATAACCAGGAGCCTGAGCGGTAGGGGTCTGTGCTCCCCCTCCCGCCTGAGATGTGGCAGGGTGTGCTGGAAATAAACTAGCCTGAGTCATAAAATCCATGAACCACAGCATACGGCCCATGACCTCCTGGAATCCTGGTGCGGACATGAAATCCACTGGGGATGGCTCCGCTGCAGGAACCTCGCCCTGCTCCTCAATAGCAGGATCCTCCACTAGATCCACTGGTGGCACAATTAGAGCAACTCTAGGATGTTTGCGTCCTCTACTACGAGCTGGAGCCCTCCCTCGGCCTCTGCCTCGGCCTCTAGAAATAGGGGGAGCAGCTCCTCCATGGTCAGGTACATCTGCCAGGCGCGTTCTCACCATATGTGAGAGAATAAGAGAAAGATGCATATCACACCAACAACTACACGATAGGAGATGAAGAAAGAGTAGTTTCCTAATACCCTATAACCTCTCGAAGATAAGTACGGACGTCTCCGCACCGATCCACAAGACTTTATTGGGCCTGCTCATAACTTGTGAGACCTACGTGAACCTAGTGCTCTGACACCATGTTGTCACGACCCAATTTCTCCTATAGGCCATGATGGTTCCCAACGTTGCCGCTAGTCAAGCCAGCGGTAAATTAGTCATGTATATATTCTTTTTTAAAAATTCCACAGTAGTCCATTTTTATTTTATTAAGTGAATGAGAAGTGAAAAATTTAATAAAGTAAAGCGAAAATTAATGAAAAAGTAAATGTAGTGAAATAAATGCTCAAAAGCCATAAAGTGCCTACTAGCATGTTTCCAAGACCTGGTGTCACAAGTGTATAAGCAACTGTCTGAAATAGGAGTAGACTGAATGTAAATGGAAAAGAGAGATTGCGAGTGCTGCAGAACGGCCTCAGAGAGCAGCTCACCACTAAGCCTAGGGAGTAACGGGGGTGCGCACCATGATGACTATCAAATGCACCTACCTCAAATCCTGTACGATTAGTGCAGAAGTATAGCGTGAGTACATAAACAACATGTACCTAGTAAGTATCCAGTCTAACCTCGAAGAAGTAGTGGCGGGGGGTCGACATTGATACTTACTATGGGCCAATAACATAATACAGAAATTCTAAATACGCATGGCATATGTGAATAATAAAAATAACACAATAGCAAGCAGCGAATAAATGATTATTTAACTGATAGTAAATTCCAAAATCTCCATCTAACACACACTAGCTCCAAATCAATTTCGGTCATTAAATAAATTATAACCTCTCAAGCCATAACATAATATCAAGTGTAATCGGGATTCGAGTATTATCACACACGATTTATGCCGAGGTCATACGACCCGATCCAAAATACTGTGTGCACTGCCGAGGGTCGAACGACACGAACCATAAATGCATCTATTATACTACCGAGGCGATCGACCCGCTCCCATGAGAGTAGAGAAGTTTACCTCGCTCGTGGAAGTACTTGCGACGCGAGTGGACATGGATTTCTCAGAGTTATTATGTATTCCTCAATTCTTCCAAAAAATAAGAAATCTAAATTGGAAATTTGCAACTTTAAAATCCCGAGTCTCAACTCTATTTAAGACAATTAATATGCATAACAAACATAACAACACAATTAAAGTATGATGTGGATCTAAGACTACCCGAACATCTCATGGAATATAGCTACGTACGGACTCTCATCACCTAGTGCATACGTAGCTCCCCACACAAGTAATACACAATAACATTCACGTAAGGGGATGAGTTCCCTCTTACAAGGTTAGGCAAGAGACTTACCTCGTTCTCAAGTTCACTTCCGGTCTATAAATCCGCTCTAAATCCTCAACTTGGTGCCAAACAACCCGAAACTAGCCAAATATTAGTGGTTAAATATATATTTTTCAAATAGTTACCCATAACCTCACGAACTCAAATATATAATTTTCACCCAATTTCATAATAATTTTCGTGGTTAAATCCCATTTTTTATCAAAACCTAGGTTTTTCAACTAAATCCACAATTTCTCTACTTTATGTGCTAAGAATCTACCCAAAATGCATGTACTAAACTCATCTATATAGAAATTACTTACTTCTAAGTGCTAGGTGAAAACCCCTCTTCAAAGAGCTCCAATATCGCCCAAGAGATTAAAGAAATGAGCCAAAATAGCCTAAGTACCGATATAAATGCACTTCACTGCCTCCCAACAGTTTTCGCACCTGTGGAATCTTCGTCGCTTCTGCGGGAAAATCCCCGCTCCTAGGAAACACGTGCGGACCAGCACTATTCGCACCTGCGAAAAAAACTCTGCACCTGCAAGCCCACTCTTGCGGCTCACCTCGCGCACTTGCGACCTACGCCATGGTGCATCCCTCTGCAGCTGCGACTCCTCCCTCGCAGAAGCAAGTCCGCTTCTACGGACTCTAGCCAGCCCACTCCCCAGCCACTTCTGCGCACGATGGCTCGCACTTGCGGCCAAAAATCTCGCAGGTGCGAACGCACCAGAACTGGTGCACCAACAGTCCATCATGAAATTTTTGAGACCGATTCCAATCCATTTCGCATCCGGGGCCCTCGGGACCCCATCTAATAATGCTCACACATCCAACAACATAATATGGACCAGATCGCGTGATAGAAATACCAAAATACCATCTAGAAATACGAATCGGATGCCAAAATACATGAATCGAATTATGAAACTCCAAAACTTCTAGGAACACTTCCGCACATCCGATTCCTATGAAATGAACTTGGAATGTCGCCAAATTTTGCGTGCAAGTCACAAATCACCATACGGAGCGATTGCCAGACTCAAAATCCCAAACGGACCTCGATAACACCAAATCCTACTTCAAAACAAATTTAAAGAACTTGAAAACCTTCAATGCGCCAACTTTCAATATTAAGTGCTGAAACACTCCCGGGTCATCCAAAATCCGATTTGGACATACGCTCAAGTTTAAAATCATCATACGAACCTATTGGGACCGTCAAGTCCCGGTTCTGAGGTCGTTTACTCAAAACGTTGACTCAAGTCAAACTTAACCATTTCAAGCTAATATTAAAGAACTAAGTGTTTCGATTTCAATCTGCACCCTTTCAAACCCGTACTAACCATCCTCGCAAGTCATAAAACAGTAAAAGCACATACGGAGAGTCTTATTTAGGAGAACGATAATCTAGAAAGCAAAACGACCGATCGAGTCGTTACATTAAACGCGTGTATGCAAGCCTCGTTACAGGAATAATTAGAAAATTAAATCGTCGATTACACTTGAAATAGGTTATTTCGCACCTCTTTTGGACACCTTTTTATATTCTTCATTGGTTCATCTTTCATACCGAAATGATTTAATTAGGCAAGCACGAACTTGAGGTATTTCTAAGCCAGTATGAAATGTGTCTTGATCGGTAACTTTGAGCCTACTACAGGTTATCAATTAGAATAAGACCTAGTTAAGGTGTCTCAACGCAAAAATTATAAACTTTAGATATCTTAGTATGTATAGACCCTAGAAATAATAAAATATCATATAGAATGCAAAAGTATTACATAGCAATATTGAAAAATTTCAAAGGTAAACTAAACATAGCATAGGACATGAGAGAGGAATGTCTATTTATTTACGGAAAAGTACATAAAATCCCCCAAAATAGTCCCATTTTCCTATTACACTATTTTATTATACAAAATGCAAATTTAGCCATTTTCCCTAAAAAGTAAAAAGATATGCATAGGGAACTAATCCTTTTTTTTGGGGATGTATTTAGCAGTATCATAAAAGCTAAAAGGAGAAATTTTAATTTGGCCAGAGCAAGAGAATAGAAGATGTCCAACAAAGCAGCTGATGAAAAAATTAGTGAGCAATCGCAGTCGCAGTTGCAGCTGCAGTCGGAAGGGTACCCAAGAGGGCCTCTCTCTTACCCTAAGCCGGAAGCTGAGTACCAACAAATTGTTCAAAATTCCCAACTTTTCTGGAACAAACTTCAGCAATTCTCTGCATCCCTCCCTACCAATTTCCAGTTAGTCCCTTCTTCTATTCTTAAATTGCCCTTCACCTTCAATTACTTAACTTTTCGTTATTTGAAAATATTTAGATTATGCGTCTTGCTTCTTGAGTTTTTTCCCCCTCTTTTTTCATGTAATAAAGGACCGGTACATAGCATAGAAAATCTTTCGATACAAGATAGGGCCGTCTCACGTCAAATGTTTGCTCGTCCTTTAGGCCGATAAGTGAGATTTTTTCTCATTGCAGTCGCCTCAGGGTTCTTCGAACATGGATAGTACCGGGACGCGCTATTAGAAGGCTGGTGTCTGTATAATCTCTCACAAGGCAGAGGGGATTTTGTAGGCGAGTGCATGTATAAGTAGACGTGTAATTATTTTCTGTAAGGTTCACTTTACATATATGTAATTCAAGGTTACCAAATTTATAGGAGTATAAATAACATATTCTTTATTAACAAGCGTAGTAAATTGAGAATCCTAAAAGCAAAAGGTGTGTATTTGCCCCTCTGCGCCCAAGGTGAACGTAATACTTGACCTATGTCACCTTTTAAGGTTTGGGATACAATGGACCATGCCTGGTACTTTGAAGGATGCACTATCTAGTTGTGCTTTTAAAAGACGCCGCCAGGCTTGGGATGTTGCTCCATTTGCACTTATGTGGACAATATGGAAGTCGAGCTTTTAAAGAGAAAGAGATTGATTTTGCGCATACGAGGAATAGCCTCCCGTGTTTAGTGCCTTTTTGGTGCAACCATGGCGTTCCTACTTGTATAGAAGATTCGGTGACTTTGGCAGATAATCATATCTATCTCTAGATTCTCTACTCTTTTGGTATACTTCTTTTATACAGAAGTTTTTCCCATCAATAATAAATTACATTTTATTTGATAAAATAGCGTAATAAATCAAGAAAAGTTTAATTCCATCTTATTGACCATAGAACTGGTTGCATGATACTGTCATAACCTAATGCTTGTTCTCTGGTCCTTAGCTCGACAGTTGTGCGTTCTTAAGGGAGTAATCTGTTAGGATGCGAATAAGGTAAATAGCATGGGAGAAACCATGTTTCATTCAGTTCTCAAGCCAAGTAAATGCCATATCCAAATTAGATTCATTGGGTCCTGTATTTACATCACAAAATTGACATTCTTATATTGATGAGTTTCTCACTCATAATTACAGTAGAACAGTTAACAGATTGAGTGCACGTTCCATCTCGTTAGGATTTGAAAGTTCACCTGCTGATTCCATACAGTTGAAGCTGTGTTTTTTGGCAAAGTTTGACCGCCATAAATAGAAACTGTACTTTTTGACTCGTGGTGATGCAGTACATTGCTGCTTTATGTTTTTGATAAAATATGTTTTTGACCTTGAATATCTTTAAGGACTTGTGGAAAAGACACAAACTTAAGAAATACTTCATTTTACTATCAATACATGAATACCTAATGGGCTTATACTTTACTATATGGAATGTAATTCTTTTTGTTCGCTCACTTTTGTCTGTATTCAGGAGATGTACATGCATCAAGTATTGGCTCTAAGATTTAGTAAACTAAAGCACAAATGATACTGTAAGCTTCTTGGATAGTGGATACAAGAAAAAAGAGTGGATAAACAGTAATGTCTAAAGAAAATTAGAATGATGAAGTAAGAAAATGAAATCTTCCGAGGCGAAGTTACTTCACACACACACAAAAGAAAGGAAAGAAAGAAAAACCTTCTGAGGCGAAGTTGAAGAAGAGATCATCTAACGAGAGATGGTTGATTGCCCTTCAGAAACAATGTCACAAGTATATAATGATGGTTTTATCTGTTGTGATTTAATTATAGGTAAAGAAGATATTTTATTTCATTTGTGAGAACCTTGCTATGAGTCTATTGCTGATGCTGGTATGAGTTAATGGTACTTTAGCGAATTGCAGACTCATGTTAAAGAGGTTGCTTTGAATTGTCAAACTTGCTAACTTCTTAAAAAGTAATCAGAAAGTTAGTGATCAAGTTGGTGTAATCTTTTTTCTCAAATATGTTGGCGTGATCTTTTCTCCCTTTATTCTAACTCTTCCCACTGTACAGGATCCCTCTTGTAGCAGGAACACCGCTAGATTTACACCGTCTTTTTATTGAGGTTACATCTCGAGGTGGAATAGAAAAGGTATGTACAAACAAACGTTTTGCTTCAGTTACGTACATATTTGCTTTCATGTTGGAGAGAGAACCTTCAATATGGAAACTATAGTAAAATGTAAGCATGTTGACGCATGACACTAAATTTTTTCTTTTGTTTACATTGGGTATCCAAGACCTAAATTATGTAAAATGTAATAATGGGCTTTGAAAACTAAACCTTTAACCTTATCTCTGTCAAATGCTAGTCCAAAGGTTCCAAGCTTTTCCTCTTCTTTCTGTGGTTTCATTTGTTAAAACACATGTTCCACTTTGCAAAAATGTACAGACATGCACAATGTTCTTATTTAGCATCCGAGATATATACTTCGAAAGGCTCCATTGGCTGTTATTGGCATAACTGCATAAGACGTTTTCGGTAAAGAAGACATCGAACTTTTGATTAAAGTAGTCTCTATGTACGTGCCTCGCACGTAATAATAAGTGCACCTAATAGTTAATGTAACATATGTGTATATATATACTTGTTATTAGTGCATCTATTTTTTCTCTTTCTTTTTTTCCGGGTCAATTGGTTTTGTGACACTTTACAAATTTGTTTTTAGTTTTATGACCTTACCTCTTTTTTTACACGTGAGAGATTTATAATTACACGTAAGAGATCTGTCTTTTACGTAGAAGAGATCTAAAAAAGTCATTTTCTTAATTTTAAAATTGTAAAGGGGCATGATGTACAAATAGTACAATAGCTTTTCCCCCCTCCAGCTATGATATTAAAATCTATATTGAAATCTGAGTCTTATCAGGCTGGTCTTGATTAATATGTCATTTTTCTATGAAACTAAATGCCCTGCAATGGTTTAAGACAAGACGAACCAAAATCTATATAAATAAATATGTCTCATGTGTATGATTTTTTATGGCAAAATAATTCGAAGTTGTCTTCCAAACGTAATTCTTCCAACCCACACAAAATTCCTTATTATATTTTGATAAATAGGACTTTTCTTGCTTTCTTATACGATTCATTTTAATAAATATTTTTGTTTGCTTTATTTTGATGAACTTCTTCATGGAGGATATTCTTTGTGTATATAAAAATAGAAAGGAGAAGAATAATTGTGACATAAAAAGCACCACCACCACCCCTTGGATTGTTGTTTCTCCTATAATAATATTGAGCAGTGGCAGTATTCTTTGTCGAAATATTAGTAACAGTTGAAGGCATGGTCCATGGAGGATAGCATAAAATTCTTAGAACGTAGCTAGCATGCCGTCACATTTCCTGGTTAAATATAACTACTATTGCATCTTCAACTCTTCTATTTTCCCATCTTGACTACTGTTTTTTCATCACAAACTGTTTCTCAATTATGTCCAGCCTTGTAAGAATTGACTTAAAAGATTAAAGGGTATAATAAGTGTTGTAATTATAGGATAGATAAATAGAGTAGTGAACAAATGCCGGAGTTACTTTATAAAAGTTTAAAATTTTTATACCTGCTTTCATTATATTTCTTTAACAGTTTTGGAAAAGTTTCTTTCGAAAATTGAAGTTGCTGATTTGTTTTTCCAAACCGGGCTTGCGAGTTTTAGTTTTGGTTTCCACCAAAGCCTTTCTTTAACTAATTTTTTTTTTATAATTTTTTTATCAATCAAAAAAGTCATAACTTCTATTATTTTAAATTTTTTACAAAAAAACATAATAAATTTGGGTCAAACACCACCTAACTTCCGTTGGATAACTACAAGAATAAAAGTAAATAGATTTTTATCAAAAATCTTACTCAATAACCCATAAAGATGTGGACGAATTATCAACCAATATGCACAAAATTAAAGATTTAGCTTCTTAATTGTCAGTGGCCTTTTTTGGGTTGTGTTAGAGAGCCAAATATAATCTATAAAATATGATATTAAAAGAGACAAAAATTACCTCTAAAAACATCCGTGTACAGATGTTTTGTATTGTAATGATGGTGTGAATACAACGAAACTATTTATATAGAGGCAATATATGTGTTTCATACGTGTGATTGCTATGGGTTTGGGACTCTAAGAGCATGTGGGATTCTACTACTGTTCTATATAATTGTCCGCATAGAATTAGTATATTGTTAGAACTTTACATTCGGTTATTAGTTTTGAAAGAATTCTATCATTATTTGGTATCAGATTCCTAGCTAAATATTAGGCAAATTATTATTAGATTACTATTTTATCCAATATAGAACTATCTTTTTGACAAAATATTTAAGGGTATAAAATTCGATTAATATTTTAAGGATATTTTAGTCGTTCAACATTTAACGTGAAATATTCGTGCTTTTATAATAATATAGATAGATATTGATATAGATATAGATTTTGAAATTTAACATGTAAATAGAAAAGTTAAAAAAAAGAAGGAAAAAATAGATTCTACGTTTTTGTTTGACAAAGTTGCCGAAACATTTCCTATAACAAAAGTAGTTAAGAGTTTCCTTTTAATGTATTGTCCTTTTCTATTTATGTATAGGAAATATTAGAATTTAAAATAATTTGATTCCTTCTTGAAATATATATTTTCTTTTAATTAACTTAAGATTTTAGGAATTGAAGACATTTTAGTTCCTTCTCTAAAACGTTCTATTCTCATTTATTTATGGTAGGAATTTTAGAAATGTGTTTTTCACTTTTCTAAATCAAAGTCCTAAATAGGAAAGTAATTAAATGAGTATTTCTAAATATTAGGAAAGTAAATTGAATGATATATATAGAAGATAATCAAATGACTATTTTGTCCAGTGTGAACTCTATTTTAAAGGGGTAAAAAAGACGAATGACATTTCGCTAAGGGCCTTCGTGCATATATATATATATATATATATATATATATATATATATATATATATATATATATATATATATATATATATATATATAGAGAGAGAGAGAGAGAGAGAGAGAGAGAGAGAGAGATAGAAAAGTTTAAAAAAAAAGAAAAGGAAAAAAGGATTCTACGTTTTTGTTTGACAAAGTTGGCGCAAAATTACCCATAACAAAAGTAGTTAAGAGTTTCCTTTTATTGTATTGTCCTTTTCTATTTATGTATAGGAAAAATTAGAATTTAAAATAGTTTGATTCCTTCTTGAAATATATATTTTCTTTTAATTAACTTAAGATTTTAGGAATTGAAGACATTTTAGTTCCTTCTCTAAAACGTACGTTTCTCATTTAGTTATGGTAGGAATTTTAGGAATGTGTTTTTCACTTTTCTAAATCAAGGTCCTAAATAGGAAAGTAATTAAATGAGTATTTCTAAATATTAGGAACATAAATTGAATGATTAATACTATATATAGGAAGATAATTAAATGACTATTTTGTCTAGTGTGAACTCTATTTTAAAGGGGTAAAAAAGACGAACGACATTTTGCTAAGGGTTTTCGTGCTTTTAATGTATTATAGATATGCTTAGTCTTGCATGCACATGTGTGACCTGGTAACTGCTATAACTACTGAGGTCGGAGATTTCTAAGGATAAATAGTGGGAATTTGGGTGATACCTTATATATATAGCAGCTGTTTGTTGTAGCATTAGAGTGAGGATAAAGGGGAGAAAAGATGAGAAAACAAAAAAGAGATGCGACCTTCCATCATGAGGATCCTCAGGGATTGCTATTTCTTCAAAATCTGTCCCCATTCATCGTCAACTAATAATAGACTAGTATATACAAAACACAACTTTGGACTAGGCTCAAACATGAGGGTGGCTATTCATATAAAAAGGGTAACTCATCCTTGGTTGTAGAGCCGGTTCCAAGGAGTTTCACTCAATGGATATTGCACCTTGAAATTCATAAATTAGGCACCTATCCATCAAGGTCATACTCATCACCACTTCAGCAACCTCTTGGCGTTTGAGGCAACTTAACTTTCAATTACAAGGACATTGATGCATATCTACTTTATCAAAAAAAAAAAAGAAAGAAAAGGACATTGATGCATATCTGAGAGGGTAGGATTCAAAGGGTCACTTGCAGAATCAAATTACTTTGTCTTTCTCAGCGGTGCCAAAATCTAGAATATACGCTTTGGGGTCGTCTGGTTTGAGGCTTAGTTATGTAGGGATTATAATGTAGGAATTGTTTATGTGGTGAATAATCATGTAAGAATTGTTATGCGGCAGTGAAAACAATATGTGAAATAGAACCGCGAATAATAAAATGAGGATTGTTATGTTTGATTGCCTACTTTCTGGGCATTTTTATATTTAAATACTCTTGTTGATGTATTGCTAATACATGTATTCTTACTCTACATTCTATCTCGTATAAAATAATACATGGATTCTGCATAAGTTATACCAGTATTAATGATACATTGTTCTCTGATATTCTTTTCGTTGATCGGTACAGTGTTTCTGATATTAAGCGCCGCATAACTTATGGAGAGTTTAGTACTTATGTGGAGCTTAATATCGGAGACCAAATGCTCCATCAGTTATATGGAGATTATATTAGTAATGAAAAGTTTAATATTGAAAACCAAACGCTATATAAGTAATACTGAATTTTGTACTGGGAATAAATATCCTTATTCCTTAAACCAAACAACCCCTTCTCTCTTAGAAATAAAACTGTGTATTTGCAAACTGCCTGAACAAAAATTAATAAAATTGACACTTTTCTAAAGTCCTTTCTTCTTTGATATTCTCAAACCTAATTCAGTGAAATTATTGCTGCTTTGACATTCTCCAACCTACTTTTTTTCTTTATCAGGACTAAAATAATTTGTCCGCCTTCAACATGGTTGGTCTAATGTGATTTGGAGTTCACTCGGGTTTTATATTGGGAACTTGCTGCAGGTTATTAGAGAGCGAAAATGGGGGGAGGTGAAAGGAATATTCAGATTTCCATCTTCTGTGACCAGTGCATCATTTGTCTTGCGGAAGTACTATCTATCCATGCTTTATCATTTCGAGCAGGTTTATTACTTTCGGAAAGAAGAACCTTCTGTCTCTGTGGCTGGTATCATGACACTTTTGCAATCAATTACCTGTATTTGTTGTTTTAAAGTTTTTGTTATAAAAATAAAAACTGGGGACACTTCTTCTATATGTTCTGCAGATCTTGCAAATAGAAATGTAACTGACTCTGCCGCTGAACATGCTAACAATGATAGTGCTGCTACGAATCAATGTTCAGGTGTGCTTCCAATCTTTTAAGACTTTAATTTTCTATCATGAGATCCTTCCTCCGGTGTATGTTTCTTTATGCCCCATTAGTTTGGTATAACATGTTAGAGAATGTCTTACCTTTTATTTGTTTGAAATTTTAAGAGAGCTACAACAAAGAAGTATTGAAACTTGATATTCCTTGTACGGAGATTTCTTTTCTCTCCTGCAACTTGGCTTTCATATGTTTTCCCTTTTAGCTCCTTTGTATTTTGTAATGTCCTGTTTTATAGTGGATAGACATACTTAGCTTGTGTCATCGTTATACAACTTTATGGTTCTTGTAACTGTAGTGAGTTATAATCTGGAGGCTGGAAGTTCACTGATTGGAACCATTGATGCAAAGTTTGATTATGGTTACGTAATCACTGTGAACCTGGGCTCGGAGAATTTAAGTGGTGTGCTTTATCATACACCTGCATTGCCACATCAGTCCCAAAGGGTTAATACTTCAGCTAAGCCTTCCCAACGGATCAGGAAAAGACGCAAGTTGGCTTTGAAGGACCCCTCTCGACCCAAGTCAAATCGAAGTGGTTATAATTTTTTCTTTGCTGAGCATTATGCCAGGCTGAAACCTTCATATCAGGGGCAAGAGAGAGCTATCAGCAAAAGGATTGGACTTCTTTGGAGTCGACTTACAGAGGCCGAGAAACAGGTTGGATAAAATGGCTTGACATATTAAACTTTCACTTTTTTTGTTTATTGCTTACTTTTATGTGTACAAACTGCATCTGAAGGCTGGAATCGTTTTAGTAAACCTTTTTTCCTTTTTTGCGGATAAAAATAATAGGGAAATGAGGATTTAATTTTGTACCTGGAGATAATTTACATGTTGCTACTGTCTATTATACAGTAACTGTGTAAATATCCTATTCTTTATTTGCTTGTTCTCTGTGTGACTTTTAAGCAGAATCATAGTTGATTGTTTTTTGAAGGCATAGTTGCTTTTATGTTGTATTTAACCACCTTTGTCACTGAATAATTGTGTGCATTTTATGATTCCAAATGTCAAAAGTTGCCTCTTTTCAGTAAAAAGACCTTAACCAGGGTGGTTGCTTCATAAGTCATCAGCTGATTGTTCCTTGGGGCGAGAGGGTGTCTGGTTTAATTTAAGGTTGTCTTTGGTTGCAAATTCTGCTGTAGACTCAAAATTAGCAAAATGACATTCTTAGATATGTCCGCAGTATGACAGAGACAACTTTTGGAGTTATTAAAATATCGCAGTAAATACATTTGATGCTGAAGAGGAAAATGGGGATCAATTCTCAGCTGATACTCAACTTCAATATGTGTTGCTCGTAATGCAGGTTTATCAGGAAAAAGGTGTGAGAGATAAGGCGAGATACAAGGCTGAGATGCTGGAATATAAGTCATCTCATGCACAGCCGCAATAGAGAGATTAAGAAACATCTTCTCTCAGAACTTTGTTTCCCCATTTTTCTTTCTTGTTTGGAAAATCATCATGTTTACATAGGCAGCTTGGACTTTGATAGATTTGTGAAAGTATTGTGCTCTGCCTTTCTTTCCTTTTTGGGTTAAAAACTGAGCCTTTTTGGAGCAGGAGCAGCTGTTGGTATCAAAGAAGTTTAATCCCAGTTTCCTTAATGGCAGTGTAATGCTTAAAATGGTCATCTATTTATGCATTTCTACTTTCTTCTTAGACTCTGTTTCTTTTTAACAATCAACTTACCATTTAAGTTATTATCCTTACAATCTGTTAGTTTTGAGTTGAGTAGGTAGTTGGTGTGAACTTCATGTAGACAGTAGATATTGCCAAAGTTGCTTTCAAATTTATGAGTGCGTTTGTTGAATGCTGTAACCTTTTGGAGAAATATTTCTTCCTAACCTTCTCTTTCGATAATTGTATTTCATTAAGTGTTTAATACTAAACTAGTTTCATATTAATTGTTTGATTAACAAAAATAAGTTCAAATGGAAGTATCACACATTGACTTGATTGTAGGATATATATTTTGTCCTTCGAAATGGTACGCAGAAATATATGTAATTCTTTCATACACATATTTTTCACTTATAAATGCAATTTATATTTTTCACATATTTTACATCTAACTAATAAATGCAAGACATATCTTTTACATACATATTTTTCACTTAAGCATCATTGGGTTATATATATATATATATATATATATATATATATATATATATATATATATATATATATATATGCACACACACACACTTTAGTTTTTGATTAATAAAATTAAAATATTTGATTTAGCATAAACATCAATAAGTAATTATCCGGTTATATGTGTGTATATATCTCCGTGACTCCGCGTGATGTTAGCATTTGGCAAAAGTTCTAAGTTGAAGTTACAATAGGCTTCAATCTTGATCTGTTTAAAAAATACCGTTACAAAAAATTATGATCCCGTCACCAAATAAATTGCATCTTCAGAGCTGTAACCATAAAATTATTACCGCAAATGCATGAAAAACTAACATAGCTAAAATTGTCTGGAATTGCCCCTTCCTTCCTGAAGATAATATTCAAGCTGCCAGTAATCATGGATTGGGTCGGGTGATTAATTTCTTAGTCTATTAAAGTTCACCTAACTGTTAAGTGTTAACTTCTATATATAGTAGCCTGTAATTAGGAGCAATACTACTAATAAGTGACAAGTACTTTTGGCGTACGTGTTTTATATATATTTCACTTTAACACGTCTTTAATTAGCTTTCAGTACGTAGTGGAAAAAGAAATTAATTGCCTAGTCAACAAACTTCTTACTAATTCTTGTTGGGAATAAACCCCCTACAGAAATAATATTCACAGTAATAAAAGCGGAATAATAACGTAGCACTGAGATACGGTAATTAACAAGAATAAAAGAGTGACAACGACACCAAGAGTTTTACGTGGCAAACCCTTTAGAATAAGGGAAAAAAAACTGCCCCGAGACGAGCAACTGATATCACTATAGCAAGGAATTTTACACTTTGTAGGTCCGAGTAAAAATACTCCAAAGACCACTACAACACTCAAAAGAAATAACCCTCTTTTGATATTCCTACCTCACTACAATATCGCTCACTCTCTATTTTTCTCACAGACTATTTTCTTATACCCTGTCTGTGAAACCTCACTCTTTCTTTCTAATTCTCAAATATATTTTTCCTCTGAGATTGGTGTGTAAAATGAGAATCTGAAGGCTTCTATTTATATGAATAAGTGTCGTAACCAAAAAATAATTTTGGTCAAAAAACGCGTTTCGGTGCCAACTACTAATTTGGCATCTTGCAGATTTTTCTTCTTCATTATGGGGATGGACCCCACAACCTTTTTCTTCTTTCTTCATTATGGGGATCCACCCCACAATCCCCCTTTTTCTTTGTTTGATTATGGTACTGGACCCCACAAATCTCCCCCTCCAGACTCATTCACCTGAAGGAGGTAGCACCGGACTTTTAGCTTGAGTGCATGCCGACAAGTTCTTTGCATAGCTCGAACTTGTCTCCTGGCACCACCTTGATCATCATATCAGCAGGATTTTCACTCGTGTGAATCTTTTTGACCTGTAAAGATTCGTTCTCCACATGCTCACGAATCCAATGATATCTCACATCTATATGCTTTGTTCTTGCATGGTACATGGAGTTCTTGCTCAAGTATATTGCACTTTGACTGTCACAATAGACGACATACTCCTTTTGATGCAATTCCAGCTCTTGAAGAAACCGCTTGAGCCATACCATCTCCGTGCCAGCTTCTGTAGCGGCAATGTACTCTGCTTCAGTTGTTGAAAGTGCAACACACTTCCGCAATTTAGACTGCCATGATATAGCTCCCCCTGAAAATGTAAACAAATATCCAGTAGTGGATTTTCTATTATCAATGTCACTTGCCATATCAGCATTTGTATAACCCTTCAAGATTGGATGAGATCCTCCAAAGCACAAACAATCTCCCGTGCTACCTCTCAGGTACCTGAGTATCCACTTGACTGCTTTCCAATGTTCCTTTCCAGGATTTTCAAGGAATCTGCTAACAACACCAGCTGCATGAGCAATATCAGGTTTGGTACATACCATTGCATACATCAAGCTTCTGACTGCTGAAGAATAAGGAACTCTAGCCATGTTCCCTTTCTCCTCCACACTTGTAGGACACATATTCTTGCTCAACTTTAGATGACTAGCAAGAGGTGTGCTGACTGGCTTAGCATTCTTTATGTCGAAGCGTTCTAGTACATGTTCAATGTACTTCTCCTGAGACAACCACAACTTTCTGCTTGTTCGCTTTCGAACTATCTTCATACCCAAAATTTATTGTGCTGGGCCCAAGTCCTTTATATCAAATGACTTGGACAAATCTCCCTTCAACTTTGCGATCAACCCCTTGTCTTTTCCTACAATTAACATGTCATCTACATACAACAACAATATAATAAAGTTATTTTTAGAAAATCTTTTGAAGTATACACATGGATCAGAATATGTCTTTGTGTAAGTTTGACTTTTCATGAATGAGTCAAACTTCTTGTACCACTGCCTTGGTGCCTGCTTTAACGCATAAAGACTCTTATTCAATTTGCACACCATGTGTTTTCTTTCAGCTACTTCAAATCCTTCTGGTTGCTCCATATATATCTCCTCTTCCAAATCTCCGTGAAGAAATGCAGTTTTCACGTCCAACTGCTCAACTTCAAGATCTAGGCTAGCTGCTAAGCTCAAGATTGTTCGAATATAAGTCATTTTGACAACATGTGAGAAAATTTCATCAAAATCAATACCTTTCTTCTGCTCGAAGCCTTTTACCACCAATCGAGCTTTGTATCTGACCAGCTTGTCATTTCCATCTTTCTTGAGTTTAAAGACTCACTTACATTTGAGTGGTCTTTTACCCTTTGGAAGTTCAACCAGCTTGTACGTGCTATTTTTCTGCAAAGATTCCATCTCCTCTTGCATGGCTTTCATCAACTGGTTCTTTTCTGGATGGGACATCACCTCCTTAAGACTTTGTGGCTCCCCCTTATCACTGATGAGGACATACTCCGTGGAAGGTACCTGCATGACTCTACCCTTGGCCTTTCTGATCTCCTCAGAGGTTGAGGTTGTTCTTCTCCCTGAATGGGGTGATCCACTTGCTCGACGTCATCATCAAGTTGCTCCCCCTACTCAATAATCTCACGAGGTTGCTCCCCCTGCTCGGCAACCTCGTCGGTCGTACTTTCTGTATTTGTGGGATTGTTAGAAGTATAAGGAATAGTAACAAGGTTAGGAATTATACCATTCTTGGCCTTCTCTGGCATATCATCAGCAGTTCTAACTTCACTTTCTCGGAAGACTACATCTCTGCTTCTGATAACCTTCTTCTTTACAGGATCTCACAATCTGTATTCGAATTCTTCATCTCCATATCCGATGAATATGCAAGGAACATATTTATCATTAAGCTTTGTTCTCTGCTCCTTTGGTACATGTGCAAAAGCTCTACAACCGAACACCTTTACATGTGATTAGGACACCTCCTTGTTGGTCTAAACTCTCTCTGGGATATCAAATGCCAACGGAACTGATGGACTCCTATTGATCAGGTAACAGGCTATCTGAACTGCTTCACCCCAGAATGACTTAGGCAGTTTAGCCATTCTGAGCATGCTTCTCACCTTCTCCACAATGGTGCGGTTCATCCTTTCGGCTACGCCATTGTGTTGTGGGGTTCCAGGAACTGTCTTTTCATGTCTGATCCCATGGTTCGAACAGTACTCTTCAAATTCCCTTGAAGTGTACTCACCTCCATTGTCACTTTGGAGACGCTTTAGCTTTTGGCCTGTCTCCCTTTCCACCGTAGCATGAAACTTCTGAAAAACTTAAAACACCTGATCTTTGGTTTTCAAAATATAAACCCATAATTTTCGTGAAGCATCATCAATAAAAGTAATAAAATATTTGTTACCGCCCATCGATTCAATTTCCATTGGACTACAAACATCAGAATATACCAAATCAAGTATATTCAATTTTCTTTCAGACGATGTATGAAATGAGACTCTATGCTGCTTACCAAATAAATAGTAGTCACAGGGTTTTACCGTTGTACTTTTGGCATAAGAAATTAGTGCTTTCTTGACAAGAATCTGCAATCCCTTCTTGCTCATATGACCCATTTTTTTGTGCCACAAATCTGCAGAAATCTCATCTTGTGCCGCGTTCAATTCACCTTGGCATATTTCATTTCTCCTGTAAAATGTGCCATGAGCAACTCCCTTTGCAATCACCAATGATCCTTTGGTGAGTCTCTACTTTTGATTTGCAAAATAGTTCTCGTATCCATCTCGGTCTAAAGCAATTTCCGAGATCAAGTTCATCCGCAAATCAGGTACATGTCGCACGTCCTTCAGAACCAATGTGCATTCGACATTTGTCTTGATAAAAATATCACCAATACCCGCAATCTTTGAGTAACTTGTGTTACCCATTCTCACAAGGCCGAAATCACCTGCTATATATCTGCAAAAAAGATCTCTTACCGGTGTGGCATGGTAAGATGCTGCTGTATCAATCACCCATTCCGACTCTGGACCTGATAAGTGCATGCATTCCTCTTCCTCGTTTATACAGAGGACAACATTATCATTGTTTTGCACCATGGCGGCTGTGTTATCGTCATTCTTCTGGCCACTAGTTTCACCTTTGCCCTTCCTCGGATTTGGGCAATCTCTTTTGAAGTGACCTGGTTGATCACAATTGTAGCAATTCCTAGCTCTTAATTTGGATCGGTTCTTAGACTTCTCACGAGCTCCGGATCTACCATAGTTGCTCGAACTCCTTTGATAACTCCTGCCTCTACCTTCTGTGATGAGAGCATGTCCTTGATTTTCAGGCTTCTTTCTCATCTTCTCATTGAGTAAAAGAGCAGATGTGACATCTTTTAACTCAATGGTAGTCTTACCGTGCATGATGGTTGTTGCCAGATTATCGTACGAAGATGGCAACGAGTTCAACAGAAAGATGGCTTTATCTTCTTCCTCGATTTTCACTCCGAGATTGGCTAGCTGTGTGATTAGTCCATTAAACATATTTAAATGTGACAAAAAAATTCGTACCTTCACCCATGTGTAGGGCGTATAGTTGTTTCTTCAGGTACAATTTATTTGTTAGCGTTTTGGACATGTATAGGCTTTCCAACCTTGCCCAAATGCCGCATGCGGTGTCTTCATCAATGATGTTATATTTCACATCATCTGATAAGTGCAACCTAATTGCACTAGCAGCCCTTTCATCCAAGTCAGCCCAATCCTCAGCTTTCATGGTATCAGGTATTTTGGCATCAGTATCTAGTACCTTGTGTAATCCTTGTTGGATGAGCAAATCTCTCATCCTTCTTTGGCATGTTGAGAAACCGCTATCTCCATTAAATTTTGCTACCTCGTACTTTACTCCGGACATTTTTATTTTTCACCGAGTATAGTACTACCGACAGTGAATAGTATTTCTGTGAACGAGCAGAACCTGTGCTCTGATACCAGTTGTTGGGAATAAACCCCCTACATAAATAATATTCACAGTAATAAAAGCGGAATAATAACGTAGCACCGAGATACGGTAATTAACAAGAATAAAAGAGTGACTACGACATCAAAATTTTTACGTGGAAAATCCTTTTAAATAAGGAAAAAAATCACGGCCCCGAGACGAGCAACTGATATCACTATAGTAAGAAATTTTATACTTTGTAGGTTCGAGTAAAAATACTTCCAAGATCACTACAACACTCAAAAGAAATAACTCTATTTTGATATTCCCACCTCACTACAATATCGCTCACTCTCTATTTTTCTCACAGACTATTTTATTATACTCTGTCTGTGAAACCTCACTCTTTCTTTCTAACTCTCAGATATATTTTTCCTCTGAGATTGATGTGTAAAATGAGAAGCTGAAGGCTTCTATTTATAGGAAAAAGTGTCGTAATCAAAAACTAATTTTGGTCAAAAAATACGTTTCGGTGCCACCTACTGATTCCCTTTTTCTTTGTTTGATTATGGTACTAGACCCCACAATTCTCTCCTTAATTAATAATTATATACATGTGTATGTGAAATACTAAATTCTTGAATCTTTTATTTCAAAAGTACAGTGACTTTGTGCTAATAACGTTAAAGTTTATGATCGTAAAAATGGTCTGTTGTCCTTATATAGGAAGGTACCAAGAATAAATGTCCTCTCACGCGTACTTGGAATGCTTTCATTACTAATTAATTCTTCTCAAGTCTTCCTTTGGAGTTTGACCACAGAATGAACTATAGATGAATCAGAAAAAAAATTCTGCTTTCTCTGCATATTTCTGTTTGAATATAGTCAGTTGCCGAATTTTCTTTTTTATATGCTCCTTAATTTTCTTTTACTTCCCCTCAAGTAATTGAATATTGTTTGGTCACCGAAAACATCTTAATGTGCTAAGTTATTTTTGGATTGTTTATTGAATGAGGAGAAAACTCAACAGGTAGGTAGTGGACTGGAGGTTAGTCATCGGCCTTATTTGAAAATCAAATAAATAAATAAATAAGAAAATTAATTATTAAATTTTTAATTTTTAAATAGCATTTCTAAAGTGTTCAGAGAAGCATGAAACTCCACGTAATACACTAAAAACAACAAAGAAAAAGAAATTCATGGATATGTCTTTTTAAATGATGACATATATGTATGAGGGAATAGATACGTGGGTGTGTGTATGTGCAAGTATTGTGCTGAGCGGGAGATGAATGCAGGACATAAAATTGTACTTTTCGTTTAATTTTTACGGTTTTTGTAATTGTAATGTATATTTTATACATTGACGATTTGTAAAAACTTTTTACACCTAATTTCACTATCTTCAATTGGCTACTCAATCTTCTAAATTTTTTACTCATGCATACTGTGTTACTTCTATGTAATTGTCCTTTTATATCGATAAATGAATTAATATAACTCATTAGAAATAAAAAGTTATTCATATACATATTTATAGCAAATCAATAAATATATAAGTAATATGTTCTTTATGTACACTGTTATCGCTAAATCATACATAATTAAAACACAATTTCATTGCATTTTGTCACTTAATATAACAAATTAATAAGTTTTTGCGTAAACACTAAACACAAATAAATTTTTAAGCAATATATAATAGTACAACGAAAGAAATATGTAATTTTAAAGTGGAAAGCAGTCCCAACTGTTTTCTTCCCACATTCTCGTGACCAAATGCCAAATGTAAGCAATACTGTCTTATTTAAAACTTTAGGATACCCTCCTGTTTACCCGAAAAATGAATAGAGTTGAATTTGTATGCAGTTCCGAAGATATGTGGCGCA
Source organism: Nicotiana tabacum (assembly GCF_000715075.1). Classification (NCBI taxonomy): domain Eukaryota; kingdom Viridiplantae; phylum Streptophyta; class Magnoliopsida; order Solanales; family Solanaceae; genus Nicotiana; species Nicotiana tabacum. The sequence goes on from NC_134100.1 coordinate 64,498,240, forward strand.
ACTTAATACAATATGCAAGGATAAATAAAATATGAATGTAGATTGGAGAGAATGCAATCTGGACATGGCAATCAAGAACAATGAACCTTAGGATTCGACAAATAGAATCAATCTAAGAAACTGGAAGAGGCATTCTTTACTGTAGAGGAATATAATACTTTCATTACAATATAAGTCTCAGAAAAATCTGTCCTACAAAAATGATAACCAAGATCTTTTATAGTGGAGGGATTCGGCTCCAAGCATAATAAAATAAACATTCAGTGGGAAACCCATGATAAGTCAGCTTTTCCATAATTTCTGCCAAGATTCCCTCTAGTGGGATTGCAACGGCTTTTGTCTGCGAGCTCGATCTCGCTTAGAATCCTCGATTTTGGTTCGAGCTTGATTTCGGCTCGAACTTGTGATCTTGGTTCGAGCCCGATCCTGGTTCGATCCCTCGAATTGATTCCAGGTCAATGTTGGTTGGTCTTTGGATTATCGACACGATAGGTCTACCTGCGTCATGGTTCAATTCTTGTTCGAGTTTGATTATGATATCGATCTCGACACGGACCGGCCTCCCCGGGTTCGAGGTTAGTTCGTCCCCCTTCGGGATCTTACTTCGATACATCACCCTTCGAACCATACCGGACATGCCAAGGCTGAAATCTATTTCGACTGTATACAGATAGTCCCTCGTTTCTCAGAAAGAATATGGCGAGAAATGATATGATTTTCAACAGCTCGATCGGATTATATCTTGTCGTTTCCATCAGGTTCGACCATGACGCATCTGGTCGGCCACTGCTGATACTGAACCGCCATCGTTTGAACCTATAAATAACCCTTACTTTTATCTTTTACCATTTTTACATCTTCTATCTTCCAAAATTTCCCAAGTTCTTCTTCGTACTTTCCAACTTACCAGTAAAACTGTGATTTCTTTCCGAAAAAACCCCTCTTCAATTCTACCAAATCTCTATCACTTTCTTCTATTCCTTACTTTTGAATTTAAAAATGGCGAAAACATCGCAAACCATTCCTCAGAAAGAGAAGGCTTCATCTTCACAGTGTGTCGCCGATGAGGCACCAGCAGAACCACAGCCTGAGGAGTGTGTTCCCGGGGCATGAGCCCTTACGTCAGATTTTAAGGTTGATAAGGTTCATCGGTCCCTGGCCGGTGTGAGCCGGTATCGAGGTACATGTGTTCGATAACCGAGAAGCACCTCGATCTGTTAAAGAAGGATTGCAATTGGGATGAAAAAGAAGTAATAATACCTACCCGTGACGAAGATATCACTTCTTACGTGAAAGGGTTTTTGAACGTATATACTTACCCTTTCACTTTGGGTCCCCTCGATTCCGTCATTATTGACTTCTGTCGACAATATCAGGTAACCTTAGGCCAGGTCCATCCTTCTTTATGGCGGATCGTTATCCTGATCCGATATTTTGTGAGCAAAATCGAGGGGATGTCGTTTACCCTCGATCATCTTATCCGGCTGTACCGTCCCCGACTTTTTCGAGGAGGGTTAATAAAACTCCAGCATCGGGCTACCAAGGCTCTGTTCTCGAGTATTGACGAGGACAGGGACCAGGGTTGGATGGGCAGGTTCGTTCGAATAAGGACTTCGGACCTGATCCCGACTGAAAAGATGCCCTTTCCCGAGGAGTGGATTATGAAACGTAAGTGTGATCTTGCTGTTGCTTCTATTTTGTTCTTCCATTTATTCTCTTATCGACACTCCTCCTTTTGTGATGTAGCGGTTCCCTGGATGCCCGGAGCGGTTCCCGATCTCAAGAACTGGGTACGGGCTCTTGTTTCGACCTCCACATACGCCGAGCGCTCATGACGTGATTTGTCAAAGGGACGGTGGGAGGCCAAAAATCATGGTAAGCTCATTTCTCGGACTCTGACGATCCGAACGAGGCGTTTCTCAAAATATTTTTTATAAGGTTTCCCATATGCAGGTTAGGGTAAAGACGCGGTCTTGAGGCCTCTGTCCAATGAAGAGAATGTTTCGACCTCTGTCCCAAAGCCAGTGAAGGAAAATAAAAGGAAGAGAGCCTCGGTTCCCGAATATCCAAAATCGAAGAAGAGGACAGCTCGTAAGCCGAACAAGAATGTCATTCCTTTGACCGTGGAATCCGTTTTGCGTCTAAGGGATGATGATGAAGAAGAAGAAGAAGAAGAAGAAGAGGACAATGAGTCCGCGCTGGCAGTCCGAACGAAGAGAGCCACCGATGCCTCATCGCCGGCTGGATCAATGATGCTCTATGGGGCTCCGCCTCGAACTGAAGATATATCGGAGAAAGATTCAGGTAGAGTCCCCAAACTATCGGATGTCGAAGATGCCTCTCATCGGAGTCAACCGGCAGGGGTCACAATCGAAGAGCCCCTCGAACCCCTCCGAGCCGAGGGGAACGCTCCAAGCGAGTCATGTGGGGCAGCAGCGATCGAGGATTCGCCTACCTTTCCCGCTTTTTCCGTAGGGGTGATTCGGGAAGCTCAAGCTTTGGGAGCCCTCGATCTAGACAGGCCTCATGATGAAGAAAATCCATTTCGTGACCTGTTTATCGGTATCGAGGACGTTGTTGGTGCCGGTGATGAATCGGATCTTTTTCACGGATTGCGGTAGGCTTTGAATCAGGTGAGCCTTTAAATATTTTTTTGTTAGTACTGCCTTTATGTTCGTTTTTCGTTAACTTCACTTCTTGTTTCTTTGTAGGCTACAGCAGTCCATCGAGAATAATGTTCTTGCTCCTAGAATGAGTTGCATCGATATGCAGCTGACCTACACCGCGCTACTGACGAGAGGAACTCCCTTAGACTTTCCTTAGGGCAAAGAGAGGAGAAAATAAAAGACCTCCGAGGTGAGCTGGCCAAGGCTTATCGAGATCAGAATGATTTTGTCTGAGCAGGTAATGATGCTTTTGAAAGCCTATGGGCTTGATACCGGAACGATAGCTAACATTTCGGTCTCACAGCTGCAGCAAAAAATCGAGATGATCGGGAAGCTTCGTGAGGAGGTCGATGTGATAAGGATGGAGTCCTTGCGGTGGAAAGAAGGTATGGACCGCTTTGCTGCAGAAAAAGAGACTGCTCGAGCCCAGTTATCGTCATCTAAAACCCAACTTCAGAAAATGAAGGAAAAAGGCCTGGTTCAAGCAAGAAGAATTGAGGAGCTTGAGGCTCGGTTGGCCTCTGTACTCGCCAAGGCCGAATCCGATGCTGAAAAGGCAAAGGCCGATGCGGATATGCTTGTTGATGTCTATCGGCCCGATGCTGAAGCTGCCCAAGTCCAGACAAGAGAGGCAGCCAAATTCGCCGATAGTCGAGCGCATTGGGTCGCCGAACTTGCTAAGTGCCGATCCAAAAGGGAAACCCTCAAGGAGATTCATGCTCGCGGATTCGATCTCGCGGAAAAGATAAAAAGGGCAAAAGAACTCGAAGCTGATGCTGAAGCTCTGGTTTATGATGGTGATGACGACGATGGGAGCAAGAGCGGATCCGAAAATGGGGGGGGGACCTGATAAAGAAGAGACCGCTCCCGGTCAAGAAATTTAGTTCTTAGTTTTTACGTTGTAATCACCCATGCAGATAAATTTGTGTATAGGCATATCTCCCCTTTCGCCGACTTGCTTCTGTTTTTGTTTCCCGTCTTGCGAGGACGTTATTCGCCTTATGAATGTTTCCATAATGTTTTAAAACAACTTAATCAAATTTGGACCTCGTAGTCTCTGTAACCGAGCGAGCGATTACTCAAACTTGGGGCAATATAGCCCTTTAGGCTTATTAGTTGTCAATGATTCGATCTTGAAGAAATATAGCCCGTGGGCGTGATGATCGAGCGAGTGTTTGCTCGGACTCAAAAATGTAGCCCGTAGGGTAAGTCGAGTGAATGATTCAAACTCGAATTAATGTAGCCCGTAGGCTTGGTCGAGTGAATGATTCGAACTCGAATTAATGTAGCCCGTAGGCTTAATGGTCGAGTGAGTGTTTGCTCGAACTCGAAATAAAAAATAGCCTGTAGGCTTGGTCGAGTGAATGATTCGAACTCGAATTAATCTAGCCCGTAGGCTTAATGGTCGAGTGAGTATTTGCTCGAACTCGAAATAAAAAATAGCCCGTAGGCTTGGTCGAGTGAATGATTCGAACTCGAATTAATGTAGCCCGTAGGCTTAATGGTCGAGTGAGTGTTTGCTCGAACTCGAAATAAAAAATAGTCCGTAGGCTTGATGGTCGAGTCGAAATAAAAAATAGCCCGTAGGCTTGGTCGAGTGAGTGTTTGCTCGAACTCGAAATAAAAAATAGCCCGTAGGCTTGGTCGAGTGAATGATTCGAACTCGAAGTAGTGTAGCCCGTAGGCTTAATGGTCGAATTGTATCTTAATTCTGATTGCACAATAAATCTCAAAATAGAGGAATTTTCATTGGATATAAGATGCCGATAAAAAAGAGAACTTTCTTCGCACGTTATTACACGCCTGGGTTCGGGCCAATCTATATGAGCATGGTTCGCTTCGACCATTTGGCTCTTTACAGTTTTCCTATTGGGACCCTGTTGCTGTGAAATAACTTTCTTGTGGGACCTCGGATATTGCTATAAATGCTGCACGATCAATGGTTGCCTCATTAAAAACCTTGCCGAAAAACCCATTTGGGATAAAACCGGTCTAAGGAAAAAAGAGTGCAACACGTGGCTTTCTGGCAAGAGATCCGTCCCTTGTTCGGACTTCTGCAGGGGTCAGTTTCGAGATATAAACGAATATGGAAAGGTTGTACCTTAACAGTAGTACCGTTTTAGATGTGATACATTCCAGCTGCTTGATAGCTGTTTTCCGTTTATAACGCCGATCCTGTATGACCCATTTCCGATGTCCTCGAGTACCTGATATGGTCCTTCCCAATTTGGTCCTAGCTTCCCTTCATTCGGATTTTGGGTATTGATGGTAATTTTTCTCAACACTAAGTCCCCAGGCTTGAAATGGCGGAGCTTGGTTCTTCGATTATAATATCTTTCGATTCGCTGCTTTTGGGCGGCTATTCGGACGAGGGCAACTTCTCGCCTTTCGTCCGATAGTTCGAGGCTTGTATTCATAGCCTCGTTATTTGATTCTTCCATCGCGAATCAAAATCTGGCACTGGGTTCACCAACCTCGATTGGTATCAATGCTTCGGATCCATATACTAATGAGAACGGGGTCGCCCCCGTACTGGATTTTGACGTTGTCCGATATGCCCAAAGGACTTCAGGCAGGATTTCTCTCCATCTCCCTTTAGCGTCGTTCAACCTCTTCTTTAAGTTTGGAATGACAGTTTTATTTGTTGATTCGGCCTGCCCATTCCCACTGGTGGTATGGCGTCAATAATATCCTTCTTATCTTGTGGTCTTCGAGGAATCTTGTTACTTTGCCGCCAACGAATTGTTTTCCATTATCACATACTATTTCGGCGGGTATCCGGAACCGACATATGATATGATCCCAAATAAAGTCTATAACTTATTTCTCTCTTATTTTCTCGAACGCATGCGCTTCAACCTATTTAGAAAAATAGTCAGTCATAAACAAAATAAATTTGGCTTTACCTGGGGTCGATGGCAGAGGGCCAACGATATCCATTCCCCATTTCATGAATGGCCACGGGGATAGGACCGAGTGGAGTTGCTCTCTGGGCTGGTGGATCATTGGTGCGAACCTTTGACATTTGTCACATTTACGAATAAATTCCTTCGTATCTTTGCCCATATCGATCCAATAATACCCTGCTCTGATTATTTTTTGGACTAATGTGCCTGCTCCAGAGTGATTCCCGCAAGTACCCTCATGCACATCCCGTAGGACGTAATCGACATCTCCCGGACCCAAGCATACCGCCAACGGTCCATCGAACATTCTTCGGTACAGTGTTCTGTCTAAAGCCAGAGTGAATCGAGCAGCTTTGGTCCGTAGGGTTCTGGAATCTTTAGGGTCCGATGGGAGTTTTTCGCTTTTCAAATATTCAATATACTTGTTTCTCCAATCCCAGGTTAAGCTTGTAGAATTTATTTCGGCATGACCTTCTTCGATTACCGATCTCGAAAGTTGAACAACATTCCCCGAGCCCGTATCATCTACCTCGACCGATGACCCCAAATTCGCAAGCGCGTCGGCCTCGTTATTCTGTTCCCGTGGTACATGCCGTAAAGTCCATTGTTTGAAATGGCGCAAAGTGATAAGCAGTTTATCTAAATACCTCTGCATTCTACCTTCTTGAACTTCGAAGGTTTTGTTTACTTGACTCACCACCAGCAAGGAGTCGCAGTTGGCTTCGATGACTTCTGCTCCCAAGTTTCTAGCTAGCTCGAGACCTGCAATCATGGCTTCATACTCGGCCTCGTTGTTAGTCAACCTGATAGTTTTAATAGATTGCCTAATAATGCTACCCGTGGGTGGTTTCAAAACTATGCCTAGCCCGAACCCTTTTACGTTCGAAGCCCCGTCCGTAAAAAGGATCCATACCCCCGATGATGTACCTGATTTCAACAGTTCTTTTTCGACTTCGGGTACGAGGGCTGGTGTAAAATCGGCCACAAAGTCTGCTAAAACTTGAGACTTGATGGCCGTGCGGGGTTGATATTCAATATCGTACCCACTGAGTTCGACGGCCCATTTGGCCAGTCGGCCTGATAACTCGGGTTTGTGCAAAATATTACGAAGCGGGTAAGCGGACAATACATATATGGGATGACATTGAAAGTACGACCTTAACTTCCTTGAGGCGCTTATCAGTGCAAGCGCCAACTTTTCTAGGAGCGGATATCTAGTTTTCGCCTCCCCTAAGGTTCGACTCATATAATAAATGGGGAATTGCGTACCTTGCTCCTCTCGAACTAGGACACCGCTTACGGCGACTTCCGATACTGTCAAGTACAAACAAAGTTTCTCATCTATTTTTGGAGTGTAAAGCAGTGGTGCGCTTGATAGATATCGTTCTAGTTCCTCTAATGCTTGTTGGCACTCCGGGGTCCAAGAAAAATCGTTCTTCTTTTTGAGTAGAGAGAAAAATTTATGACTTCAATCAGATGATCTTGAGATGAACCGGCTTAAGGCGGCGATCCGACCTGATAGCCTTTGTACAACCTTCATGCTGTCTACAACGATGATGTCTTCGATGGCCTTGATTTTATCGGGGTTAATCTCTATTCCCCGATGTGATACCATGAAGCTGAGGAACTTGCCCGAACCAACCCCGAAAGCACATTTCTCGGGGTTGAGCTTCATTTTGTATTTCCTTAAAATCTCGAACGTTTCCTGCAAATGAATTAAATGGTCCTCTGCGCGCAAGGACTTGACTAACATGTCATCAATATAAACTTCCATTGATTTTCCTATTTGTTCTTCGAATATTTTATTCACTAGGCGTTGGTAAGTAGCCCCTGCATTTTTAGCCCGAAGGGCATCACATTATAACAATATGTTCCATATTTGGTGACAAATGAGATTTTTTCCTGGTCCTCCAGGTTCATCTATATTTGATTATACCCGGAATAGGCATCGAGAAAAGTGAGGATCTCGTGGCCGGTCGTGGCACCGATCATGCGATCGATATTGGGCAACGAAAAGGAATCTTTGGGGCATGCTTTGTTCAAATCCTTATAATCCACGCATATTCTAAGTTTGTCCCCTTTTTTAGGGACTACAACTATGTTGGCTAACCATTCGGGATATTTCACCTCCCGAATGGACCCTACTTTGAGAAGCTTGGTTACCTCGTCCTTTATGAATGCATGCTTTCTATCGGACTGGGGTCTTCTCTTTTGCTTCACCGGTCTAAACCTGGGGTCCAAACTTAGCTGATGCGTCGTTATGTCCGGCGAGATCCCTGTTATATCTAAATGGGACCAGGAAAAACAATCGATGTTATTTATAAGAAATTGAACGAGTTTCTTCCTGAGTTCAGGGCGTCGGAGCCATCGGGAATCACGAAAGATCGAGGGACCCTTTGATCTCCATTCTCTTCAATTTTCTAGTCGTCTGGCTGGGTTGAAGCCGATGTCTGTGATTGCTATTTGGTGTCCCGTTCTCCTTCCGAGCCAGATCCTTTTATCTGCGAAAGTGAGGACACTGGTTTAGCTTTGTCGACGATGAACATTTCTTTCGCGGCTGGTTGTTCTTCATACACCGTTTTGACACCTCCTGACATCGGGAATTTGAGGGCCTGGTGTAGGGTCGAAGGCACAGCTCTCATGTTGTGGATCCATGGCCTTCCGAAAAGGGCGTTATATCTCATATCGCCTTTTGATCACGTGAAACTTTATTTCCTGGATGGTTCCGGCCACGTTTATTGGTAGGACTATCTCACCTTTGGTGTTTTTGCATGCCATATTGAACCCGTTTAGGACCAGAGTTGCGGGTACGATCTGATCCTATAGGCCGAGCTGCTCCACTACCTTCAATCGGATGATGTTGGCCGAGCTACCTAGATCGATTAACACACGCTTAATTTTAGTTTTATTTACGAGTACGGATATTACCAGCGCATCGTTATGAGGTTGGATGACCCCCTCTGCATCTCCATCACCAAAGGACAGAGTCCCCATGGGTGCGTAATCTTGAGTCCGAGATCGCTTTTCCCTCACCATCGACGTTTTAGTGCGTTTAAGCATTGGTCCCCGAGGGGTATCGATGCCGCCGGTGATCATGTGGATGATGTGCTGCGATTCTTCTTGCTCGTTTTGCTTGCTGAAATCCTTACTTCTAAAATGGCTCTTTGCCCTATCACTCAGAAACTCCCGAAGGTGCCCTTTGTTAAATAAGCGAGCTATTTCCTCTCTTAGTTGCTTGCAATCTTCCGTTCTGTGGCCATGGGTACCATGATATTCACACGTTTGATTGGGATTTCTTCGGGCAGGATCGGTCTGCATTAGTCGAGGCCATTTAGTGTCTTCGATGCATCCGATGGCCGACACGAGAGCGGATGCACCAACGCTGAAGTTATATTCTGATAATCGAGGTGCTTCTATAGGCTCGGCATATTTATCGAAGCCGCTCTTACTCATAAGCCCCCGAGAATTTTGTCCTCGATCAATTCTTTGATTGTTCCGAACTGCGTTGCGTGCTGAACCGTTGTTCACCCGATCTGTGACGTATGGTTGATATCGGTCTCTGTTCGACCTTTGTTCTCTATCGATCTGCTTTTGATTAATAACTGTCTTATTCTGATGAACGGGTCCGTGCGGGGCCCCCGACTGATCATCCTCGACCCTAATTTTTGATTGATATCGGTTGTACACATCTGCCCAAGTTACCGCTGGATACTCGATCAAATTTTATTTCAGCCGATGTGATGCTATCGAACTTAGCTCGTTCAACCCTTGGGTGAAAGCTTGTACGGCCCAGTCGTCTGTGACCGGGGGGTAATTCCATGCGTTCCATTTGAAATCGGGATACGAATTCCCTCAGCATTTCTCCCTGCCTTTGCTTTACTTTGAAGATGTCCGATTTCCTCGTTGCAACCTTTATGGCACCAGCATGTGCTTTTACGAATGAATCTGCTAACATGGCAAAAGAATCGATGGAATTCGGCGGTAAATTGTGGTACCAGATCATAGCTCCTTTCGAGAGGGTCTCCCCGAACGTTTTCAACAGCACGGATTCGATCTCATCGTCTTCCAAATCGTTGCCTTTTATGGCACATGTGTAAGAGGTGACATGTTCGTTAGGATCGGTCGTACTGTTATATTTGGGAATTTTGGGCATACGGAAGTTTTTGGGGATTGGCTTCGGTGCCGCACTCGACGGAAAAGGCTTTTATATGAATTTTTTTGAATCAAGCCCCTTTATCATTGGTGGAGCCCCCGGGATTTGGTCGACCCTGGCATTGTACATTTCCACCCTCTCGTCATTGGCTTCGACTCATTTTGTGAGTTCCTTGAGCAATTTAGTGATTCTGGGAGTAGTCCCCGATTCTTGCTCGTTAGATTTCACTATAGCGGGCTCTGTTCTGGGGGTGACTTCTCGAAGTGGATTGAAAACCGGCCTGCTTTGTGCGCGAGTTTGGCTCTGTAGCTGAGCTATCACTACTTGTTGGGCTTGCAACATCTCGAAGATCATGCGTAAGCTGGCCCCGATTTTTCCTGGGTTTTGGGTGTCTTGGGCTACAGATCGAGTACCGCCATGAATGCTTCTTTCCGGTTCGGAACGCTGGTTCGCATCCAAAGCTATTTGTTAATTGACATCCAGTGGTATTTCGGCTCGAATTTTGGGTACTTCGATTCGAGCCTCGGGTGATGCCAAGTTGTTGGTTTCATCTTGAAGGCCGGCTTCGTAATCGATCGGTGAAGCCATTCGATCGGTGGCTATTCATAGCTGACCCTAAATTGAAGATGTTTTCGGAAATAAGTGCGAAGCACAATGGCGTGTTCTTTTTTAGATTTGTATCAAATGACCACTGTTATCCTCGGCCCCACGGTGGGCGCCAAACTATTTACCCGAAAAATGGATAGAGTTGAATTTGTACGCAGTTCCGAAGATATATGGCACAACTTAATATAATATGCAAGGATAAATAAAATGTGAATGTAGATTGGAGAGAATGCAATCTGGACAAGGCAATCAAGAACAGTGAACCTTAGGATTCGACAAATAGAATCAATCTAAGAAACTGGAAGAGCCATTCTTTACTGTAGAGGAATATAATACTTTCATTACAATATAAGTCTCAGAAAAATCTGTCCTACAGAAATGATAACCAAGCCCTTTTATAGTGGAGGGATTCGGCTCCAAGCATAATAAAATAAACATTCAGTGGGAGACCCGTGATAAGTCAGTTTTTTCATAATTTCTGCCAAGATTCCCTCTAGTGAGATTGCAACGGCTTTTGTCTGCGAGCTCGATCTTGCTTAGAATCCTCGATTTTGGTTCGAGCTTGATTTCGGCTCGAACTTGTGATCTTGGTTCGAGCCCGATCCTGGTTCGATCCCTCGAATTGATTCCAGGTCAATGTTGGTTGATCTTTGGATTATCGGCACGATAGGTCTACCTGCGTCATGGTTCGATTCTTGTTCGAGTTTGATTATGATATCAATCTCGACACGGACCGGCCTCCCCGGGTTCGAGGTTAGTTTGTCCCCCCTTCGGGATCTTATTTCGATACATCACCCTTCGAACCATACCGGACATGCCAAGGCTGAAATTTACTTCGACCGTATATACCTCCCTACTCCAACATCCTTTCTCTGCCCAGACTGTTGTGCTTAATCATAATTTCGGACATTTTTGTTTTGTTTTATTATTTGGATAACCAATTGCAGCCAAGTAATTAGTAAGTACCAAGCTAGAATCACTATTCACTAACAGCATGAATAAGCTCTCTAGTAATAAAATTAAGGCAAAATAGATCGAGATCCCTCTAAACTTGATTTTTATTTAGTGTATTCTTGAATTTGGTAATTTGATAGTCTAGTTCCTCTAAATGCTTATAGCAAAGAGTGCGAATACACCCTCTTTTAGGCGCATAAGCGGAAAGAAAAATTAAAATATCAACTTTCAAGTGAGTTATTTTTTAATTAATATTTGCTACATAATCAAATACAAGATAATTTATTTATTCCACTACCAAAAACTCACCTTTTATGACTACCCCGCCCGACTATAGATTTTTAGTCGCTATTCTCATAATTTCGAAAACTACATATTTATATTTTTGTAATTTAATTTTATCATATACAATTACGTTTGACTACAGTAGAAGTAATATTTTAGCAGAAAAATCTGCGCATAAAAGTTTTCGCTACCGTAGTCGATTAATTGTGGGATGAGAAGTTAGCTGTCTATTTGATCAAATGTCCGACTGCTTCATTCGGAAAACGAAAAGAACTTAAGAGTTATATTTAACTGTCACTCTACCGTAGTCGAAAGTGTCGCGAATTTCAACTGTATTTCTCTCTCTCTCTCTTTTTTTTTTTTTAATATATGCATTGTATATTTATCCCTATTACATTTTTTCTGTTCTTTAGATACAACGGCTATTTGTTCCAATATGTATTTTTTTTTCCCGGGCCAAATAAGCAACTGAAACTACATTATTCTAGACCAATAAAGAGAAGATTTAGCCAAAGTAACATAATTCAAATAGTTTATTTTCTAGAAAAATATGTGTATTTCTTCTTTTCACGCATTAATTATTTATTTTAACTGTGTATTTATTTTTTGGGTCAAATTTGCAAACTATTTAGTTGGAATTTATCAGTTTTAGCCAAAATAATAAAGTTCCATCTGCATATTTTTTAGATCTTCTTAGATGCAATATTTATTTATTTTAACCGTGTATTTATTCTTTTTTCTGCCAAATATGATTATTAATTTGATTAGAATATTATTATCTTTAGCCAAGTAAATATTATACCCAAAATAATTTTATTCCAAGTTTTTTACAAATTTAATCGGAAAAAAATGATCCAAATAGTTAGTGGACTTAAAAATGTACAAATATATATTTTATTTTAAAAAATATCAAGTAGACTGAAAAATTCACGTGGAGTACGTATATCATACTTTCATGGGTTGAGATAGCCTAGGGGGTCGAGGATATTGAAATGTCTTATTCAGGAGGACAATTATGTTAACGTAAAATTCAGATATACGTTGAATAAACATCATCAAATTTAGGAGCATCCCGACTCATTCTATCTAACATTAACTATATGTTCATTCTGACTGGGTTTTCATTTTGTTTTTAATTGATTCTAATATCAACCTACGTTAGTTCTCTTTACCTTTAAAATGAGTAACAATTAAATTTATACGCGGTTTAAAGAATATAAAGAATACGTGATTTAATTTAACACGAATGATCTAAGAACAACAAATAATTGAATTGAAGAGAAACAAAATAATCAAACCAAACGTGATGAAACAATTACGCCTGGCTTTAAGTTGAACACTGAAATTGATTCCGATCGAGCCCTCGAGACGGACTCGATTGCAATTTAAAGAAAGAATAACTGAAGAACACTTTGAACAATAGCTAGAAGACAAAAATAAATTTTATTGCTTTGATATGCATGCCAACAGTGGTTGAAAAATGAAAAGGTTCTTTCCTTTATATAGTAGGGGAGTTTCAATCCTAGTACAAATTTAAATAACGTAAAAATCCTTCTGTTCTAGAAAATTATGATCCACAGTTGATATCCAGCAAGATTCGTGCCGTAATATCCGGTTGATGGCGGATATTTTGACTCCTCATTCATTCTCTTTAACTGTCTTCCATTTGGCCTCAATTCTTTGTTTTGCTCGAGCTCGATTCATCTCGTGCTTGGCCATGTCCGAATCTTGGTGCGTCATTTGTCCCCCCGATCTCTGATCTTAGGAGCCCTTGCCTTTACCCAAAACTACGCCAAACTGCGTTGTCTTCTCGTTTCTTCACCGAAAAATTGGGGGTAACTCTATCCCCGATTTTACCCGTACACAGCTAGTCCCCTCACTTTTTGGAGAGTAGATTTATAGAAATGGCGAGAAGTGATTAATTGACCCCGACTCCTTCCTCCGTACGCCACAAGTGAGTTGACAAGTCGCCGAAATATTCCATCAATTGCGTCGTTCTGACTTCGGACACGTGTCAGTCTCCGGTTGACCATCCTCAGTAGGCACCGAATGCGAAACGTTACACATTAATTATTTCTTCCCTATAAAATCTCTGGTTTCCTTTTTTCACTTTTTACTTTACGATTTCGAATCTTCTTAAGTTACCCTCGGATTTTCTATTTGTTCATCAATCTTACAAATCTTCATAAATTGCTCACTATATCTTTCATTTCTTCATCTCTCGTCTTCAAACCTTCATACTTTGCCTTTAAATCTTCAAACTAGATCTTCGAATCTTTATATCAATCTTCAAACCTTCATATCAACCAAACCTTCATATTCCCAGATCAAGATGGCGAAAACCTCAAAATCGATGCCTCAAAACACTGCTCCTTTAACATCTACCCTGGCCGCAGACACCGTGGCAACCCTTTCGGTAGCAGCCTCGGAACCTCCTCTTTCAGAATTTATCTCCGGAGGCTGCTCCATAGAAAATGATTTTAAGGTCGAAAAAGCCTCCAAACAAGGAGATCGAGGTGAAGAGGTGTGGAGGTATGTCTGCTCCATCACTGAGCAGATGCTTCAAATGGCCCGGGAAGACTGTAAATGGGAAGGCAAAACGTGGTTGTTCCTAGTCCTGATGAGGACATTACGACGCACGTGGAGGGATACTTAAGTGTTTATACATATCCCTTCACGCTCGGTCCGATGGACACATTGGTCCTTAATTTCTGTAAAAGGTACAAGATCTGCCTTGGGCAGATCCACCGTCCTTTTGGAGGACCGTGACCCTTCTCCGCCATTTTGCCAACAACATGGAGGAGCCTCGGTTCATGATCGACTATTTGCTCCACGTATACAGCCCCCAAATTTTTCGAGGGGGGTTAATCAAGATTTCCTGCCGGGCAAAGAAAGATCCCTTCTCTTGCATCGATGAGGACAAGAACCTAGGTTGGCGGGGGGGTTTGTTCGAATAAAGACGGAAGACCTCATTCCTTCCGAGATCATGTCGTTCCCCCGAGAAGTGGAACTCAAAATGTAAGTTTGTTTCCTTTTAATTTACTCCTTTGAATTTATCCCTCTTTTCTCAATACTCATTTTTTCTGATATGCAGTTGTCGCCTGAGTCCCCAATGCGGTCCCTCGTTTTAGGGAGTGGGACTTCCTTAAGATCATGATACATTTTTGTAGAACCTGGGTGCACGAAGTACCTAGATGTGTGAGCTTCAGTCATAATTCTTTCCCGGAGACCATCCACATTTGGAACACATAGTCGCCCTTGGTACCTTAGTGTACCATCATCCATGCCAAGAGAAAAGGCCATGGTCTTATGTTTATGAATCCCCTCTTTCAACTGCACCAATAATGGATCGTCGTATTACTTCTCTTTGACTTCCACAACAAGCGCTGATTCGGCCCTATTTTGCGCAATTACCCCTCCTTCACTCAAGTCTATAAGACAAACTCCCAAACTAGTCAATCGATAAACTTCCTTGGCCAATGGCCTTTGATATGACTCCAAGTGAGCCAAACTACCCATAGATTTTCGGCTAAGAGCATCTGCCACAATATTGGCCTTTCCCGGATGATATAGAATATCAATGTTGTAGTCCTTGAGTAACTCAAGCCATCTTCTCTGCCTCAAATTCAATTCCTTCTATTTGAAAATATATTGAAGGATTTTGTGGTCCGTGAATATGTCCACATGGACCCCATATAAATAATGACGCCAAATTTTCAATGCAAATACCACCGCCGCAAGTTCTAAATCATGTGTTGGATAGTTCTTTTCATCATTCTTTAGTTTCCTAGAAGCATAAGCTATCACCTTCCCATGTTGTATTAATACATACCCAAGCCCGATTCTTGAAGCATCACAATATACCACAAATTCATCTATACCCTATGGTAGAGTCAACACCGATGTCATAGTCAATCTTGCTTTCAACTCCTGGAAACTCTTTTCACAAGCATCTGACCATTGGAACTTAATTGTTTTCTGCGTCAATTTAGTCAATAGAAAGGCAAGAGTAGAAAAACCCTCCACAAACTTCCTGTAATATCCAGCTAAGCCTAAGAAACTGCGAATCTCTGTTGGAGTTGTAGGCCTCGGCCAATTCTTCACAGCTGAAATTTTCTGAGGATGAACCTTAATTCCTTCATTAGAGACTACGTGACCCAAGAATGTGACAGATTCAAGCCAAAATTCACACTTTGAAAACTTTGCATATAATTGGTGTCGATGTAGGGTTTGTAGAACTACCTTGAGATGATCGGCATGGTCTTCTCGACTTCGTGAATATACAAGAATGTCGTCAATAAACACTATCACAAAAGAGTCGAGGAGTGGCTTAAAACCTCGATTCATAAGATCCATGAAGGCTGCTGGGGCATTTGTTAGCCCAAAAGACATCACTAGAAACTCAAAATGCCCATACCGGGTCCTAAACATTGTTTTCAGAATATCCTGCTCCCTGATCTTCAATTGATGATACCCGGATCTTAAATCAATTTTGGAGAAGTACCTGGCACCTTGCAATTGATCAAACAAGTCATCTATCCTTGGTAGTGGGTATTTATTTTTGATTGTGACCTTGTTGAGCTGCCGATAGTCAATACAGATTCTCAGTGACCTATCTTTATTCCTTATAAAAAGGACCGGTGTGCCCCAAGGCGACACACTTAGCCGGATAAAACCTTTTTCTAACAAATCTCTCAATTGTTCTTTTAGCTCCTTCAACTCTGCTGGTGCCATTATGTAGGGTGGAATAGATATAGGATGTGTGTCTGGCATCGCATCAATCCCAAAATCAATCTCCCTGTCTGGTAGGATCCCAGGGAGTTCATCCGGAAAGACTCCCGAAAATTCATTCAAACAGGCACGGACTCAAGTGTAGGTACCTCAGCATCGGTGTCCGTAACTCGGATCAAATGGTAAATATATCCCTTGTTGATCATTTTCGTGGCCTTAAGGTAAGAAATAAACCTACCCTTCGGCACTACATCATCACCCTTCCACTCAATAACTGGCTCATTTGGAAATTCTAACCTAACATTTCTGGTTCGGCAATCAAGCTTGGCAAAATATTAATAAAACCAATCCATCCCCATTATCTCATCAAAATTGACCATTCGCAATTCAATAAGATCGACCACGGTGTCCCGACCACGCAACGTGACAACACAATCCCTATAAACCTGTACGGCCAAAATAGACTCACCAACCGGAGTAGATACAGAGAACGGCTCATGAAGCTGTTCTGGTTCTATCCTAAATTCCATAGCAACATAAGGTGTGACATATGATAAAGTGGAACCGGGATCAATAAGAGCATATACATCATGAGAGTGGACAGTCAATATACTTGTGACAACATTTGGAGAAGCCTCTGAATTCTGGCGACCTCTCATAGCATAAAAACGGCTGGATCCTCTCGAACTCTGTGCTCCACCCCTAGCTGCACCACACCCTGCTTGTGCTAGGGTGCCTCGAGCTGGAGGGGGTGCTGAAGATGTAGCAGCTGGAGAACTGGATGGTTGTGTTGTGCCCCTGCCCACACCCTGGCGGGATACACGACATTCCCTCTAAATATGACCCCTCAATCCACACCCGTAACATACTGGCAGGTCCATGTAGCAGATTCCCAAATGCATCATCCCACACCTGGGGCATGGGGACCTCCGCTGTTGCTGGAATCTCCCTCCTGATCGGCCCTGCTGGTGGGGTCCCCTGCTGCCCTGATTGGGCTGAAACGACTCGCCTACTGCTGACTAGCCCCTGCTAACGGTGCACTGGCTGAAGACTATGTAAAAGATTGGGATGGCCCTGTTGACCCTCCCTTGAAAGTTGATCTTCCCCCACCAAATGACTCCCCAAAGTTTCCTACGGGCCGGGCCTTGCTAGTACCCTCTCACTCCCTTCTATTCTTTAACTTACGGTCCTCTGTAGCTTGAGAAAATGCTACCATTTTTCCATAGTTCATATCTGAATTCAAGGCAGCTGTAGCGGCTTCATTGATAACCAAGGGGCTAAGGCCCTGCACAAACTGGCGCACTCTAGCCTCCATAGTAGGCAACATTAGAATGGCATATTTTGACAGGCACGCGAACACCATGTGATACTCCCACACACTCCTACTCCTTTGCTTAAGATTCTCAAACTCTACGGCACGAGATGCCCTAGTCTCGGCCGGCAAGAAATGGTCCATGAAAGCGTCAGCAAACTCGCTCCACCTTGTTGGAGGGCTCCCCTCCTCCCGAGAATCCTCCCACAGCTCAAACCAAGAATAGGCCACCCCTTTCAGGTGGTAGGCGACCAACTCCACTCCCTCTGTCTCAGTAGCGCGCATAACTCGGAGAGTCTTATGCATCTCATCAATAAAGTCCTATGGGTCCTCCTCGGGATTATCACCCGTGAACACCGAAGGATCCAACTGAAGAAACCTGTTCACCCTGGAACCACTAGAATCCCCTTGTTGGCTAAAAGAAGTGGGTGCAACATTTGATCTCTGGGCTTGAGAAGCCACTATCTGTGTCAGCATTTGGATAGATCCCCTAAGATCAACATCAGAAACACCAGAATTGGAAGCTGGGACTGAAGGTGGAACTGGTATATCAGTTGGAGGGACTGTTGTACCCTCAGTAGGTGTAGGGACAGGTGTGGTCTGATCAGTTGATGTTGAGTCAGGCAGTGTAGTAATTGGAGGAATGTTCTCACTCCTCGGGTGCTCAACCGCATCATCAATTATAGGATTAACTATCACTCCTGGGGTGACACTGGCTCTTTGGCCAGTTCTTGCCTTCTTCTTAGGTTCCATGTACTGAAAATTAGAGCAACGTAGGAGTTAAAGGAGGAACAATCTTACAACCAGTTTTATCGCACGATCAAGAACATGAAAGAAGGGTATTATTCCTAAATGTCCATGCAGCATCCTAATTATAGATGTGGTCGACAACACACCGATAATAAGGACTCTACTAAAAATGACTCTGAGACATCCTAAGACACTTTAAAACCTTAGGCTCTCATACCAAGTTTGTCACGCCCCAAAACCGAGGAGCGCGACCGAGCAAGCCTTTTAAATTCTTTCTACACAATTCACCCATAATCAAGAAAAGACATGATTTCATAAATTATACAGCAAGAAGTTCATACATACGATGCTAAATCATTTGATTAGCCATTGCGCCTTTAAGTCTCAAAATACATATTTCTTATAGTTCGAATGGAACAAGTGATCAAACACAACATAACTGGTTTAACAATCCCAACAACCATATACAACCTACATAGTGTCTACGCAACCTCTAAAAATACAAAAGAGAGTAAAGATGGTGCCAGCAACAAGGCCCCGACTATACCTCAAACAGGATACATAAAGTATAAAAGATACATGACCCCGGGATAAAATGAGGCACATCGAGTCTGCTGAGAAGATGATGATGTACCACTAACTGCGATCAACATTGTCTGCTATGTAACCACCTGCATCCATTTAAAGATTCAGCGCCCCCGGCAAAAGGGACGTTAGTACCATGGAATAGTACTAGTATGTAAAGCTAACAGTCATGAGTTCAATAAGAGCTTCAAAACAATACTAAAACATCAAGTAAGGATCACATAAGTTCTCAAGTCAATTTTCATCTTATTAGGTTGGGTAATCTTTAGTGCAATATGCCATAATCCACAATACCACCGTGTTCTTACACGGAGTCCGATCTCGACCTGATCGGCTAGGTCATCTAATCTGAGACATCACCCATATTCACAATTTCAATTATCATTTTCAGCACAGTTACCACCATGTGTGTGGCATGATGTCCGATCACGGCCCGATCGGCTAGGCCATCTCACTTGAGACATCAACGATAACCACAATTTCAATTATCTCACATCATAGTTCTTTCATATTCTTTCGATTAATTGGCACTAGTAATCACGATTACAAAATCATTCTTGGCACTTGGCCGTATTTCATAATTTCAGTCCTCTTTTTCCACATTTAAATATCATTATCATAATCATTATCAACAACAATAAGGCTTCCCATTCAAGACAGTAAGTTCACATAACATAATAATTTGGGAATCTTAGTCACATAAAGGCTTTTCATACAATTTGGCATAACAACCTTTATTTCAATCCTGACATGAAGTCATAACATTTCTAACACATATTCCACATTTTGAACATATCCTCAAATGGCAAGATGACATGATAAAAACATTTAGATAAATATTGAACATATATCCTTCGACACAACCACATTAGGAATAGCCAATTCAATAATGACCAAGGTCTTACTTCAATTACATGAACACTGTGGAATTCGATTCTAAGAAGAAAGGGGGTTTAGCCATACATACCTCAATTGAGCTTCCTTAAACTCTAAAATATTCCGGAATTCTTAGCAACTTCAATCTATTGTAGAAATATAACCAATTGAACCAAAATTAGGAGGATGATTATGGTTCTAGCTCATTTGAGCATTTTATCAAACACTAGGTGTGCATAAGGTTTCAAGGTCCTTTAATGGAGGATTCCAACATCGCACAACCCAACCTTTACCATTTTTAGCTCAACAATCTTCCTGCATTCTTTGATAACACATGCAAGAAAATAAACAACTCTCATACCCAAGAATTATCTTGCTAATTTCCCATTCTTAGACAAAATTTGAAATTGAGGGCTAGGGTGTAGAATCTTACCTCTAGGATGAATACATAGTGAGTTTCCCTTCTTAATCTTCCAAAACTTGAGCAGGAATTGAAGAACAATTATTGAAGAACACCTTCTCACTCTAGGACACTCTCTCTCTCACTCTAAAAATATCAGATTGTAGGCCAAAATGACTTAACCCCTCTCAATACCAGGCCTTGGGGTTATTTAATGAGTTCCCACGTGCGCGGCTGCGGATTTGGCCGCGCATTGGTTGCGCACCTGAGGTAGAAACTCTTAAATATGTGCGGCCGCGTATTGGCCATGCATCTGGCCACGCATATGACACATGTACAGTAAAATGGCTATAACTTTCTGTATACATATCCAAATGACAAACGGTTTTATGCGTTGGAAACTAGATTCAAAGAGATTTAATTTGATAGGTTATACAGCATATAAATCTGCATAACTTGAGAATTATGCTCGTTTGAAGCTAGATCTTGTGCATACTCACTTGAAAGTTTATCCCATCATATAATTTTCAACTTGACTTTGCCTTAGGGATCTTCTTAAACCATAAACCATTCTTAATGAACCTCATAAATATATTATCATCATCAATTGATATCACTAAAATTATCAGTCTTGTTCATATCCGAATTAATATAATTAGTACCCGTCAATCTTCTTAATGGTCTTAAAAAACTTCAAAAAATTTTCGAGGTGTTACAGGTTACCAAGGAACGGAGCTAACTGGCCATATTGGCCCGCCCAGATAGCATCCTAGTATCCGCCAGTACTTTGAACATGACCGTCTTCTTCCTGTCAGGGTCCACACTCGGGACGGGGAATTGTCTTTCGAGCTTTGGGCTCGAACTCGGCCCACCTGACCCTAACAGTGCATCCTTTTTCGGGATCTCCAGATGGCCAAAACTGGAGTAGTCTTCTAGCACGCCGACATCTATGCCTTCGAAAAACAAATTAAGAGCCTCACCTGCGACCCGCGAAGTCTCGTTCGGGTTTTTTGTAATAACCCGAGCCTCATCTAAAAGAGGATCAATGTGAGAAGGTGACTCTGGGACGTCAATGATGTAGGCGACCTCTTTCGAAACCGGAGTAGCTTCTTGAGGAGAAGTGGCCACATGTTCCTCCTCGGGATCCCTAGCTGAGAAGGATTCAGTTGTACGATCATCCCCTCTGGCGATTCTAGCTCTTGTGCGGCATCGATCGGCTCGTGGATGACGAACTCCATGTCATCATCCTCGGGTTAGTCCCTGAGCCGATAGATAGATTCAGGGTCTGGGACCCTGGTATGAGTATTTTTCGGTAGGAGTGTCCGAGGAATCAGGGGACCTTTTCTTCTTGGCCTCGGCAGGAGGGTCCGAGGAGTCAGGGGACCTTTTTTTCTTTCTTGTTTTGTCATCCTTCTTCACAGCAAATTCGGTAGTAGGTTGTACCGAAGCAGAGGGTTTTTTCAGATGGGGATAAGGCCACGACCTCGGTAATTTCTAGAAGTCTGGCGGTCTTGGGCAAAGCTGTGAAAAGAAAGGACTTAGTCAGAATGACGATGAAATAAAAATGACTTAGAGGGAAATTCAACCAGGAGAAGAGGGACACTCACCATGGGAACGAGCCTCCTATTTGCCTTTAGAAAGCTTGCACCACTCACGCTCTAAATAGGTGAGTTGTTTGTAGATGCCCTTGACTATTGGTGGAATGATATGAAGAGGAATGTGGCAGACTTTGTGGCAAGATGTACGAATTGTCAGCAAGTGAATGCCGAACACCAAAGGCCCGGTGGGTTGGCACAGAACATAGAAATTCCAATGTGGAAGTGGGAAATGATTAATATGGACTTTGTGGTAGGATTACCTCGCACCCCTCATAAGTGTGACTCGATTTGGGTGATTGTGGATAGACTCACGAAGTCAGCACACCTTTTGCCGGTTAAGTCTACCGACACAGCGGAGCAGTATGCTCAGTTATATATCAAAGAAATAGTCAGGTTGCATGGCACCCCGATTTCCATCATTTCTGATCGGGGGGCACAATTCACTGCTAATTTTTGGAAGATATTTCAGCAAGGTTTGGATACTCAGGTGAATCTTAGGACAACCTTTCACCCACAGACTGACAGGCAGGCAGAGTGGACTATTCAGACGCTTGAGGATATGTTGCGCACTTGTCCTCTAGACTTTAAAGGTAGTTGGGATGATCATTTACCACTCATAGAATTTGCATACAACAATAGCTATCATGCTAGCATTCAGATAGCACCGTTCGAGGCTTTATATGGTAGGAGATGTAGATCTCTCATTGGGTGGTTCAAAATTGGGGAAGCAGAGTTGATAGGGCCAGACCTCGTGCATCAGGCTATGGAAAAAGTTAAAATCATTAAAGAGCGGTTGAAGACTGCTCAGAGTCATCAGAAATCCTATTCGGATGTTCGTCGTAGGGATTTGGAGTTCAAAGAAGATGATTGGGTATTCTTGAAAGTTTCCCCCATGAAGGGTGTAATGCGATTTGGTAAGAAAGGAAAATTGAGTCTGAGGTATGTCAGACCATACAAAATCATTCAAAGGATCGGTGAGGTAGCGTACAAGCTTCAGCTACCGCCTGAAATGCCATTAGTGCACCCGGTGTTTCATGTGTCTATGTTGAAGAAAGTAGTTGGAGACCCGACATTCATTGTTCCGGTTGAGACTATTGAGGTTATGAAGAATTGACTTATGAATAGATTCCAGTTTCTATTATTGATCGGTAAGTCCGAAAGTTGAGAAATAAAGAAATTGCCTCCGTAAAAGTGCTATGGCGGAACCAACGGGTTGAAGAGGCTACTTGGGAGGCCGAGGAAGATATGAAGAAAAAGTACCCTCATTTTTTTGAATAGCTATGTAATCATTCTATGAAATTGTTCCCTATGAATTACGTATCATTTGTGCAGCTTATGTTAAAGGTGTTCCTTTTTGGTAGTATACTGCTCGTGAGGCCACGGTTGGCATTGTTTTAATGTTATGTTGCATCATTGGTTCATGTATATGTTGTTAGGACTGGTTTTGGTGATTCTCTGGTAGGTGGTTAGGCCCAATTGCAGAGGATATTCTGCCGAAATTTCTGAAATATTTGGGAGTTAGCCAAATTTTGGGGCCTTAAGGAAGCTGAAATGTTGGAAGAATATCTAAGATCTATATGAAGTCAAGAACGATTAAAGAAAATGGTTAAGGTGAAAGGAGGATAATACTGAGCCTAATAATGACTTGTAAAATATTCGAGGATGAATGTTCTTAAGTGGGGGAGAATGTAACACCCCTGAAAAAATTTCGAAGTGTTTTAAGACCATTAAGAAGATTGGCGGGTGCTAATTATAATAATTCAGGTATGAACAAGACTGATAATTTGAGTGATATCAATTGATGATGATAATATATGTATGAGGTGCATTAAGAATGGTTTATGGTTTAAGAAGAGCCCTAAGGCTAAGTCAAGTTGAAAATTATATGATGGGATAAACTTTCAAGTGAGTATGCACAAGATCTAGCTTCAAACGAGCATAACTCTCACGTTATGCAGATTTATATAGTGTATAACCTATCAAATTAAAGCTCTTTGAATCTAGTTTCCAATGCATCAAACCGTTTGTCATTTGGATATGTACACAGAAAGTTTTGGCCATTTTACTAGACATGTGTCATATGCGCGGCCAATGCGCGGCCGTGCATATTTGAGAGTTTCTGCCTCAGGTGCGCGGCCAAATCCGCGGCCGCGCATGTGGGAACTTATTAAATAACCCCAAGGCTGGGTATTGAGAGGGGTTAAGTCATTTTCGCCTAAAATGTAATATTTTTAGAGTGAGAGAGAGTGTCCTAGAGTGAGAAGGTGTTCTTCAATAATTATTCTTCAATTCTTGCTCAAGGTTTGGAAGATTAAAAGGAGAAACTCACTAGGTCTTCATCCTAGAGATAAGATTCTACACTCTAACCCTTAATTTCGAATTTTGTCTAATAATGGGAAATTAGCAACACAATTCTTGGGTATGAGAGTTGTTTATTTTCTTGCATGTGTTATCAAAGAGTGTAGGAAGATTGTTGAGCTAAAAATGGTAAAGATTGGGTTCTGGGATGACGGAATCCTCCATTAAAGGACCTTGAAACCTTATGCACACCTAGTGTTTGATAAAATGCTCAAATAAGCTAGAACCATAATTATCCTCCTATTTTAGTTCAATTTGTTATATTTCTACAATAGATTGAAGTTGCTAAGAATTCTGGAATATTTTAGAGTTTAAGGAAGCTCAATTGAGGTATGTATGGCTAAACCCCCTTCTTCTTAGAATTGAATTCCACGGTGTTCATGTAATTGGAAGTAAGACCTTGATCATTATTGAATTGGCTATTCCTAATGTGGCTGTGTCGAAGGATATATGTTCAATATTTATTCTAAATATTTTTATCATGTCATCTTGACATTTGAGGATATGTTAAAAATGTGGAATATGTGTTAGAAATGTTATGAATTCATGTCAAGCTCGAAATAAAGGTTGTTATGCCAAATTATATGAAAAGCCTCTATGTGCCTAAGATTCCCAAATTGTTATGTTATGTGAACTTACTGTCTTGAATGGGAAGCCTTATTGTTGTTGATAATGATTATGATAATGATATTTAAATGTAAAAAAAGGGGACTGAAATTATGAAATACGGCCAAGTGCCAAGAATGATTTTGTAATCGCGATTACTAGTGCCAATGAATTGAAAGAATATGAAAGAACTATGATATGAGATAGTTGAAATTGTGGTTATGGTTGATGTCTCAAGTGAGATGGCCTAGCCGATCGGGCCGTGATCGGACGCCATGCCGCACACATGGTGGTAACTATGCTGGAAATGATAATTGAAGTTGTGGATATGGGTGATGTCTCAAATGAGATGACCTAGCCGATCGGGTCGAGATCGAATTCCGTGTAAGAACACGGTGGTATTATGGATTATGGCATATGGCACTAAAGATTACCCAACCTAATAAGATGAAAATTGACTTGAGAACTTATGTGATCCTTACTTGATGTTTTAGTATTGTTTTGAAGCTCTTATTGAACTCATGACTGTTTCCCCCTTGTATTATTGTCCATTCTATTGAGATGGTGTTTTAGCTTTACATACTAGTACTATTCCATGGTACCAACGTCCCTTTTATCGGGGGCGCTGCATCTTTAAATGGATGCAGGTGGTTACATAGCAGACAATGTTGATCGCAGTTAGTGGTACATTATCATCTTCTCAGTAGACTCGGTGAGCCCCATTTCATCCCGAGGTCATGTATCTTTTATACTTTGTGTATCCTATTTGAGGTATAGCCGGGGCCTTGTTGCCGACACCATCTTTACTCTCTTTTGTATCTTTAGAGGCTCCGTAGACACTATGTGGGTTGTATATGGGTGTTGGGAATGTTAAACCAGTTATGTTGTGTTTGATCACTTGTTCCATTCGAACTATAAGAAATATGTATTTTGAGACTTAAAGGCGCAATGGCTAATCAAATGATTTAGCATCGTATGTATGAACTTCCTGCTGTATAATTTATGAAATCATGTCTTTTCTTGATCATGGGTGAATTGGGTAGAAAGAATCTAACATGCTTGGTCGACCCTGTTTACTCGGCTGAGCGCCGGTCGCGCTCCTCGATTTTGTGGCGTGACATAACCGAAGAGGACCAAGTGAAGATGAATGAGGTAGACAGGCCAAGCCTCTGCAATGAGGAACAAAAGGCACTGAACATGGTATACTTTCTTCCACTCATATCTTTAAAGAGTTCATTTTGCCGAAGCGGATTTTAACGATTTTTCTTCTTTTATGCCTCAAGCCTCGGTGCTTCATCATGAGAGCTTCCACCGGTTCTGAATGGAGGTGAGTCACCTTGAGTTCGAGCTCAAGGAGAAGGTCCGGGAAAAGGATATGTACAAAGCTCTTTGTGAGCAAAAAGATGAAGTCCTCAGGGACCACTCCACCCTCCAAGCAGAGCTGGAAAAAGCTCAAAAGGAGACCTAGAAGGCAAAATAGGAACACACCCTTCTGGTCAAAAAGGTAAGAGTGTTTGATATCAATAACTAGAAGTTAAACACAGATGCTAACACCGCAACCTCGCAGGTTCAAGAGAAGATAACCCTGATCGACCAGCTGAGGTCCGAAATGGACGAGGTCAAGGCCTCAATTGAGGAGTTGAGAGGCAAAATGGATCTCCTGTCCTCGGAGCGGGATGCCACCAAATAGGATTTGGCATCGACCAAAGTACAGCTTCGAGTGATGAGAGAAAAAGTCAAAAAATGGTCTCGGCTAAATGAGGAGCTCCGGGCACAACTCGACTCGGCCGTTATAGAACGAGATGCTCTCGGCCAAGAATAGACCGCACTGAAGTACAAATTAGAGGCGACTTCAAATGAGGCCTCCGAAGTTTAGGACATGTTGGACCAGTACAAGAATAATGTGGAGGTAGACGATGCCCGTGTAATAACGAAGGTTGAATATGTGAAGGCTATCTCAGAGAGAGACTCTTGAGGAGACCCATGCCCAGGGGAATGACCTAAAGGCCAAGATCGAAGAGGCGAAGAGGCTCGAAGCCGAGGCTAGAGCGAGATGTCAACCCGATGGTTCGGGCAGCGGGTCGGGCTCCAACGAAGAGTAAGCAGGAAATGCCTTAGTTTATTTTTGTCTTTTCTTGTAGCTACATATTTTGTATTTTGGGGTCATTTCATAGTGCCTCTATGAATACCTTTTGGTAAATATATATAAAGATTTTCTTTTCAGCTAAACATTGTGTCCTTTACTTTTCTGTACTTGCTTACATTTAAGACTTATAACTTGTGTTTTGGATTTCTCAATATGACATCGATGCCTTAGCATAGAATTCGACATCACTTAAACTGTTCGTTCCCCCAAAGCCTGGATGAGGCCTGGATTAAGTAATGACTCCGAGTTTCTTTGACTTCGGAGGACCCGATAAAAAAATTAAGTCTTTCTTAAAATATTTGATCATTTTGACCGAACACAATTATTATTTACCGGAGGTGGCTTTTTTCATGGCCGTAATTCAAGATCGAGTAGCTTGATTGGGTTTGAAGCAATCTTTTTGTGGATTAAAAGTATGTAAGGACCTTGCTTTTTATGTACGAACTCAGACGTCTCCGAGCCGTTTTAAGTTAGTCGTAGCCTTTCGTGTTTGGGCCTTACCTAGTAAGCTCAGTGCCTTCGGGATTTAGTAGCCTGAATTCCTCGATCTTATTGCTGGGTAGCAGTCCCCGGTTCGGGGAGGCCCGTAGCTTAAGGGTTTTGAACCCAATATTCATTCTAAGTAACTTTAACGATAATATTGCTTGTGCAAATGTAAACCGACGAAACATAGAAGGCAAATTTCCTTTATTACTTTGAATGTACTGTAAATAATCGACGACACAAAAGCTATCTTCCACGACAAGAATGAGCTATGCTGGCACGGTTCGTTTGTCCCTTACAATTAATCCTAATATTCAAGCCCTGGCTTTCAATATCGAATAAGAATGCCTTCCAAATTTCCGAACTTAGGACTTTGGTTCTTGACTTAGGGTGTGATGGCCCCCTAGTATTCTAGACTGAATTTTGAGGGCTCGAATACTATTAATCTGATACGGATGATCTGTAATCCCCGGTCTTAGACCGGTCTTCCAAACTAGGGTAGCACGCTTACTGTTACCTCATTAAAAACCTTGTCGTAAAACCCACTTCGGGAAAAAAATGGTCCAAGGGAAAAAGAGTGCAACACGTGCTTTCAGACCTAATCCTTATATTTTGACTTCGACTGAGTACCTGCACGGGTTAGTTCAAAACTTAATAAACCACAAAGAAGATTGTGTTCATACCTTATTAGTAGTACCGCTTTAAGTGTTCCACATTCCAGTTGTTGGGTAGTCGTATACCATTTCCGGACTCGAGCTGGTATGAGCCTTTCCCAATTATACCGTTGACTCTGTACGGTCCTTCCCAGTTCAGGCCTAGTTTTCCGTCATTCGGGTTCTTGGTATGCAGTGTAACTTTCCTCAATACTAAGTCCCCGACTTGGAAGTGTCGAAGGTTTGCCCTTCGGTTATAGTATCTCCCCATTCATTGCTTTTGAGCCGCTAACCGGACTAGGGCGGCTTCTGGCCTTTCGTTTGCCAAATTTAATCTTGTGGCCATGGCCTCGTCGTTTGACGCCTCCGTAGCATATTGGAACCTTAGGCTCGGTTCCCTTACCTCTACCGGAATCAAAGCTGCTGCGCCGTAGACTAGAGAGAACGGTGTTTCACCGGTACTCGACTTCAAAGTTATTCGATATGCCCATAGGACCTCTGGCAAAATTTCTTTCCATTTTTGTTTTGAGTCGGTCAACCTCTTCTTCAAGTTCTGCATTATAGTCTTGTTTGTTGATTCCGCTTGACCGTTCGTAGTTGGGTGGTAAGGTGTTGATAAAATCTTTTTGATTTTGTGGTCTTCGAAGAACTTAATTATTAGTCTTGCCGCCGATAAACTGCCTCTCGTTGTCACAGGTGATCTCGGTCGATACCCCGAACCGGCATATTATATGATCCCAGATAAAGTCGATGACCTCTTATTTTCTAACTTTCTCAAACACCTGTGCTTCGACCCACTTGGAGAAGTAGTCCGTCATAAGTAAGATGTACTGGGATTTGCTAGGTGCCCAAGGCAAGGGACTGACGATTTCCATTCTCCATTTCATAAACGTCCAAGGGGAAAGAACTTGGTGAAGCATCTCCCCCGGTTGGTAGCCATCGTGGCGTGCCATTGAAATTTGGTACACTTTTGAACAAAGTTTTCCGCATCCTTTTCCATCTCATTCCAGTAGTAATCGTCCCTGATCAATTTTCGAACCAAGGATTCTACTCCCGAATGGTTTCCACAAGTACCCTCGTGGACTTCCCTCATCACGTACTCGGTGTCCCCGGGACTCAAGCACCTTGCAAACGGTCCGAAGAATGATCTTCGATATAATTTTCCTCCAACCAAGCTAAACCTGGTAGCCTTAGCTCATAGGGCCGTCGATTCTTTGGGATCCGATGGCAATTTACCTTTCTAAAGGTAGTCTATCTATTTGTTCCTCCAATCCCAAGTCAACAGGGGGCACACCATTGCTTGGTACCACGTTATTATTGTCACCGTGGTGGCCTGATTCGGCGTCAACTTTCAAGTGAGGTGACTGAGAATTCAACATTTTTAATAGAACTGAAATCAAACTTCAACGAGTAAGTGTAAAATTGGGTGTGTTATAGAGATTCGTATTAAATCACCACTATTATCCTTAGACCCACGGTAAGCGCCAAACTGTTTACCCTTAAAATAAGTAACAATTAAATTTATACGCGGTTTAAAAGATACGTGATTTAATTTAATACAAATGATCTAAAAATAACAAATAATTGAATTGGAGAGAAATAAAACGATCAAACCAAACGTGATGGAACAATTAAGCATGGCTTTAAGCTGAACGCTGAAACTAATTCCAATCGAACCCTCGAGATGGGCTCGGTTGCAACTTGAAGAAAAGAGTAATTGAGGAACACTTTGAACAATAGCTAAAAGACAAAAATAAACTTTATTTCTTTGATAAGCGTGTCAACAGTGGTTGAAAAATAAAAAAGGTTCTCCCATTTATATATAGGGGAGTTTCAATCCTAGTACAAATCTAAGTAAGGTAAAAATCCTTCTCTTCTAGAAAATTATGATCTGCAATTGATATCGGGCGAGATTCGTGCTGTAATATCCGGTTGATGATGGATATTTCGGCCCCTCGTTCGTTCTCTCTAACCATCTTCCCTTTAGCCTCGATTCTTTGTTTTTCTCTAGCTGGATTCCTCTCATGTTTGGCCATGTCCAAATCTTGGTGCATCATTTGTCCCCCCAGTCTCTGATCTGGGGAGCCATTGGCTTTACCCGAGACTGCGCCAAACCACGTCGTCTTCTCGTTTCTTCATCGGAAAATCGGGGGTAACTCTATCCCCGATTTTACCCGTACACAAGCTCTTAGTACTCCTTTGACATTGTAAATTTTAAAAATTATTCTCATTCACACAATATATTAGATAGAGTAAAATTCTATACACTAATACGTAAAAGATAAACAAAAAAATAACCTAAAATATATCTACATAGTCAGACTATTTAAAGAACAGTTATATGTAACCATTTGTAATAAGTATTTATGATAATTTTAAAAACAAAAGAGAAGCACATGTTAGAACAAATTAACCTATAAATTCTTTACACTATTATATATTGTCAATCTTCTTCTTATTCTTTTTTTTAATATATGAATATGATGAAGTTCCTCGAGACAAACAAAGAAGCCATGCGGGGCAAGATCAAGGTAAAGAGAGGGAGCCATCAGAGCTTGGCTCACAATGCTTTTACTCGCTGTATTGAGTGCTTATTCACGTGTACTTTATTATCTATAGGTTATCATCCGTACTTTTGAAATAACCATTAATCTTGTGTCATCCATTAAAATTAAAATATGTTTATGGATTTAAGTTTAATTACAGGATGAAACAACAGATTACGTTTTCATGAACATTATTCCTAGAAAAAGAAATGCTGATAACTAGTATGTTTTAAGTAAGTTGATCAAGATGGAGCTTATTCAAAAAATTATGCTCCTCAAGATTTATTCAAATAACAAAAAGGAATGAAAAACTATAATTTTAAAATAAATTGAAAATTATAACAAAAACAAGAAAATCAGAAACGTAGAGACAAAATCAAAGATGATGTAGAAATTAGAGACTGAAATCAGGAAATTTTCCTTGTGTATTGCATTGATTGTTCCCTTTGTATATATACAAATGTATTGAAAAAAATAAGACAATACGTGTGTAATAACAAATTATCGCATCGAGAAAAATAAATAATCGAGACTAGAAAATTGTGTAGTAAATATGGTGTATGCAATTTCAATAAATGATGAGTGTTACAATATGGTATTCCTCTGATTCTTCAAAAATATAAACTATCTTGATGAGCTTGTGTAACGACTCGGCCGGTCGTTTTGAGTATTATAACTATATTTTTCCATTTTCTGCTTAAATTGTGATTTACGATTGTTATTTGACTTGCCGGGGTACTTGGTTCAGGTCCGGTGAGATTTTGGAATGATTTGGAACACTTAGTTCCAATATTTAGAATTTAAGTTGAAAAGGATTGACCGGATGTTGACTTATGTATAACGACCCCGGAGAATTTTTGCTAAGGAAATTAAGGTTTTGTGGTGTCGCGGCTCGGACTTTTTAGGTTGAACAATGCGCTGATGAGTAAAGAAAATATTTCGGCAGAAGAGGACATTTCTGCGGCCCACTATGCGGTTGCGAATCACTCTGCGGATCGCATAATGGCCGCAGAGTGAAGCCGCTGTGAGGCAAGATTTGAGGAAATCTGCGGTGCATTATGCGACCACAGAATAGGTATGCGTGCTGCATAATTACCGCAGACCTATCCAGGCGACCTTCATTTTGGAGCTTCAATTATGCGGTCAGTTTGTGGACCGCATACGTGTTATGCGATCGCAAATCTGCGTCGGGCCTTTAATTCTTTCTAATATTTTACCCGACCCAACTTCGATTTATAGTCCTTGAAGCTCATTTTGGAGCAAAAATCTGACATTTTTAGAGAGAAGGGAGAGTGTTCTAGAGAGAGGAAGAAGCTCAAGTACTTTGTTCATCAAGATCTTGTTCAAGCTTTAAAATCCAACAAGGAAATATCACAAGAGGTAAGGTTCCAACCCCTAGTCTTCAATTTCGAGTTTAGGTAAAGGTGGGTGATTAAGAGTATGATTAGTGAGTGTAAGAGTATTATTTATACGTATCAATAAGGTTTATGGAAAGATTTTTGAGTTCAAATGGGTAAAGATTGGGTTGAAAATGATAGAAATCTTCAAAGATTTTAATTAAAGATTTGATGGTCGAGTTGATGTCGGAATTTGACAAAATTTATATGGTTGGAATCGTGGTTAGATGGGCGTTCATATTTTATAACTTTTGTCAGGTTCCGAGATGTAGGACCCACATGTAATTTTTGAGTTAATTTATAATTTTTATTGGAAAATTAATATTTCCTTATGGAATTAATTACAATAATTGATATTGACTGAATCGAATTAATTATGGCTAGATGCGAGGCTTTCGGAGACCAATTCTAGTGGCAAGGGCATAGAGTAATAAGGAATTATACGGTTTGAGGTAAGTAACAGTTTTAAATCTGGTCCTGAGGGTATGAAACCCCGGATTATTGTATTATATGAGTATTTTGGAGGTGACACACATGCTAGGTGACGGACGTGTGGGCGTGGACCGTGAGAATTAGGACTTGGTCCATTCCGTAAAACTGAAAAGTTGAATAAGCTTGTTGTTAGCTATGTGCCCTTTCTGTGCTATAGAAATTTGACAGTAAATCATGCTTAGGCTATGTGTTGGTGGTGTAAAGACCCAGTGGTCGTAATACCTGTTGAACCTGCCTGCTTATTGTTACTTGTACTTAGTCGTAGTATTACTTGCATATTATACCTCAGTCTTTGTTATTCCCTGCTGATACATTATATCATTCTGTTTTGGGTTGATTCACCTTTATTATTGAGGGCCATGAGACTAGAGAGGTTAATGACTGAGTGAGGTCGAGGGACCTTTTGTGAGGTATTGATACCATAGCACGTGAGTTGTCTGTGCGGATCTTGATATGATACTATAGCACGTGAGTTGTCCGTGCAGCACGTGAGTTGTCCGTGCGGATTATAGCGCTTGGGCTGTAGGAGCCCCTTTGGAGTCTGTACACCGCCAGTGAGCGCATGTACCTATTGAGTGTGAGTATTGAGGGCTGAGAGCTGAGTGTTGAGCTATTGAGAGAGAGCTTGAGGGACTGTTGCCCTGAGAGGTTGCACTTATTTCATTGTTGCTGCACTTAGATGATTTATGTCATTGTTCTGAAATTTTTGGAAAAATATTGTATCCGGTTTTACCTGAACTTGGTAATGTGTAACTGACTTGACTTAAATTGTCAGAAATTGAAACATGTCTACTTTCATTGCTAAAATTACTGAAATGAACTGTATTTGTATAGCTCGTCACTACCTTTCAGTTTCTTAATTATTATTGTTACTTACTGAGTTGGTTGTACTCACGCTACACCCTACACTTCATGTGCAGATCCAGGTATTTCCGGACACGAAGGACGTTGATCTCGTGCGTGATTGAGTATCGGAGATTCACGAGGTAGCTGCCGGCGTTCGCAGTCCTGACTTGTCGGGGTATAGAAGTGTCGAACTTTATTGACTGGGCTTAAAGTCTAATTGGAGACGACATCATAATGTTTTTCCGGGTGTACCTTTATCCAATTTTATGGGAACATGACTTTGGATAATTTACTAACTTGTAGGCTTATTTTGTAGAATTAATTTCCAACAAGCTTAGTGGCAGAGGCGGGTGCAATGTGGAAGCTATGGTTTAACCGAACCCATAGCTTTCGCTCATACTCAGTATTTTTGCCCAAAAAATCATTAAACATATACAAATAATAAATTTTGAACCCATTAAATTAGATGAAATGTGATAAAAATAGAAATTTGAACTCATAAAATTTAAATCCCGAATTCGCCTCTACTTAATGTCCTTGTTTTGAGAGCCTTATTTTAAAAGCCCATATGATATGCAATTCTAACAGAATTTATGTAAAGGTTCTTTGCAAAAGTCTTCATATATATCTTTGCAGAAGTCTTCATATATATTTGAATTTACGTAAAAGTTCTGTTTCACACAGGGACTTCAAAATTGAGTAGAACACTTATCCTTGGGAGATTAGATAGTATCAGGTAGGGATAGCAAAGGACGGGTCAGGTTGGATATGGATCAGGTCGAAAACGGATAATACAAAATAGATAGATTATCCGATATGATTCTTATTTAATACGGATAAATAATAGGTTAACCGAAGGATAATATGGATAAAGACCAGCACTTGCTCCAACAAACTCTATAGGCCTATTTATTGAAGGGCCCTGTAAAAACATCCAATTGAAAAACAAATTAGCGAATTACTTAATTGCTTACACAATTTGTTATTCAAATCAGATTATACTTGAAGCAAGGAATAAAAAGGGCATTCTTTAGGATTAGTTTAGGATGTAAAGAGATACTTCCAGCTTATGTTACTTTGACTCTAGTAAAATTAGGAAGGTTAACAAACATAGGAGTATCAAGTGTTTTCAAATCCAAGAAAGTCCTTGAATCAAA
Source organism: Nicotiana tabacum (assembly GCF_000715075.1). Taxonomy (NCBI): domain Eukaryota; kingdom Viridiplantae; phylum Streptophyta; class Magnoliopsida; order Solanales; family Solanaceae; genus Nicotiana; species Nicotiana tabacum. The sequence continues at coordinate 64,532,746 of NC_134100.1, forward strand.
ACACATATGCTCAATTGCACCTGAGTCCAATACCCAGATCCTATGTTTAAATTGAATAAGCATGTAATCTGAACCTGAAAGTGTTACCAGCATATGTTGCTGCATTAGCTAAGGCTTCTCCAGTTGAGTTTCCTGGTTGATTCATCTTCACATGTTGAAGTAGCTGAATTATCTTTGAACACTAATCTGGAGTGAATTGGTGTGCATGAATTCTATCATCAAAATGGCTCAAATCCTAATCCTATGCTACCTCTAAAAATAGTGCATTACTCCTATCACTTCCTTGGAACATTTTGGACTTAGTAAACTTTTTTTTAGTTAAGAGGGAAACCCGTAGCCGCTACACTTGGTGCGCACTAGGTAAACCTCCTCTGTGTAATAGCCTGTAAACCATACAGGGCGCACTAGGAAAGCCATGTGCGACAGGCTCAACCCAGAAGGCATTGAGGGGGATTCGATCCCAGGTCATCCGTGTGGATGATCCCCTCCAAACCAACTGGGCAATCTATTATCCTATTGCATTTGTCCCCTGAATGACCTAATTTCTTACAGTGTGAGAAAACCAGATTGTTCTTCTTTCCCTTGAATTTATGATTTGCAGGCTTCTGACTCAAGTTGTTCCGACCTGTAGCCAAAAAGGATGAAGAATCTCCAGGGTATTGTGTGTTGACAAAGGCTTCTCTCTACTTCTCATCCTGTATCAAGAGAGAGTAAGTATGGCTCACATATGGCAAAGGTGCCATCATTAGTATGTTTCTCTTAACAACTACATAGATATCATTTAAACCCATGAGAAGTCTCACATCTTGAAGTGATTTGCTCATTTTTGTCTTTCTATCATTGATACATGTACATGAGCACTCTATATTTGTGTTCGGAGCATCAAGCTCATCTCACAAGCTCTTTATCTTTGTGAAATATCCTGCAATGTTACTGAAACCATGAACTAAATCATTGTGCTCCTTTTGCAGGTGATACGATTTTGCTTTATTGGACTGTTCAAATTTGTCCTCAAATTTCTTCCACAAATCTCTTGGCTATTTTGGAATAAGTGACATTGTCTGCTATCTTCTTTGATAGTGAGTTGAGTAGCTATAATATGACCATATCTTTATACCTGTTCCACATCTTGAAGTCGGTTCAATCTGAATCCGGAACCGTGTGAGTCTTATCAATGAACCCTACTTTAATTTTGGCTCAATGGAAAATGAGAATGGATTGCCTCCATTCTCCATATCCCTTTTCATCAAAGGATGAATTCAGAAGGCTCATTCCTGGTGAATCTGAAATATGAAAGAAGAAAGAGCGAGTGTTTTCTGGTGCTATATTGGTAGTATTTCCACTAGTTCCAGAAGTTACTTCAGTGGTTGAGCCCATTTTCAGATTTCGAGATAAAGAGGTGAACAGAGGAGTGCGTCAAAGGAAAGGAAGACAAATTAGAGAATAGGATCTTAAAGTTGCTCTGATACCATATAGAAATTAGAGACAAAAATTAGGAAATATTTCTTCTGGATTGTATTGATTGTTCCTCTGTATATATACAGGTGTATTGCAAAAATAAGATGCAACAAGTGTTAAATTTTAGGACAATCCTCCAATAAATTTTGAGAACATGGACTCCCACGTTGGATTCAAAAAGAAACTGGCCATTTTTTAGAAATTATTTATTAAACCTGAAAATTAAAAAAAGAATTACTCTAACTTTAAATGATTTAATTTACTTTCTCAGACGTTGCGGGAATGTAGTGAAATAGTTTTAAAAAATTATTATACATATTTGATACTGTATTTTTTAAATTATTTATTAAACATGAAAATTAAAAAAAAAACAATTACTCCAACTCTAACTTATTAAATATACTTTTTGAGACGTTACGAGAATATAGTGAAATAGTTTTTAAAACTTATTATATATATTTGATATTGTATCTTATATCGTAGAAAAGAAGACAAGGAAATAAGCTTAATAGCTTATTTGGGGTTTCCTTAAATATATTATTTTACATCACCCCAAAATCTCCCACGTTTGTTGACAACGGGAGAAATTTAATCGTTCAGTTTCTTTATTTTTTTTATAAAACTTGGCAATTACAAAAAAATAAAAACTTCCTCCCGTTATTGGAATCAACAATTTTTACAATTTATTTACGAAGAAAAAGACAAAAAAAAATCTATTATTTACGAAGAAAATTTAAATTAGCAACAATAAAAAAACGAAAAAAAAAAAACCCTACCTATTCAATTTAGGGAGTAATTTCAAGTTGGAGTTTTAAAAAAATAAAAAGAAATAAAAAATTGCCAATTCAAATTGGGGAGTAGTTTCAAGTTGGAGTTTTAAAATTATTTTAAAATAAAAAATGAAAATAAATAAATAATTATTGCCAATTTAAATTGGGGAGTAGTTTCTTTCTAATATAGTAATCTTTATATATATATATATACACACATAAAAAAAGAGAAGTAAATAATTATATGATGCTAATGGGTATAACCATGAGACGCCAAGTATAGATTTTTAGGACAAAACTCCAACAAATATTGTTGGTGTTTTAAAATTATTTTAAATAAAAAAACGAAATTAGAAAAAATTAAAAATTACAAATTCAAATTTGGGAGTAGTTTTAATTTGGAGTTTTAAGACAAAATAAACTACCTTTGTAACTAAAAAAATCTTTTGAATTTTAAATTTTGAATTAATTGGTTAATCTATTTGAATTAACAAATATAGATATCATATAATTATCTATAGTAAAAATCGAAAAAATATTATCCATTCAAATTGGGGAGTAGTTTCAAGTTGGAGTTTTAAAAATATATTAAAATAAAAAAATAAATGAAAAAATAAAATTATCTATAATAAAAAACGGAAATATATAAATAAAAGAATACCCATTCAAATTTGGGAGTAGTTTCAAGTTGGAGTTTTAAAATTATTTTAAAATAACAAAACGAAAATAAACAAATGAAAAAACTTTCAATTCAAATGAAAAATACGAAAAGTCAAGTGGCATTGTTAAGATAAAATATTTTTCAATTGGCATTCAAACTAGGGAGTAGTTTTAAGTTGGAATTTTAAAATTATCTTAAAATTAAAAAACAAAAATAAGAAAAAATTAAATAAGCTACAGTAAAAAAAGAAAATATTAAAAACAAAAAACAAAAACAAAAACAAAACTACCTATTCAAGTTGGGGAATAGTTTTGGTTACTCCCTTTCTAACTAAAAAACCTTTGAATTTTAAATTTTGAATCAATTGGTTACTCTATTTATATTAATAAATAAAGATATCTTATAATTTGCTATAATAAAAAATGGAAAATAATACCCATTCAAGTTGGGAAGTAGTTTCAAGTTGGAGTTTTACAAATATTTTAAAATAAAATAAAACAAAAAAATTGGATATAATAAAAAATTTAAAATATATAATAAAAATATCCATTCAAATTGGGGAATAGTTTCAAATTTTAAAATTGTTTTAAAATAAAGAAATGAAAGGAATGTAATATTAAAACTAGGGAATATTTAAATATTATATACTTAAAAATAAATTATTTTAAATAATATATATATATATATATATATATATATATATATATATATATAAATTAGCTATAATAAAAAAATGAAAATATATAATAAAAATTATCCATTCAAATTGTGGAGTAGTTTCAAGTTGGAGTTTTAAAATTATTTTTAAAAAAAATTAACTATAATAAAAAAAACAAAAAAAAAAAGAAGAAAACCACCCATTCAAATCGGGGAGTAGTTTGAAGTTGGAGTTTTAAAATAAAAAATAAAATTAAAAAAATTAAAAATTTTGGGGAATAGTTTCAAGATGGAGTTTTAAAAAATATTACATTATTTAAATTTTTGATAAACTACAAAAATTGAAAACTAATTAAATAAGTATTACAGTAGAAAGGAGTGTACGAAAAGAGGGGTTAGAAATAATTTTATGATATTTATATTTTAAATTAGTTAAAAAATAAAAGATAAATAAATAACACTCAAGAAAATTATCAATAGTACCAAGTACTTGCTAATTAATATAATATTAAAAAAATCTAATCTAATTTAGAGTAGTGTTTCAGACATTGCGGGAATATAGTGATATAATTTTAAAGAATTTTTATACATATTTGATACTGTATTTTTTAAAATTATTTATTAGATATGAAAATTTTAAAAAAGAATTACTTCAAATCTAACTTATTAAATATACTTTTTGAGACGTTGCAAGAATATAGTGAAATAGTTTTTAAAAATTATTATATATATTTGATACTGTATCTTATATCGTAGAAAAGAAAACATGGAAACAAGCTTAATAGCTTATTTGGGGTTTCCTTAAAAAACATTATTTTACATCACCCCAAAATCTCCCATGTTTATAAATCTCCCACGTTTGTTGGCAACGGGAGAAATTTATTCGTTCAGTTTCTTTCTTTTGTTTTATAAAACTTGGCAATTACAAAAGAAATAAAAACTTCCTACCGTTATTGGAATCAACAATTTTTACAATTTATTTACGAAGAAAAAGATAAAAAAATCTATTATTTACGAAGAAAAATTAAATTAGCTACAATAAAAAAACGAAAATATTAAAAAAAAAAAAAAAAAACTGCCTATTCAATTTGGGGAGTAGTTTCAAGTTGGAGTTTTAAAATTATTTTAAAATAAAAAAAAAAAAAAAAAAAAATTGCCAATTTAAATTGGGGAGTAGTTTCATTCTAATGTAGTAGTCTTTATAGGGGAGTAGTTTCTTTGGAATATATATATATATATATATATATATATCTACACACACAAAAAGAGAAGTAAATAATTATATGATGCCAATTGGCATAACCATGAGACGCCAAGTATAAATAATTAGGACAAAGCTCCAACAAATATTGTTGGTGTTTTAAAATTATTTTAAATAAAAAAACGAAATTAGAAAAAATAAAAAATTACAAATTCAAACTTGGGAGTAGTTTCAATTTGGAGTTTTAAGATAAAAGAAACTACCTTACTAACTAAAATAACTTTTGAATTTTAAATTTTGAATTAATAAATATAGATATCATATAATTAGCTATAATAAAAATCAAAAAAATATTACCCATTCAAATTGGGGAGTAGTTTCAAGTTGGAGTTTTAAAAATATATTAAAATAAAAAACCAAATGAAAAAAATAAAATTATCTATAATAAAAAACGGAAATATATAAATAAAAGAAATACCGATTCAAATTGGGGAGTAGTTTCAAGTTGGAATTTTAAAATTATTTTAAAATAACAAAACGAAAATAAAGAAATAAAAAACTTTCAATTCAAATGAAAAATACGAAAAGTCAAGTGGCATTGTTAAGACAAAATATTTTTCAAGTGGCATTCAAACTGGGGAGTAGTTTCAAGTTGGGGTTTTAAAATTATTTTAAAATTAAAAAACAAAAATAAGAAAACATTAAATTAGCTATAGTAAAAAACGAAAATATTAAAAAAAAAAAAAAAAACTACCTATTCAAGTTGGGGAATAGTTTTGATTACTCCCTTTCTAACTAAAAAATCTTTGAATTTTAAATTTTGAATCAAATGGTTACTCTATTTAAATTAATAAATAAAGATATCTTATAAATATCTATAATAAAAAATGGAAAAAATATTACCCATTCATTTTGGTTACTCCCTTCCTAACTAAAAAACCTTTGAATTTTAAATTTTAAATTAATTGGCTACTCTATTTTAATTAATAAATAAAGATGACTATAATTAGCTATAATTAAAAAAAAAAAACTACCCATTCAAATTGGGGAGTAGTTTCAAGTTGGAGTTTTACAAATATTTTAAATTAAAAAATAAAAAAAAAATAAAAAAAAATTATCTATAATAAAAAAATAACCCATTCAAATTGGGGAGTAGTTTCAAGTTGGAGTTTTAAAATTATTTTAAAATAAAAAAACAAAAATAAAAAAATAAAGAAACTTTCAATTCAAATGAAAAATACAAAAATATAAAGATACTATTAGGATATTATACATAAGATAAGCATATTATATATATATATATATATATATATATATATATATATATATATATATATATATATATATAGAAATTTATCTCTTTATACTTTTGATGAATTCAAAATTATAATTTAGTAAAAAAATATTACATTATTTAAATTTTTAATAAACTACAAAATTTGAAAACTAATCAAATAAGTATTACAGTAAAAATGAATCTACGAAAAGAGGGGGATAGAGATAATTTTATGATATTTATATTTTAAATTAGTTAAAAATAGAAGATAAATAAATAACACTCAAAAAAATTATAAATAGTACTAAGTACTTGCTAATTAATATCAAAATAAAAAGGATCAAACAATTTATTTGATTATTATATGATGTGTATCCTTTAATTTTGTATAAATTGTGTTATATTTCTGCACACTATATTAAGTAATACAATATAACTAATATTTATTAAGTTAATATGATATATTAGATCATAATTTTATAAGATTATATTCTGTCAAATTATCCGCGCATCGTGCGGGTTCTTATACTAATTAGAGACTAAAATTACGAAATATTTCTTCTGTACTGTATTGATTGTTCCCTCTGTATATATACAAGTGTATTGCAAAAATAACACAAACTCCTACTTATATGTGTATACAATCCTATTGGCTAATGATAAACTCCAAATGAATACAACTGTTGTATCAATTATATGCAGTTATTGTCCTACTTGTACTATTGTAAAATTATCCATTAGTAACTTGTATTTACAGCCGCTTCATCATACAGTTCTGATTGGTTCCATCAACTCTTAATCAAAAGGCTATAGAGACTCCACGTGTCATAGCTGTTTTGTCCCATCTATCTCTTGATTTAATCGGACGGCTAAGAACTAATTTATTAGACTTTAATCCAACATCACTGAGCTTGCCACACATATCAGTCAATTGAGTCATATTACTTTGACTATCCTGTACTTAACCAATTTGTGTCTGAAGGGATTCTGTTAGAAGCCCTTTAGTCTACCAACGATTTACATATGGAAAGTTTCAGAAGATCAGGAAGTAGATGAGTTCAGCAACTTCAGGCATCTGTTAGTTATGTTCACATATTTTACTGTAGTATTTATTAATAGTAGTAGTTATTAGTAGGTTGTCAGCAGTTATTAGCAGTAGCAATTATCGGTAGTAGGACACTTTCTCGTTCTAGTTATGTTAGGAAGTTATTTTCTAGTTTTAGGTGGGTGGTTAATCCATCTGTATTTGTATTTAAAGTTATTTGAATTTGGTAAAAGGTATACAGAAAATTATTCCAGTCTTTGAATACTTTAACGCAAGAGATTGTATGGTCTCTCTTAATGAACCCAACATCATAGGTTGCAAAAAGAAAATATTTTTCCCTACTCCTAATTTACTTCATATTAATACTGATTTGCTCTTGCATTGTCCCATAACTGATCTGTCAGGGATCGTAACAACTTGGTATGAGAGTTGGGAGTGAGACCAAATCCAACAACAACTAACACACTTGGTGAACTTGTTCAAAGAAGAGCGTGCATCCAATTTAGCCAGACAGGAAGCCATAAATTCCCGCTTGGATGCAATCACAAAGGATTTAGTAAATTCGAAGGCCAGTTCTGAAAATTGAAAATACCAATACCATCGCCCGCCATACATAGCAACATCAGCTCCAAAATCTGCACGCAAGGTGCAAAAATGTTGTATGAGTACAACCGACCACATGTACTCAATAAGTAACAAACCTAACCCTAAGTTGAAAACAGTAACGAACTTGGAAAACGATTAGAGTCCAACACCAATAATCAAGAACAACTCGTAACAACATAATAAAAGCAGTACAAGTAATAACTCATAGATATGTTGCTCAACTCCTTCATAATTACGGAATATAGGTATGCTATTTAGGTATAACAGTAAAATCCAAATCTTTTACCGAAACCACCAAAATATGAGTATATCGGGAAACTATGATTTTTCTCAAAACTTTTTAACAACCAATAAGATATTTTATTATTAGATAGCATAAGAAAAGTACATCTCTATGCCTACATGTCAATATACATGTCAAGTCATGAATGTCACAATAATTTATAGCATGAGAAAATGCATCTCCACGCCTACATACCAAGTATGCATGTCAAATATAATGCATCACAATGATAAACTCATCTACTTACACTGTCAGAGAACTCAATCTCACGGTCTCACACTCCCACTCATCACACTCAATCACCCAGCACACTCAATCACTTGGCACTTGGTACCTGCGCTCACTGTTGGTACGTCTTGACTCCGGAGGGACGTATCCTGCCCAAGCGCTAATATAAGCCGAGATGGCTTGCTACAGCATGCAGCCCGATCTCATAATGAGTTAATCAAGCATGTTACGGTGTGCAACCCGTGTAACATCCCTAAAAATTTTGAAGTACTTAAGTGTAAAGCCCCCTAAAATTTTGCAAAAAAGAAAGTAATGTTTCGTGGTGCCGAATTGGTTTTACGTGTTGAGTATTATTGGCTCGGACTTTTTGGGTTGAATAATGCACCGGAAAGTAAAGGAAAATTTTTGGCGGAAAAGTGTATTTCTGCGGTCCATTATGCGATCGCAGAATCACTTTGCGGACCGCATAATGGCCGCAGAGTAAGGCAGTTAATGGGGTCAGTTGGAAGCAATTATGCGGTGCACTATGCGACCGCAAAATAGTTATGCGGACCGCAGACTCAGGCAGATCTTTGGTCATTTTGGACACCAATTATGCGACCGATATGCGGTCCGCATAACCATTATGCGATCGCATATGCGACTGCAGAATCTGTTCCGGAACTTTATTTTTGGGTTTTTAAAACCCGACCCTACTTCGTTAAATACACGTTTTGGAACATTTTTGAGATATAATCTGACATTTTAGAGTGCGAGAGAGTGCACTAGAGTGAGAAGGTGTTCTTCAATAATTGTTCTTCAATTCTTGCTCAAGTTTTGGAAGATTAAGAAGGCAAGATAACTAAGTCTTTATCCTAGAGGTAAGATTCTACACTCTAAACCCTAATTTCGAAATCATCTTAAAATGGGTAATTAGCAAGATAATTTTTGGGCATGAGAGTTGATTATTTTACATGCATGTGATATCAAGAGATGTAGGAAGATTGTTGAACTAAACATGGTAAAGATTGGGTTGTGGGATGATGGAATCCTCCATAAAAAGACCTTGAAACCTTGTGCACACTTAGTGTTTGATAAAATGCTCAAATGAGCTATAACCATGATCATCTTCCTAATTTTGATTCAATTTATTATATTTATAAAATAGATTGAAGTTGCTAAGAATTCCGGAACGTTTTAGAGTTTAAGGAAGCTCAATTGAGGTATGTTAGCTAAACTCTTCTCTTAGAATTGAATCCCACGATATTCATGTAAATTATGTAAGTCCCTAGTGATTTATTATGAAACTGGCTATTCCAAGTAAGATTGGATTGAAAGAAATATGTTCAACAAGCATCCCAAATGCTTTATTCATGTTATGTTATCAATTGAGGATGTGTTAAAATATGGACTGTGCATTAATAATGTTTCAACTTTAAGTCAAGTTTAAATGAAGGCTATTATGCTAAATTTTGTGAAATATCTCTATGTGCCTTAGACTCTAAATTGCTCACATGTGTACTACACACTTTGATTTGAATTGTGTTTGTTGTTGATGATGATGATGATATTTGAAATTGATAATGTGAGCATGAAATACTGAATATGGCCAACGTGCCAAGAATGATCTTATAATTATGGCCACTAGTGCCAATGAAATGAAAAGATGTGAAAGTATTATGAAATGCGATGATTGATATAAAAAGGTTAATGTCTCAAATAAGACAGCCTAGCCGATCAAGTCGTGATCGGACACCATACCGCACACATGGTGGTGATTGTGCTGGAAATTGATATTGACAGTAATTATGGTTGATTCTCTAATGAGATAGCCTAGCCGATTGGGTCGTGATCGGACTTCATACTAAATTTACGGTGGTATTGGTATTGATAGTAATTGTGGTTGATTCTCTATTGAGATAGCCTAGCTGATCGGGTCGTGATCGGACTCCGTGCTAAAAGTATGGTGGCATTGGTATTATGAATATTGGTATTGTGAATATTGGTATTATGAACAATGGTATATCGATACTAAAAATCTCCCAATGTGAGATATGAAAATTAATTTGAACACTGTCTTGATCCTAAATTGAGGTTTGATATTGATTAAGGCTTTCATTGATATTATGATAATCTTGTTGTATTATTTATCATTCTATTGAGAGGGTGTTTAGTTATACATACTAGTGCTATTCAACGGTACTAACGTCCCTTTTGCCGGGGGCGCTGTATCTTTAAATGGATCCAGGTGGTTCCACAACAGGAGATTCAGTAATAGCAGTGCACCTTCTTCCCAGCTGACTTGGTGAGCCCCACTTCATTCCGGGGTCATGAATCTTTTGTACTTTATGTATTCTGTTTGAGGTATAGTCGGGGCCTTGTTGCCGACATTATCATTGTACTCTTCTTTATTTATAGAGGCTCCGTAGACATAGTGTGGGTTGTGTATTGGTGCTGGGAAAGTCAAAATATATATATTATGTTGTGGTTGTATTACTTGTCCAATTGAGAATTTAAAAATGATTAAACTATTAGAAATAAATTGATATTGTAGACGTGACCACCTTTTGTCTAATTAAGAAAAATATGCATTATCTCCATTCGTGGATAAGTTTAGGTAGAATGAAGTCTAACAGGCTTGCTCGGACGGGTTCACTCGATTGAGCGCCGGTCGCACTCCTCGGTTTTGGGGCGTGGCAACCCTATTCCATAAACAACTGTTGCGGCATGTAGCCCCATCCCATAAATGTCACTCAAAACTCGGCCATCAGGCCTCAACTCAGTCATCAATCTCTCTAGTCTCTCGGGCTCACAAATCTCATGCCAATCAGCCCAGATAATGATAACATGATCTAACAATGAATGATGAACAAAGACTGAGATATGATATACAAATGAAGAATCATGACTGAGTGTATGATTACAGTTAGAGCAGATAACTCAATAGCAGAGATGACCTCAATTGGTCCCAACAGAATAAGCATATATCATAAACATGATTTCTAACACGGTTCACGGCTCATACAATCAACCAAGTAGGGAGAACATGGATGTAACAAGATATAACAGAAAAACAAGTTTGGTCATAGTCTAATAGTCGACTAAAATCATGATTTCCTTGGTGCACACCCACACGCTCGTCACCTAGAATGTGTGTCACCTCAATACATCTCTTATAACACAGTTCTCAAGGTTAAATACCCTCAAATCCCAGTTTAGATAAGCTACTTACCTCAAACAAGATGAATCTAATATCGAGCAAGCCAAATAATACTCTAGAAATGCCATCTCGCGCGTACGACCTCTGACTGGCTTGAAACTAGCAAAAAGCAACTCAAGAACATCAAATAATGCCAAAGGAAACAAACCCAATCGATAAAGGTTGAATCTTTAATCAAAAGCCCAAAGTCAACCAAAACTCCAAACTCATGCTTGCATCTCGGAACCCAACAAAACTCACAAAATATGATAACTCATTCAATTACGAGTCCAACCATACTAGTTTCAATCAATTCCGACTCCGCATCGATGTTCAAATTTCAATTATTCTCTTTAGAAATATTTTTGATAAAAAATCCTAATTTTTTAATTCACAAATGAACTACTGGAATTATGTTAAAATAAATAAATTGAGATTAGATACTGACCACCATGAAAATACGAGAAGATCGCCGCAAAAAGCACCTCAATCGGGACTCTAGAACTCCAGATATGCTCAAAATACCAAAACAATGTAATCTAATTTTTGTTTACACAGGCATTTCCGCTTTTGCGCCCAAAGAGCCGCACCTGCGGATTTCCAGCTGTCATTTCTGCTTTTGCGGACCATTTTTCATAACTGCACGGTCGCAGATGCGGATCCAACTTCGCATCTGCTAAGCACCAGAACCATCTCTCTTCCAAATTCAACGATTCTTTTTTCTATGGCTTCATAGATACGATACAGATCTAATGCTTCAATCAAAATAGAAATGATCTCATTTTCTTAATGTGGTACCATTTATGCTTGAATAAACAACGCCGAAACATAAAAAACGAGCGCAACACAACCCAAATCTATCAGAAACTCACCCGAGCCCCTCGGGACCCAGTCCGAATATACCAACAAGTCTCATAACATAACATGGATTTACTTGAGATCTCAAATCACATATAACAACATCAAAACCATGAATCGCGTCTTAAATCAAACTTAATGAACTTTTGAACTTTCAACTTCCAAAACTCGTACCGAACCATATCAAATCAACTCGGAATGACCTCAAATTTTGCACATAAGTCCCAATTGACGTAACGAAGCTATTCTAATTTCCGTAACCACAATCCGAACCCGATATCATCAAGGTCAACTTCTGGTCAAACTTATGAATATTCCAAACCTTCAAATTGCCAACTTTTGCCAAATGGTGCTGAAACCTTCTAGAAGCATCCAAATGCAAATTCGGGCATACGCCCAAGTCTAAAATCACATCCGAACCTAACAGAACTATTCCAAACTTCGATCTGGGTTCAAATACACAAAAGTCAAACTTAGTCAACTCTTCCAACTTTAAGCTTCCTAGTTGAGAATGTAATGCAAAACGACTAGCTGGGTCATTTCATTCTCCCCCACTTAAACATACATTCATCCTTGAACGTGCCAAGAGTCGATCCAAAGCCATCAAATCACTGTGTAACCTTACTATGCACATACCCGGGGGTGATCCCACCTCACCCCATTTCATGATAGCCTGACAACATAATATAACTGAAGATCCTTACTTCAACCTTAGCCCATAAACCTTGGAACCCAATTTCCAACATCCAAAATTCCTTACAAGACCTGAATCTCGCATCTACATATTGTATAAGTCTGAACAAGTTGTATCAAGCCATAATTATAATCCAAGATATAATCGCATGATATACCACATAACTCGCATACTCGTAGCAATACTTTCTGATCACAGTAGCTGCTCAAAAACAAATCCAGTATCGATTAAAAAAATCATCATATCAAATAAAATTTTGTTCAAAAGCTTTGTACGCTGCCGATGATGAAAGAAACAAGCAAAAACTAATAACCACTCATCAGACCAACAAGTCATGGAGCTCTCTCTCGTTCAACAATAACCAAAGCCAAATTCTAAGCCAACTTCTAATATTGTTCTTCCAAACATACCGTAACTAAATCCGATAGTACCCATTATAGGTCCAATGACCTCATCTCAACAAACACAACTATTCTATTGACATGCCACACCAATACAACCTAATCTACAAACATGCAATTTGTGCATCAATAAGCAACCATTTAAGTGTACTCAAACATGGGAAATGACTCAAATGAGAGAACCGTCCTGCAAGCTCAACAAGTACCACCACAACACAATGCTATGAACCCACCACACACAGTAGAACCAAGACACACAAATCTATTACAAAGGATCATACCCTAATATAACCCCGCTACAATGCGCGACACTATCCAAACACCGGTTCATATGAAATACCTCAAGCCACAATGCTAGAAAATATTAACAACCACATGAAGTTCGACATCAAGTACACGAAGTGCATGACTATAACTATGGAGGAATGGATAGCACCATATACCACAAACAGGAAAGACTATAACTAAGGCGCAATCAACCATTCAACACCCCAATAACTATCTCGCTTGAATTCTGCTACAAGGCCCAAACAGAACCACATCATATGTGCATATAACCAACAAACCACAACCCCTTGTAGAATAGAATAGTAACACATAGAACATCTTAGAACACGAACAAGCTCAACTCTAACCGAATGACATACCCCTCAACACTAACAGTTATGAGTCAACAAATCCGACTCGATGTAGAATACACATCCTCATTGGGCCTACCAATGGGCCCCCAAAATCAACTCCAGTCATCCCTAAATGGATAAATATCCCTCCAAAAGTCCACAATGATTTGACTATAACACGTATCATCATCTGGCTAACCTTGGCCATATCTTCACAGTCCGCAACCCCAAAATAATCTGCTTCTGAGAACTCACAATCTCCAAATCCATAGAACACATGAATCAACTCCACCACTCGAATCATTAACACATCTCTCATACACAATCATCCCACGAGAAATACTTATATAATTCTTTCGTGACACATAGAAAAATCTGAACATCAGCAGTCGATCAACCAGGCGAGTACCACAATACCAATGAAGCATCCGTAAGTCAAAACACAATGCGCCTTCTGAAACGCGCACCCTTCTCAGGAAATACCAAGTAGTAATAGCATTAATCTAATCATCTGAAACTATCCATGTTGTGTAAGAATTCATGACCTCCCTTTTGAAACTGAACTGTATACTTGCACATGCGAATCCCAATCTCACACCACGCACCGCCTCTATCAGGCCATCATATAAAAACACGAGAACCTCATTATCAACTCGCAGTCACAAGCAGAATGCATACTCAATTAACTAGAAACCTGTCGCTTGATCCCGTCCAAGAGAAAGTCACAACACGCAACATACCCCTCACACATGTAGATAATATCCATCTCAAATTGTGGGAAAAATCATTGAGAACACTTCGAAACCCATTTGCACATAACCAAGACATTGAAACTGAATCCCTATAACTCAACCAAATCACACAGGTCGCCAAACCCAAGAGTATTGCCACAAAACACCTGTGGAGACTCACCACATCATAAGAACCAAAAGAGCCGATCATTTCCATTACCATGCTAATCTGATCTACCACCACGCTGTCCTATTTCTCCGAGTTCCTTATGAATTGCCTTCAAGTTAACGCTTTTCCTTGCCAGAACACCACGATCCTTACCCAAAGCTGACCACAAGAGATCCTAGCATGAAATCACGTCGTCTTAAATCCCATAAGCCACTGTATTCCCTCTTGACCATCCAAAATACCGCATCTGTGTTACCCACTATGAAGAGACCTTATGTGAATCTAAAGCCATTTCCTTAACCTCTCTAATATTGAAGTATAGAATCCATAATGATATAGAAATATTGAGAGTACCGACACTATCAAATGCAAATCTCAAATCTTAGCCATATAGAAATCTGGAAAATTCTCAACTGTCATATAAGAGTCATCCACTCTGCTCAAATCTCAATTGCACCGCCCAAACGGGCCGAACGAGTTGTGCCCCATTAGCATGAAAACACCCAAAGAAGTAACCATGCCTTAACACAACCGAGTAAATTCCTACTCCATGCGGACTACATCCTTCACGAATAACAGCTCAAAGTATTTCATGATTTCCATATACCCATAAAGTGTAATACATCATGCATCAAAAAAATTCTTTACTCAAGTTATCTTCGATATAAACATCTTCAAGTCATAACTGACAACTATGCCTCAAACCCAAATCAGTACAACACATAACCGTGCAATCAAATCGCCGATAGCAGACTCCCCCACTCGGCTCAAAGCCATAAAACTAAACATCCGATAACTCACAATACCCATACTCTATTACTGCTATAATTCCGCACTGAAATTCAACTAAATCTTTCATAAGCTCATGCAACACAAACCATAAAATACCTCAAATTATTTGCTAGGCTCACACTCATTCTCGTGACAATCAAGTCAACTTCTCAACCGATCCAAACTCAAATCGCAACATATATAACCCACTGGCAAAAAGAAACTCTCCACACAACATCATATGAATCACATATCCTAGACCACCCCTGTCACGTCCCAACCTCGGGGAGCGCGACCGACGCTCAACCGAGTGAACTCGGTCGAGCAAGCTATTAAACCTTTCCTACCCGACTCATTCATAATCCAAAAAAGGATCGCATCACCATTTGTAAAACAGGGGAGAGATCAGTTATATAAATATATAAACGTTGCTAGTTCATTTTTCCTTATATACATTATGCCATAGTTGAGTTTCCAAAATACAACTCGATCCAACGACCACCCCAATATAAATACATGACCCACATAAACGTCTACGGAGCCTCTAAGAGTACAAAAAAGCGACATGACAATGCCGGCAACAAGGCCCTGGCTATACCTCAAAATATGAAAACTTATACAAAAGAAGGACTACATGACCCTTGGGAGAAATGGGGCTCGCCAAGACTGCAGTGAGGAGAGAAAGAGAGCACCACTATCTGCGATGGAACCACCTACATCCATTCAAAGATGTAGCACCCCTGACAAAAGGGACGTTAGTACTGTCGAATAGTACTAGTATGTAAGGCAAACACCAATCTTAGTAGAATGAACAGTGAAACAAAGAGAAGGCAGTCATAATAATCAATAAGTACTTCATAGAAATACAAAGAAACACCAAGTAAGGATCGCATAGTTTCCAATTTCAATCTTTCCATTTTTTTAGATTAATAATCTTTAGTGCCAAAGCCACAACTTACAATTCCACCGTGTTTTTACACGGAGTTCGGTCTCGGCCCGACCGGCTAAGCCATCTCAAGTGAGACATATCCATATCTACAATTTAAATCAATAATTCCAACACAAATGCCACCATGTGTACATCATGGTGTCCGATCTCGGCCCGATCAGCTAAGCCATCTCACTTGAGACATAACCTCTTTCAATTGTTCACTAAATTCACATTTCTTTCCCATCTTTCGTTACATGGCACGAACAGCCTCATTTATTAAGTAGTTCTTGGCACTTGGGAACATTTTACAATTCAAGTCTTTCCCTTTTTATCCGTTCAAATAATATCATCATTCATGCTGATAAGTACCATCACATAAGGCATTGCACACATAAGGGAAGGAGCTTGGAAAAAAACATAATTACGTTCTCAAATAGCATGATGACATGGTAACCATCTAAAACAATTAGGGAACATGAATCTTTCAATCCAACACACTAAGACAAACAATTCTAGTATGATCAAGTCGGAACTTACACCAATTATTCGGACACCAGGAGTTCGATTCTAAGAAGAACAGAGTTAGCCATACATACCTCAACTGCGCTTCTTTAGACTCTACAATTATCCGGAACCCTTAGCAACCTCAATCTATTTTAACAATATACAAATTGAACCCAAAATTAGGAAAACGTTCATGGTTCTAGTTCACTTTTTATTTTTCCCACACTCTTTATTACATGCATGCAAGATGAACCACCCCCATACCCATGAAGTATCACACTAATACCCCATTATAGCTATGTTTGAAATTAAGAGTTGAGGTAATGAAGTCTTACCTTTTTGGATGAAGAATTTGGTGCTCTACTTAAATATTTCCAAAGCTTTAAGTGATGGTTGAAGATCAATTTGATAAAAAATTAGGCCCTCCCTCTAGAACCCTCTCTCTCACTCTAGAAATATCAGAAATGAGCTTCAAAATAGACTAAAGGGGTGTTTTAATGGAATAGGGGTCCGGTTTTAAATTAAGAAAATGGGTGCCCCGACACAGGTCTGCGGTCGCATATGCGACCGCATAATGGTTATGTGGTCCGCAAAGTGACCACAGAAATGGCCCTCACGGGCCTGAACTTTCGGCCCAGGTATGCGACCAGTATGCGGTCTGCATACTTGTTCTGCGGTCGCATAATGCACCGCAGAACTCCCTCCGCAGGAACCCAAGAGGGATTATGCGACCGATATGCGGTCCGCATATCGATCATGCGGTCGCACAATCGACCGCCAAAACTGACCTCCAATTGGCCAAACTTTCTGCTTCACTCTGCGGCCATTATGCAGTCCGCATATTGATTATGCGGCCGCATAATGGGCCGCAGAAATGTGTTCTTCTGCGAAATATTTTCCTCTCAGTCCCAAATTTGCCTAACTATAATAATGCAGGAATCTATCTTGGCGCCATGAAACCCCGAGTTCTTATGTTAAATTTTTACTGGTCCTTACATCCTCCCCCACTTAAGATCATTCGTCCTCGAATGAGTATCAAGGTTCACTTAATACAGCTTCAGTTATACCACATACCATCAGCCCCAAATTTGCCTAACTTCCTAACTTCCTGAAAATTTCGCCAGAGTTTCCTTTGCAATTAGGCCTATCCACTTGCCAGAGAGCCCCAGAAACACATCCTAACACGCATTCGTACGGTCAAATAATGCAACACAACACAAAATAACACTCACCGAGGCCTCATAAAGAACATATAGCTTAGAAGGAATATCTTTTATATTAGCCGAACAAGTGATACAAAATTTATGGGAAACAACTTCATAGAGCTATTACATGGATATTCAAACAAATGAGGGTACTTTTCTTTCATTTCATTCTCGGCATCCCAAGTAGCTTCTTCGACTTGTTGGTTTCGCCATAACACCTTCACGGATGCAATTTCTTTGTTTCTCAACTTTTTGGACCTGTCTATCAAGAATAGCAATCGGAATTTCTTCATATGACAATTCTTCACTAACCTCGATGGTCTCAACCGGCACAATAGCGGACGGATCTCCAACTACCTTCTTCAACATAGACACATGGAATACCGGGTGTACTAATGACATCTCAGGTGGTAGTTCAAGCTTGTACGCCACCTGACCTATCCTTTGAATGATTCTATATGGCTCGACATACCTCGAACTTAATTTTCCTTTCTTTCCAAACCGCAGGAATCTATCTTGGCGCCATGAAACCCCGAGTTTTTAGTTTAAATGTTTAGGGGTCCTTACAATCCCGCAGGAGATAACCCACCTACTTAGCCTCAACTTGGCATTTCACTATGCCCTACCATGGCCATAACCATCATGCAATCACTATATCTTCCCGAGTCTGAACTCATCAACAAAACATAGGAATTTACTTCATCCAATAATTGGACAACATGAAAGATCCCCTAACACACTCATAACTTGAGACTATACAACACATCAAGACAGAAATCAAGCACCCAATAGTCCTTTCCACATCTCTAAGCAAACTCTTCTCGTCACATTCAAACCATCTGAACACATCCCGCAGTCACATCATACTCATCATATAATCATCCAACCACTGACCGAGCCATAAATTCTACTCATAGGGACACTACCATACATATAAGTCCAAAAGCACATGCTCACATAACTGAACCGCCGAGCCCAAACTGTGGTCAAAACCCGGGCTCAAGTTCTCCTGATTGGACCATCTCCAAAACACAGAGAACACGTCTCGTGCCTCATCCATGGAATCACAAGTTGCCGGTGCACAACTGATACCGAGTGCTCACATACGCGTACGAATGAGTGGAAGGAATTCAAAGAGATATGCTTCAAGCTGAATCAATACCGCACGATAAGGAAAGAAAGATGGGAAGTTTATCCTAAATGCCCTATAGCCTCTCGAAGATAGGTATGGACGTCATCATACCGATCCGCAAGACTCTACTAGACACTTGCTCATGACTCGTAGAACCTATGAACCTAGAGATCTGATACCAGCTTGTCATGACCCAAAATCTAACTAGTCGTGATGGCACCTAACCCAACCCGCTAGGTAAGCCAATTAACAACTATCCAGTTTAATGAGATTTATTGAGACAAATAAATGATAAACTATCTGAACCTTTATACATTTCCCAAGGACTAGTAGTACAAATCATGAGCTTCTAAGATTTAGAGTTTACAAAGCTGGTATAAAATAAATACATCATTTGTTTGAAATATACATGAACAGATTAAAATTCTAAAGCTACCAAGATCAAGAGGCAGTTATGACCGGAACGTAGTTACATCTTCAAATCCGGCTCCCACCATACATAGCAACATCAACATCCAATGTTTGCACGCAAGGTGTAGAAGTGTAGTATGATTACAACCGACACCATGTACTCAATAAGTAACAAACCTAACCTTAGGTTGAAAGTAGTGACGAGCTGAGACAATGGTCAGAGTCCAACACCAATAGCCAACAACAACTCATAACAATATTATAAAAGTGGTACAAGAAATAACTCAGAGATATAATGCTCAGCTTGTTCACAGTTATGGAAAATAGTCATGTTTTTCAAGTATAACAGTAAAACACAGTTCCTTCACCGAAATCACCAAAATATGAGTTAGTCCAAAAAACTGTGATTTTTTCCAAAACCTTTAAATAATAAATAAGATGTTTCATTATCAGATGGCATAAGGAAAGTATATCTCTATGCCTACATGTCAATATGCATGTGAAGTCATAAATGTCACAAAGTCGTGTAACATGAGGGAATGCATCTCTTTGCCCGTGTGCCAAGTATACATATCGATGCAATGCACCACAGTGATGAACTCATGTACCCACACTCCCAGAGTACTCAATCTCACTGTCTTACACTCTCACTCATCACGCTCAATCACTCAACACACTCAATCACTCAGCACCGAACATGGCAGATCCAGTCCAGGGTAGATCCAGCCCAAAAGCTAATAAATCCCGTTGCGGCGCGCAGCCCCATCACATCGTGAATCAATAGCAGTTGCGCTCACTGTGGGTGTGCAGACTCCGGAGGGGCAGATCCAGCCTAATCGCTATAATAAGCCAATCCTTGCATGAATCAATAAAGCTTGTTGTGGCGTGCAACCCGATAACATCATGAATCAATAATACCTATTGCGGCGTGCAGCCCGATTCCATCAATATCACTCACAATCTGGCCCTCAGGACCTAACTAAGTCATCAATCTCTCTAGTCTCTCGGGCTTACATTGTCATGCAAATCAGTCCAAAAATGATGATATGACGTATAAATAAATAGCAATATGGACTAAGATATGATATGAAAATGAATGAGTATGACTGAGTATGTAACTGCAATTTAAGCAAATAACTTAACAACAGATATGACCTTAGTGGGTCCTAACAGAATAAGAATATAGCCTAAACATGATTTCTAACATGGATCACAGCTCAGTTACCCTAGCACGTAGAGATCTCATGGATAAAAATAGGATTAGGTAGCTACACAGTACCACAAAAACAACCGAGTCATAATTCACATGGTGCACGCCCAC
Organism: Nicotiana tabacum; assembly: GCF_000715075.1. Lineage (NCBI taxonomy): Eukaryota > Viridiplantae > Streptophyta > Magnoliopsida > Solanales > Solanaceae > Nicotiana > Nicotiana tabacum. The sequence goes on from NC_134100.1 coordinate 64,553,857, forward strand.
ACATTCGTCACCTAGCATGTGCATCACCTCAACACCAAAACATAACATGTATATTCAGGGGTTCATATCATCATCACCAAGTTTAGAAATGTTACTTACCTTGAACAAGCCAAATCTAATACCAAGCAAGCCACAATACTCTAGAAATACCATCCCGCGCGTAGCGACCTCTGAATGGCTCGACACTAGCCAAAAGCAACTCAAGAACATCAAATAATGCCAAAGGAAGCAAACCCAATTGATAAAGGTCAAATCATTAATCATAAGCCCAAAGTCAACCAAAAAGTCAAATCCATGCTCGCACCTCAAAACCCGACAAAACTCACAAAATCTGACAACCCATTCACTTACGAGTCCAACCAAGTCAAAAATACTTACCCCAATCCATGTGGTGAAATCTTCTCAAAAATCGCCCAAATCTGAGTTCCCTAGCTCCAAAAATATTGAAGAGCTTATAAAAAAAGCTGCCCAATAAAAATACTAATGTGATCGCTAAAAGTCCAATACCCGTCGCTAAAAGTACCAAATCTGGTCACTAAAGGTGCACACTAGAACTTGCTTGCACCAGCAATTTATTTATCACTAAAAAGACTCTAACTCCCTTATACGAACTCGAAATTCGACGATTGTTGCTCCTATGCGTCACAACTAATAATAAGAACCTAATATTTCATTCGAAACTCAATTCGGAGCTCATTTTCTCAATGCGATACCAACTTCGGTCGTTAAATAATTAACTCATGCTTCAAAGTAAAAACCCAATCGCGACTTAATAAAATTAGACCAAATATTCCAAATCATTCCTATAAATCATTATCAAACTCCCGAAAGTCTCGAAATCGAATTCCGTTCTCTAGAACTAAAAATGGACATATTGGATCATTATATGCTTATGCTCAAAACAATGCCAAAACATCAAACACGTTAAAAACCCATCTGAAAGACATTACGCAAGACACTACTAGATATTTGCTCATGACTCGTACAACCTATGAACCTAGAGCTCCGATACCAACTTGCCATGACCCAAAATCCAACTAGACGTGATGACACCTAACCCAACCTGCTAGGTAAGTCAATTAACAATAATCTAATTCAAATGAGATTTACTAAGAAAATAAATGATAAAATAGTTGAAATTTTATACAATAACCCAAGTACTGGTAGTACAAATCGTGAGCTTCTAAGATTTAGAGTTTACAAAGCTGGTATGAAATAAATACATCATCTGTTCGAAATATACATAAACAGATTTATAAATCTAAAGCTACCAAGAACAAGAGGCAGTTATAACGGGAACGCAGGTACATATTCAGTGCCAGCTCCCGCCATACGCAACAACATCAGCTCCAAAATTTGCACGCAAGGTGCAGAAGTACTCAATAATTAACAAACCTAACCTTAGGTTAAAAGCAGTGACGAGCTTAGATAACGGTCAGAGTCCAACACCAATAACCAAGAACAACTCGTAATAAATATAATAAAATCAGTACAAGTAATAACTCAAAGATATGATGCTCAGCTCGTTCACAGTTACGGAATACAAGCATACTTTTCAGGTATAACAGTAAAACTCAAATCTTTTACCGAAATCACCAAAATATGAGGATATCATGAAACTATGATTTTTTCCAAAACCTTTCAACAACCGATAAGATATTTTATTATCAGATAGCTTGAGGTAAGTACATCTTTATGCCTACATGTCAATATGCATATCAAGTCATGAATGTCACAATACCTTATAGAATGAGGAAATGCATCTTTATGCCTACATACCAAGTATGCATGTCAAATGTAATACATCACAGTGATGAACTCATTTACTCACACTCTCAGAGTACTCAATCTCATTGTCTCACACTCTCACTCATCACACTCAATCACTCAGCACACTCAATCATTCAACACTATACATGGACACTCGGTAACTCGGTATCTGCGTTCACTACTGGTATGTCAGACTCTGGAGGGGCGGATCTTGCCTAAGCACTAATATAAGCCAACATGGCATGCTGCTCGATCCCATAATGAGTCAATAAAACTTGTTACGGCGTGCAACACTATACAATAAATGTCACTCACAACTCGGCCCCAACTCAATCATCAATCTCTCCAGTCTCTCGGACTCACAAATCTCATGCCAATCAGCCCAAACAATGATAACAATGAATGATAAACAGAGACTGAGATATGATATGCAAACAAAGAATCATGAATGAGTGTATGATTACATTTAGAGAAGACAACTCAAAATAACAGAAATAACCTCATTAGGTCTCAACCGAATAAGCACATAGCCTAAGCATGATTTCTAATACGGTTCACGTCTCATACAATCATACAAGTAGGGAGAACATGGATGTAACAAGATATAACAGCAAAACAAGTTCGGTCATAGTCTAATAGTAGACTAGAATCATGATTTCCTTAATGCATGCCCACACGCTCGTCACCTAGCATATGCGTCACCTCAATAGATCTCTTATAACACATTTCCCAAGTTAAATATACCCTTAAATCCAAATTTAGATAAGTTACTTACATCGAACAAGCCGAATCCAATACCGAGCAAACCAAACAATACTCTAAAAATTTCACCTCGCACGTACCGACCTCCGAACGGCTCGAAATTAGCCAAAAACAACTCAAGAACATCAAATAATTCCAAAGGAAACAAAACCCAAGATAAATGTTGAATCTTTAATCAAAAGCCCAAAGTCAACCAAAAAGTCAAACCCGGGATCGTACCTCAGAACCCGACAAAACTAATAAATCCGATAACTCATTCAATTACGAGTCCAACCATATTAGTTTCAACTAATTTCGAATCCGAATCGATATTCAAAACCCAATTATTCTCTTTAAAAATATTTTTGATAAACCCCCTCCCCCCTCAATTCTCCAATTAAAATATGGATTAATTCACAAATGAACTACTAAAATCGTGCTAAAATACATAAATTGAGATTAAAAATTGACCTCCATGAAAATACGAGAAGAACGGCACGAAAATCACCTCAATCGGAGCTCTAGAACTCAAGATATGCTCAAAATACCAAAAGAACGCAATCTGATTTTTTTTTATTCATAGGCATTTTCGCTTTTGCGCCCAAAGAGCCGCACCTGCACATTTTCAGCTGTCATTTTGTGGACCATTTTGCGCACCTGCGGGGTCGCAGATTCGGACCCAACTTCGCATCTGAGAAGCACCAGCACCAACTCTCTTCTCCAACACTAAAATGAGCATAACTCCCTCATACGATGTTTTAATTAGACGATTCTTTTTGCTATGACTCAGTAATTATGATACGGATCTAATGCTTCAATCAAAAGAGAAACTGGATCTTATCTGCTTAATGTTTTTCCATTTATGCTTGAATAAACGACGTCGAAACTTAAAAAAACGAGCGCAGCACAACCCAAACATATCTGAAATTCACCCGAGCCCCTCGGGACCTCGCCTGAGTATACCAACAAGTGCCATAACATAACACAGACTTACTCGAGACCTCAAATCACACATAACAACATCAAAACCATGAATCGCACATCAAATCGAACTTAATGAACTTTTGAACTTTCAACTTCCAAAACTCGTGTCGAACCATATCAAATAAACTCGGAATGACCTCAAATTTTGCACCTAAGTCCCAATTGACATATCGAAGCTATTCAAATTCCCGGAACAATAATCCGAACCCTATATCATCAAGGTCAACTCCTGGTCAATCTTATGAACATTTCAAACCTTCAAATTGCCAACTTTCGCCAAATAGTGTCGAAACCTTCTAGAAGCATCCAAATGCAAATTCGGGCATACACCCAAGTTCAAAATCACCATCTGGACCTAACGGAACCATCAAAACTTCGATCCGGGATCAAATATACAAAAGTCAAACTTGGTAACTCTTCCAACTTTAAGCTTCCTAGTTGAGAATCATTCTTCTAATTCAATCCCGAATCACCTGAAAATCAAAACTGACGATTCACACTAGTCATAATACATTGTATGAAACTACTCAATATTTCAAATAGCTGAATGGAATGCAAATACTCAAAACGACCTGCTGAGTCGTTACAGATAGGAAGACCACGATTAGAAACTGGAGGAAGTTCTAGCATTCCTAGATATAGAAAGTTGAATTTCCCATGTTTTAGTGGCCAAGAGGACTCTTTGGGATGGTTGAGCATTTGCAAAGACTTCTTTCGACACCAGCAAACTGCAGAAAAAAAGGTTGGACTTGGTTCTTTTCATTGGATAGGAATGTACAACTCTGCTTCTATCAACTAGAGGCAGATATGCCTCAACCGTCTTGAGATGAATTTAAATATCAATGTAACCTTCATTTTGGGCCACCAATCAGAAGTCAGAAATTGGGAGAATTAGCTAAGTTATGCCAGATCGGGTCTGTGGCAAATTACCAGAAAAAGTCTGAGCAATTAGTTTTATGGGCTGGTACCCTCATACAACCGCAACAAATTTGAGATTTATATCAATGGTCTTGCTGACTATATAGCAACTGAAATAGAATTGCATAATCCTCCAGATTTGGCTACAACAATGAGTATGTCCCGGCTTTATGAGCGTAAGGGACAACCCCTTCATTTGGAGTTATCAGATGTCCATAGTCCAAGACAATAGATTTCTCACCTCAACAACACACCAGATTTGTGAAAAACATTGACCAGGTCTAATATGAAAATATGCCCTGCGACTTTGTTTCAATTGTGATGAACCATTCACCCAAGGCCATCAATGCAAGAAATTATTCTGGTTTGAAGAGAAAGAATTTGACGCACAAGAGTCAAATCCTAGCACTAATTTGACTACTAACAACATTTTTCACACTTCCCGCTTGAGGAAAAGCACGATTTGAAGAAGGGGAGTAATGTTAGCACCCCTTAAGTTTACCAACAATTTACACATGGAAAGCTTCAAAAGATCAGGAAGTAGATGAGTTCAGCAACTTTAGGCATCTACTGGTTATGTTCATACATTTCATGTAGCAGTTATAAGTAGTAGGACAACTGTTATTAGTAGTAGCAGTTATCAGTAGTCAGCCACTTTCTCACTCCAGTTGTGTTAGGAAGTTATTTTTTAATTTTTAGGTGGGTGGTTAATCCATCAGTGTTTGTATTTAAAGCTATTTGAATTCAGTGAAAGGTATGCAGAAAATTATTCCAGTCTTTGAGTACTTTAACTCAAGAAATTGCAGGTTCTCTCTTAATGAACCAACACCATAAGTCAAAAAGAAAACCTTTTCCCAAACTCCTAATTTTACTCAATATTAGCTCTGATTTGGTCTTGCGTCGTCCCATAACTAGATCTGTAACAGGGGACCGCAATAGTTTCTCTTCTCTGAGAGCTTCACTTATCTTCCTGAGTTAATGTTTGCATGTGAGAGATCGGAGAGAGAGTTAATTCCGACCGACATAAGCGGATCCAGGATTTAAACTCTATGAGTTCAGCCTTTAAGGTTCTTACCATGAACTCATTGTATTTTTAAAATTATGGGTTCATATCTACTATTTATTGCAATTCTAGTGAACTTTTACATACAAATTTATGTTTTGTATCAAAAGTTATGGATTCAATTGAACCCAGTGTCAATTAGTTGGATCCGCCTTTGTTCTAATGAGCTCATCAAATGCATCATGAAGGTTTGTACATGACCCCTAGCTATTTATAGGCCTCAAACATCTTAACTTATGATTAAAGGGATTACACATTGGAGTTATGGTCTCCCATAACATTTCTCTTCTGCTCGTGTTAATCTCTATTCCCTATTAGAAAATTATCGTAATGTTTTAGGCTTTTAGCGTGAAGCCAAAAAGGCCATCAAAAGTTAAACTCTTTCTACATAAATTTCTAATGTTTAAGAATTAAAGTGCGAGATATATTATATTGATGTTAGCTAATTGTCAAGTCCAATTATAGTTTACAGGATTGGAAAGAGCTAGCTCATGCTACAGTACTTTCCTCCTCCTTTTTTCCCCTCACTTCCACATGCTGCTCCTAACCCAAATGAGATATAACTGAGAAGATTGAACACTTGAACTTATCAGGTGAAAATTGATTTCAGTTAAAAAAAAAAATTAAATCTTATCATAAATGTTACACAAAAAAAATAGAGCCTGTATTTGAATGAAACTTCACCTTCCAAACAAATCCCATCAGGCATTCATGCGTTTGGGCATGACGGAAAATGAAACGACATTTTCTGATAAGTAAACACTAGAAAATGATGAAAAACCAAACACCCCAAATTAAGAAACTTTTAGGAGCCTTACAACCTAGGGTACCTCCACAATTACCCGATGATCAAATATCAACACCGCCAGCATCTCAACGCACGAGCAACCTAATCATCTTCTATGTTTGCTGCTAAAATAAATTCAATAGCCACTAGCGAAAACAAAAAACCAGGTGTTCCATCTATCTACAAACGTCTAAAAGGAACTACTATTGCTCAATGATGGTAACAGTAACAAAAATTGGAAGCAAAAGCTCACTTCTCAAAGTTACGTAGGTACAACTTCAGCATCATCAGGTGAAATCTGCAAGAGAAACAGCCCGACTACTACCAGCAATACCAACTGTATTAAAAAACAGGCGCTGTACTTCCAGACTCTCTTCTGCAGCTTTAGCATTTCATCTGTGCTCATGATATCTTCACAGCAATTTTCCAACTTCTTAGCCTGTGTTTTAAGCGTTGCAGCCTTTGATTCTGCATCTCCAAGATTTTTCACAATCTGCGCTTGTTCTGAAGCTAATGTTTTTTGTTCTTCCAAAAGCTTAACTTGTTCAACTGCTGCAGTTCTCAACTTTTCGACTGTTCTTGATATAGTCAAATATTTAACTTCAGCTTCAATTTTCTGTCTGAAGAGATCCTCAAGCTCAATTTCAATATCTCTAGTTCTCTCATGCAACTCAATTCCAACACTCTTTTCTTCCTTCTCTGAGCAATTACTTAAGATGGATTGCAGTTCGGTAACCCTGGCTTCCTTAAACTTAACCAGCTTAGCTGCTTCATACAAGTTATTTTGCAGCAGTGTCACATTCTGCTTTAAGCTAGCCACTTCAGAATCCAAGTCAAAAGAATGTTGCATGCCATTCCTGGATTGTGACGGCTCAGATGTGCTCGGTCCTGGGAAATCTCCGCCACCTGAAGTGAAGTCTGAAGGTATCCCAACATCCTGAAGTGGTGGGTCATTGATAAAATCTACGTTGCTAATTTCTCTGAAACTCCAAAGTTCTGCAGAGAAAGCGCATCAACTAAATTAATGGCTTAATGCAACTGGATAATGAAGCTCCAACGAGTAACTGATTTCTGAAAATAGAGAATGAAATATATTTCCACCAAATTTGGTAAAAACAAACATGGGCAACCCTGAGGACTATGCTAGCTAATACAAACAAAGGAAAACCAAATGCAATGGAAAAAAGTTGAGAGTGAAACAAGCTGGTCAATGGTTTCAAAGTCCCCAAATATGCTTTTAGATACAACAATAATAACTTCAACACATCCTTGCATGGAAATAAGATGGTGACTTAACTGAGACCCTGAGCTACTTAGGCCTCCGTCCACTAGATTCTTTGGAAACAATGAAGCCTTCTCATAACTATCAAGCTCACATAACACTTTTTGCCTCTGCATAGTTCACTTTATCTACTGTTTCAAAGGAAGACCACCTTTGATGTGGCAAGATTGAACAGGCAAATTAAACAAAATAATTGCAGAAGAATCAACCAAACTTCTTAACTCTCTTTTATTTACTTGAGAGGGTTATATAGCTAAATGAGTCACTTTTATAATCATAAGTAGTCCATTTATATAATGAAAGATCATATCTAGTACATTTTCTTAACACAATCGTTTTGATTTGATAATGACTAGGAGTTCAGATAGAAAATACTAATTCAGTATTTTAACACAATAAACTTTTGGTTCATCATGCTATTCCTCTTGTTTTACATACAGGTAAATTGATCTTTGCAAAAGGTACTTTAGATGATGGTTCAAAATTAACTCTAAACCCAGCATACCGGGGGGGGGGGGGGGGGGGTTATATACAAATTACAAGGCCTTGTGAGAGGAGGGGTGGGGGAATTGACAAGCTCAATAGATTTTTATTTTATTTTTTTTGTGTGTGTGTGTGGGGGGGGGGGGTAAGGGGGAGGAACAAGATGGCTGAAATCATCTAAGATGCCACAGAAGGCTGGTTTTTGACCTATCACATCACACAATGGAGGAGTTCATGGAGCCAAAAAGGGAAGTTGAAATCTCAATGCCATGATGACGTCTCACTTGCATAGAGCCCTTAACAGAACACCAGGCTAATACTACATTAAGACCCGAATATTAACTAAGCAATAAAGTAAACCTTCATTGGCCAGATCGTGGGCATGAATGCCATTCTTGCTATGGGGTTACTAACCCCCAAGGACAACATTCAAGACCAATTGTAGCCCAAGTATGTTGCCAAGTGCAGTTCAACTGTAACAGCAAATACAGACTCCTAGCAGAAGAATTTCAGTGCTTATGAAGGAAATATTATTTAGTTCTCTCACAGATCCCGCACCAGCACCCTGCAAGTTAAAGTGCTTTACAGAGGTAATCTAAGCTTTCAGAGATCCTTATTTGCAAAGCTTCAACTTGCATCATGATGTTGATTCGTATAGTTATTTTAAATACCAAAGGTCAAATTTTCAGAATTTGATTCTTCCCAAGTGAGGTACAAAGGGAGAGAAAATTCAGATTTCCAGCCTGTGGGGTGGGTGGGGGGGTGGGGAATGAATGAGTCCAGTAGTTTCGGGAGAAACGTGGGGAGGGGAAGAAGATAGCTGAAACTGAAATCATCTAAGAAGCCATAGAAGGATGGTTATTGGCCTGCCACATCACACAATCAAGGAGCATATATCCATGCTTGTCAGAGATAAATACATGCATAGACTGGGTTGGGGGATAAGCCAGGAAATATATTCGACAATGACAACCTTATTTAGAATGATACTCACTCCGTTCTATTTTATGTGAACCTATTTGACTAGGCACGGAGTTTAAGAAAGAGATGAAGACTTTTGAAACATGTGGACCTAAACACGCCATAACATTTGTGTGGCTACAATTATTTTAAAACTTGTGATCTTAAACATGTCATTTGTGTGGCTCTAAAAGCCTTTCATTAAGGGTATAATGGAAAGTTTAAATTAAATGGTTTCCAAATTTAGAAAGGATTCATTCTTTTTGGAACGGATTAAAAAGGAAATAGGTTCACATAAACTAGAACAGAGGAAGTTCAATTAACATAAAATTGCGCTCTGCACTGTTTGTGCACATGCTTTAAGCTGAAGATTTGTTCCTGATTTATAACAACAATCAGACTATTGCTACAAGAGATTTATCAAACTAATCCTCTGAAACATCTTTTGAGTTTTTCATTGGGAAGTGGATTAGGTTATTGATTATAGCTATGGCCTAGATTCAGCAATACAGGACATACAGTCTAATCAAAACTTGACAAAGCATTAAAACAATCAGTGGACTATGGCACTCTCCAACCGCAATTGGAAAAGCCAGTAGGCTATATATTTAAGCGGAAGGTACTTATAGCTGCAGTAACAACATTGGGACAGCTACAAGAAGCTTCTTTTTCTTTTTTCTTTACTGATAAGTGTTTGCTGGACAACTGTGAAAAGCTTTGGAGGCCTAAAGTAAGGGCTATGGAACTAACACAGATAAATTGCATTTTGTTTCATAGTGGTTAAGTAAGCTGCAGTTCTGATTACATTTATTTCTTCAAGAAATCAACAGTTTTGCATTCGAAAGTAATTCACAGCATGTTGTAGGAATAGGTTTTAAGTTAAAATATAGAGATCTTTTGATTCGTGAAGAAAGAGGTGAATGCCCTACTTCTAGTACGACTTTAGCTTTAGCATTTTCTTAAAGTAGGAAACACTATCAACAAAACAAGGCAACAAGTTAGAATTAAGTTTAATGTGTTTCCTTCTAGGAGTCTGATAATTTGCTCACATTACTCAAAAGATCTAGCCTAGGTGCTAAATTATTAAATAGTTCCCTATATGGTTGACTTGGTATTACAAGAATTTTGAGATAATCATTTCATTTTCCCTCATGTTCTTTTTTTCCATTTTAATCTTTCTGCTGCTGCAAAACCCTGTAGTTCCAGCTCTATTCATCCACTATATGAGCCTTGTAACTCCCTATTATTCTACTACCCCATCGTGAGTAGTGATCCCCTGACTTATCTCAAATTTTCACTTCCCACCCTATCCTACAGCCAATAAGTAAAATAAAACAATGGCTCTTTATAGGGCCACTTCTCTCCCCACCTAGTGTCAATCCTATAACCACCAGATTATTCATTACTCTTATCCCAAATGCCGATCCTGACATCCTGTTAAACCTCTTCCTCCTAAGAAATCCCACAGATAGAAAAAATTTGAAAGCATTCGCTTTTCTTCTTTTCCATGTCAGCACCAGAAAAAATGATCTAATCCCGAACTTATCATACCAACTTTACAATGTTGAAGAATCACTTAAAGGCCAAATGAAGAGCAGGAAGTATACAAAAGTTACGATAGAAGGTGAAGATATGAAAACCAACTATAGAACACAAATGAATAACATATCCTTGAAGAGGAAGCTAGCTACACTCAGATCTTCCAATAGACACATAGTAGTTCAGTTTATCAACAGTACCTCCTGACTTACTGGCTTGCGTTTTATTGTTCCAGCAACAATGCTAATCATATATTCTTGTATAAAGGCCAAACTTTTCAAACATTAAATTGAAGTTCAATTAAACTTGAAATAACAGAAGATAAAAGAGGCTGTTCCAGATGTCAAGCGCACCAAGCTTCCAGCCAAGATATTTTTTTTGATAAGAGGAGCACCCAACTTCCAGCCAAGATATTAGGAGCTCAAGTCATGAACGGGCGCAAAATGACAAAGGGCCACTGCTTTTGGGTAGGGGAGTATGGGAGGGTTTACCAACAACAACAACAACAACAACAACAAAAAACCCAGCAGTTTCCCACAAGTGGGGTCTGGGGAGGGTAAGATGTACGCAGCCTTACCCCTACTCCTGGAAGGGCTGAGAGGCTGTTTCCGATAGACACTCGGCTAGAGAACGACCGAAAAAGAAAAGGTAATTGCAACAAGTAGTTATAACCTAAGTTGCTCTGACACGGCAATTTAGGTGCCGCACCCGTGTCGACACGACACTAGTATGGGTGTGCGTATGGGATCCGTACCGGATCTGGTCAAACAATTCTGGGTACTTTGACCACGACAGACGGAAAAATTCGAGACGAGATACAATTTGATTCCCAAAATCAAAATCAAAACTAGGGTAAATTTGAATAAAATAATACACCTTATCTAGGAAATCAATCCTTTACTTATCTACAACTTGAAAATAAAAAGAAAATCCACACTTTACAAGCTATACGTAAGTAATCCACAAAATTTCTCATAATTTAGAAATATTTTTATTTTTTTTGAATTATTTTTAGCCGGATCCCCGCACCCATATCCGTACTAGGATCCGTATCCCCGAATCTTAGAATTTACATCTCGAAGGATCCGACCTCTAGATTCGCACCCATGTCGGACACCCGCACCCGTGTCCAAGCAACTTAGGTTATAACAGCAAGATGAAATAAAATCGAATCCAAGAATGCAGTCAAGCTCTAGGTGGTAATAGCCATCTATGAATAAAAGATATCATACTAACACTAATGCTAGCGAACTGAGTAAGACAAAGCGAAACGTTCGACTACCTACGAACCATCTACCCTAATCTTTGACCTCCACACCCTCTGTCTAGGGCCATGTCCTGTCAGCTCCAGTTGCGCCATGTCCCGCCTAATAACCTCTCCCCAAGAATTCTTAGGCCTACCTCTACCCCTCCTGTTGCCCACCGAGGCTAACCGCTCGCATCTTCTAACTGGGGCTTCTATACTTCTCCTCTTAACATGCAGTATGGGAGGGTTTACCATTTTCAAAAAATAAAAAATAGCAAAGGGGACGAAGACAAAGAAAAAGGGGCATAAAGAAGCTGTCAACTAAGAACTCTAATAATTTCCACCTTTCTATTCCTTTTTGAAGTTCACAATAGACATTATTTTACGCGCTACAGGTTTGGAATAGATTTAACCAAAAAGTTATTGAATTCATGCAATATATTGAAGATGCAAGCATAACTAATCATCTTCACGAAGAAATGCATCAGCTAAGTAGAAGTACTTTATTGGAATACTCAACAAGAACTACAGACCTACCTCTCTCAAGTGCTTCTTGAACAGCCTGGAGGGTGGAGCTTGGATCCAGCATAGGATCGTGATCTGTGGATGAGCAGTGATTCTCGCTCTTCTCATTCTTAACCTCCTGAGATGACTCAGCAGTTAGATCTTCTTGAGACACACCTCCAACCTCCTTACCATTTCTTCTGTCAAGATCGGCCTGAAGTTCCTTATCAACGGGTCTTTCGCTATCCTGAGCTTCATCGTTCAATTCCCCATCATGATTCATTGACTTTCCACCTTCTGTACTGTTGCTCGTTGACGTATTACTACCCTGCACAAAGAGAAAATTGGAGCTTCGCGAGTCAGATTCCAAGGTCGAATGAGAGTTTTCCTTCTCGATTTTGATCTTTTCTCCTCTAGGCTTTTTACTAGTATCAGCCCGACCCTTCCCCTGAGGAGTTTGTTGAGCTGGAATACTCGAGTTCTTCCTACTCAAACTACTTAGCCCATTCTTATCAGATGCATAACCTATGTACAGAGGTGATTCGTGCCTTGCCTTACTAGCTCTAGCTGCAGTGGAAGACTTGCTACTTCGATCATCACTCTTATCCGAGACCGTCCAACCAAGAAAAGGTAACCCCATAGCCAACCTAGGATCACCAATTAACAAACCTTGTTTCTTTATTACTATCCTCATCCTCGTACACTTACCTCTTTTTCCTTTTTTCCTTCTTCAAGCCAGACCCTTTAGTTGTCGGTGAGCATTTCTCTATAGTCTCAGTTCCTTTACATTTTGCGTCATCCAAATTATTAGTGCTATTCACAACATTACTAGACACATTATTTTTAATTCAAGTACTGAATTATGATGTTCCAAGTCCATCATCACTATAAGGAATAGGGAAATGACTACCTAGAATAAAGAACAGGCAAATACAAGCCGAGTCCAAGAATAGCAGCTATATATTGTCTAGGGCTTAGCATTTTTTTGTGGAGAAAATGGAGAAGTCAGATCAAAATCGAGAACAAGCAACCATCATTCCAGCTCATGGAGAACGAATCTAGTAAAATTCTCAGTAGTATCAATTAAACATGCTCGTGTTAATACCAAGAGAAAAACAATACATTCATTGAAATTCAATTCATTGCAATTATAAATTTATTACGAGAAAGAGACTGAAACAGAAAATGGGGAGTCATAAGCAAGATGATTTTACGGTACTAGTTAAAAAGGAAGAAAATGAAACGAAGAAGAGAGAATTGGCGTACCTTTTCGGCCATGATGGTACTGGATTTGCAGAAGGTGGTGGTGAAATTTGAAGAAGCTGGGGTCAATTTGGAAATTTGTAGCTGCGAAATTGGTAGAATAAATAGTTAAGAAAGCTGACTTTTAATGGGTTAATTAGAAGATAAAAGGATTATAATTGGAACGTGGAAGAGGAAGAGGAAGAGGTTACAATTGAGTAATACAGACTATTTTGTTGCGACACCTCCAAAAAGTTCTACCATAATATATTGGATATTGGATTATTAATTTTAACACACGAAAAATTTTAACATAATATATTAAAGATTGAAGCACATGTGCATGAACTTTCAGTATATTATGTTAGAATTATAATATATTATGGTGGAAGTCCAGTATATTATGATGAAATATTTTTCGAATTTTGAACAATATTTTCGTTCAAATTTATTTTTATATAAAAAATGACTAAATTTTTACTACTTTTAAAGTTATAACTATTTTTAACTATCACTTATAAATTTTGTTATTTTTAAATTTCACACGACGAAGAGGCAAATGTTTATGATTCTTTGGTACCGAAATCCCAAGAGGCAATTTTTGCTGATAATTTGGAAACCCACACCCACATAATGACACTACAAAGCAGAAATTCTGAATTTACGATTTGCGAGGACTGTCACGAGAAATTCCCCTCACAGCTTGCTTTAGCGCCTTTCAACACTTGTTCCCAGACTTTTTAGTGGGCGTTTGGACATTAAAATTTCGAAAAAGAGTGAAAAAAATATTTCAACTGAAAATAATATTTGAAAATTAGAATTGTGTTTGGATATAAATATAATTTTGGGTTGTTTTTTAATTTTTACGAGTGATTTGAGTGAAAATTTTAAAAAGGAGTTTTTTAAATTTTTAAAAAATTTAAAAATTCATCTTCAACTGAAAATTAAAAATTTTAACGCCAAACATTGATTTTGAAAAAAAGTAAAAAAAATTCAAAAAAAAAAAGTGAAAACAAATCATGGCCGTTCTTATTTTAACACTTTCATTTCATTCTTACCATTTTAATACTAAATCATCCAAAAAAAAAAAAAAAGGTCATCCATTAGCACTTAATATAACTGAAACTTGACTGTATCTTTCTTTTCATTTTTTAAGACATATCATGATTCTAAAAAGATATAAGATGTATATCGTTTTTCAGGGGAAGATGAGGGGGCACAGGTTCGAGGTTGCGCTTGTGGTGTTCTGTTCGCAGATGTGAGTTTGAGACCTGAGATGAGAGGTCGCTTTTGCGGAGCTTGTGGCTCAAATGGGAAGGTGCGTCTCTGATATTTGGCTTAAAGTATGTGTATTTATATGCATGTCGCACTCGCATCTTACTCATATTTTGTGAAAATTATATGTATAATGTAATGATTTACGCTAATTCGTTGTATTTTTATGTGTAGGAGTCACTCGGATGCAACGTGGGACAAAAGTGCACGACTTGAAGCAAAAAGAGGACAAAAGAAGAAATCACCCAGGCTAGCGCGTCGCGCTGCCTGGGGCACAGAAATAGGCGTGCAAAAATTTGGGTCCCCAGTCCATCGCGTCGCGTTGCCCTGGACGCTGGGGAGCAGGGACTTTTCCTAGTTCACTCAGGACAGGAATTTTCGGTCCTACACGACCCCAACTCGTATAAAAAGAAGTCTAAACCTATTTTGGAGGGACACCACTTTGAGAGGAAAATACAAGTACGGAACTCTCGGGAACAAGAATTTCTAGTTTTTCTTCATCATTCTTAGTATTTTCAACAATTCAAACACTTGTGAAATTGCTTAACATTACATGAATGGCTAGACCCATTAGTTTTGGAGTTGTAATTTAGCCATAAATATTATTGTTCGAAGTTGACTTTTTTTTATTATAATTCGCTATTATATGGTTGTTTCTTCAATTCTGTGTTTAATTGCTTGATTGTCTGGCCAACGGTCAAGTTCTATCAACAATCTGAATTATGCTTGGGAAAGCTATGTTTAAATTAGAGAAGAATTGAAGATGGCATGATCTTAACTCTTAAGTAGGGGGGAGGGGATTTGTGGCTAGGATAGGAATATACCTAATCACCATGCTCAATTTAATATCTTGATCTTAATGCATTCTTGATAGATTGATTCCATAGGAATATATGCGTTAATATATTCTGAATAGGCGAGTAGTAATCCGGGAGACTACTACGAGAACACTTACTCGATTAATTAGCAATCATAAACGAATTGCATGAAAATGAGAGTTAGCTAGAACACAATAGGATTGGTGAATCGATCACAACCCTGGAATATTTATCTCTACTGAATTCTCAACAATCATTTTCTGATTGCTAAATTAGTTAATTGTTACATTCATTACTCAGTTATAATCACACAATTCAACTCGACTGAATAAGAATTTGAGTGAAATTAGTAGGTAGTTAAACACAAATCTCTGTGGGTTCGACACTCTACTCATCATTATATTACTTATTGACCGCGTATGCTTGCGTGTGAATTTGGGAGCAACAATCTGCGAGATTTTGTGTACACCTACGGAGCCATTGATGCAATGCTTGGTCCGTTGATGCGAGATTGATCAGATTCAACTGGGTTGGCAGATGCGAGCATAAGCTCGCAGATGCGAGGTTGCATGTGTGCCATTATTGTTCGCAGATGCGGAATCACTGGCAGCTTATTTTATTTCGAGGGTTGGCTCATATTTCATTATTTTGAGATTGGGAGCTCAGATTGAGGTGAGTTTTGAGGAATTTTTACCCACTTAGATTGGGTAAGTGTTCTTTTCTCAGATTTGATTATTATTCATGATTCTATCTTTGATTTTGGCATTTGATTGGTAAATCTAAGGAAGAGAAATTGAGAGTTTTGGAAAAACTTTCTAAAGTGAAAAACGGAGATTTGAACCCCGATTTGGAGTTGGTTTTTGATGAAACATGTATATTAGGACTCGTACTGGAATAGATGTTCGTGAATTATTATTTTTGTCAGGTTCCCAGGTACGGGTCCAGGTTGACTTTTTGGTTGACTTTGAGTATTTGATTAAAGTTTCGACCTTTATCGTTTGGGTTCGATTCCTATGGCTTTATTTGATGTTACTGAATTATCTTTTTTGCTAGATTCGAGTCGTTCGGAAGTCGATTCGCGTGGTAAGGCATTTTTGGAATATTGATTTGGCTTGTTTTGAGGTAAGTGTCTTGCCTAGATTTAGTTGAGGAAAATTGTCCTAATATTTGTTATTGTTTGCTACATGCGGGGGTAATGTATATATAAGGTGACAAACGTATATACAAGTACCATGGGTATTCATGCTCGGGGTAGATTCTAGATTACTCTATGCCTTGTTTGGTTGTGTGTTCTACTTGATTCTATATATTATTCAATTGATTAACTACGTGAGCACAATAAACCATGTTAGAGATAATATCAAGACTATTGGTGCCTAGTTTGAACACGATGAACTAATCTTGATATTTATGTTATACTGCCTAAGATGTAGATATATGTATGTTATGAACACATATCCGCACTTGTTCTTATGTTGTGCCTTGATTGGGATGCGTGCACGCTATGACCCTTTGTATGACTACTTGAACTTGGTTGCTAAATTGATTTAGCCGTAGTCATGCTTTATATGTTGAACCCTCATCCGCATTCATTTATTTTCCATGTCCTTGTGCACGTTGTTGATAAATTATGAGTGTATGTCTTTGATGATGATTTGTATTTTTGCATTATTGTGATTATGGCACATGCTGACATATTGGACGGATTGATTGGGTGTTGGCATGAGGTTTTATCGTACGATTGTGATTAATATTACTGTTGTGTCAGGTGCAGAGCAATACAGGTGGATACTGCTATTGTGCTAGGACAGAGCAATATGGGTAGATATTGTTATTGTGTCGGGTGCAGAGTGTACATGTGGATATTATTATCATGTCAGGATGGAGTGATAAGGGTGGATATTGTTATTGTGTCGGGAGAGGAGCGATAAGGGTGGATATTATTATTGTGATGAAATGTGGAGTACTAGGGTGACAATCTTGAATATGTATGTGAATCCTTTATGTTGGTCATGCATTTCTACATGATTTTTGTGTTGATTTAACATGCTAATCTATGCCTTTGTTATTATTTGATGTTTTGGTTGTCAAGATGGATTTACCTATGTGGAGTTGATATCTCATGTTTTTATTGAGTTGTTGGTAGCATATCAGATTGACGTGATAAGGAAGTTGTCATCGTGCATTGATATATTTGAGTATTGAAAGGTTCTCTTGAACGTGTTTTTGACAATTGATACATAATCAGATCATGTTGGGCACAAGTTTATAATCATGTATGAGTATTGAGCACATATGTTATATGGTGCATAACTCTTTATGAGCGGGGTTGGTGCAAATTGTATTTGTTGAACATTTCAATTGGTAAAGTTGTTTGTTACTCTATCTCAGTTGTGCGCCTTTACTGTTGATATTCTTTATTACATAATTGTCTTTCTGGAGTATTTGCTTTGTATTATACATATTATTGACATGTACAAGTTCTGAAAAGTGAGTATCTTTGACTTAAAAACCTCATCACTACTTCTCTGAGATTAGTCACTTATTGAGTGCATGAGGTCGATTGTACTCATACTATACTTCTACACCTTGCGTGCAAATTCTGGAGCTGAGTAGCTGTGGAAGACAAAGCCTTGCATTGGAGACGTATCAGCATTCCAGTTTCAAGCTACCTTTTGTTCATGGTAGTTTAGGATTTCATTTATGTTTATGTAAACTTCAAACATATATGGTATTTATTTCTCTCATCTGTTTTGTAAATTTAAATCATAGTGGATCATGACTTGTACTACCAGTCCTTGGGGTAGTTATATTAATTTTTTTTGTAGTTTTATTTACAATACTGATGATTTCTCATTGTAATTGTAATTTATACTGTTTGGCTTGCCTAGATGGTTGTGTTAGGTGCCATCACGACTTGGTGGGAGTTTTGAGTCGTGACAAGTTGGTATTAAAGCTCTAGGTTCGTAGGTTCTACGAGTCATGAGTAAATGTCTAGTAGAGTCTTGCGGATCGGTATGATGACATCCATACCTATCTTCGAGAGGCTAAAAGACATCTAGGAAACTTCCCTTATTTCTTTCATTATCGTGAAACCTTGTTTCAACTTGAAGCCTAAATTTTGAGTTCCTTCCTTTTCGGTTCATGTGCAATGTTGGGTACTTGGACCTTAATATGCACCGATGGCTTATGATGTTGCAGATGGACTGCGAAGGGCTATGGATGCTTGAATATTGTCACGACATGTCGTCTAGTCTTGGAAGCAGATGTAGTGATAGATCTGTTAGTTGTTCATTTGTGGGGTGAAGCTGATTCTTGTATCTGGTTGATGTGTACGAACTCAGAAAGGTTAATTGATTGCATAGTGGTTATGACCATGATAGGGTTGGGTATAGAGAGATGTCAGTTGGAGGCTAAACATGTGGGTTATCTCCTGCGAGGAGGTATGTGTTTGTGTGATCCTTATGAGGGATTCTATGAAGAGTTTTTCCTTCTATCCATTGGTGTGTATGTGCTACGACTGAGGTTCAGTTTACCTGAGGAATTCGGCTTGACTGTCACGAGGATGGGGGTGCACTTGGCAGATGATTTGGAGTGTTGTGACTGGTGTTACATGGGTTTATGATGCATTCAGCTGATTAATAGTGCGAGATCGGGGACAGCTTTAAAGGAAGGGTAATGTGGGTTACAAACGTTTTGGTCTATGGCTTCAAGCAAAGTGTCTGCTATCCACAATCAGATCGCATGGTCATGTGTTATATCAGTTTCAGGACTAATGGACGCTTGTGGATTAGCTATGACTTGAAAGGGGTGACTTCAAGGGTGATTCGAATAAGGGATCGGTTGGATGCATGATGTACTACAACTTATGGGTTTATAGAGATCTTGGGGTGATTCAGGTTTGATACTCGTTGTGGATGGAGAGTCTAAGGAAAAAGGAATTGCTTGGTTGCTTCTTTTTGGATATTCATGTGCTAGTGGAGCGCGGGTTGTTTGATGCATACTGACTGTGCATTGGATATTAAAGTAAGGTGAACGACTTTCGAGAAAGTCCTAGTGGGCTCAAGACTCATATGTGGTAATTAGGATTTTTGAATTGTACCTGGCTGGGACTTGAGATCTGTATTGGATGGTATGTGGACTTGCGGCACTTCTATATTATTATTGACTCTAAATAGTAGTATTAGAAGGATGTAAAAAATGACTTCGGATACGTAAAAGGTCCCTTCAAAGCGAGCATTTCGGATTGAGTTACTTTTGGGTTTGGCAGTCTGCATGACTTAGTTGAGTTAGAGGGAAATTAGTTCTGATAATTTGATTATGTGCAAATGGGTTCCGAAGAGTTTGCGATGGTTTGGCCACGACTTGCGAGTGATGTACTCTACATGCATGGAAAGTTCGTTACGTGTTGTGATTTTGTCCTTCGTGATTGAGTTAAGTGGAAGGTTTCCGGTTGATGGGATGTCTATCCTACTTGTGACTCAGGGTTAATAATGGAATTTTCGTATTTTTATATGATAGCATGATAGATGCGGTGTGCCATGTGGAATTGAGAGATACAGTTTAGTTTTGAAAGGAATGTCATGAGTTCTAGATAACATGGATGATTTAAGATGTTTAAAAGAATGCCGACACTATTTTGCATCGCCTGAGAAGGGTGTGCGTTTTTGTCACAACCCAAAATTCACCTAATCGTGATAGCACCTAACCCAACCCTCTAGGTAAGGTAAATAATAGTTACACAGTTCTAATGAATTTATTAAGTAATCAATAAGTGAAATAGCTGAATTCCATACAACAACCCAAGGATTCGTAGTACAAGTCATGATTCACTAAGATTTAGATTTACAAAGATGACATGTAAATAAATACAACATTTGTTTGGAGTATACTTAAATAGAGTACAAATCCTAAACTACCAAGGACAAGTTGTAGCTATATCCGGAAAGCAGGTACATCTTCAATGCCAACTCCCGTCATCCACAGACCACAGTAACTCAGCTCCAAGATCTGCACATAAGATGCAGAAGTGTAGTATGAGTACAACGATCTCATGTACTAAGCAAGTATCATAACTAAATTCGGTGAGGTAATAAAGGCAAGAATTATTAATGATACTCGCTAATAACATTTTCAATTCATAAATCTCACAAGTACACATGAATAATATTATTAAGCTATAAATCATAGATAAAGTCTTCTCGGTACACATGAGATAAAGTGCCCAACTTGGTATCTAGTAACAACCCAATATATAAAAAAGATATGCGTTAAGGCATGTATACATTCTGAAGCTAGCAAATAGAGAAGAGATGCAACAAAATCATGTATACATCCAAGGAAGTTGCAAGTAGAGAAGAAATGCAATGACCACATCAAACACTGACCAATTTTCCTCATACCGTGTGTACACCATCAAGAGAGAAACATAAGAGGGTGACCCTAAGGGGATGGATTCTTATCCACACACTGAACGGACAACTAATGTGCAAATAATATCTCAACCGCACGGACCACTCACGTGCCAATAATCACAATCGCACGGACAACTCACGTGCCAATAATCATAACCGCACAGACAAATCACGTGCCAATAATCACAACTGCACGAATAACTCACGTGCCAATAATCACAAGTGCACGGACAACTCACATGCTATCATATCTCGAATCAGCATGGACAACTCACGTTCTATCATAACTCAACCGACGGACAACTCACGTGCTACCCGTCCAATCACACAGAAAGCAGATGTATGAGAATACATGTACATGAATAATGGATATCAAATTTCATACTCATGGACTAGTATAAGTGATATGCTAAGGTGTATGCATGTGCGAAGTGTGTTACCATAGCTCAAATCAGACAATTATATCACGAAAGTAGCAATTATCATATTCAATAAGGAGATTAACCAATATATAACCTCATGCATGATTCAAATAGCTCACAAATGGGTACAAACATGAGAAATATAATAGCATGAAGCTTAGCAATCAATTAAAGGCATATCGTAGCCTAAGCACTACACCGAGCATGGATAAATACCCTGGTGCACGCACATGGGCTCAATCCCACACATGTGCGCCACCCATAGCACGTAGCCATCACAGATAACTCAGGCAACTAGTGCCTCAACTAAGTTTAGGTAAGATACTTACCTCAAACAAGACAAATCGATGCTCTAAAAAAATGCCTTCCCGTACAAATCGACCTCTGAACGGCTCGAATCTAATCAACAATAATTCAATAAAATAAAATAATTTCATAGGAACCAAACCCAAATGATAAAGGTCAAATCATTAATCAAATACTTAAAGTCAACCAAAAGGTCAGCCCGGGCCCTCACCTCGAAACCCGACAAAACCTACAAATTGTAACAACTCATTTGAATATGAGTCCAACCATACAAGTTTCATCTAAACCTGACTCCAAATCGATATTCAAAACCCAAATATTCACTTTAGAAATATTTTGTAAAAAACCCCAAATTTCTGTTTTAGATTCATCAATCAAACCAAAATCAAAGATAAAGTCATGAATAATAATCAAAACCAGTCAAGAACACTTACCCTAATCCATGTGGTAAAAATCGGCTAAAACATCGCCTTAATTTGAGCTCCCAATCTCAAAATATAATAAAATAAGCTCAAAGTCCGAAAATAGAATCTTATATGCACTGCCCAAAATACCCTACGCAATTACGGTTGTACCCCCGCGATCGCAAAGCACAAGCTGCCTCTGGCCAAAATCCTTCATCGTGAACGTGAAGCCCAACTTCGCAAACGCGAGAACCAGCGCATTTAACAAATCGAGAACGCGTACGCTCCCCATGAACGTGACACACATAACTCCTAGCTCCCAGTCGCCCTTTGCAAATGTGATCCAACTTTTGCAAACGCGATGAACTTCATGTACAGACCCTACGTGAATACTATTGATAAGTGTGAATTTTAACCACTTATTAGTACCTTTTTGCTGTAGTTTTAGTCCGAACGTAGTGATTTTATTTCCAAATTTAATGAAATTGTGTGAATTGCAGCATGTTGGAGGATTGAGGCTCAATGAATAAATCTAACTCAAAAAGTAGTATTCCAGCTCAACAAGGCAAAAAGGAGAAATGCTAGCAGAAGTGCGGTACGGAGAAGTAATTCTACGGCCGCACATGATCATGCGATCCACAGAAATAGAAGTGTGGCTACAGATGAAACCTTGAATCCTTTGAAGAGTTTTGTAGAAGCGCGGTCTACACACCAAATTGTGCCTCCACAAAAGCTTGTCACACTGACAAAGTTTGATAAGTTCAGAGGGTGCAGAAGACCAAGTGTGAAGCCTCTTGAGAATGCGGTCTGCAATCAAAATATGGGGCCGCAGAAGCTAAAGTGCAGCAGCAGAGATAATTGTGCGGCCGCATATTTCCTCCTAATACAAGAGCAGAAGAAAAGTGCGGTCCGCACATGGAATTGTGAGGCCGCAGAATCTCTCAAAGGACATTTTTGTCAGCAAAATTCTAGACACTATAAATAGACGGGAAATACTTTTTAGGGAAACTTTTGTACTGTAACAACAACTAGCAGTTATATTTAGCTATTTTCGAATATTTGGAGGAATAATTAGAGAAGACCCATTAATTTTACACTTTAATTCTAGTTTTATGTCTTCAATTACTTCTTCTCTCTATTTTTCTATGTCAATTATTATGAGTAGCTAGATTTTATCTAGGGTTGTGACCCAACCCTAGTGTGTAAATCTTATTGGTTGTTAATACCAATGCTTGTTTATGATTGGGTGTTTGTTATTTAGCCTTGTTTATGCATTATATCTATAGTGAATGGTTGCAAACATTGATTCATACCTATTTGACTAACAAGAAATGGAGCTAGTTCAGATTTTGACTAGTTTGATTAAAGGATTTGAACTAGATATAGGGATAATCCAACTTGGACTCATATCAATTGCTTAGATTGCTACCCATTTGGTCTTGAGAAAGCCAATTTGGGCATAATCGCTCTATGACTGATAGGTATTGAGTGGCTACTTGAGAATTGAGAGTCATAATACACCCTGATCTACCAAACAAGCACATACTCATTAGGTTTACACCTAAGTAAAGGTTACATCCATAGGCTTTTCCTCAATTGATAAAAACACCAAAAACAATTTACTCTTTAGTTGCTTTTACTTAGTCTAATTTCTTAGTGTTAAATTAGATAACAATCACCCTCTTGTTTGGAAGTATAATTTAGGTATTTCATGTTCTCTCTTAAAGTATTTACCCTTATACCGATTGTAAACTCCATGAGTCTAACGACCCGACCAGTCGTTTTGAGCATTTGTATTTCGTTTAACTGTTTGAAGTCTTGAGTAGTTTCGTATGATGTATTATAACTTGTGTGAATTATCGGTCTTGGGTTTCAGGTGATTCGGAAGTGATTTGGAAGAATGAATTTCATGTTTGAAGCTTTAAGTTGGAAGAGTTGACGAAGTTTGACTTTTGTGTATTTGACCCCGGATCAGAGTTTCGATGGTTTTGTTAGGTCCGGATGGTAATTTTAAACTTAGTCGTATTCCCAGATTTTAAATTGGAGGTCCCAAAGTGATTTGGCGTAATTTTCTGAAAACTTGTTAACCTTGAAATAGCTTTGAATTCCAAAATTTGGCCATAATTGGATTTTTGTTGATACCAGGTCCCGATTTGGATTCTGAGAGTTTGAGCAGCTTCGTAATAATATTTATGACTTATGTTCAAAATTCGAAGTTATTTCGAGGTGTGTAGGCACGGTTTCTGTTGGTTTTTGAAAAATTAAAAGTTTTGATTTTATAAAGCTTGAATTCATTGCGATTCGTAGTTTTGATGTTATTTTTGTGTTTTGATCGGTTGAGCAAGTTCGTATCATGTTTTAAGACTTATTGGTATATTTGGTTGGGATCCCGTGGGGCTCGGGTGAGTTTCAGATGGATTTTTAATGTGTTTGGTGTTTTGGCATTGTTTTGAGTATAAGCATATAATGATCCAAAGGTTCATTTTTAGTTCTAGAGACCGTAATTTGATTTCGAGACTTCCGAGAGTTTGACAATGATTTATAAGAATGATATGGAATGTTTGGTCTAATTTTATTAAGTCATGATTGGGTTTTTACTTCGAAGCATGGGCTAATTATTTAACGACCGAAGTTGATATCGCATTGAGCAAATGAGATTTGAATTGAGTTTCGACTAAAAGATTAGGTTCGTATTATTATTTGTGAATAATAGGAGCAACAATCGTCAAATTTCGAGTTCGTATGACGGAGTTAGAGTCTTTTTAGTGAAAAACAAATCACTGGTACAAGCAAGTTCTGGTGCGCACCTTTAGCGACCGGATTTGGTACTTTTAGTAACGGGTATTGGACTTTTAGTGACCACATTAGTGTTTTTATTGGGCAACTTTTTTTATAAGCTCATTTCAACATTTTTGGAGCTAGGGAACTCGGATTTGGGCGATATTTGAGAGGATTTTCACTACATGGATTGGGGTAAGTATTTTTGACTTGGTTTTGATTATATTCCATGATTCCATCTTCATTTTTGGTCTTTAATTTGATGAATCTAAAAGAAAAATTGGGGGTTTTTATTAAAACTTTTCTATCTTGAATATTTGAGATTTGAACATCGATACAGAGTGGGATTTGAGTGAAACTAGTATGGTTATACTCGTAATTGAATGGGTTGTCGAATTTTGTGAGTTTTGTCGGGTTTTGAGATGCGAGCATGGGTTTGACTTTTGGTTGACTTTGGAATTTTGATTAAAGATTTGACCTTTATCAATTGAGTTTGTTTTCTTTGGTATTATTTGATGTTCTTGAGTTGCTTTTGGCTAGTTTCGAGCCATTCAGAGGTCGTTGCACGCGGGATGGCATTTCTAGAGTATTGTGTGGCTTGCTCGGTATTAGATTTGGCTTGTTCAAGGTAAGTAACACTTCTAAACTTGTTGATGAAGGTATGAACCCCTGAATATAAGTGTTATGTTTTGGTGTTGAAATGCTAGGTGATGGGCGTGTGAGCGTGCACCGTATGAATTATGACTCGGTTGATTCTGCGATACTGTGTAGTTACCTAATATTATTTTTATCCATGAATTTCTACGTGCTAGACTAATTGAGTTGTGATCCATGCTAGAAATCATATTTAGGCTATATGCTTATTCTGTTGGGACCCACTGAGGTCATATCTATTGTTGAGAGATTTGCTTAAATTGCAGTTACATACTCAGTCATACTCATTCATTTGCATATCATATCTCAGTCTCTGTTGCTATTTATTTATACATCATATCATCATTTTTAGGCTAATTTTCATGACATTGTGAGCCCCAGAGACTGGATAGATTGATGACTGAGTTGGGCCTCAGGGCCGGATTATGAGTGATATTGATGGGATCGGGTTGCACGCCGCAGCGGGTATTATTGATTCATGATGGGATCGGGTTGCATGTCGTAGCAGGCTTTATTGATTCATGCTATGATTGGCTTATTATAGCGCTTAGGCTGGATCTGCCCCTCCAGAGTCTGCACACCCACAATGAGCGCAATTGCTGTTGATTCACGATGGGATCGGGCTACGTACCGCAGCAGGATTTGTTAGCGTTTTGGCTGGATCTGCCCTGTTCAGTACTGAGTGACTGAGTGTGTTGAGTGATTGAGCGTGATGAGTGGGAGTGTGAGACAGTGAGATTGAGTACTCTAAGAGTGTGGGTACATGAGTTCATCACTGTGGTGCATTGCATCGACATGTATACTTGACACACGGGCATAAAGATGCATTCCCTCATGTTACACGTTTTTATGGCATTTATGACTTTACATGCACATTGACATGTAGGCATAGAGATGTACTTTCCTCATGCTATCTGATAATGAAATATCTTATTTATTGTTGAAAGGTTTTGGGAAAAATCATAGTATTTCGAACTTACTCATAGTTCGGTGAAGGAATTGGGTTTTACTGTTATACTTGAAAAGCATGACTATTTTCCGTAACTGTGAACTAGCTGAGCATTATATCTCTGAGTTATTTCTTGTACCACTTTTATTATATTGTTATGAGTTGTTATTGGCTATTGATGTTGGACTCTGACCTTTGTCTCAGCTCGTCACTACTTTCAATCTAAGGTTGAGTTTGTTACTTATTGAGTACATGGGGTCGGTGGTACTTATACTACATTTTTGCATCTTGCGTGCAGATGTTGGATGCTGATGTTGCTATGTATGGCAGGAGCTGGATTTGAAGATGTACCTGTGTTCCGGTCATAACTGCCTCTTGATCTTGGTAGCTTTAGAATTTTAATCTGTTCATGTATATTTCAAACAGATGATGTATTTATTTTATACCAGCTTTGTAAACTCTAAATCTTAGAAGCTCATGATTTGTACTACCAGTCCTTGGAAAATGTATAAAGGTTCAAATAGTTTATCATTTATTTGTCTCAATAAATCTCATTAAATTGGATAGTTGTTAATTGGCTTACCTCGCGGGTTGGGTTAGGTGCCATCACGACTAGTCGGATTTTGGTTCGTGACAAATTGGTATCAGAGCTCTAGGTTCATAGGTTCTACGAGTCATGAGAAAGTGTCTAGTAGAGTCTTACGGATCGGTATGATGATGTCCATACCTATCTTCGAGAGGCTACAGGGAATTTAGGATAAACTTTCCATCTTTCTTTCCTTATCATGCGGTATTGATTCAGCTTGAAGCATATCTCTTTAAATTCCTTCCACTCATTCGTACACGTATGTGAGCATTCGATATCAGTTGTACATCGATGGCTTGTGATTCTATGGATGAGGTACAAGATGTGTTTTCTGTGTCATGGTGATGGGCCGGTCTGCAGGACTTGAGGCCAGGTTTAAACTGTAGCTTAGGCTTGGTAGTTTTAGTTGTGTCATTATATGCCTTTGAACTTCTATGTCCGGTGGTGTTCCTATTAGTGGCATTTTTGGCTCGATGAGTGGTTGGATGGCTATATGATGAGTATGAAGTGACTGCGAAAAGTGTTCAGGTGGTTTGAATGTGTTGAGAAGAGTTTGCATGATCTGTGAAAAGGACTATTGGGTGCTTAAATTCGATCTTGATTTAACGTATAGTTTTGAGTTATGAGTGGGTTGAAGGGTCTTTCATGTTGCCTAGTTGTGGAAAAAATTAGATTCTCATGTCTTGTTAATGAGTTCAGACTTAGGAAGATTAAGTGATTGCGTAGTAGTTGTGGTTGTGAGAGGGTATAGAGGGATGTTTGCTTGAGTCTAAGCAGGTGGGTTATGACATGCGGGGTAATATACGGATGTGTGATCCTGATTATATTGTGTGGAGGCTTTCTTTGCTACCAGTGGGTATAGGTACTGCGATTTTAGCTTGGATTGATTGAAAAAGTTGACCTGATCGTCACGAGGATGAATGCGAGTTTAGCAAATGATTTCAGGTACTATATGATTGTGTTACGTGAGCTTATGAAGGATTTATTTGAATCTCACTATGGTATTATGACAGTAATAGAGTATGGGTATTATGAGTTATCGAGTGTTTTGATCTATGGCTTTGAGCCAAGTGAGGGAGTCTACTATCGATGATTTGATTGCATGGTTATGTGTTGTATTGGTTTTGGCTAGAGGCATACTGGTGGATTAGTTATGACTTGCAGAGGCTGGTTTTGAGGATGACTTAAGCAAGGAAAATTCTGGATGCATGGTGTATTACACTTTATGGGTATATGGAAATCATGTAATGATTTGAGTTTGTTATTTATGACCTATGTAGTGTGTATGGAGTAGGGGTTCATTCGGTTATTTAGAGGTGTGGGTTACTTCTTGGGTCTTGTCATGCTAATGGGGCACATGTCGTTCGACCTTTTTGGGCGGTGCAATTGAGATTTGAGCAGAGTGAATGACTCTCGAGAAAGTTTTAATGGATTCAAGATTTATATGTAGCAATTGAGAATTTTTCGGATTTGTATATGGCTAGAATATGAGATTTACATTGGATGGTGTCGAGACTCGCGGTGTATTCTATATCATTATAGATTCTACATTTCAGTATCATGAAGGTGAAGGAAACTGCTTTATATTCACAGAAGGTCTCTTCAGAGTATGTGTCTCAGTTATGGTACTTTTGGGGTGCTTAAGAGGGAATACAACGGCTTATGGGACTTAAGGCGGTGTGGTTTTATTCTAGGATCTCGTGGGATGAGTTTTGGTTAAGGATCGTGGTGTTCTGGCAAGAAGAAGTGTCACCTTGAGGGTAATTCGAAAGAAACTCGGAGAAATGGGACAGCTTGGTAGTAGGTTGGATCAGCACGACATTGGATATGATCTGTTCTTTGGGTACTTATGATGTGGTGAGTTTTTACAGGTGTTTTGTGGAAATACTTTTGGGCTTGGTATCCCGCGTGGCTTGGTTGAGTTAGAGAGATTTAGTTCTAATGGCTTAGTTATGTGAAACGGGTTTCGAAGAGTCCTTGATGATTTCTACCATGGTTTGAGATAGATATTTCCTACCGGCATGAAGAGCATGTTACGTATTGTGATTTTTTTCTCCTGGATGGGATCCAATGGAAGATATATGACTGATCAGGTATGTGCTCTACTGCTGACTCAGAGTTGATTATGAAATTCTCATGCTTTTCATAGGATGGTATAATAGATGCGATGTGTTGTGTGGGGTTGAGATTTGCATAGACAAGGTCGCAGTTCAGTTTTGAAGGGAAGGTCATGAATTTTTTTAACAACATGTACGACTTCAGATGACTAGATGAATGTTATTACTACTTGGTATTGCCTGAGGAGAGTGTACATTCAGAAGGCGCACTATGCTTTGACTTACGGATGCTTCATTGGTATTGCGGTACTCGCCTGGTTGATCGCCCGCTGAAATTCAGATTTTTACTATGTGGCACAGAGAAATTATAGAAGTATTCCTCGTGGGATGATCGTGTATGAGATATGTGTTAGACATTCGGGCGGTGGATTTGGGATCAGATATGGTAATTCGTGTGTTATATTGATTTGGAGACTGGGAGTTCTTAGAAGCAGATTATTTCGTGGTTGTGGAGTGTGAAGATATGGCCAAAGCTAGCCAGATGATAGTATGTGTCATGGATAAGTCATTGTGGACTTTCGGAGGGTTAATTATCTATTTGTGGATGACCAGGGTTGATTTGGGGGCTCATTGGTAGGCCTAATGAAGATGTGTATTCTACACCGGGTCGGATTGGTTGACTCCATATTGCTATTGTTGAGGGATGTGCCATTCGGGTAGAATTGATCTCATTCATATCTGGTATGTTCGATGTATTACTCTTCTATGCTACGAGGGGTTGTGATTTGTTGGTTATATGCACACATGGTGCAGTTCTGTTTGGGCCTTATAGCTGAATCCGAGCGAGATGGTGATTGGGGTGTGGAATGGTTGATTACGCCTTGGTTATGGCCTTTTTCCGGTTGTGATATATTGGGTTGTTTGCTTCTCCGTGGTTAGGGTCATGTACTTTGGGTACTAGCGGTCAAATTGCGCATGGTTGTTGATTGTGACTTGAGGTATTTCATGTGGACCAGTGTTTGGATGGGGTCACGCATTGCAGTGGAGTTATGTTTAGATATGATCCTCAGTGATAGATTCGTGTGTTTTAGTTCTACGGTGTGTGATGGGTTCTTAGCATTGCATTATGGTGGTGCTTGTTGAGCTTGCGGGACGGTTCTCTCGTTTGAGTCATTTTCCATTTTTGAGTGCATTTGAATTGTTGCGTATTGGTGCACAGATTGTACGGTTTGTGGCTCTAGGTAGTATTGGTGTGGCATGTCAGTAGAGTAGCTTGTATGTGATGAGATGAAGTCATTGGGCCTGAAGTGATTGCTATCGAATTTGATTACAGTGTGTTTGGAGGAATAATATCGGAAGTCAGCTTAGGATTTGTCTTTGGTTCTGATTGGATGAGAGAGGGCTCCATGACTTGTTGATCTGATGAGTGGTTATGAGTTTCTGTGTATTTCTTTCATCATCGACATTGTATGAAGGTTTTGAATGATTTTTAATACCGGTACCGTGTTTGTTTTGAGCAGTTACTGTGATCGGAGAATTTTTCTACGAGTATGCGAGTCGTGTGGTATGTCATGTGATTACATCTTGGGTTATGGTTAAGGCTTGATATAACTTGTTCAGACTTATATAGTGTGTAGATGCGAGATTTGGGTCTTGTAAGGAATTTCAGATGTTGGAAATTGGGTTCTGAGGCTTATGGACTAAGGTTGAAATGATGATCTTCGGTTATGATGTGTTTTTAGGCTTATATGGAATAAGGTGATGTGGGATCACCCCCCGTATGTGCATGGTAAGGTTACACGGCAGTTTGATGGCTTTGGAACGAGTCTGGGCACGTTCGAGGACGAACGTATGTTTAAGTGGGAGATAATGTAACGACCCGACCGGTCGTTTTGAGCATTTGCATTTCTTTCAGCTATTTGAAGTCTTGAGTAGGTTCGTATGATGTATTATGACTTGTGTGAATCGTCGGTCATGGGTTTCAGGTGATTCGGAAGTGATTTGGAAGAATGAATTTCATGTTTGAAGCTTTAAGTTGGAAGAGTTGACCAAGTTTGACTTTTGTGTATTTGACCCTTGATCGGAGTTTTGACGGTTCTATTAGGTCCGGATGGTGATTTCGGACTCGGGCGTGTGCCCGAATTTTAAATTAGAGGTCCCAAAGTGATTTGGGTAATTTTCCGAAATATTGTTAACTTTGAAAAAGCTTTGAATTCCAAAATTTGGCCATAATTGGATTTTTGTTGATACCGGGTCCCGATTTATATTTTGAGAGTTCAAGCAGCTTCGTAACAATATTTATGACTGGTGTGCAAAATTCGAAGTTATTCTGATGTGGGTAGGCACTTTTTCCGTTAGTTTTTGGAAAATTAAAAGTTTTGATTTTATAAAGCTTGAATTCATTGGAATTCATAGTTTTGATGTTATTTTTGTATTTTGATCACTCGAGCAAGTTTGTATCGTGTTTTAGGACTTGTTGGTATATTTGGTTGGGATCCTGTAGAGCTCGGGTGAGTTTCAGATGGGGTTTTAACGTGTTTGGTGTTCTGGCATTGTTTTGAGCATAAGCATATAATGATTCAAAGGTTCATTTTTAGTTCTAGAGATCGGAATTTGATTTCGAGACTTCCGAGAGTTTGATAATGATTTATAGGAATGATCTGGAATGTTTCGTCTAATTTTATTGAGTCGCGATTGGGTTTTTACTGCGAAGCATGAGTTAATTATTAAACGAGCGAAGTTGGTATTGCATTGAGCAAATGAGCTCCGAATAGAGTTTCGACTAAACGATTAGGTTTGTATTATTATTTGTGACTAATAGGAGCAACAATCATCGAATTCCGATTTCGTATGAAGGAGTTAGATTCTTTTTAGTTAAAAATAAATTGCTGGTGCAAGCAATTCTGGTGCGCACCTTAAGTGACCAGATTTGGTACTTTTAGCCACGGGTATTGGACTTTTAGCGACCACATTAATGTTTTTATTGGGCAGCTTTTTTTTATAAGCTCATTTCAGCATTTTTGGAGCTAGGGAACTAGGATTTGGGCGATTGTTGAGAGAATTTTCATCACATGGATTGGGGTAAATATTTTTGACTCGATTTTGATTATATTCCATGATTCCATCTTTATTTTTGGTCTTTAATTTGATGAATCTAAAGGAGAAATTGGGGGTTTTTTATCAAAACTTTTCTAACTTGAATATTTGAGATTTGAACTTTGATACAGAGTTAGATTTGAGTGAAACTAGTGTGATTGGACTCGTAATTAAATGGGTTGTCGGATGTTATGAGTTTTGTTGGGTTCCGAGGTATGGGCCCGATTTGACATTTTGGTTGACTTTGGATGTTTGATTAAAGATTCGACCTTTATCAATTGAGTTTGTTTCCTTTGGCATTATTTGATGTTCTTGAGTTGCTTTTGGAAAGTTTCGAGCCGTTCAGAGGTCGGTACATGCGGGATGGCATTTCTAGAGTATTGTGTGGCTTGCTCGGTATTGGATTTGGCTTGTTTGAGGTAAGTAACACTTCTAAACTTGGTGATGAGGGTATGAACCCCTAAATATACGTGTTATGTGTTGGTGTTAAGGTGACACACATGCTAGATGACGGGCGTGTGGGCGTGTACCGTGTGAATTATGACTCGGTTGGTTCTGTGGTATTGTGTAGCTACCTAATCTTGTTTTTATCCGTGAGATCTCTATGTGCTAGGGTAATTGATATGTGATCTATGTTAGAATTCATGTTTAGGCTATATGCTTATTCTATTGGGACCCACTGAAGTCATATCCGCTGTTGAGTTATTTGCTTAAATTGCAGTTACATACTGAGTCATACTCATTCATTTACATATCTGATCTCGTCCAATTTTACTCATCTATTTGAGGTTATGAAAACGGTCGATGCAATATTATACCCAACAAGAGTCGGGGTCGAATTCCACAGGGAGCTATATGAATGGGAGTTAGTAGTATATATCTTAGCGTGTGAGTTTGTATATCTAAATTTGCACTTCCGCAAATTTGGTTGATTAAAAATCTAAATTAAACAATGATTGAAAGTGAAAGAATGAAACTAGGGAATTGTTTTTTGTTGTTTTTCAAATGATATAAAAGGCCTAGGGCTATGACCTGTACCTAGGTGTTTGCTTAATGGGTTGTAAATTTTAATGCTTGTTTTATTGGTCGGGGTGTATTATAGCTATCAACACTCAAGTACCCACTCAATACCTCTCGGTCAGAGAGTGATTTTGCCCAATTTGGCTTTCTCAAGTCCAAATGGGTATTGAACAAAATAGTTGATAAGAAGCTCAAGTCGAGTTTTACTATCTCTAGGTTCAACCCTTTAATTGGGCTTATCAATCTCTCTATTGACCTAATTTCTTGCTAGTCAAGTTTTTCCTAGACTAAGTCTCTCTTTCTCAAGTAGAGACCAAGTCAAATAGGCATGAATTAATATTTGCAACCATTAATTCTTCAAATAAAAACAAGAACAAGGCTAGATAATAAACACCCAACCATAAACAAGCAATAAATCAAACACCCATTAAGTTTACACACTAGGTTTGAGTCACAACTCTAGTAAAAATTTAACTACTCATGCTTAAACTAGAAGAAATAAGAGAAGAAATGATAATTAAAACCATATTGATAATTAAAATGACAAAATCTATGTTCAAATAATTCAAAATAGTAAAAACTACTAAAAAGAGTAAAAGATACCATCTACTGTAGCAGCTGATGTCAAAAGTTAACCTAAAAATGTGATGCGTTCCTAACATCATCAAGCCTCTGAGGGCATCCCATCATATCATTTCCGCTACTGTCGGCAAATCATCAACGTATACCAGCTGATTAGGTGGTGGTGCGTATATAACGCTGTAACCTTTTCCCATATCCCATATAAATATAATATATGCGTATATAACAGCATCTGGTCATGGGTCAATGTACATGTATAAATGCATGAAATGCATAAGAAATACGTTAATCAGATTTCTCGGAATGTGATAAAAATAATATGCCTATCGGATAAACTTTATCAAATACGTATTTTTATGAGACCCATGAACAGAAGATATAATAATAATTCACATGGGAAATCAAGAATATAGACACCCCTAGTATTTCTATGAATAGAGTCATTTATGGAAGTTGTGCATTTGCTCGTTTCGTTCGTGTCGTATAGATCATGCCAAAAAGAAAGAAGGGATAGCCTTAACATACCTGAACCGATTCTCTTGACAAACCTTTAACACCGTCTTTTGCGACGAAACACGTAACGGCATATCGAAGTAGGAGAAAATTCGTATGATATTCTTGATAAAGATTGCACCGTACTCCCTTAGAATCACAAATATCACGCTTTATCGCATCAAGAATTTTCAAATGAATTATTTGAGTTCTATCCGTATGAAAACTCCTAAGCAATGAAGGTATGGAAAGCACTTATCTTTTGAGGTTTCAATTGTCTTAGCAAGCTTAGCATCCGTTGCTGGTCCAATTCTAAGTATGCCATAACTTCTCTTATTTTCTAAATAAAGAGACCAAGCAAATAACTTCTCTTACATTACCAAATAAAGAGACCAAGCAAATGTAATTATCCAAGAAAACCTTTACGTGTAATCAAGGCACTCATGTGCCATGACTCATCATGCACTTTTGTGCCACCTTGGCCTAGTTTAGTGCCATGTGACAGCCTACACAAAAGAAATCTTTATCCACTTAATCCAATTTAATACCATAATTATCCCCACCATTAGTCAATTATCCACATAATTAAGAACTATCTCAAATTACTTATAATACTACCCATTTTTAACATACTTTATACATCTTGCTATCATGGTCATGTGGTTCCTTGTATGGCATTAGTCCATAAATACGGGATATTATATCTTGGATCGTATTTTATCCCAAAATATCAAACTTTGACGAAATTCCTTTTCTTCGATTTGCTTACCCTTTCTCCTTCACGAATTTACTCATCCCGTGTTTGAAATAGAATAATGCTTAAAATTTCAAAATAACCTCATTCACGAATTTTACGTCGATTAATTTACGCCGAAACTTTAACATACGAAAATACGGGATGTAACATCATTCCCCCCTTTGGAATATTCGTCCTCGAATGTCGACTGATGCACTTATCATTCTCATAACCCATAGATCTTGCGAATACTTTAATACTCTTCTTGCCATTTAAGAAACTGTTCTGTGAATAAATCCAAAGGCCAGGGCATTCCCCCCTTTAGGCATCTTTCTCACACCACGGTCTGTGGTCGAAATTCTTCCAATCTCGTAACTCTTGCTACCTTCTGTCATGCCCATTCTGAAAGACCTTCCAATACAGCCCCGCAAACCCGATGATGACATAGAAAATTCCCCAAGTATTCTTCACACTCTGCTGCAAAATCCCGCTCTCCAGCCACATAACGAACCCATTAGAACTACTGTTGAGAGTCACCCACTCTGACTTAGTCCCGAATATAAGCCAAACTCTAGTGCGTTAACGGTACATGAACACTCACAAAGAAGCAACCAGATGAATTATTTTCCTTGGACATCACATCTACCAGAAGCATAAACTCTAAGTCTCCCCAAAATCCGCGCATGAATCGATAAGGCAAAATATAGCACACATTCATCAAATCCTTTGCCAGAATTACCCTTGATAATTCCTTTTCTTAGTCGTAAATAATCTACCAATGCACCGATAACCAGAAATCGCACAAGCAGACAACCACGCGATCCAATCGTAGATGGTGGGCTCCCCCACTTTACTTTAAGCTACAATCACATAAATCTAGAACCCACAAAGATTCCTTCTTCTCAATCACCATGATCAAGCACCTTTAACCTGCCAAATTTCTCTAACCCTTTTGCTAAGCTTTTCATAAAACATTCCGAATTTTATCAGCCACAATTGCACACTCGATTTCCTGCCGGATAGTAAGTAGAACTCTTTGTAGAAACTTCATCAAAATTACACAACTGCTGACGTGTCCACAGGAGATAGCCCACCTATAGAATTCCATACCGATATCTCCCAGTGACGCTGCACTGTGTACAACTACCACGAATTCAGTAAACTTTCCTGAGCTCGTGCTCATCTACCAGTTGTACAAGTCTGTTCATTCCCCATTGACATCAACTGAAAGTCCGACAATACATTCCAAACTCGAAGTCATGTTGCATCCCAACGATAATCAAGTTTTTACACCCTTCTTCATTTCCAGCAACTCATTTCTGCCATATTCGATCTTCCTCAGTGCAGTAGACACCATTGCAAATAAGGTCCGTAGACCTAATCACTTTCCACCATGACCCCCAAATCGCTCTAAACTTTCTCAAGGCATGTGGCTAACCTTCCACATTATCCATATGCTACTCCGCCATTCTCAATTTGGTTAAACCATCTCCTTTAAGCAACTTCTCGACCTCTGCTTTTCATACTTGACCTACTAATAATTCAACCACCGCGAGACACCTCCCACCATGTCCTTCCTCATCCTTCGCTGCCCAAATGTCGCCTCAAATCAAATCCATACCTGTAGTACCTGAATCAATAAATTGCTACCAACTCTAAACCTCCTAGAAGATCATCCTTCCCGAGCCATCAACATTAGAAACACCAATTTAATTTTCAAAACCGCTACACACCGCCATCTCTAACAAACGCTTCTCAGGAACCATTTCACAACACCCTACCCTGAAGGCAAATCAAGAAGACCATAACACCGGTGAACCTTAATGCATTCAACAAGGATGATGACACCACATCACAAATGAGAATTCCATCGCGCTCGAAAATATCAAGTCTCGCTACTCCATCAACCAAGTCCTGAACACCTATAGTCCGATTGCCTTTCCTCCGCTGGAATTAAGTGTTGAACCTCTAAATCATGCACTGAGAAATCCTCCTTTCAAGTCATTTGCTGCCTCGACACATAAACAAGCACCCTACCAGTACACCAACATCGTGCGATAACAACGCATGAACATCATAGCAATTTGTGCAAAGCCTCAAAACCATCAAAAATATAGATACTGAGCTGAAACGACAGAACATCCTTCCACAAGGAGACGATAATAGCCTGCCCGAATACGCAGGGAAAAACATCCGGCACCACGTCTGCAGTACCACTACAACTCCTCAATGCCCAATGGACACCAAGCACTCTATGTCGCATAAGATTAAGTAGGAAGGAAATAAAGGCATAAGCCTCAAAGGAATCAAAACGCACGAAGAGGGATCAAGAAGGGAAGTGCTCCTAATAGCCCTATAGCCTTTCGAAGATAAGTACAAACGTATCTGTTCCGATCCGCAAGACTCTATTAGACTTGCTCATGACTTGTGACACCCAAGTGAACCTAACGCTCTGATACCAAGCTATCACGACCCAAAATTCACTATAGGTCATGATGGCGCCTAATGCCACCGTCAGGCAACGGTGATTTATCAATTTAATTACTCATTTTATTACTTTCAAAATTATAGATTTTAATAAGGAAAGAGATTTATACTTTTAAATCCACGGGAACATACAACATTTGTAGTTATAAAAGAAATGAAAGGCGATAACAACATACGAAACCGTGAGCATCAACTAGTATAATCCCAAAATCCGGTGTCACGAGTGCATGAGCATTTACTAAGGAGTACAATAATAATACAACATTTGTCTAGAATGTAAATAAGACATGAGAAAATAAATAGTACGATGGAGACTCCGTGAACTGCGATGCGTAGCCTGGGATGCAGCTCACATAAAGTCTCCTCAACGGGTGCGCCTATGCGCCAAGATGATCACCAAATGAACTTGTCAGATTTTGCACATTTAGTGCATAAGTGCAGCATGAGTACGTAAATCAATGTGTACCCAGTAAGTGTCTAGCCTAACCCCGGAGAAGTAGTGACAAGGGGTCGACATCAACACTTACTAGAGGTCCAACAAGAAATATAATAAATTATAAGCAGATATGAAGCACACAACAATAATGGGGTAAATCTGTAAGTTATATAATCTTCCAAATATTTCTTTTAAAGTATGAATTTCTCAATCTTGCATTCTACCTTAACAACTCGGAAAAATATCAAGTGCCAATATCAAATAAATAAGGAAATACCGGGCATCAGTGGAAAGATAATCTCGTGAATGTTCGAACTACCAATGATATAACGAACGATTATGCCGAGATCGTTCGGCCCGATCCAGAATAATGGGTACACTGCCGAGGGTCGAGCAGAACGAACCATAGATGCATCTATTATACTGCCGAGGTGTTCGACCCGCTCCACAAGAAAGGAAGGAAGTTACCGTATTACGAGACACGTGCTTACAATACAGTATATGAGCGCAAAGTGAATATAATCTTTACCGTTTCTCAAATAACTAGCCAACAACTCAAGGTGATAAGGCTCGGCCTAGTATACATATATTTATTTCTAAATTAATTTCAATTATAATTTCAAGTAATTAAGCCAGCAGAACGAGTTCAAACAATTTAATTATTTCATTATAAGGTCCTAAGTTTACCCGGACATAAACATGTTTTAGCTACGTACGGACTCTCGTCACATCGTGAATACGTAACACCCACAACTAGTATCACATAGTAATTACATCACCTAGGGGTAGTTTTTCCCTCACAAGGTTAGACAGGAGACTTACCTCGCTCCGAAGTTCCATAACTGGCTCCAACGCCTCTCTAACTCTTCAATTCAAGCCAAACGATCCGAAACTAATCAAACAATGAGCAATTCAATCAAAATATACTCAAATGCTTATAATTAATCAATTTATAACAATCCCCAACTCCGCTCTAAAAGTCAATAAAGTCAACCCTCGGCCCACGTGCCCGGATTCCGAAAATATTTCGAAGATAAACTTTACCCATGACACCACAAAATCAAATATATAATTTATTCCAATTTTTATGTCCAATTTCCTGGTCAAAATTCAAAAATACCAATTTTTAAGTTTTCTACCAAAATCCTAAATTTCTGCTAATTTTCATGTTCAAATCCACATATAAACCATGTATTTAACTCACAATATGTGAAAATTACTTACCTTGACATAGATGATGAAATTTCCCACTTCAAGATCTCCAAAAAGTGCCCAAGCCAAGAGAGAATGAAAGAAAATGGGCCAAATCCCGTGTAAAAATCAAATCTGCCCAGCGCTTCCTCGTACCTGCAGAACAGTAACCGCTTCTGCATCTCCGCACCTGCAGAAAATCCAACGCAGGTGCGGCTACATCTCAAACCAAAAGCCCTCGCTTCTGCAGGCCTCAAGCGCTTTTGCGCTCGCGCACCTGCGCGACCATATCCGCTTCTGCGGCCCAGGCCTTCTTGGCCAACCTTCACTTCTGCACTCCAGTGGTCGCATATGCGATCACGCAGGTGTGAGAATGTCTTCGCACCTGCGACCTCTTCCCAATTCCCTTCCAGTCGCTCCTGCGATTCATTGCCTCGCTTATGCGATGAAACTTTCGCAAAAGCGGTTGCACCAGCAACCAGAATTCTCCAGTTTTTCCTTAAGTCCAAAATCTAATCCGTTATCCATCCGAAATCCACCCGAGGCCCCCGGAACCTTGACCAAATATACCAACGCATCCCAAAATATATTACGAACTTAGTCGAGGCCTCAAATCATGTCAAACAATATCGATACTACGAATCGACGATCGAAATTCTTCTTTAAACTTTCAAACTTCGACGAACGCGTTCGAACCATATCAAAACATTCTGGAATGACGCCAAACTTTGTATGCAAGTCACAAACCACGATACAAACCTATTCCAAGGCTCGGAACCCCAAACGGAAATTGATAACATCAAAATCCACTTCAAACCAAAACTTATGAAATTCTAAAACTTTTAAAAATGCCAACTTTCTACAATAAGCGCAGAAATGCTCCCAGACCACCCGATACTCAACCCGAACATACGCCCAAATCCGAAACCATCATACAAACCTATTAGAACCTTCAACTCCCGATTCTGAGGTCGTTTACTCAAAAGTCAAATCTTAGTCAATTCTTCCAACTTAAAGCTTCCGAATTTAGAAGTTTCTTCCAAATCAACTCCGAACTTCCCGAAATTCAATTCCGATCACACGTACAAAGTCATAAACCATGAAGTGAAGCTATTCAAGGCCTCAAACTGTCGAACGGCACGCTAGAGATCAAAACGACCGGTCGGGTCGTTACAGTTACATGTGCGATTATTATTAACCCGTAACATGGTGTTTGTCATATAACTTGCTCAATAATTTAATTCAGAGCATATTCCAAAGTCTTTATTCAAGATAGTTCATCTTGATAAGTTGGTTTACATCATAGTTGGTTTAGCAAAAAGATTTATTGAGTGCCTTTACTTAATAGCTAAACTATTACTTATGAGAACAAAGTTATCTATATCAGTTTGATATACACGAAAGTATATTACATTCTCCTCTCACAACTGGTTCAGGGTCAGGAACCAAATAATTCCATCTTATTATTATTGATGTGCAGTGTATATTTTGATTAACACCATAACGTACAAAGATGGGTTCCCAAAGTTGAGGAAGCAAGTTAGTTTTCTAACATGAGGGGGAGAGATGATAAACATTTGAGAAAAGGTTACGTGGAATGAATTATTATTTCTACATATAGATTCTCGAATAAGATAATATGAACTTGAAGTTCACAAAAAGATAATTCATTTGTATTATATTGCAAAGCATGTCAGACGCATTTGCTGACCCAAAGAAAGTAACTATATTCTTACTGCAAAAGCTCATATTAGAATAAGTCCTGGAAGGACAGAGTCTATGGTATTCTTAAAGCGTATAGACAAATCGGTTTCAAATAAAATTCTTGATAAAGAAGATGAGCAAATGATCAAAATGATCATAATAAGGAGGCAAGTGATCTAGAAGATCACTTGACATAACACTTCATAAAATCTCGGGAGAGGTTCAGGTACATGAAAATATGAATTAAGAGATCTTTATGTTATGTATTTATGAAAAAAAATATTAGAACCAATATAAAACGTTTGTCGACTACATCTATGATAACACTAAATATATATGAGGATCTTAAGTCTAGAGAAATAATTCAAGTAGAATTGATTCCATATGAAAGACATGAAGTTTTGGACCTACAGTTCAAACACTTGAAAATATAAAGTCAACAGAGTGTGCAATCACTTTTATCTATCTTATATGTCTAGCATGACATGAAAACTTGATATGCATCTAAAGTCCATTCATATGGCGTATATGACTTAACTTATATGACAATCCCTCAAAGATTTAAATTACTTAAAGCATATAGAATTTTTTGTCCTGAAGTACCACATCCTAAGTGCAATTTGTGCACATATGATGCTATAACTATAAGTATGATAATATGATAGCGAGAATCTCTATGGAGATATTGAAAAGCCGATTCCACGATATTTTATGAAGACATTATATATCTCTCAAGAATGATGATTTCAATGTGCAACATATTCATTCAATTTAATATGACTGATTTGTTTATCAAATCTTTACCAACGATCTTTTGAAGATGGTGCACAAGATTGGAATGTGAAGGCTCAAAGATGTAAATTGATTGTCTTATCAGGGGGAGTTAATACGCGTTGTACTCTTTTTTTCCTTACAAGATTTTATCCTACTAGGTTTTCCTTGCATGGTATTTAACGAGGCAACCAAAAGGCATATTGTTAGATATGTGTACTCTTTTTCTTTCACTAGAATTTTTTTTCCACTGGAGTTTATTTTAGTTAAGGTTTTAATGAGGCACATTATCTGGTAAATAGACATTCAAGGGGGAGTGTTATAAATAGAATTGTATTTAAGGTAAATGTCTATATTTTAGAGAAATTTTAGGATTTGTTACTTGG
Source organism: Nicotiana tabacum (assembly GCF_000715075.1). NCBI lineage: Eukaryota > Viridiplantae > Streptophyta > Magnoliopsida > Solanales > Solanaceae > Nicotiana > Nicotiana tabacum. Next base: position 64,595,940 of record NC_134100.1, read on the forward strand.
TGGCTAAGTCATTTTTTCCCTATAAATAGAAGGACTCTATTCCATTGTAAATCATCCCAAATCAATAAAAAATTTGTCTCTCTACTTTTCTCTGCAATACTCTTCTTCTTCTTTTATTGTTTTATAACAAATAGTTCCTTTTCTGTTTTGCAAGATTGAATTGTATGTCATTTAACAGAGGTTGGATTGCCAGCACTCTCAAAACGCATAAGAGGACCTGAACTTTGTATAAGTCCTCTGCATTTTCTCTTTCTGATATCATTAAAGTTTGGGTCTGTTTGATTAATAAAAAAGAAGAATAAGAGAATAGAAAACAATGAAAAATAAGAAAAATAGAGAAATGGATGGTCGAACAAAAAAGAAAAATAAAAAAGTTAAATTAATGAGGGATAATCTTAAAAATATAAATTTTTGTAAGGATAATTTTGTCTTAAAAATTAATTTTCTACTTCTACTTCTATTTCTTGAAAGAAGCTAAAATTTGTAGGTTCTTCCTAAAAACAGAAAAACTGCTTCTGCTGGTGCTCAAAAGCATTTCTCTGATTTGGCCAAAGACCTTAAGTTTTCAAAAAAAATATTTTTGACCTCTTAAAAGCTTGACCAAACAAGGCTCCGAAACAATTAGATATACTTTTAAGCAAATCAGTTTAGTATGCCTATAAATTAATTTCGATGAAGTGATAAAATAGTATGTAATGATATTTGTTATATGTATATTGTATTGATGACCCTAACCCTATGAACAAATAAATTGTTCAAGAGGAACTCAATGAGCTTTGGTCCATTATATTCTCAAAGAAATTCTAATTTACCTACTGATTGTGTGACATAATACATGTTTTTTAACAAGTCAAACAGGTTGTTTACTACTATTATTTTGGGTTTATCATAATACTTGTAATTAATTCTTAAGTAATTTGATTGTAGGAGAAATATTTATCTTTTTCAGTAAATAAAATATAAACTCCAAAAGAAATTAAACAATCTTTCTTGATATCAAACTGGCTCGAAAGCTCCATTTAAAATTTCTTTTACAGTCTCTTAGGAAATAGACCTCTGGACCACTCTTTTACGGGAAAACTTCAAGAACTCCGCCTGGTGGGTGAGGCAAGACGGCTGAGATATTTTCTCTCAAGTTTAAGCAGTCGTTTATGACCTTCATTTTTTTATTTTTTATTTTTTCTGTTGGTCGACCATTTGCCCCATTCAATTGAAGCCGCTCAAATTAATTGACTTTTTGTCTTTCCTTTCACCAACCATCTGACTTATAAAACTATTCCTATTGATTTGCACAACAGTTTAAATTTTATACATTTATAGAATAAAAGATTTTTACATAACTAGGCTTTTATACAGTCGGATCGCTTATAAGTTAATATATGTAAATAATTTTTACATTGTCGATATATATAATTTAAATTATTTGTGCAGAGAATTATATTGTGATATTGTATTTGGAAAATTGATCACTTTTCAAAATTGGACTAGTGATTAGAAGTTCAAAAATGACCACCTAATCTACGTTTAAATAAAAATTAATACTCAAAATCGAATATGATTGAAACATGGGAAAAGGTTTAAATTATCCCTTACTTTCGGATATTGTCTACATTTAATCTCTATTATACTATTCGACCAAATTTATCTCTACTGTTATATTATTCGGTCAAATTTACCCCTTCCATTATTAAACTTTTAAAAATTACCCTTCAGTCTATTAGGTAACCCAAAATCTCCCAAATCCCTTTTATTTAAATCACTTATTCTTGTTCTTGATCCACTATTTTCAGAAATTACTATTAATGTGAATACCAAAGGTACTAAACTATACAAATTATTCATGAATATTTTTAATCACCGTTGCACTCACTTCTCTTCTTGTGATAATGATTTTGGAATTGGTTTAAAAATTTTATAATTTTTCAACCATATACACCGCAAAGTGTTCTGGGTCTATTTGTTATGTATTATATGCGGCTGCTCATTATGTATATATATATATATATATATATATATATATATATATATATATACATATATATATATATATATACATATATATATATATATAGCGATGTCATCATTTAAAAAAGTGAAAAAATAAACAAATTACTGTAAATTTGTACAACATACAAAAAAAACAACCAAAAAAAAAAGGAAGCAGCAGCATCCTTCCAATTTAAAACAATTTACTGTCGCTAACATCTATAATTATGACTTATGATCCACTGGTTTAGTCGTATTCACGATGCTTAAGAGGTCAGCGATTCAAACCCCTAGTTTCTGAACGACAAGTGGTGTCACTTTTATTATTTAACCGATTGTGGTGTTTTTACATTTGAACTATATACACATAAGTAGTAAAATAATTGGACGAAGTGGTGTCATGTAAGGTACATTCGCCCATGGTTAGTATAGAGTTCGGTCGACTAATTTAATAGTGCACAATACGTAGGTATTTGATTAAAGCAAAGTTAAATTCGACAAAGCAAAATCTCCAAAAAACTTCAACTTCTATCACTAATACTTGCAAAGTCTCAATACCTTTGGTGGAACGAATTCATTAAAGCTGACCAGTTGGGTGTTGGAAATACTTTTGAAATTTAGACAAGCTACCTAATTTAGATTCTTCAATATAATTTACTATACTTTATTTACTTACCGCTGCATTATTTTAATTTTTTTTTCTTATTATTATTTTTCAATTAAGAAAACAGGTAAACGTCAAAAAGAAGAATAATTGACTTAACTAAAATGATTTGGGAGACTCTGGGTCACCTGACGGATTGAGGGGTAATTTTTAAAAATTTGTTTATGATAGTATAACGAAGGTAGATGTAGATAATATTTAAAAGTATAGGGGTAATTTGGGACATTTTCCCTTAGAAATAATGACCAACTTCTAAATAAGGCTATGGACACCTGCCACAGGTCAACATCACGAGAATTGGACCACCACTTACACTATTTGACTAGTTTAGTAGTAGAAACTAAAGACGAAATTATCACGAGAAAGAATGATATTATTAAGGGAAAAAAATATAATTAGACAATATTTAAGAAATAACTTCAGAATCTTAGAAGGAATTAGTAACTAATAAATTTGGCAGTTAATTAATTATAATCATAACCGAAACCTATAATGCTGGACCAAAAATCACGTTTTCATATTTGTGAACAGTTCCAATCAAACAAAGGATTCTTTGTTTAAATTGCCTAGACTGTGTTTGATATAATAATGGAAAATAGAAATTTTAAGAGGAATCTGTTAGGGAGGAACTTTCATAGAAAAATGGTAAGTTTAGATTAGTGACTAGAGAGAAATATGGATAAATTAATATGGTTCAAAATTAATTCCTTAAATTGTGGATTATGTTTTAAAATTTGAAGACCATACTAACAGCTTGTTTGGATGGTTGTTACACACGTTTCATAATTTATCGTATCGTATCGTATCGTATCGTATTGTATTGTATTGTATTGTATTGTATTGTACTGTACTGTACTGTATCGTTTGATGAATACAATATTTGGATAGATTGTATCATTTATTGTTGTTTCATGATATCACACACCAACAATATGAAGAATAAACTTGCAATATTATAAAAAATAATTATGATACGGGGTAAATCTATTATATAAAAAGGTAAGGTAAATGATAAAATAAAATTATTTAATAATAATGAAGGGTGAGATGAGAGAAAAAGACAGGATAACGACGCAACCACATTAAATTGGTTATTACATAAAGTGGCACATTTCGTCGTTATGTAACGACGGATTTAACGATACGATACAATAAAATTTAAGTAACAACCAAAACAAATATCGTATTTAAAGTAACAATACCATACAATACAATAGGTAACAACCATCCAAACAAGTTGAAAAAGTAAATGACCTTTAAAAAATGCGGTATAATTGTAAATGAACGTGCTACTTTTGGAATAAAGCAAAAGTAATATTACTAAAAACAAGAGAAAGGGGAATTATTTGTCATGCGCAATCCAAATAAGAGCAGGTAGGTGGTGGTGCATAATGCAGCTTCCCGAACTCGTGATACCCATGTGAATTGGCTCCATCAATTAAGAAGGAAAATCTACGCCTCAAAATAAAATCGAAAAAAATATTTTTTATATATAATTAGTATATATATTTATATATTTAACTAGCGATTGTAATTAATTTTAATCGATTAACTAAATTTGTTAAAAGTAAAATGATACAGAAGTATTTTCTTAAATCAGGTCGAAATTGATGTGCTGAACTTTAAGAATCTACTTTGAGTTTTGACACGATAGTCTTAAATTAACGACATCCAAAAAGAATTACGTAGCTTGTTACTCTGCTTCAATCTATGCGGTACTGTTAATTTATTTTCATGAAGAAATTTTTCTTTGAACATAATATTTTAAATATATTTTCATGATGGATCTTCGGTGGTACAAATTTGAATTAAGTGTAATCGATGAGTTTTGAAAATCAGATAATTGAATCAACTATTGTGAGTTATAACACGTCTTGTGTAATATTTAAATATAAATTTTTTTATTTCAATAAACATGAAAAACTTCTGTCTAAATTCACTTCACTTGAAAACTAAATAGTATGATCGTCATACTCCAAACTCTACCACGTGAAATAGAACGCAGGGATAATTTACAGGATATTCTAAATAAGATAATAGGAACGCCGGCAGCCCCTTACCTGGCAGACTAGAACCAAGTGCCATACCAGTTGGCAGTTGCTTTTTGTGCTTTTCTTTTCGATTCTCAACCAAGAGGCTGTGAGTTCGAGTCACCCAATAGCAAGGTGGAAAGTTCTTGGTGGCAGGGAGCCAATGGTTTATCGGAAACAGCCTCTCTACCCCAGAGTAGGAGTAAGGTTTGCGTACACATTATCATTTTCATACCCCACTAATGAGATTATACTGAATTGTTGTTGTTTTTCGACTCTCCAATTACCAATCTAATTTTACAACTTAAATTACTAAAATAACATTGTTTCTATAGTCGTCTTAAAAAGAATGTTAGCATCATTCAAGCAACCAGAGTGAATGCATCTGTATTCTATATGTAAATCTGAACATCAATTTCTTAATTTTATAAACTAAGTTTTACATTTTAGAGACTTCATAAAAACTACTATAAATAAACAAATTTTATAGCTAATAATATCAAAAAATGTTTGGAAAAATTATAGTTTAAAAAAATTGTTTCATACTGCAATACTGCTATTGGCCAAACTCGTGGCAAGTGAGGACCATGCGAATAGTTGAGAGAAGAAACAATTTTGGAATTAAGTCATATGCATATTAGAATAAGTCAAAATTGACAGCCTGAATCGCTGACAAGATGGTATTTTAACAAGTATTAAACTGTAATTCCAAGAAAATATGATATATTGTGCAACTTCCCAAACATTTGATACTTATTAGAGTCAGATCCAACATTTTAGCACTTCCGCACTAGGGGTGCTTATCGGGCGGATAATTACGTTTAACGGTTCGGCTTATCGGTTATCAGATTATAAATGTAGTAATCCGCTAGCCATCCAATAAGATAACAGGCAGATTGATATCGAATTGACAATTACCAGGTGGTTTATCGGCTAAACCAAGTAATTTTTTTTTGAACAATGAATATCAAACGGCCAAATGCATAGTTCAAACTGTCTCTGTTAGTTGTAGTAGCTTTTCCTGATTAGACGACTGCCAATGCCATTAGCTACAGACAGACGACAGTTCTATTGACAATTAGAAGGGATTTAGCCATTTAGGTTTTAATAGTACTTTATATACATAGAGGTAAAAGTATAAATAAAAAAATTCTTAACGGGTTAACGATTTACCCGATAAGAAAATTGAGGAATCCGCCCCCAAACTGTTAAGCCGTTAATTCTCAATCCGTTCACCATTCATTACTACGATAATCCGATACCAATAAGCCATCAGTTCGGTTCGGTTAACGATTTCGGTTCGGTTTTGAACAGCCCTATTATGCACTACTCCCTCCGTCTCATATTAACAATCGTGGTTACTAAAAATAGTTGTCTCAAATTATTTGTCATTTTGTAAGTTCAAGACAAAATTGATTATATATTTTTTTTTTACCCTTACCAATAATTATCCTAGAAAATTACAATCACCTTAAGTATGGATAATTTTAATCAAAAACCAAGAAGTCAACCTTATTATCTTAAACACTTTAACCATATTTACACTAATACAATCAATACTGTAAAGACCGAAATTCTTTATAAAGTCTATTTCAAATGGGAGTAAAGTAACTTTCAAGTTGAATTTTTTGGCTCCGGAATAATTTTAGTTGGAAAATTTTCAAATCACTCGTTTGAAAATATTTTGAAGGAAAGATGAATTCCATTTCATGCAATATCTGTTGGAAGAGTTAATTTTACTAATTTGTTAATTTTGTCCTAGATGTCTCTAAGCAAATCAATTGCATTCACATTTAGTAAAAATATGAATAATGTCATTGATGGAGATGACACATAAATTGAGAAAATATTCAATGAAAAAATATTAAATATTAAGATATGAATAAGGGTAAAATAATTAAAATCTCATCCTAACTATTTTTTCTTAAGTGCGTGCATAAGAGAATCATGACACATAATATGAGACAGAGTGAGTACTATTTTATAAGATATAGACCTAAAAACTCTTTTATTGTCGTCTTTGGATAGTTATTTTGCATTTTGTTTCATTTATAGTTGCATCATTTGGACCACTGTTTTATTCCCTTGAAAAAGATGTTTAACATGGTTCTATTTAATAGAGCATAAGCAAAAGCTATGAGATAGTTCATCTTGTAATTGTTTATTTCTTGTATCCCTTCTTAATACATCTCAACTTTATGTCTTTGAAAATAAAATATCCTCTTAATGATTTCTTATTTAAAAGTTACAAGTGTATTCTATCATTTTTCACGATTGGATAACATAAACAATTTTTATGATCTACATTGAGTATCGCTAGTTATATTATACAATATAAAAGAAAATCATTACTCTTTTCGTCATACGAAGAAGGGTGATTATCAACAAATGATAGTGAATGCATTTGATTTTTATTATAGATATTACCGTCAATATCTTCCTTTTTGAAATAAATACTTATTTAAAATTTCATACATATACTCCTATTATATTTTAAATTTTTATAGTTTCTCAAAAATAATTTGGTATGATAGATAATAATTAAAATGAAACAGAAGCAATATTATTTATTAATAAAAGAGAGAATTGACGGTAATTAAATAATAGACTTATTGCAGTACATCTTAGATGTGCGAAATTTAATTTCTAGAGAATCCTCCAACCTTTTCTCTTTCTCTTGTGCTTTACCTAGAGGTATCATCGGTCCAATTCGATCAGTTATTTAAAAAATATGCTATTCCAACTTTTCAGTTTATTTACTATGTATAATTATCCCAATCGTCTCAATTTCTTTTTTATTTCAGTTTGATTCGTGTACTTTTAATATATTATTTTTAAAAATAAAACAATAATACTAATATTACTAAAATACTCATTAGCTACCTAAAATAGCAAGATCGATATATCATAAAAATTATAGTGTAATAGATCTTGGCAATGTTGATCATTTTGATTCATCCTTTTCTCATTTAACTAAAAAATATATGGAGAAACTAAAAATCCAAAACTTATATAGTGTAGAGGGAAAAAATTCAAAAGGATATTGTAAAGTTACAAATTTTATTCGGAATAAATCTCTACTATTTTATTTGTTGCACTTTTGTTTTTTGATAATTTGTTACACTTTAAAAATAAGAAAAATGGGAAAAATTAATTTAAGGGAAAGAAGTAAATGAATAATCTAAAAGAAAAAGAGAGCCAGGTGATTGGTGGCTGGCGCTTACTGCTGGAGTCTGGACTGCTCTCTACTCCGTGCAACTTCTATGACTCTCCCATTTTAATTCAGAGAAATACGGCGCTGGTTTTTCCTATATATTATACACATATAACTTCCTAGTGTTTAACGACCCACAGATCTCCTTCTTCTCTGCAAATTAACCAACACACACACACACACTCTCTCTGAAACAATGAGCGATCTCAAGTCCAAGTTTTTGGATGTGTACGCTGTCCTCAAATCTGAGCTGCTTAATGACCCAGATTTCGAATTTACTGATGATTCTCGTCAATGGGTCGACAAGGTATTGCTTTTTCTTTTGTCTTTATGTGAATGTAGATCCATTTGGTGCATTACATTACATGTGTTATGTTTCTGCTGATCAATCTTGCTTAATTGCTTTTCTTGTTTCATTCTCATTTTCTGTCTCATTCATAAAGGCGTTTGTTATGGATTTTAGAAAAAATATGCCACCAACAAGAAGGTTGAAAATAGGATTGATAACTCTCAAATTTTATTAATCATAGGGCTTTAAATACCCAAATAAATAAAGCAGTAGACTCCTCCTACAACTAAATTACTAAACTCTTACTATAATTAAAATTCTGAATCTTCTAGCAGACTTCTCCTAAAACTAAACAACTAATTATTCTAGAAAACAGTAGTAGTAACAAATGCAAAATCCAACAGCTACTTTGATTATTGGCTCATCAAAACTAAAAGCAAACAAATGGATGCAAAGATCAAATTTTGACTAGTCTTAAGTAAGATGGAATTAAAGCTAGAAAAGTTTTTATTTTTATCTTGTCTCAGCCAAATGATTTGGTATATATATTAATTTCAGAGGATAAATCAGCCTCAGTCAACATAGCATAGATACTAGAATGTATATATAAATGGAGCTTGTTGTAATTTTCCTCAAGCTTGAATTTAGTCCAAACATCCACTAGAAACATGCTTGAAAGCAGAAATTACGATGTTCTTCAACATTTCATTACTCTAGAATCTATGCATTTTTGCTTGTTGTTTATGCTCGCCTGTGGGGGTGGAGTATGCTTGATAACCACCTTTCATATAGTGTTGGTTCAACATGTATTATCTTCTGATGCATTTGGCAATGCAAGCTTGTTGGTTTTTCTTGTGTATGTAATTAATTGTCAGTTCAGTACTGCTGATGTGGTAATTCTGTACCTTCATTTCGGTTATTCAATTTGTGGTTACCCTGAGGCTCAGCTTCTTTTCATTTTATTCTTTTGGAACTATTAAATTTTTTGAACCGTCTATATCTCTCATTATCTTCATTTTTACATGTCTAATTGTTACTTTTATTGATTTGTCTCAGATGTTGGACTACAATGTGCCTGGAGGTAGGACTGAATTTCTCCATTTAACTATTCTAAAATTTTCTACTTCATTTACAGTCTTTGATAGCTTAAGAATTTCTTCCAGCGGCTTTATAATAGCATACTGTCTATGCAGGGAAGCTTAATCGGGGGCTCTCTGTTATTGACAGCTACAGTTTGTTGAATGATGGGAGAGAACTAACTAGTGAGGAAATCTTTCAAGCATCTGCCCTTGGCTGGTGCATTGAATGGGTATGCAAAATAAATACTCTTAAATTTGTGGCTGACTCTGAATTCTTTGGTGACCCCAATAAATATAGTTTTAGTTCCGTATTTCTTCTTTTCAAGCGTGTGATTGGTGCAATGTATGTTGCAGCTTCAAGCATATTTCCTTGTTCTTGATGATATAATGGATAACTCTCATACACGTCGAGGTCAACCATGCTGGTACAAATTACCAAAGGTGTGGTCCCACACAAAGAGATTACTTGTTTGTTACTCATCGTATTTTTTCTTTTCAGTCGGTGATTTCTTGTTTCAATATTTCTTATAGGTTGGCATGATTGCTGTTAATGATGGCATACTTCTCCGCAACCACATCACGAGAATTCTGAAGAACCACTTCAGAGCAAAGCCTTATTATGTTGATCTTCTCGATTTGTTTAATGAGGTAGGATTCTTTGCACACCAAAAGGCCTTTGAATTAAACCTTATATAATGCTGACCTTTTGCTTTCTCTCTTTTGCTTTGGGGACGTATCCTGACAGGTTGAGTTCCAGACTGCCTCTGGACAAATGATAGATTTGATCACAACACTTGTTGGAGAGAAAGATTTATCAAAGTACTCATTGCCTATGTAAGGAGACATCTTCAAGACTTTTACAATATTTCTGCTTTCAGTATTTCTTGCGTGATTTAACTTTGATAATGATGTGATTACATGCAGTCATCGCCGGATTGTCCAGTATAAAACTGCTTATTATTCATTCTACCTCCCAGTGAGTATAAATCTTCCTTTCTATTTGTGCTATTTTGATAATAATGTGATTACATGCGTTCACAGTTTTTTGTGCTATTTTGAGAATGATTCCATGTCTATTATGTTTCTAAGCACTTGCTTCGTAGTTCTTTGAACATGGGGAACCATTATGTTTGTTGATTTGAGGTTGATGTTCTCTTAAAACATTCAAAGTTCTGAATCTTCTTCGAATTATATTAACTATATGCAATTTTCGGAAAGTCATAGCAAAGTTTCTTATTTTGATGTCTTTCTGAGTTAACTTAGAAACACCTTTCAATTTTTTTTCTATCTCCTCAAGATCTAAACTACAGCTACTATTACTTCGAATCATAATTGCTGCTAACTTTGTGTTTAATTATTCTGGTCCTTTTTGCAAAAGTTGTCTGTTAAGAATTATAGAATGAGCATGTTTAATTTGCATATAAGCTATATCCGGAGTACTCACGGTTATGATTTCCAGGTGGCATGTGCACTTCTAATGGCAGGAGATAATCTTGACAAACATGTTGATGTCAAGAACATACTTATTGAAATGGGAATCTATTTTCAAGTCCAGGTGAGAATTATAACTACTCCCTGATAACTTCCTTCGCATTTAAAGTTCTATATTTTATATTTGAAGAATCATATTCAATTGGAAATTGACCTTTGATGAGCAAAGTTAGACATTCACCATGAACAGAAGGACAATTTACTTCTTTTTTTCTCAACATGGATTATGCTTTTGAAGTTTCACGGCTGTAGTCTGACCTTGCATCTCATTGGGAAAAAGGAAGGAAAAAAAAAAGCCAAATAAAAACGGAAAAGATGTTGCTTTAAATATGGCCTAAATTCAAATCACAAAAGAATGTAGTCTATTTTCTGAAAAAGCTTGAGAAACATCGAGCGCCATGTAGTCAAACTGTGAAAAGAAATTTGTATGTGGTCAGAATTATGAATGTGGTTTCCAACACAGTGGCCTTATGAAATATACATATGATTAGTTCCCAATATACCAAAGACCTCATTGACAAAACTCAGTTTCAGAACATCTATGATTTCGTGCTACCGATTCTCACTAGTAGCTTTCTTGACTTTGTAGGATGATTATCTGGACTGTTTTGCTGACCCAGAGGTGCTGGGTAAGGTATGTTGTAAAGGAAGCTCATAGTAAAAAACTCCTTTAAAAATATTCAGAAAGCTATTTTAATTTGAAAAAAAATTAGAAATCTTATGATGACCTCCTTTTGCTATCAGATTGGCACCGATATTCAGGATTTCAAGTGCTCTTGGTTGGTAGTGAAAGCTCTAGAACTCTGCAACGAGGAGCAAAAGAAATTATTATATGTAAGCTCATAACTTCTTTTCCCTTTGTTTGTTTCTATCACCACTTAGTTCTATTTGAAAATGCTAATTAGAAGAGCTTGTTTTGCAGGAGAACTATGGAAAAGACGACCCTGAATGTATTGCTAAAATAAAGGCGCTTTATAATGATCTCAAACTTGAGGTATTCCACCTTTTTCCCTAGCTTCATAGTTTCGATTTCTATCTGCTCTTATTTAACTCAAAGGTTTTTTAGTCATTGTTTCTCTTCTCTTAGCAAGTGGTCAATCTCACTTGACGCCGAACTTCAGCTTTTAATCATACTCTTCGGAATCTTATAGGAAGTATTTCTGGAATACGAGAAGAAATCGTATGAAAAGCTGACAAGCTCCATTGCAGCTCATCCAAGCAAAGCAGTGCAAGCAGTGCTACACTCATTCTTGGGAAAGATATATAAGAGGCAGAAGTAGGAAATAAACTAATTCGTCAATTTCAAGAGTCTATTGTTGACAAGTATTTGTGTTCTCCCAATGGGGATGACATGTCTGTATTTCATGCATTTTTCTGCTTTCTTGTATGGCTTTCTGGTCTCGTGTTTCTTATTTTGACAGATTGATGATGTATTATGATTTTCCAAGAAATGCAAACTCTACCCTTTTTCACCTTCAATAATTAGTACACATTTGGCGAAATAGACCAATGAAATCTTTTACTACTCTGCTCTGTCATTGTTGCTTGACTGCCCTTAGCATCATTGCTTCGATGTAGCCAATGTTCTAATTAAAATTTGAAGTACTGGGAACTGTAAGTTTGGAATTATCTCTTATTATTTGTTTACCATGATTGTTCTTAAGAAGAAAAAAGACAAAGATAAACCAACTTTTAGACCCAGAACATATTAAGAAACAAACTTAACGAAAATTTACAAAAGAAAGTCTAATCCTTTAAAAGAATCCTATGAAGAGTCATGGAATTAGAGAGTATAGGAACTGAAACCTCTGCTGTAATGAAATGAGAAGTGACTATTCCCACACTTCCGTTGGAGGATGCATTATTTGTTCTAACTACAAGTCTACAACCAAAAGTTCTCATTTTTGCAATCATAGAGGACTATCTGTGGTTATGTTGTACTATAATATCAATTTAGACGTACCTCCAAACATGAGGAATCATTGACGGAGGCGGATGCCCCGTTGTACTGCAAGTTCAATCGAATTCATTATTTTTGACACAAAAATATTTTTTTTATATAAAGTCATTAATATTACAATAAATACTAAATCTGAACTCATAAATTTAAACTTCATTTAATACTAAACCTTAATGTTAGATTCATCAAATTTATAACGAGATGTTTCATGTTATCGTTTTATTCAATTATTATAAAAATATTGGACATGGGACAAATACCTTATTGTCCCCAAGGAAAAACAAGCTAAGAGATATATAGAGAAAGAGAGAAGAGATTCTTATTTCTTCTTCAATTGTGTGTATTTTCCTATCTATTACAAGACATAATTGAGTCGTGTTTGTTCTATGAGTGTTCAACTACGTATTGTATTGTGGTTAATTGAAAGGGTCCTTGATTAATCGTGTCTAGTTATCTTGTGTTGCTTGAAAAAGAACACTTGGTTAGATTGTTATTGAACAATACCACTTTTGGGTAAGTTAAGAGATTAATTACTTGAATTTAAAAGTGGGGTTAGAATCTGAGTTGCATAAATTGTTAACTAGAGTAGTTCGAGAGAATGCTTCTAGTAAATTATCGTAATTGATCGAGAGATAATTACGGTAGCCCGGAACTCATAATCCTCATAGAGTATTACGGCGAGATTATAGCTAAAGAGTTAAGAATTAATCCGGCAATTGGGGAAATCAATAGCCCTAGATCCTTTTACCTTTGAATTTAATTTTAGTCTTGATTATTGCTAATTTTATTGTCATTTTTCCTTAGCTAAATAAATTTCACTGATTATTCATAAAACTCTTGCATCCGAAAGTTGTCTGAGCTTATTATTAGCATTATTTAAAGTTGTAGTAAATAGGTTAGTTCCCTATGGGATTCGACTCCGGACTTGAACCGGGTTATATTTGCAGCGACCGCTTAGTCCTTTTTACAGGGCATAGTTGGGCGTGATCAAATTTTGGCGCCATTGCCGGGGAACTAACGGTGTTATTTATTACAACTTAGAAGAATTGCTAGGATTCTTAGTTTAGATCAATTTCTTACGGTGTTTAAATTTTTCCATTGAAATTCTCACGTTTCAATTCTCCCGTGACTCAGGTTTATGCCTAGAAGCTCTTCGAGGACCGGTGAACGTTTTGAAGGTCTCTCAGACCCCGAGAAAGCATTCAGGGTATTAAATCGAACCAACAAGAAGAACAAACAGTTACAACAAAAACACACACTCGAAATTGTATGGACAACGTGGACGATGTCAACGGAAATAATCGAAATAATCGGGTTGACCCAAACAATGGAGTGGTGGCACCTCTTGTGCCAGAAGCCGCTCTTTATGATTGGGCACAACTAACTACTGATAACCTGGCTACTGCTATTGCTGCACCTCAAATACAAGCGGAGAGATTCCAGATCACCAACAACATGCTGCATCTGTTGCAAAATAAGGGACTGTTATCCGGGTCATACATTAAAGACCCACAACAACATCTGAAGAATTTTCTATCAATATGTGTGACCCAAAGACAGTCGAAGGTGACTCCTGAAGCCATCAAACTATTACTGTTTCCATTCTCTGTGACTAGAGAGGCCCAAACTTGGCTGAATTCGCTCCCAATAAACTCCATTGCCACTTGGGAAGAATTAGTCAAATAGTTCTTAAACAAGTTTTATCCTCCAAACAAGACTGCAAGTCATGTTGATGAGATATTGCAGTTCAGGCAGAAACCAACTAAGACCTTGCAAGAAACTTGGGAGAGGTTCAATAGTATGCCAGTGAAGTGTCCACACAATGGCATTCCAGATCAGATGCTGTGACAGAGATTCTACATGGGTTTAGCAGACAGTTTGAAGGCCAATGTAGATGCTTCAGCTGGGGGTGCATTTTTGAGCAAGACATTCACAGAGTGCAAGATTCTTCTTGACAAGATGGCTCAAAATTCAGGCTGGATGACTAGAGGTACAACATTTACACCAATAGTGCATTCTGTTGCTCTTGACCCAAACAATTCCCATGCAGAGAACATAGCCACTCTCATGACTCAGATGAGCATACTGACAAAGAAAATTGATGACATGGGTACAAAGAAAGTGCACATTGCTGATACAACAAATGGAGGATTGTGCACTCCTTGCATAAACCAGCCATATGTGTGCTCGTGGAGTGGAGAGAATGACAACCAGGGCTTCATAGAAGACATGAATTATGTCAATAATTTTGGAGGTCAGAGGCAAGGTGGGTAACAATGGGGACCAGTACCAAACCAACAGTACAGACCCAAACTGCCACAACACAACCCCAATTCTAGAGGCGCACGACCACAAGGTCAAATTCTGCCTTATCAAAGGCAGCAGGGCTAAAATTAGCAGCTCCAGTAACAGTTGGCCTACCAACCACCTCATCAACAACAGGACAACAACATGGTAGAAATCAGGGGCAAGCTGCAACAACCCATTGGAACAAATGGTAAGATGGAAGAAAAGTTAGCAGCACATGATTCAGCAATCAAAGGCATTGAAACTCAACTGGGACAACTGTCTATGTCCTTGAACAATCGCCCCCAAGGAACATTGCCTGCAGATACAAATATTAACCCAAAGGAGCAAAACCCAAATCAGCTAATGGTAGTGAGTCTCAAGAATGGAAGCAATTTAGACAGAGAGCAAGCAGTTGCTCAATCTAGGAGATAAACTATGCCAACTACTCCAGTTACATTAGAGGCAGATGGGTCAGCAGAGCTCACCGAGGTGGTAGTTGAACAGGCACATGTTGACAAGGGTAAGGCAAAAGAAGGTGAACAAGTCTCAGAACAGGTGGCACCTCTTGTGCCAGAAGCTTCCAACAAAGAAAAGACATCAAGTATTGGACAAAGGTTGACTCCTGCACCATTCCCTCAGAGATGGCAAAATAAAAGAAAGATGATCAATACAGGAAATTCATGGAAATGCTTCGATAGATTCAATTGAATATTCCACTGATGGATGAGTTTAGGGAAATGCCAGGGTATGCAAAAATGATGAAGGACCTGATGCCGCGAAAATTTGACTTCCAGGACCTGTCCACTGTAACTCTGACACAGACCTGCAGCGCGGTAGTGACAAGACCTATGGCCCAAAAGGTGTCTGATCCAGGTAGCTTCACTATCCCATGCACTATTGGGAGTTATGCTTTTGCTAAAGTATTGTGTGACTTGGGAGCCAGCAAAAACTTGATGCCCTTGGAAATCTATACAAAACTGGGCATTGGCAGAGATAGAATGACCTCAATGTTGCTGCAACTGGCTGATCGCACAGTCAAAAGACCGACAAGAATTCTCGATGATGTGCTTGTGCAAGTGGGGAAATTTGTATTTCCTGCAGACTTTGTTATTCTTGACTGTCAGGTGGATGAAGAGATACCCATCATTCTGGGAAGGCCATTCTTAACCAATGGGAGAGCATTAATTGGTTGTGAGACTGGAGAGTTAAAAATGAGGTTGAACAATGAAGAAATAATATTCAACGTTCAACAATCCATGAGGAGACCCAGTGAATTTGCAAACTGCTCACTAGTGGAGGCTGTGGATGTGATACTGCAAGAAGAGAATGAGACCCTTAATGTCAAGGATCCACTAGAAGCCTGCTTGATGAATTTGGAAGAGATGGATAGTGAAGGGTTGGCAGAGTGGGTCATGGCTCTCGAAGGTCAAGGATTCTAGAAAAGGGAACCTCAGTTCGAGCCCCTACGCTTAGAAGAGAGAGCAACACCACCTGCAAAACCATCAATAGAGGAGCCACCACAGCTGGACTTGAAACCGCTTCCAGCCCACCTCAGGTACACTTTCTTGGGGCCTAATTCTACTTTGCCTGTTATTATATCATATGGTTTGCTAGCTGTGCAGGTAGAGCAACTATTGCAGGTATTGTAAGAATGTAAGACTCTCATTGGTTGGATCGTGGCAGACATAAAAGGTATCAGCCCAGCCTTTTGCATACACAAGATTCTTCTGGAAGAGGGGCACAAACCTTCCAGGGAACATCAACGACGACTGAACCTGAATATGAAGGAAGTAGTAAAGAAGGAAGTGATTAAGTGGCTGGATGCGGGTATCATCTTCCCCATCTCTGATAGCAACTGGGTCAGTCCTGTCCAATGTGTGCCGAAAAAGGGAGGAATGGCGGTCGTACAAAATGAGAATAACGAGTTGATCTAGACTCGTATAGTCACGGGGTGGCGGATTTGCATGGACTATCAGAAACTGAACACAACCACTAGAAAGGACCATTTCCCCTTGCCTTTCATTGACCAAATGTTAGACAGGTTAGCCGGGCGGTCCCACTTCTGTTTCTTGTATGGATACTCGGGGTATAACCAGATCTCAATAACCCCATAATACAGAGAGAAAACATCCGTCACTTGCCCATATGGCATCTTTGCCTTTCAGAGAATGCCCTTTGGACTTTGCAATGCACCAGCTACATTCCAGCGGTGCATGTTAGGCATTTTCACTGACATGGTGGAGGATATTATGGAGGTGTTTATGGATGATTTCTCCCTGGTGGGGGATTCATTCGAAGATTGTCTTCACAACTTAAGAAGAGTTCTCAAAAGATGTGTGGAGACAAATCTGGTGCTGAATTGGGAAAACACGACCTGCAAAACCATCAATAGAGGAGCTAAGGTTGATGTGATTAAGAAGCTGCCACCGCCCACTTCGGTAAAGGCACTGAAAAGTTTCCTTGGGCACGTCGGGTTCTAAAGGCAATTCATTAAAGATTTTTCCAAAATTGCTAACCCCTTATGTAAGCTGCTTGAAAAGGATCAGCCCTTTGTGTTTTCTAATGATTGCAGGTTGGTTTTTGAGGAGCTGAAGAAGAGATTGGTGACTGCACCCATCATAGTTGCACCCAACTGGGAGCAAACATTCGAGCTCATATGCGACGTCAGTGATTATGCTATAGGAGCAGTCTTGGGGCAACGCAAAGACAAGATGATGCACCCGATTTACTATGCAAGCAGGACGCTCAACGGTGAATAACTCAGTTACACTGTAATCGAAAAGGAAATGCTGGCTATAGTGTTTGCCTTCGACAAATTTAGGTCGTACTTAATTGGTTCAAAACTTATTGTTTATACTGACCATGCAACAATTAGGTACTTGATAGCAAAGAAGGAGTCAAAGCCACGCTTGATTCGCTGGGTTCTTTTGCTATAAGAATTCGATCTGGAAATTCGTAACAGAAAGGGGACGGACAATCAAGTGGTAGACCACCTCTCAAGATTGGAAGGAGCTGAAAAGAGAATGGAGGTTGAAGACATAACATAGACATTCCCGGATGAACAGTTACTTGTTGTGACAATGGAGGAGACGCCATGGTATGCTGATATTGCTAACTATTTAGCATGCGGTATTGTACCTTATGAACTCACCTCAATTCAAAAGAAAAAGTTCTTCCGCGATTGTCGAGCCTATTATTGGGACGAACCTCTATTGTTTAAAATATGTGTAGATAACATGATCCGGAGGTGTATCCCTTAGCAAGATCAACCTTTTATTTTGCAGGCTTGCCATGCTTCACCATATGGTGGACACTTTGGAGGAATTCGGACAGCAGCAAAAGTGTTGGAATCAGGATTGTATTGGCCTACCCTGTTCAAGGATGCCCCTGCTTGGGTCAAAAGTTGCGATGAATGCCAAAGGACAGGCAACATATCTCGCCGTCACGAGATGCCGATGACCACAATTCAAGAGGTAGAGGTTTTTGACATGTGGGGGATCGACTTTATGGGGCTGTTCGTCAGCTCGTATGGTAAAAAATATATATTGGTAGCGGTTGACTATGTCTCCAAGTGGGTCGAAACGATGGCTCTCCCGACCAATGATGCAAAAGGGGTAACAAGTTTCCTAAAGAAAAACATCTTCACACGTTTTGGCACCCCGAGAGCTATAATCAGTAATGGTGGAACCCAATTTTGCAATAGAGTGTTCGCACGTCTGTTGGAAAAGTATGGAGTTCGCCACAAAGTAGCCACACCGTACCCACCCACAGACGAGCGGGAAAGTTGGAGTGTCCAATAGGGAAATTAAAAGTGTCCTGACAAAGACAGTGAATGCAGCAAGGACTGATTGGGCGAAGAAGCTAGATGATGCATTATGGGCGTACCACACAGCATTCAAAACTCCAATTGGTATGTCACCGTACAAGTTGGTTTTTGGAAAGTCATGCCACCTTGCGGTAGAGCTCGAACATAAAATACTTTGGGCACTGCGGCAGTTGAATCTGGATATTGAGACCGCAGGCACCAGCAGAGTCACTGAGTTACATGAGCTCGAGGAATTCAGGTTCCATGCATTTGAGAATGCTAGATTATACAAAGAAAAGATGAAAATGATCCATGATAAGCACATCTTAGATCGGAACTTCAAGCCCGGAGATCTAGTGTTGTTATACAACTCGAGATTGAGATTTTTTTCGGGTAAGTTAAAGTCCCGATGGTCAGGACCCTTCAGAGTGGTGCAAGTGTTCTCAAGTGGAGCTGTAGAGATTTAATCCGAAGATGGGACAAACAAGTTCACGGTAAATGGGCAAAGGTTGAAACATTACCTTGGAATGGTCGAAGAGAAAGGGGATAGAGTGGTGATAACTTTGGAAGAGCCCCAGTACGCGAACGAGGAGTGATAATGAAAGCCTGCGTCATGCCGCGATGTTAAATCAGGCGCTTCCTGGGAGGCAACCCATGGTTTGTTGTAAATCGTCGTGCCGCAAAGTTAGATTAAGGCACTTTTTGGGAGGCAACCCATTATTTTTCTTACTTTGGTTGTTGTAATTGATTTTGAATGACTTTGACCGATCTACTAGTGTGCAGGGCAAAAATTATGCACATCGAAAGGATTCGGAGGTCGAAATTAACCCGAGAATAGGTAAAAATACGGCAAAGACAAAATTTGGCTGGAGACGGAGATCTGCAGCCGCGAATTGGACCGCGGATATGGCCGCAGATTTTGGCCTGTGTTCTATCCCCAGTCCACGACCGCGAATTGGACCGCAGATTTTTGGTCCCCCTCTGCCTAGAATCCGCGACCGCAACCTTTAAGGAAGAGAAGCGCTACTGGGGCCTCATCAAGTGGTCATGGAGGCTCATCTAGGGGACGGGCACCAGCCAGTGCAACTTCGTTTGATCGTACCAAGTTCGTTTCCAGAGCTTCCCAAGAACGGTTCAGTTTGAAGGCTACCAGGAAGCCTGTACCGGAAAGGGGTATTGATAGAGCATCTCTCCAAAATGACTGCCCTAATATGGATCGGGAGCTGATCAGGCGTGGGTTGGAGAGCTTCTTCGAAGAATTGGAGGAAGGTAACTTGATGCTTGTCCGGGAATTTTATGCCAATTGCCCCGAACATGAGAATAGAATTTGCACTGTGCGGAACACGAGGGTGAATGACTCCTTAGAAGCCATCCGGAGAGTATATCGCTTGCCGATTTTCGATGGGGAGGAGGATTTCTATGATAACTATAAAAGAGAACCCATCACATGGCACAGGTTTTTTCGAACTATCTGTGTACCTGACAAAGATGTCTTGTGGGTGGTGCCAAGTAAGATCTTGCATCTGCCTTGCTCACTTTTGCAGTCAAGTGCTGATTGCACATCATCAACAATCGGTGTCACAAGTGCATAAGCATTAAATAGGAATATAAAATAAAATACAACAGCTGCCCAGAATACAAATAGGACAGGAAAAATAAAAATACTCTGAAGGAGACTCTGCCGGCTGCGGGTCGTAATATGGAATGCAGCTCACGTAATTCCCCGCATGCATACACGCCTCTGCTCTCACAAGACCACTAGCCACATATGTACTTGCACAAAAATGTGCAGCACGTGGAGTATGAGTATGTAATCAACGTGTACCCAGTAAGTATCTAGCCTAACCCCGGAGGAGTAGTGACGAGGGTTCGACATAGACACTCACTAATTGTCCAATAATATCAAGTACAGTGAAGAGGTAAGTAAATATGAGGCAGAGTAAATAAATGAGGTAAACAAGTAATAAATCACGAGGTACAAATTCCCCCTCTTTACGAGGAACTCAAGCTCTCCATTAGAAATTTCCTCCTTAACCGGAGCATATATATACATATATAGTGGATCTCATCAGATAGATCGTCATACATAGTGGATCTCATCAGATAGATCATCATAACTCAAATCGGGAAAACTCACCGATATACTGGCTTTTTGCCAAATATTACGCACGAATCCATGAGGATATGATATAGGAAATGCCGAGGCATACGACCCGATCCAACATAATGCCCGAACCATATGATAAATCAATTGACCTGCCGAGGTGAACGGCCCGATCCCATAAGAATTGAAATACAATTTCCTGCCGAGGCGAACGGCCCGATCCCATAAGAGTAAGAAGCTTTGATGGGCCCTTTACCCCACTCACGAATAAACGTATGAGTTGTAATTTCTTTAACAAAACCTTTCAATGAAGTATATATATCGCGGAAACATGCCGTAGGAGGAGTAGAATTATTCGGTGACTAATCATGAACTTGTGAAGTCTCTACAATAATGAGTCTAGCCTCAAGTAGTAATGTAAAACAGAGGAATTTAATTGGCGAGAGACTGCTCAAATAATACATCTATAGCATGATGTGAACCTAAGCCTACCCGGACAATAACATGAATCTAGCTACGTACAGGCTCACCTCGCGCGTATGTATTGAGTAGCACACATAAATATACAACACCTAGGGGTAATTTCCCCATCACAGAGTTAGACAGGAGACTTACCTCGCTTCGAAATTCCATAACCGGCTCCAAAGCCCTCTAACACCTCAAACCGATGCCTGTTGCTCCAAAACTAGTCAATGAAGATGCAACCCAATCAAAATATACTCTAATACTCATAATTAATCAATTTATAACAATTTCCAACTCCGCTCGAAAAATTGATAAAGCAACTCTCGGGCCCATGTGCCCGGATTCCGAAAATATTTGAAGGTAAACACTACCCATAACTCCACGAACTCAAATATGTAATTTATTTTCAATTCCATGCCCAAATTTGTGGTCAAATTCCAAAAATACCAATTTTTAGGTTTTTCTTCAAAAATCCCAAATTGCTACAAATTTTCATATCTATATCCATATATAATCCAAGTATTTAACTTGCAATAGGTGGGAATCACTTACCTTGACATAGATGATGAAGATGGAGCTCCAAAATCGCTCCAAGACCAGCTCCCATGGAGGAAATGGCCAAAATCCCGCTATAAAACAACTCACTGCCCAGAAATCTCTCTTCGTATTCGCGACCCTTTGATCGCGTTAGCGAAGGCCAGCTGACCCGCCCTCTCGCGTTCGCGTACCCCTCTATGCATTCGCGTAGGCCAAATGGCCTTAGGCCTAGCTCCCTCCTTTCCTCTTCGCATTCGCGTCGCCGTGGCCACGTTCGCGAAGGCTTGTCCAGCTCTTGCCTCGCGTTCGCATCCACTGGATCGCGTTCACGAAGGCCAAACCCAGCAGCCCCATAAATTCCTCTTCGCGAACGCGGGACTTCCTTCGCGTTCGCGAAGAAGGAAACCAGACACCAGCAACAGTAGTCCAAAACAACTCCAATTTGTTCCGAAACCACCCCGAAACACACCCGAGGCCCCCCGGGACCCCGTCCAATCACACAAACCAGTCTCATAACATAACACGGACTTGCTCGAGGCCTCATATCACATCAAAGAACATCGAAATCATGAATCGCACCCCAATCCAAGCTGAATGAACTTTAGAACTTCAAACTTCTACATTCGATGCCGAAACCCATCAAATCATGTCCGATTGACCTCAAATTTTGCATACAAGTCACATTCGACATTACGGACCTATTCCAACTTTCGGAATCGGAATTCGACCCCGATATCAAAAAGTCCACTCCCGGTCAAACTTCTCAAAAACCTTCAAATTCCAACTTTAACCAAATGACCTCAAAATGACCCACAGACCTCTAAGCCCACATCCGGATGCGCTCCTAATATTAGAATTACCATACGGAGCTATTCCCAGGCTCGAAATCCTAGACGGACATTGATAACATTGAAATGCGCTTCAGCTCAAATCTATGAAATTCTTTCAAAATGCTAACTTCCATAATAGGCGCCGAAACGCTCTCGGGTCATCGAAAACCCGCTCCGTACATACGCCCAAGTCCAAAATTATCATACGAACCTGTTGGAACCTTCAAATCCCGATTCCGAGGTCTTTTACTCAAAAGTCGTACTTTAGTCAATCCTTCTAACTTAAGGTTTCCGAAATTAGAATTTTCTTTCCATATCGACTCCGAACTTCCCGAAATTAAATTCCGACCACGCATACAAGTCATAATTCCTGAAGTGAAACTGCTCAGGGTCTCAAACCACTGAATGACTTCCTAGAGCTCAAAACGACCGGTCGGGTCATTACATTCTCTCCCACTTAAACAAATATTCGTCCGCGAACATGCTAAGAACTGCTCTGGAGTTGTCCGAAATCATTGTTTAACACCTCGTGCATCTTCCCGTGCTACCACATCCTAGTTGAGCACATTTGCTCAAGCAAACCTAAAAATCCTACCTTTTATCTAGTCAAATAAGCCTTAGAGCCAAGTTCGAACATCTGAAATTCTCTACCAGGTCAGTTTCCAACATACGAACACCGTATCCATCACTACATGATATACCAATACATGATTGTATACCCTTACTAAATTCTTACCATGCACCGCGTAACTCATTTGCCTAAGGCATTCTTTCCAAGGCACAACAGTTAAAATTTCCACTGACCCAAAACCCGTGGTGTACCTCATGACCAATTAAGCCTTGCTTTAACTCTCATAATACTTCCATGACTGAGAAGATGTGTAGAACTCATAACCACCTGCCGAATCACAATTTATGGAGTCTCCCCTCCCGACAAGAACCATTACCTCATTCTGGACTGAATGACAATACTTACTCTTTAATATGCTTCATATAAATCTGATCGCACTGATCCCAGGTCCAATAATCGCGTCTCACCCAATACAAGCTGCTCAGGAAATAGGACACCTCAGACGTTGTCAAAAGTCTCATATGATGCCACAATGTGCCAACAAGCTACAAACTCGAATGTGATACATAAGGAAACGAACTCTGGAAAGAATTTCTTAACCCACGTAACTAATTTAAACAACTGAAAAGATGTTATGAACCTTCCTCAGAAAATGAGAAGCAAAACACACAATAATAAATATGGGAAACTATGCTCAATATCACACTGTTGCGGCGTGCAACCCGATCCAACCATGATACCATTGCGGCGTGCAACCCAATCCAACCATGATACGCGTGGCGGCGCGCCACCTCATCCAAACAATATACCCATGGTGGCGTGCCACCCGATCCAAACAATATACCCGTGGCGGCGTGCCACCCGATCCAAACTATATACCCGTGGCGGCGTGCCACCCGATCCAAATAATATACCCGTGGCGTCGTGCCACCCGATCCAAAAAATATACCCGTGGAGGCATAGCACCCGATCCAAACAATATACCCGTGGCGGCGTGCCACCCGATCCAAATAATATACCCGTGGCGGCGAGCCACCTGATCCAAACAATATATCCGTGGCGGCGTGCAACCCGATCCAAATAATATACCCGTGGCGGTGTGCCACCCGATCCAAACAATATACCCATGGCGGCGTGCCACCCGATCCACACAACAACCAACAGCGGCGTTCCACCCGATCCATATAATATACCTGAACATCAACCACCAGCACGCTATGAAAGTCAAGCACAACTAAGGTGCAATAAATGACCTGTATCTTGAGAGCCTTCCTGCTCTCACAACACCACAATTTACATGGGATCTCAATACGAGTGCGAATAATCAAACCACCTCACAACCCACCTGGCATAATATAGATTACACGGAATAGCTGACGACAGAAATAATATGCAAGGCCCGAAGACCCCTCTGAAAACAACGCTATGCTAAAATGAACATATCCGGCATGATATAGAGCCCACATTCATATTTAGATCCATCCACGGACCTCAAACTGATTGCGATCGTACCGCATTGGGACAATAACCTTTCAGGGATCCACAATAACCCTTTTTCCCATGACACACAAGAACAGCTGTCAATCCGGAACAAACTTCCTTAGTCCACAACCAAATGAACCCAGTGCCTTTCAGGCATAAATTCTCACATTAGCGATAGTACCACAATCTCCATACTTGGTTTTAAATCTTTAATCAATCCAGTGACTACATGTCACACTCATACAATATTCCCGTGGGATACACTCATACGACCTTTCGCACCAGGTAACAAGTCTGCACATCTATACCACCGGTCATACTAAGGCTGTAAAGCAAATAAAAAATCTGCAAATCAGAACACAGGGCCCCTTACACAGGACACCGATCTCAAGTGACGCTAAAGGCAGTACCAAATCACTCTAAACATCTGAATTCTTCCCTGCTCATCCGAGCTCTTGACATTCTTGTCGACATCAACTACAACCTTGATCCTCAAATTCCATTTCCCATGCCGCTCACTGCACCTAACATGCCAATACGCGAGGGTACAAGAATTTCATAATAACCATCTGATCCACTAATAGAATAAACACTCTGTCATATAGCAACCCTTCGCTTAACTCATTTCAGGAGAACCATTGCGACACGCGACCAAATTCTGCTAACCGTAGAAAATACAATCCCAAGTAGTGGTCTAAACCACCATATCCCTTCTGGGATCCATCTACACATAACATGCCATAATACTTGAATGCCCCCAAATAAAATCAATTACGACGGCCGTCAAGCCTCGCACGTACCCGCCACAAATCACATGTATAACTCAACACGCTGAAGGGACTGATCATTGCCGCCATCATGCCAGTTCAACCATTGCTAACCGATCCGACTTCCCCTAATTTACTTCAGACTTGCCTTAGGAATAATAATAGCCCGATTTAAAACATAACGACCCCAAATTCGCACTCATCCTGAGTGACCTAATTCCACGAGACCATGCTATCTCAAAACCCACGAACCATCACATACTTTCCTTGTGAGCGTATTCGCATCTTCAACTGGTACACCCATTCTGATAATTCCTCTATGAATCCAAAGTTATTTTCTCTCGTTCCTCCGATGCTTCACCGCAGACTGTAGATAACATAGAACACTCCAAGCCCCTTTTTTCATAATTCACAGCCAAAGCTCGATACTTAACCATACCACGGACTCGAAATTCTTAGGCACCACACTTAAATTTTGAACCTACTAGGACCATTGTTGAGAGTCACCCACTCTGATTTATCCCCGAATATAATCAAACTCCAAGGCCCTGCTAGCACATGAACACCCTCTCAAAGAAGCAACTGGCTGAATTTCTTTCCTTATACATCACATCCACACGAAGAATAGACTCTGAGTCTTCCCAAAACTTGAACATGAACCGATAAGGCCAAAGACAACACACATTCCTCAAATCCTTTTCTCAAATTACCACTGATGTTTTCTTTTCTTAGTGGCAATAACCCACCAATACACCGATAACCAAAAACCGCATAAGTTGATAACTGCGCAATCCAATCATAGACTGTGGGACTCTCCTACTTAGCTTGAATCTACAATTACATAACCCTGGGACCTGCCGCGGTTCCTTCTTCCCTATTGACATCAGCTAAAAGTCCATCAACGCATTCCAAACTCGAAGTAATGTTGCACCCAAATAAAATTTGTGGTCCTAGTCACTGCCCATCACGATTCCCAAATTGCTCTAAGCTTCCCTCAAGGCGTGTGGCTATCCTACCACAGAACCCATATGCTACTCTGCCACTCTTCCACTTTGGCCAAAACCTCTTCTTTAAGCAACTCCTCAACTTCTACTTCTCACACTTGACCTCCTAACAATTCAACCACCGCAAGACACCTCCCACATGTCTTTCTTCATCCTTCGCTACCCAATTGTTGCTCCAAACCCGAATCTATCCCTGTAACACTTGAACCAATAGATCACTACCACTCTAAACCTCTCCGAAGATCATCCTTCTCGAGCCATCAATACTAGAAGTACCAATTCAATCCCGAAATTGTTACACCAATTCAATCCCGAAATTGTTACACTCCGTTATCTCTGACAACCGCATCTCAGGCACCATTTCACAACACCCTGCCCGAAGGCAGATTGAAAAAAGCCATAACATCGGCGAACCTTAACGCGTTCAACAAGGACGATGACACCACATCACAATTGAGAATTCTACCGCACTTGAAAATACCAAGCCTCATTACTCCATCAACCCCAAACCTGAACATTCTTAGTCCGATTGCCTTTACCTCCGCGAGAAATAAAACACTGAACCTCTGAATCACGCATTGAGGAGAACCTCCTTTCAATTCAATCACTGCCCCACACATAGACAAGCATCCTACCATTACTTTAATACTGTGTGATAACAACTCATGAACATCATAACAATTGGTGCATAACCCCAAAACCATCAGAAATATAGCTACTGAGCTGATATGAAAGAACATCCTTCCACAAGGCGACGACATCATCCCAATCAAATACCCAGGGAGAAACATCCTGCTCTACATCAGTAGTGCCATTAAAATTTCTCAATTCCAAATTTATAACAAGCACTTCACGTCTCATAAGATTGAATAAGAAGGAAATGAAGGCATAAGCCTCAAAGGAATCAAATCGCACGATAAGGAATCAAGAAGGGAAGTGCTCCTATCAGCCCGGTAGCCTCTCGAAGATAAGTACAGACGTCTCCGTACCGATCCGCAAGACTTTACTAGTCTCGCTCATAACTCGTGAGACCTAAGTGAACCTAGTGCTCTGATACCATATTGTCAAGACCCAAAATCTATAAAGGTCGTGATGGCGCCGGACACCACTGTCAGGCAAGCCAACAATAATTACTTAATTGGCTTCTCATTTTATTATTTTTGAAATCATATTTTCCCTTCAATTTAAATAGTAAAGAATGAGGGTTTACAGAGTAAATAATAATACTCTTAACAAATTTAGTACAGAAAAACCCATAATCATCCCAAAAACCGGTGTAACAAGTGCATGAGCATTAACTAGGAATATAAAATAAAATACAGTAGTTGTCCGGAATACAAATAGGACAGGAAAAATGTAAATACTCTGAAGGAGACTCTGCCGGCTACGGGTTGTATTATGGAATGCAGCTCACGTAAGTCCCCGCATGCATACACGCCTATGCTCTCACAAGACCACTAGTCACATATGTACCCGTACAGAAATGTGCAGCAAGTGTAGTATGAATACGTAATCAACATGTACCGAGTAAGTATCTAGCCTAACCCCAGAGGAGTAGTGACGAAAGTCGACATAGACACTCACTAGTGGTCCAATAACATCAGATACAGTAAAGAGATAAGTAAATATGAGGCAAAGTAAATACATGAGGTAAACAAGTAATAAATCACGTGGTACAAATTCCCCCTCTTTACGAGGAACTCAAGCTCTCCATTAGAAATTTCCTCCTTAACCGGAGAATATATATATATAGTGGATCTCATAAGATAGATCGTCATAACTCAAATCGGTCAAACTCACAGCTATACTGGCTTTTTGCCAAATAAAAAACTCACCGATTTACTGGCTTTTTTCCAAATATTACGCACGAATCCATGAGGATATGATATAGGAAATGCCAAGGCGTACGACCCGATCCAACATAATAATAAAACTCTGCACTGCCGAGGGTCGAACGGCCCGAACCATATGATAAATCAATTGACCTGCCGAGGCGAACGGCCCGCTCCCATGAGAGTGTGGTACATAAATCTTGCTGAGGCAAACGGCCCAATCCCATAAGAATTGAAATACAATTTCCTGCCGAGGCGAACGGCCCGATCCCATAAGAGTAAGAAGCTTTGATGGGCCCTTTACCCCACTCACGAATAAACGTATGAGTTGTAATTTCTTTAACAAAACCTTTCAATGAAGTATATATATCGCGGAAACATGCCGTAGGAGGAGTAGAATTATTCGGTGACTAATCATGAACTTGTGAAGTCTCTACAATAATGAGTCTAGCCTCAAGTAGTAATGTAAAACAGAGGAATTTAATTGGCGAGAGACTGCTCAAATAATACATCTATAGCATGATGTGAACCTAAGCCTACCCGGACAATAACATGAATGTAGCTACGTACCGTCTCTCGTCACTTCGCACGTATGTAGCCCCCACAATGAGTAGCACACATCAATATACAACACCTAGGGGTAATTTCCCCTTCACAAAGTTAGACAGGAGACTTACCTCGCTCCGAAATTCCATAACCGACTCCAAAGCCCTCTAACACCTCAAACCAATGCCCGTTGCTCCAAAACTAGTCAATGAAGATACAACCTAATCAAAATATACTCTAATACTCATAATTAATCAATTTATAATAATTTCCAACTCCGCTCGAAAAATCGATAAAGCGACCCTCGGGCCCACGTGCCTGGATTTCAAAAATTTTCGAAGGTAAACACTACCTATAACTCCACGAACTCAAATGTATAATTTATTCTCAATTCCATACCCAAATTCGTGGTCAAACTCCAAAAATACCAATTTCTAGATTTTTCTTCAAAATCCCAAATTTCTTCAAATTGTCTTGTCTAAATCCATATATAATCCAAGTATTTAACTTGCAATAGGCGAGAATCACTTACCTTGACATAGATGATGAAGATGGAGCTCCAAAATCGCTCCAAGACCGGCTCCCATGGAGGAAATGAAGTGAAAATGGCCAAAATCCCGTTTTAAAACAACTCACTGACCAAAAATCTCTCTTCGCGTTCGTGACCCTTTTATCGCATTCGTGAAGGCCAACTGACCCGCCCCTTTGTGTTCGCGTACCCCTCTACGCGTTCGCGTAGGCCAAATGGCCTTAGGCCCAGCTCCCTCCTTTCCTCTTCACGTTCGCATTGCCTTGGCCGCGTTCACTTAGGCTTGTCCAACTCTTGCCTCGCGTTCGCGTCCACTGGCTCGCGTTCGCGAAGGCCAAACCCAACAACCCCATAAATTCCTCTTCGCGAATGGAGGACTTCCTTCGCATTCGTGAAGAAGTAAACCAAGCACTAGCAATAATAGACTAAAACAACTTGACATAGATGATGAAGATGGAACTCCAAAATCGCTCCAAGACCGGCTCCCATGGAGGAAATGAAGTGAAAATGGCCAAAATCCCGTTATAAACAACTCGTTGCCCAGAAATCTCTCTTCGCATTCGCGACCCTTTGATCACGTTAGCGAAGGCCAGCTGACCCGCCCTCTCACATTCGTGTACCCCTCTACGCATTCGCGTAGGCCAAATGGCCTTAGGCCCAGCTCCCTCCTTTCCTCTTTGCGTTCGCGTCGCCTTGGCCACATTTGCGAAGGCTTGTCCAGCTCTTGCCTCGCGTTCATGTCCACTGGATCGCATTCACGAAGGCCAAACCCAGCAGCCCCATAAATTCCTCTTCGCAAACGCGGGACTTCCTTCACGTTCGCGAAGATGGAAACCAGACACAAGCAACAGTAGTCCAAAACAACTCCAATTTGGTCCGAAACCACCTCGAAACAGACCCCGAGGCCCCCCGGGACCCCGTCCAATCACACAAACCAGTACCATAACATAACACGGACATGCTCGAGGCCTCAGATCATATCAAACAATATCAAAATCATGAATCGCACCCCAATCCAAGTTGAAAATACTTTAGAACTTCAAACTTCTACATTCAATGCCGAAACTCATCAAATCACGTCCGATTGACCTCAAATTTTGCACACAAGTCACATTCGACATTATGGACCTATTCCAACTTCCGGAATCTGAATCCAACCCCGATATCAAAAAGTCCACTCCCGGTCAAACTTTTTAAAAACCTTAAAATTCCAACTTTCGCCAAATGACCTCAAAATGACCCACTGACTTCCAAGCCCACATCCGGACGTGCTCCCAATACCGGAATCACCATACGGAGCTATTCCTAGACTCGGAATCCCAAACGTACATTGATAACATTGAAATGCACTTCAGCTCAAATCTATGAAATTCTTCCAAAATGCCAACTTCCATAATAGGCGCCGAAACGCTCCCGGGTCATCCAAGACCCGTTCTGGACATACGCCCAAGTCCAATATCATCATACGAACCTGTTGGAACCTTCAAATCTCGATTTCGAGGTCATTTACTCAAAAGTCGTACTTAGTCAATCCTTCCAACTTAAGGCTTCCGAAATTAGAATTTTCTTTTCAAATCGACTCCGAACTTTCTGAAATTAAATTCCAACCACACGTACAAGTCATAATACCTGAAGTGAAGCTGCTCAGGGTCTCAAACCACTGAATGACGCGCTAGAGCTCAAAACGACCGGTCGGGTCGTTATATTAATATGTTTAAATTAAAATTCAAAAGGAGTAACTAATTATTAACAACATTTAATGTATAATTTAATTTTTTTAAAAAAATTTAAATTCAAAAAGAAACTAATTATTACCTAACTTAACTAACTTTGTCCGAAATTGGCAAGCGGCCCGTTGTGAGATTGCCACTTGGCTTAATGTGGAGGATTTTTCTCTCTTTTTAATAATATAATAGTATTTATACCCGCGCGTTGTGTGGAGAATATTTTGTAGTATCTTGACACTTGGCTTAATCTTATCAATATATAATTTCTTTGTCCTAAAATTGCTAAGTAGCTTTTTATTATGCTGTCACTTGGCTTAATATGGTGTCTCTGACTCTCCTTTTATTTTATGTATCGATAATATAATATATAAATATCTATTTTAATATAACATTGATAACATATATTTCTTACTTCGTCTAAAATATGTCATGATCCAAAACCCACTATAGGTCGTAATGGCGCCCAACGTCGCCGCTAGGCAAGCCGACAGTGAACTACCAACTAAATTATTTATTTTATTATTTTTGAAATCATGAATATTATTAGATAAAGAAATTAATACATTAAAATTGTAGATACATACAATTTAAATAAAACATAAAGTAAGAGTGTGTCAATGTTAAACCAAACCATAAACGAATTCTAGGACATCCCCAAAATTCAGTGTCACAGGGGAATGAGTGTCTACTAAAGAGTGCCATAATAGTACAACATCTGTCTGGAGTACAAAATAGACAGGATAAAGTAAATAATACGATGGAGAATCTGTGGGATGCGGTGCGTAGCATGGAAAACAGCTCACCATAAGGTCCCCTCAACAGTTGCGCCTACGCGCCAAGATGACCACCAAATGAACATGTCTGATCCTGCATATGTAGTGCAGAAGTGTAGCATGAGTACATAAACTAACGCGTACCCAGTAAGTATCTAGCCTAACTCCAGAGAAGTAGTAACGAGGGGTCCACGTCGACACTTACTAGTGGTCCAATAAATAAAATGCAGGATTCATAAATAGGCATGAAATGCAAAAGGATCAATAGAATAAGGAACAGTAGATAACAAAATTTGTTAACAAATATTATCCGTTTAAATGTCCCCAAGGACCACATGCTATCTCAAAAAATAGGAGCCATCAATTAGATATCTAATCTCAGGTCATAAAGAGAATATTACGTAATTCCCAAGTTTAGTTAAGGGGGTAATCTCTTGGGTGTTGCACCCTATTTTGCACTAGTCAAGACATGATTCAACTTGTGGTTTCTCTGTTGTTGATAAAAGAGAGTCGCCACCTAATATTTAAAGGTATACTAGGGTACCTATTTCATTACTAAGCCATGTTCTTTATTGGTCTTCTAACCGGTGAGATTATGGGTAAGAGTTCTTGTTCTTCTAAGGGGAAGGTGTTAGGCACCCCTTAAAATCTACCTGAGGTAGCTCCATAGGATTTAGACTAAGTTTGGGATCAGTTATTTGTAAAAGGCTTTGATTAGTAATAGGGAAGGTTGCTTACTGTTCATCTAAGGATGATATTTATAGAAAGAATGCGGGGTCTTAAAGGGATATGAGTTTATGAAAGGGTTCATAAGAGATATTAGAAGAGTTTTGAAATTGGTACATAAGCGGTCTAGGTTTTATAAGTTTATTAAAGAGATTGAGTTATGAAAACACTTTGATCTGGGGGATGGTTATTTACATAATGCTAAAAGGATGTTTTGTGAGGAAGTGTATCTAGAATTACCTTAGATTCAGAGGGTTTTTTAGAGGGGTTATTTACCGAAAAAATTCCTTAAAGGCGACAATTATTTGAAGTTCTAACTTCCTTTCGAAAGCAAAACTGAAATTTGATTTTCCCTTTTTGAAATAGAGCTGATGTTTTACCAAGTTCTGTATTTTCGAAATTGTAACGACCCGACCGGTTATTTTGAGCCCCAGTGCGTCGTTCGACGGTTTGAGGCCTTGAGTAGCTTCACTTTAGGTATTATGACTTGTGCGCGTGGTCGGAATTGAATTTCGAAAAGTTCGAAGTTGATTTGGAATGAAAATTCTAATTTCGAAAGCTTTAAGTTGGAGGAATTGTCTAAGGTGTGATTTTTGAGTAAACAACCTCGGAATTGGGATTTAAAGGTTCCAACAGGTTCATATGATGATTTTGGGCTTGGGCGTATGTTCGGATCAAGTTCTGGATGACTCGGGAGCATTTCAGCACCTATTGTGGAAAGCTGGCATTTTTGGAAGAATTTCATAATTTTGGGTTGAAGTGCATTTCAATGTTATCGATGTCTGTTTGGATTTCTGAGTCTAGGAATAGCTCCGTAAGGTGATTCTGGTATTGGGAGCGCGTCCGGATGTGGAGGTCCGTAGGTCGTTTTGGGGTCATTTGGTGAAAGTTAGAAATTTGAAGGTTTTTGAGAAGTTTGACCGGGAGTGGACTTTTTAATATCGAGGTCGGATTCCGAGTACGGGAATTGGAGTAGGTACATAATGTCGTATGTGATTGTGTGCAAAATTTGAGGTCAATCGGACGTGATTTGATAGGTTTCGGCATCGAATGTAGAAGTTCGAAGTTCTAAAGTTCATTAAGCTTGAATTGGGCTGCGATTCATGATTTTGGTGTTGTTTGATGTGATTTGAGGCCTCGAGCAGGTCCGTGTTATGTTATGGGACTGGTTGGTGTGATTGGACGGGGTCCCAGGACCTCGAGTGTGTTTCGGGGTGGTTTCAGATCAATTTGAGCTGTTTTGGAACTACTGTTGCTTGTATCTGGTTTCCCACTTCGCGAATGCGAAGGGAGTCTCGCGTTCGCAAAGAGGAACTTTGAGGCTGCTGGGATTTGGTCTTCGCGAACGCGAGGCAGTGGACGCGAACACGAGGCAGTAGCTGGGAAGGCCTTCACGAACGCGGCCAAGGCTACTCGAACACGAAGAAGAGAGAGGGTGCGGGGGCCTAGAGTCATTTAGCCTTCGCGAATGCGAAGCTTCAACCGCGAACGTGAAGCAGTAGGGCCTGAAGGCATCGTGAACGCGAGTCTTTGGTCACGAACGCGAAGAAGGGTGGACCTGGGCTAGGCAGAATGTTTTTAAAGCGGGATTTGGGTTCATTTCACCCATTTTTCACACGGCCTGGGCGATTTTTGGAGCTTTTGAAGAGGGGATTTCATCATCAAGCATGAGGTAAGTGATCTCTACTAGTTGTGAGTTACATACATGGTTTTCATATGGATTCAAGCATGAAAATTTGTAGAGATTTGGGATTTTGACAGAAAACCTAGAAATTTATATTTTTGGATTTTGACCACGAATTTGGGCATGGAATTGAGAGTAAATTATATATTTGAGTTCGTGATGCCATGGGTAATGTTTATCTAGGAAAATTTCGAAATCCGGGCACGTGGGCCCGAGGTTGATTTTATCAACTTTTCAAGCAGAGTTGGGAATTGTTGTAAATTGAATTATAATGAGTATTAGAGTATACATTTATGGATTTGCACATTTATTGACTTGTTTTGGAGCGATGGGCATCAATTTGAGTTGTTGGAAAGGCTTTGGAGCCGGTTATGGGACTTCTGAGTGAGGTGAGTCTCCTTTCTAACCTTGTAAGAGGGAATTAACCCCATAGGTGAATCAAATCATTATGTATTTCTATTTGTGGAGGCTACGTATGCACGAGGTGAAGAGAGTCCGTGCGTAGCTACTATTATGCTTATGTCCGGGTAGTCTAGGACCCATATCATGTTGTACTTGCGATGTTTGCGCCCTACTTGTTAATTTAATTGTTTAAGACATTTAGAAAATCGATAAAGGAATTGTAAAAAGGTTAAACTTCATTTACTTGACCGTTAAATGAGAATTTGAAATTTTGGAATAATTTCCCCTTAATAAATCTTGAATTGGTTATTTAATGTATTTTCTCTTTTGTGGAGCGGGCCGAATGCCTCGGTAGCAGATAGATGCATCTATGGTTCGTGTCTTTCGATCCTTGGCAGTGCACAGTTTAAATATTATGTTGGATCGGGCCGTACGACCTCGACATGATTTGCGCATGATATATATTTTGGAATTGATAATAATTGATATTGCTTTCATTGGCCCGAGATACAAAAATGTTAAATGACGAAAATAAATTTGGAAATTTCTTATGAACAAAAGAATTGTTTACTTATTTCATGATATTGAGCTTACAGCCGTTCTACATAATCCGTGCTTAATTATATCATTGATATTTTATATATAGCCCATAATAAGTGTCGAAGTCGATCCCTCGTCACTACTTCTTTGAGGTTAGGCGGGATACTTACTAGGTACACGTTGATTTAAGTACTCATACTACACTTGCTGTATATTTTTTTGCAGGTGCATATATGTCTAGTGGTCTAGTGGGCGCATAGGCACGGTAATTGCAGGGATTTATGTGAGCTGCATTCCACGTTATAAGTCCGCAACCAGCAGAGTCTCCTTCAGAGTATTTATATTTCTCCTGTCCGAATATTTATTCCGGACAGATGTTGTATTTTATTTTACATTCCTAGTTGAGGCTCATGCACTTGTGACACCGGGTTTTGGGGTGATTTGAGTTGTCCTGTATTAAAATTGTTACAAATATTATTATTTACTCTATAAAATTCATCTTTTACTATTTAATTGAAGGAAATATGATTTCAAAAATATTAAAATGAGAACCAAATTAAGTATTTATTTTTGGCTTTCCTGACAGTGGTGTCCGGCGCCATCATGACCTTTAATGGATTTTGGGTCATGACAGAAATCTTTAAAAGGAAGAAAGGTGAGTGAAAAACATAATGTTTAGCGAGCAGATTACAACTAACGAACTAAGGATCTACTATTAGCTAATTTCCCCTTTTTTTTAAAAAAAATCCTATATTGTTTAAGGCTTGCCTAAGTTCATATGATACTAAAGCATAAAGAAAAAAGGAAAGCATATGTTCTAATATATGAGCGTTATATATATATGAGAGATAAACAACAATAAAGACATAACAAATGCAACCAATATTAAACTAGTAGAAGCAGCAAACTAAATTAACGAAGTAGTAATAATGATAAAGGAGTTGAGGGAAAGAGGACTGGACTCTGTGATTAGGACTTAAGAAGGTAGGCCCAGCAGTGAAGAGACGCGGATACGAGCTGACTTTGGACTCCTCAATGAGATGCAATTTAGCTGAAATTGGGCCTGAGTTCATCAAGAACTCAGAGGCCCAAACAGATGTACATGTGAAAAATAAGAAGGTCATTAGATATACATCCAATACATTTACCATATTCTAACTACAAAACATATTTTGATATGCATAACAAATACATAAATAGATAATTGCAGCAAGAATAAGATTAATATGGTAGAGGAAATGTAACGACCCAACCGGTCGTTTTGCTTTCTAGATCTCTGTCCCCCTAAATAAGACTCCCCGTATGTGTTTTAACTGCTTTATGACTTGCGGGGATGGTTAGTTCGGAATTTGGAAGGGTTCGGGTTGAAATCGGAACACTTGGTTCCTTAAGGTTGGTTAAAAAGGGCTAAGTTTGACTTGAGTCATTTTTTTGAGTAAAAGACATCGGAACTGGGGTTTAATGGTTCCAATAGGTTTGTACGATGATTTTGGACTTAGGCGTATGCTCGGATCGGGTTTTGGATGATCCAGGAGTATTTCGACGCTTAATATAGATAGTTGGCAACTCGAAGGTTTTAAAGATCTTTAAATTTGTTTTGTAGTAGGGTTTGGTGTTATCGAGGTCCGTTTAGGATTTTGAGCCTGGGAACAGTTCTGTATGGTGATTTGAGACTTGCACGCAAAATTTGATATCATTCCAAGTAATTTAAGTTTGATTCGGGGCGTTCGGAGTAAGTTGGAAGAACTTGAAGTTCATAAGTTAATTCTATTGGTTTTGGGTTGCAATTCTTAGTTTTAATGTTTTTCTCCGCGTTCTGAGGGTGCGAGCGAGTCGGTTTTATGATTTCAAACTTGTTGGTTTGTTTGGACGGGGCCTCTGGGTCCCCAGATGCCATTCGGACGATGCGCGGAAGTCGTTTAGCGTCGAGTGATCAGCCGAAGCATCCAGCTTCTGGTGCAATCGCACCTGTGGAGGGCCAGCCGCAGGTGTGAGCTCACAGAAGCAAGCCAGTAGCCGCAGAAGCGGCCCGACATGGGTAGCCTAGAGACCGCAGAAGCGGGGACTTGTGCAGGTGCGGCTCATCTGCCATAGGAGCGGCATCGCAGAAACGAGCCCTCGTTCCACAAATGCGGACTTAGGCCAGACAAGAGAGGACCATATCTGTGATGAACCTTCCGCAAATATGGCCTAGGGACCGCAGATGCGAAAGTCCTGGAGGCAGAATGGTCCATTTAATGCGGGACTTATGCTTATTTGGCTCATTTTCTTTCATCTCTTGGGTGATTTTGGAGCTCTTGGAGAGGGGTTTTCACCTAGCACTTTGAGGTAAGTAATTTCTATACAATGTGAGTTAAATACATAGATTATGGGTAGATGTTATCATGAAAAATTATGAAAATCATGTGTTTAGATGAAAAACCTAGGTTTTGATAAAAATGGGATTTAACCACGAAAATGGTTAGGGAATTGAGTGAAAATTATATATTTGAGTTCGTGAGGTTGTGCATAATAACTTTCTTCGAAATTTCTAGAATCCGGGCACGTGGGCCCGGGGATGAATTTTAGGAATCCTTCAATTGAGGCTGGGTAATCACTCTAATAGTTAGAATATGAACTTTTGAAAATGTATTGATTCATTTATATAACATTTGACTAGTTTTGGATTGTTCGGCACCGAGTTGAGGCATTAGAATGAAATTTGGGACCAGAAAGTGAGCCTTGAGACGAGGTAAGTCTCTTGTCTAACCTTGTAAGTGGAAATTTGCCCCATAGGTGATTTAAATTAATATTTACTTCTAATTGTAGGGGCTACGTATGCACGAGGTGACAAGAGTCCGTGCGTAGCTACTATTTATGCTTATGTCCGGGGTAGTTTAGGACCCAAATCATGAATTACTTGTAATGTTTGTACCTTACTTATTAATTTAAGTGCCTAAATTATATTAGAACTTGTTAGAAGAATTGTAAAAGACCGAATTTCACTTACTTGGATCTTTAGCAGATTACTTGGCTGTAAATGAAAATTTTATTATATTGTGTATTAGCCATGTTATAATGTTTAAGTCAAATGCTTACAAAGTTTTCTCTCTTCTTGTGGAGCGGGCCGAATGCCTCAGCAGTAGATAGATGCATATATGGATCGTACCGCACATCCCTCGGCAGTGTACACATTATTCTGGATCGGGCCGTACGACCTCGGCATAAATCGTGCTTAATAATGCTCGGAGGCTAATCATACTTGATATTATTTTGCGGCTTATGAGGTTACACTTATTAATGACGGGAATTTATTTGGGACTTATTAATTTATGAAAGAATTATTTGCACCTTCTTGTTAATGAGTTATTATAATTATTTACATAACTCATGCTTATTTAGAATTTATGTATTCATACTGTTAGCCCTTATTAAGTGTCAAAGTCAACCCATCGTCACTACTTCTTCGAGGTTAGACTAGATACTTACTGGGTACATGTTGTTTATGTACTCACGCTACACTCCTGCACTAATTGTGCAGGATCTGAGGCAGGTGCATCTGGCGGTCCTACCGACGCGCATCCCAGATATCCCGAGGCCTAGTGGTGAGCTGCTTCCTGAGTCGTTCCGCAGCACCTAGAATCTCACCTTTGCATTTATTTCTGTCTATTTTCATTTCAGATAGTAGCTAGAGTTTTGTATAATCTATTAGTGCTCATACACTTGTGACACCAGGTCTTGACACACACACTAGCAGACATATGGTTTTAGATTATTCTATCGTTATGATTGCACTCA
This sequence comes from Nicotiana tabacum, assembly GCF_000715075.1. NCBI lineage: Eukaryota > Viridiplantae > Streptophyta > Magnoliopsida > Solanales > Solanaceae > Nicotiana > Nicotiana tabacum. The sequence continues at coordinate 64,635,043 of NC_134100.1, forward strand.
GCTGCTTTTGTCTATTTATTTAACATTTGTTGTTTCTTAACCTTTTAATTTATGGAATTTGATTACTTGAAAACTTATTAAAAGAGAAATAACATGGTTTAATTCACTGTTGGCTTGCCTAGCGGTAACTTCGGGCACCATCATGGCCTATAGGAGAATTGGGTCGTGACAGAAAATTATATATTAATGTGATGGCTTTACTTAGCAAATAATTCACATCGGAAACCTTTCATTGTCATTGAGAACTAAACCCTTAAAAAACTGAATAAGTCAATGAATTAAGAGCTATGGAGGGAACCCCAATCGAGGTCGATGCTCCCTTCGGATCCCCCGACACTTCAAAGTTCCCAAGGGACTCAAGGCCCAGGGGAATGCTTGTGCCGGGGAGGGCAGCCCAACCTAGAGTCGAACTCCGCTCTCAAATACCCTTAATCACTAACATCATGTTTTATTTATGGGTATAAGTGCCAATGAGGCCCTTCCAATACAAACTAAGTACTAAGGTATTACTTACCCCAAAATATATACTTTCCTCTTAATAAAAACAACACAAGAGAATACATACTACTATGATAAAATAGGGAAACATATCAAGGAAACCTAAAGGGAGAGGGGCCAAGTTTAGAATACACACAGATACAAAGATGTTTCATAATCACACCATTGCAGGAATGAATTACCAAGGCATAATATATTCAAACAGGTATTGATAATATTACTTGGTACCTTGAAGACATCAAAGCACATTCAAAGCAACATTCATAGTCAGCAATTATTACAAAGATATTATCAAGGTTGTGGGACTGAACCTTCATCATGATTACAAACTTACAGATTTAAACATGGGATTCCTAAGGTCTCAATAGGATCATGCTTCTAACAATATTAACAAGTCAATAAGTTCAAAAAATATCAACAAATGAACTTCAATAAGTTTTGAGAGCCAAGTTCAGCTTCAGGTTAACAATTGGGGGGGGGGGGGCGCTAAGCATAGCTCATGGTAGAACATGGTGTTGTAGAGTTAGAGAAGGGACACTAGTAACATTTAATCAACTATACATAGGCAAGATGAATGAAACCGTGATCTCACATAAGCAGAGGAACTTTGCACATTACAGAACACATTACAAAACCATACCAACATGTTGATAAAGAAAGTATATGGAAGACATTGTATCAAAACAAGTTCAAACTCAAACATATATCTAGTTCAGCATATAGGTATGAGGTGATCATGTTTCAGTTCCCAAAACTATCAATTGGTTATGGCAGTATGTCTAAATCCTATGTTTATGGAGGCTATGTTAATGATAGATGCATGCAAACTTCACAGAAACTCAACGGTGACTCAAAGAGATTAAGGACATGGATGTATTGTACCAGTTTTGGAATTACACATGTATATGAAGATTTGAACTGACTATGGAACAAACAAGCTCAGTTGCGCAACAATTACTAGTTGACTTTGTCCAAACAAAATCATGACTTATACTAAGAATAGTTTAACATTACAAAATATATATGCAACTAAGATTCATGAAAAGAAAACAGCTTGGTGCAAATAAGATAGTTTCCTATGCATACAACATTTGAGCTTGGTCATGAGAAAAGTTATAGTGATAACTTAGATATCACTCTCAGAGTTAACAGGTACAGATACAGAGAAGAAAACATCTGAACACTCAGATTCCTTTCAACTTAGTTAAGTGACATGGACATATAGTATATGAGTTAAGATTACCAAATAATGAACCTGATCATGAACAAATAGAATGTAGGGAAATAATATGGAAAGGTGGAGATTATAACAGTATCACTGGAGAAAGGGAAACATGAACATGATTGGTTTATCAATGATAGTAATCAAACTGAGTAAAGACCATAATTGTAACTCAGAGGCAGTTTAACAAACACAGGAAGACAAGTAAGTATTTAGACATTGTAAGTTCAAACTTAAGGTTAAGGAACAAAGATACAAGTCTTGAACAAGTTCAGGTTTCAATTTTAGTAATAACTATCAAGCAACAAACTTAGCTTCTAAAACTCACAGAATTACAGAAGTGCAATAAAGCAGGAATGAGTTCATTGTAAGTCACTGAGAGCTATGAAGTTTACATTGAACATAAACATATAAGAAATTAGGCAAGGATACTGTAAGAAAACTCAGAACAAAGATCAATAATTATCATTTACCTAATCGATTATTATTCTAGAGAATCATAATAGAACAAGTTGATCATAAAATGTTGTCAAACTAACAAAAGATAAATCTCAAATGTCAAACACATTCAACATAATATTAATCTATAGAACATAACATCGACATATCTAGATCATTCAGAGAAATGAATGAAAGAAAGAAGGAGAGAAAGATGCTGACCTTCTTAAGGGCAGCAGACCAAATGAATTCCTTTGTTGCTCAAAGATCCCAGAGCTTTCAAACTCGAACCAGCAAAAGAAGCTCGGCAAAAGAGAGAAAAATAGTAAAAGACCTAATATCAGAAACCCTAATTTTCTTAGTGTTGGGGACTGTATGCATTCAGTGTTATGTTGTTCTGGTGTGTTGGTGTTAGATTGTGTGTTGGTGAGAACATTAAAGATCCTTTTTATAGTGGCATTCAATGCTCTAGGGCTTCACAAATTCAAAACCAGTAGTGGAGAGTGACGCATGGTAGATGATGATAGCTAATCGAGTGAAAATCAGAAGACAGAGGGGGAAATATAGTAATGATTGTACTTGAGTACTGGAGTGAAGTGAGTCGTTGAACCTTGAAGTACAATAAATCATCGGTCAGAACCCTAATATCCATAGGTCATTGCATTTGACCTCTGGGTGTCGAATATTGATGATGAAGCCAGCTAACACCTCTTGCTCGCTTTAATTTGAAAGAACGAAAGAAGAAATCAGGCGAGTTTGAAATTTCACCCTTTTGGTCTAATTTCTTCGACTAGGGTTTTGGAATCGAAAGGAAAAAATGGAAAGCATGACGGGACTAAGAGTGCAGGAACAAAAGGAACAACTATGCATGCCATGGATTTGAAATATCAATAGCGATTTGAAGTTTCATCTCTGAGATTAGGGTCCAGATTTTGGGAGATTTGATTTTTGGTGATAAAATAGGCAATGGTTCAGCGGGAATCCTGGATATGGGAGACAAATAAGATGATTTGAGGTTGATTTCACGACCTTGCACTAATTTGTGCAAGGTCTGTTGATTGATGGCATAAGGGCAGATGAGAGAAAAAAGAGAAGAAGGGGATAGAAGGGCGGCTGGGCGGGTATGAAATGATTTAGGGTTTTGGGGGTGAGACCATATGGTCTCTGAGTTTAAACAAGGGGAAGAGATCTGGTCTGTTGGATGATTTGATCAATGGCCCTGATAAATCGGGGCGTTACATATTTTAAAAAATCAATTTTGGGAAATTTCGGGGATCGTTGGATCTGTATGATGCAACGGCCGAGATAATTTCTCATAGTGAGTCGAAATTTAAATGGAAAATAGGGATAATTTGTGACCGTTGATGATTTGAATCAACAGCCAAGATTGTTTGTGTTTGTTTTGTGAGTGTGATTAGAGAGTGATGTGTCAGGTCATGATTGGTTGAGAGGTAATGGCAAGGATTGCCAAGTTGGAAAGGGATGGGGTGTTTGGACTGGGTTGTTTTCCGTTTGGGCTTGCACATTTTAGCCGAAAATGATTTAACTAATAGCCAATTTCTGTTTAGTGAAGGAATTTCAATTGTAGCCTTTTAGTTTTTAACCCCTTTTAAAATCAATTTAAATAAACTTAACAATTACAAAAATGTGGTAAAATTATAATTACTATACGTTGAGTATTAATTATCTATAAATGACACATATTTTGAATTATAACAATAATTTCAAAAATATTAATATAGTAACCTAATTCATTGGAAATTAAGGAGTAATTTTGTCAAAATTGGCCGATAACAACTGCCCCTCTTTGACCAGAGACGATGAAAGAGTTTTCGGGCAAAGAAATTGAACCAAATCCAATTTTGTCCCGACTTTTAGGCAGGTATTGCAGTAAATGAGGATGGTGAATTGCAGGACGGAGTAGAGGAAAAATCTGAAAGATTTAGGAATATTGGGCCGAATTTTGGCTTTGAATTGCTTACATACCTTGGTCTTAACGAGGATCAGGCCTCATGTAGTTCTAGAGTAGGGACTTTGGGAAAGCGGCACTCGTAGAAATTGCCCCAGTATCGTATTGTGATGATACGGCGAGACGGAAGATTGGTCACTCATGATGGCTTGAATTTTGCGGCCATGGCGTTGTAGTTCGGTCTGCTGCTAAGAAGTAGTTCCACACTACAGTGTTTGTTCCTACAAAACAAAAGGAAATACATGCATACCAATATATTGTAATGCATAATATATTAAGATGCGATGTAAATGATGCAGGAATGATGATGCCTGGCTGCCGACGAGCCATTATTTTTGGATTGGGATGATAGGATACTTGATCCTGACTCAATTTGTTAGCCAGGCTGAGTACCGTTTCACATCTATCAGAGCATTTTGAAAATTGTCTCCGCTTGTTGGGAGAGCTTGATTGGTAAAGTGTGGCCCTGCTTGTTGGGAGAGCTTTGTACTGAGAAATGTCTCTGCTTGTTGGGAGAGCTTGATTTACAGAGTGCGTCTCCGCTTGTTGGAAGAGCTTTGCACTAAAAATTATAAAGTAATCTCCTCTCGGGAGCGATCGTAATCATGCCTAAAGTTGCACGGACAAAACATTAAAACATTCCAGGTGACAGCAAAATGAAATATAAGCATGCCCAAGAGATACTCTTGACTGCAAAGCTAAGTTGCAGCCATCGATTAGCGAAACATTAGTGACGAGGTTCACTATTGTCTATTCCGGCATTCATGATTGACGGAGCGGTGCTAAGGATTGCTTTTTGTTGGCAAAGTTTGAAGTTTGCTATATACAAGGCTCCAGTTGGAGAAGCCGACATTTGATTTATACGCGTTCCGATTGATTGAGATGATGGTTTGATATATATAGGGCTTCGATTGGTGAAGCTGAAGTGCGATTTGTACAGGGTGCCCCGATTGATTGAGCAGACGTTTCATTATTTACAGGACTTCGATGAACGAAGCCGTCGTGCAATTTGTATAGGGTGCTCTGATTGATTGAGCAGACGGTCTGCTATTTACAAATTTCTGCATCAGCTATCTGATTCCGAAGCACCTACAAAGGATTCAAGAGTTAGCCTCAACTTTAAAGTAAAAGGAGGCGAGATATTCTTAGGCAAGTGGCAGGTCCGTCATTTGACCTAGCGTGGTCCCAGCAGTTCTTTACTCCCCGTTGAAAAGTTGGTTTGCGTCGACCATGGTATTGATTTGCCCCAGCCTTTGACATGATTGCTCCATAGAGTTTGGTAGATGGAACAGATTACTTTATATATATCTTTTAGAAAATATTTTCAAAATACTTATTTCTTTTAAGGCAAATGTTGCCGTTCGGGATTATGACATGTTACGAAGGGTTCTCCATACGCGAACGCATTTCCCTGAGAACTTCATCCCGTTGATTTCAATCTTCCATGGTGTCTCTGAAAACGCAGCTACTAGCCATCGCGACTATGTCCTAATCATTACAGAGGTTTCCTACGTATCCAAAATAAAATTAGGTTTGTACGTAGTTCGATTACAACATATGAAAAATGATGAGATTAAGAAATGAAAATGGATGAGTCTGACTCAGACAACCTACGTATCCAAGTGGAATCAGGCCAGAACATAGTTTAATTACAAAAGATGACTGAATCCGATGAGGATTGCCTACGTATTCCTTTCTAAGGAAATCAAGTCGGCATAGTTCCTGAACAACATACAAAAATGACATTTGTTTTTTCTATTACAAGAGATAGGGAGAGAAACTAAACTGTACATGGATTGCCTACGTATCCCTCCGTGGGAAGTCGGGTTGAACGTAGTTCTGTTACATCAAAATCCTAACTCTCTTTGTCTTCAGGCGTAATATCTCTTGATTGTATTCGAGTTGATTGGGTTCGTGCTGACTCTTCCATCCATTTCTGCCAAGATTAGAGCTCCACCAGACAGTGCTCTGTGGACCACGTAAGGACCTTGCCAGTTCGGTGTGAACCTCCCTTTAACTTCTTCTTTATGGGGAAAGATTTTCTTCAGAACCAACCGCCCTGGCGTGAATTGGCGAGGCTTCACTCTTTTGTTAAATACACTAGACATCCTGTTCTGGTATAGCTATCCATGACATACTACATCCATTCTTTTCTCATCAATGAGAATGAGATATTCTTGCCTGACGTGTATCCATTCTGCATCGTCCAAATTTGCTTCTTGAATGACTCTTAAAGACGGTATTTTGACTTCTGCGGGTATCACCGCTTCAGTGTCATATACCAACATGTATGGCATTGCCCCAATAAATGTTCTCATGGTAGTCCGGTAACCCAATAAAGCGAAAGCCAACTTCTCGTGCCATTGTCTGTAATTGTCCACTATCTTTCGCAGAATCCTCTTGATATTCCTGTTAGCTACCTCAACTTCCCTATTCATTTGTGGTATGTAAGCTTTGAAATTGCAGTGAACTATTCTGATCTTCTCTAAGATTCCCTCATGAGGTCGCCATTGAGGTTTATGTCATTGTCAGTGATGATAGACTCCGGTATCCCAAATCTGCAAACGATGTTGTTCCGGACAAAATCTGCCACTACCTTCTTCGTGATGACTTTGTAAGTAGATGTCTCGACCCATTTAGTGAAATAGTCGATGGCTACCAAAATGAAATGATGTCCGTTAGATGTTGCATGGTCTATGGGTCCTATCATGTCAATTCCCTAGGCGGTGATAGGCCAGGGCGAACCCATTACATTTAACTCATTTGGTGGAACCCTAATGAAATCTCCGTGAATCTGGCACTGGTGACACTTTTACACATAGCGGATGTTGTCTCTTTCCATAGTCATCCAAAAGTACCTAGCTCTCAAAATCTCCTTGGCTAACGTGAATCCATTTATGTGGGGTCCGCATGTCCTTGCATGTATTTCTTCCAACAATCTGGTTGCTTCAATGATGTCTACACCTCTCAGCAAGCCTAAATCTGGGGTCCTCCTATACAAGACTTCCCTGTTGAGGAAAATGTGGTTTGCCAACCTCCTGCGGGCTCGCTTTTTGACCATTAGTAGCATTTTTTGAGTATTCCTGGGTTGCGAGGAACTTCTTGATGTCGTGATACCAAGGTTTACCATCTGGTTCTTCATCCACATGGAAGTAATAGGCATGTTGATCCTTGATTTCTACCTCGATAGGATCGATATAGTTCTTGTCTGGATGATGAATCATGGATAATAAAGTTATAAAGGCATCTGCGAACTCGTTCTGAATTCTAGGGACATGCCTGAACTCTATCTTCGTGAACTTCTTGCACAGCTCCTTCATGCAGTGGAGGTACGGTAGTATCTTGACATTACTGGATGACCATTCTCCTTGTACTTGGTGGATCAATAGATCAGAATCTCCTATGACCAAAAGTTCTTTGATGTTCATGTCGATTGCCATTCTGATTCCAAGGATGCATGCCCCGTATTCAACCATATTATTGGTACACGGGAATCTTATCTTTGCCAATGCTGGATAGTGTTGTCCAGATTTCGAAGTCAGGACTTCCCCAATCCTGACTCCTTTGAAGTTTGCTGCTCCATGGAAAAACATCCTCCATCCAGGGTATGATTCTGCAATATCATCCCTAACAAATAGTACTTTTTCATTGGGGAAATACGTGGTAAGTGGTTTGTAATCCCCATCCACTGGATTCTCGGCGAGGTGGTAAGCTAAAGCTTGTCCTTTGATAGACTTCTAAGTTATGTACACAATGTCAAATTCGTTGAGGAGAATTTTCCATTTAGCTAGATTTCCGTTAGGCATTGGCTTTTGAAAAATGTACTTGAGCGGATCGAGCCGAGATATTGGATGTGTGGTGTATGCCGATATGTAATGCCTTAGCTTCTGAGCAATCCAGATCAGAGCACAACAAGTGCGTTCTATCAAAGTATACTTGGCCTCGCATGGTGTGAGCTTCCTTCTTAAGTAGTAGATGGCCTGCTCCTTTCACCCAGTTTCGTCGTGTTGCCCAAACACACAACAAAAGGCATTGTCCAAGACTGACAAATAGAGCACAATGGTTTCCCTGGTTCAGGGGGAACCAATACTGGCGGGTTTGAAAGACACTCTTTGATTCTGTCGAAGGCTTTCTGACACTCCTTCGCCTATTTCGTGGCAGCATCCTTCTTTAGTAGCTTGAAAATAGGTTCGCAGATTACCGTGGACTGGGCTATGAAGTGACTGATGTAATTTAATCTTCCCAAGAAACTCATGACATCTTTCTTGCTCTTTGGTGGCGGTAATTCCTAGATGGATTTGATTTTTTATGGGTCCAGTTCTATCCCTTTCCTACTTACAATAAAACCCAATAGTTTTCTGGCAGGGACTCCGAACGCGCACTTTGCTGGATTCAGCTTCAAACTATACCTTCGCAGGCGTTCAAAAATTTCCCTCAAGTTGTACAAATGCTCTGAACTCTTTCGATATTTTATGATGACATCATCCACATACGCTTCTATCTCCTTATGAATCATGTCGTGAAAGAGGGTCGTCATGGCCCTCATGTAGGTGGTGCCGACATTCTTGAGACTGAACAACATGTGGTGAAAGCTGTCTTCTCTGCATCTTCCTCGTGCATTACGATTTGGTGGTATCCAGCAAAACAATCCACAAACGACTGCAATTCATGCTTTGCACAATTGTTGATGAGAATGTGGATATTTGGCAAGGGGAAATCGTCATTTGGACTAGCTTTGTTGAGATCTCGGTAATCCACACATATTCTGATCTTTCCGTCCTTCTTGGGCACTGGGATGATGTTGGCCAACCAACTTGGATAGTTGGTGACCCTCACCACATTTGCTTCTATTTGTTTGGTCACCTCTTCCTTTATCATCAAACTTAAATCGGGTTTGAACTTCCTGGGCTTCTACTTGACCGGAGGTTTGGTAGGGTCAGTGGGTAGTCGATGCAATACAATATCAATTCTTAATCCTGGAATGTTTTCATAGGACTATGAGAACACGTCGACGTACTATCGGAGGAGCTCAATCATTTTTTCCTTTTGCTCGGCTTCTAGGTGAAGGCTAATTCTGGTTTCTTTCACGTCTTCTTCGCTTTCAAGATTAACTACTTCTGTTTCTTCGAGGTTGGGATTTTCTGACTCTCCAGCTCTTCAATCTCCTACGGTAGATTGTTTGGCATAATACTCTTGTCATATTCCTCGTAATCTGAATCGTTGCGCTCAGCAATTTAGTTATATGTCATAATCGTGGAACACGGTTTTTTATTGCTTTGATTACTGAAAAGAAAAGCTAGGTATAAATAAAGAAGTAAAAGTATAGTTGAGATATTTAGGAAAAAGATTCTTTTTATATCATCAAAAGGGGAATGTCTTAAGCATTCACAAGAGGCAAATGACAAAAAGGTATATACACGGTACATACCTCAATTGACCGTGCTCTTTTCAAAAGAAGACTTTTACAGTTCCATACTACCAAGACTCATGGAGAACCAAAGATGGACTGACTGTCCAATTCTGCAGCTCTTCTCCTAGTTCGGCATCCCTAATAGTCGGTGTCTTGATGTCAGTTCCTTCACAACATTCTTCAATTATATTCACGAACAACTTTCCCATCTCGTCGATGATATCATCTTCGGGCATTGAACTCTATCCTAGACTTGCAACATTCTCTGGCACAAAAACCTTTTCCTCGGAGCTAACGATGTGAGTTTTCCCTTCTGGAGGCTGATATCCTATGCCGGCCCTTCCTTTCTGCCTACTGTGTTCAATTGGCTCTGTGTTCCCATCTGAATTGGATCCTAATCCTGTTCATGGCCTGTATCTGTATTTCATCATTTCCCTCACAGATTCTGTTCAGTTTCCTCCTCCTCAATACTCTACATGATTTCTACAGCATGGAAAGTGACTCCATCTAGTCCCTCAATGAATGGGACTATACCCCACTTGCCGTAGACCACGATCTCCTGGCATCCCCACTCGAAATTTATGCATTGGTGCAAGGTAGATGGCATGGCCCCTGCCATATGTATCCAGGGCCTGCCTTGCAGCAATTTGTAAGAAGAGGAAATGTCTATCACTTGAAATAATACTGGAAAGTATACCGACCCAATTTTCAAGACTAGATAAATTTCTCCAATAACATCCTTTTGCGAACCGTCAAAAACCCTCACCCTTACGTGGCTTTCCTTGACCTCCCTCAAATTAATTATCAACTCCTGCAGGGTGGAGAGTGGGTAAATATTGACTCCTAATCCTCCGTCGACCAACACTCAAGATACCACTTTGTCCCCACATTTGACAGTGATATGAAGAACCTTGTTGTGACTTGCGCCTCGACAGGAAGCTCGTCTCTTCTGAAAGTGATCATGTTTCCTTCTACCATTTTCCCAATTGTCGCAGCCAATTACTTGCTGGTGGTATTACTTGGTACACTTACCCCACTTAGTACTTTCAACAAAGCGTCCTTATGGCTGTCAGAGCTCATCAGTAGATCCATGATGGATATCTGCGTTGTAGGTTTCTTTAACTGTTCTTCTACAGAATACTCTTTACTTGACATCCTTTTCCAAAAATCTGTGGCTTCTGGGTATGTTATGTTCCTTCTTGGAATTTGTTCTCTCCCTGGATTTCCTCAATTGACCTCTTCAGGGGTGTAGCATCTCCCATACCTAGTCATACCATGGGTTGCGGCAGAGTCTGTCATTTTGGCTTTTCCCTTTTGCTGATAGGTCCATAGGACAGTTTTGTATTCTCAATCTTCTTCACTCTGAGTAGCATCAACAAGCTGCTGTGGATATGTTTGAACTATCACTGTAGGCTTTAGTTGTACTGTAATGATGGGAGCCTTTTTAGGAGGGATCGTTGTGGCTTCTGCATTTCTGATAGTGATAATTGTTCCCTTCAGGTCATATTCTTCGTCCAATGTGATCATGTTGGCTCCCTGGTTTCGATGATTTGGTAATGGGTTGCAGTTCACATTAGGCGGTGTTGGATCAAGGTTTCATTTTCATTTTTCAATTTAAAACAGTCTTCAGTATCGTGCCCCGACACATTGGAATGATACACGCATCTCATGGTAAATCTGCAATGCAACCACCACATCCTCTAACCAAGATATACCCTCTCTGCTCGAGAAGGCCAGTTCTTCTTATTCTTCGTTAATCCAGATGTAGTACTCGGGGTGCACCATGAATTTTGACCCATAGGCACTGTTACCAGGTCATTCCATTCTTCTTGCAGTTTCCTTATCCTGGGAATTGGAATCTAGCCATTGTAATCATCCTCGTACAGCACCGTCTGAGGACCCACAGAGGTGAGTACGGCTGAATGTCTTCTAATCCGATCAACTCAATGAAGTACCTTTGGGGAGTCCTCAAGATTGCTCTTCCATCTAACCAGGAGAGTTTCCAGTTGATCCATTCTCCTGTCAGATTGGTCAGTCTTTCCCTTCATTCTTCTTTCCTATGTGGGGAGATCCAGTGTCTCATTCTTTCATTATGGTTGCTGATCATATTACTGACACCCATGAAGTAGTCAATAGTAGCCTCCCGCTAGAAGAAGTGTTCAATAGCCCAAATCTGCAGCACCAAGTTGCATCCTTTGAAGAAATTGTATCCTCGTGCACAGGCGGATAAAACTCTCAGCATCTTGGCCAACACCATCGGTACCAAATTGGATTGAAGATTGCCTCGGAAGGTTGCCAGGACCACTGGTAACAGGTTGATGTTTATGCGACCCCTTCACCGTGGGAAGACCAATTGTAACGACCCGACCAGTTGTTTTGAGCTCTAACACATCATTTGGTGATTTAAGGCCATGAGCAGCTTCACTTCAGGTATTATGACTTGTACGCATGGTCGGAATTAAATTTCGGGAAGCTTGGAGTTGCTTTGAAAAGAGAATTCTAATTTCGGAAGCCTTAAGTTGGAGGAATTGATTAAAGTGTGATTTTTGAGTAAACAACCTCGAAACTGGGATTTGAAGGTTCTAACAGGCTCGTATGATGATATTGGACTTGGGCGTATGTCCGGATCGGGTTTAGGATGACCCGGGAGCGTTTCGACGCCTATTGTAGAAGTTGGCATTTTGGAAGAATTTCATAAAAATTGGGTTGAAGTGTATTTCAATGTTATCGATGTTTGTTTGGGATTCAGAGTATAGGAATAGCTCCGTATGGTGATTCTGGTATTGGGAGTGCGTACGAAAGTGAATTCGGAGGTCCGTATGTCATTTCGGGGTCATTTGGCGGAAGACAGAAATCTTAAGATTTATGAGAAGTTTGACTAGGAGTGGAATTTTTGATATCGGAGTCGGATTCCGATTCTGGAAGTTGGAGTAGGTCTGTAATGTCGAATGTGACTTGTGTGCAAAATTTGAAGTCAATCGAACGTGATTTGATAGGTTTCGGTATCGAATGTAGAAGTTTGAAGTTCTAAAGTTCATTAAGCTCGAATTGGGGTGCGATTCATGATTTTAACATTGTTTGATGTTTATTTGAGGCCTCGAGCAAGTTTGTGTTATGTTATGGGACAGGTTGGTGTGATTGGACGGGGTCTTGGGGGCCTCGGGTGTGTTTCGGGGTGGTTTCAGATCGAATTTAGATGAAAAGTTGTTGCTGGTGTTGTCTTTCGCGAACGCGGGTGAAAGGGCGCGATCGCGAAGAAGGATTTCCTGGGCTGGTAATTTTTGCCCTACCCGAACACGGTGAGGGGCATGCGAACGCGTAGGTAGGCCTGGCAGTGCTTCACGAACACGGAAGCCCAACCGCGAACGCAAAAAGAAGATGAGTGGGCGGGGCCTGGAGCAGTTGGCCTTCGCGAACGCGGCTGGTGGAACGCGAACGCGAACGCGAAGGGTGGTGTTCTCAAATGTCTGTGAACGCGACCAAGATGACGTGAACGCGAAGAGGAAATTAGAGGCAGTGTTTCTTTGGCCTTTGCGATCGTAATGGTCTTTCCGCGATCGCGAAGGAGGTCGCCTGGGCAGTGGGGTCTTAAAAATGGGAGTTTGGCCATTTTCATTTCATTTTCCTCCATGGGAGCTGACCTAGGAGCGATTTTGGAGCACCACTTTCATCATCAAGCACGAGGTAAGTGATTTCTACCACTTGAGAGTTAAATATATGAATTTAGGCTTGAAAATTCATGGAAATTGATAGAAATTTGGGATTTTGAAGAAAAACCTAAAAATTGGTATTCTTGGATTTTGATCATGAATTTGGGCATGAAATTGAGAATAAATTATATATTTGAGTTCGTAGTGCTATGGGTAGTTCTTGTCTTCAAAAATATTTGGAATCCGAGCACGTGGACCCAAGAGTTTCTTTATCGATTTTTCGAGCGGAGTTGGAAATTATTTTAAATTGATTAATTATGAGTATTAGAGTATATTTTGATTGGGTTGCATCTTATTTGACTAGTTTTGGATCGGCGGTCACCAGTTTGAGGTGTTAGGGCAGTGTTGGAGCCGGTTGTGGAATGTCAGAGTGAGGTAAGTCTCCTGTCTAACTCTGTGAGGGGAAAACTACCCCTAGGTGGTATATTTTATGTGTACAACTTATTGCGGGGACTACGTATGCACGCGGTGACGAGAGTCCGTACGTAGTTAGATTCATGTTATTGTCCGGGTAGACTTTGGTTCACACCATGCTGTACTTGTACTATAGGGATTATCCTTGCTTGTTTAATTCCTTATTTTACATTTCTACTTGAGACTAGACTTGCTATTGTAGAGACTTCACGATTTCACCAAATAACTTTACTCCTCCTACGGCATGTTTCCATGATATATATATATATACACTTCATTGAAAGGTTTTTATTAAAGAAATTGCAACTCACACATTTATTCGTGAGTGCGGTCATGGACCCGTCAAAGATTCTTGTTCTAATGGGATCGGGTCGTTCGCCTCGGGAGGATTATATATTTCACTCTTATGGGATCGGGCCGATCGCCTCGGCAGGATTTATGTACCACACTCTCATGGGAGCGGGCCGTTCGCCTCGGCAGTTTAATAAATGTATCTATGGTTTGGGCCGTTCGACCCTCGACAGTGCACAATTTAAATATTTATGTTGGTTCGGGCCATACGCCTCGGCATTTCCTATATCATATCCTCATGGAATCATGCATAATATTTGGCAAGAAGCCAGTGATTCTGCGAGTTTTCCCGATTTGAGTTATGATAATCCATATGATGAGATCCACTATATCTATATATATGCTCCGGTTAAGGAGGGAATTTCTAATAGAGAGCTTGAGTTCCTCGTAAAGAGGGGGATCTGTACCATGTGATTTATACTTTTTTATCTCATTTATATACTCTGCCTCATATTTACTTACCTCTTTACTGTACCTGATGTTATTGGACCACTCGTTAGTGTCGATGTCGACCTCTCATCACTACTCCTCTGGGGTTAGGCTAGATACTTACTAGGTACACATTGATTACATACTCATACTACACTTGCTGTACATTTTCTGCAGGTACATATGTGACTAGTGGCCTTGTAAGAGCAGAGGCATGTATGCATGCGGGGACTTATGTGAGCTACATTCCATATTATGAACCGCAGCCGGCAGAGTCTCCTTTAGAGTATTTATATTTCTCCTATCAAAATTTGTATTCTGGACAAATATTGTATTTTATTTTACATTCCTAGTTGATGCTCATGCACTTGTGACACCGGGTTTTGGGGTGATTATGGGTTGTTCTGTATTGAAATTATTAAAAATATTATTATTTACACTGTGAATTCCATCTTTTACTATTTAATTGAAGGAAAATATGACTTCAAAAATATTAAAATGAGAACCAAATTAAGTATTTATTTTTGGCTTGCCTGACAGCGGTGTCCGGCGCTATCACGACCTTTAATGGATTTTGAGTCGTGACAACATGGTATCAGAGTACTAGGTTCACTTAGGTCTCATGAGTCATGGGCGAATCTAGTAGAGTCTTGCGGATCTGTACGGAGATGTCTGTACTTATCTTCGAGAGGCTATAGGACTGTTAGGAGTACTTCCCTTTCTTGATTCCTCATCGTGCGATTTGATTCCTTTGAGGCTTATGCCTTTATATCCTTCCTACTCATTCTTATACGATGTTCAGCGCTCGTGTCATTTGGGCATCGAGGAGTTGTAGTGGTACTACAGACGTGGGCAGGATGTTTCTCCCTACGCATTCGAGCAAGTTATTATTGTCTTCTTGTGGAAGGGTGTTCTGTCATTTCGGCTCAGTAGCTGTATTTCTGATGGTTTTGAGGCTATGCGCAGGTTGCCATGGTGTTCGTAAGTTGTTATCGCAGAGTAATAAAGTAATGGTAGGGTGTTTGTTTATGTGTTGGGGCAGTAAATGACTTGAAAGGTGGTTTTTCTCAGTGCATGATTCAGAGGTTCAACATTCTATTTCTAGCAGAGGAAAGGCAATCGAACTATGAATGCTCAGGTTTGGGATAATGGAGTAATGAGACTTGGTATTTTCGAGCGTTGTGGAATTCTTAATTGTGATATGGTGTCATCGTCCTTGTTTAACACGTTAAGGTTCGCCGGTATTATGATCTTCATTAATTTGCCTTCGGGGCAGGGTAGTGCGAAATGGTGCCGGAGAAGCGGTTGTCAGAAATAATGGAGTGTAGCGGGTTTGGAATCTAATTGGTACTTCTAGTATTGATGGCTCGAGAAAGATGATATTCTAAGAGGTTTAGAGTTGGTGGCGACTCATGTGTTCGGATATTACAGAGATGGATTCGGGTTTGGAGCAACAATTGGGCAGTAAAGGACGAGAAAGTATACGTGGGAGGTGTCTTGCGGTGGTTGAATTATTAGGAGAATTCGAGGAGTTGCTTAAAGGAGAGGGTTTGACTAAAGTGGGAGAGTGGCAGAGTAGCATATGGATTCCGTGGTAGGATAGCCACACGCCGTGAGGGAATTGTGATGGGTAGTGACTAGGACCATGGATTTTATTTGGATGCAACATGACTTCGAGTTTGGAATGCGTTGTTAGACTTTTAGCTAATGTCAATAGGGAAGAAGGAACCTTGGCAGGTCCCAGGGTTATGTAATTGTAGCTTCAAGCTAAGTGGGAGAGCCCCACCATCTATGATTGGATTGCATAGTTGTCAACTTGTGCGGTTTCTGGTTATCGGTGTATTGAGGGGGGGGGGGGGTTATTACGACTAAGGAAAGAAAATGTCAGTGGTAATTTGAGCAAAGGATTTGAGGAATGTGTGCTATCTTGGACCTTATCGGTTCATGTTCAGGTTTTGGGAAGACCTAGGGTCTATGCTTCATGTAGATGTAATGTATAAGGAGAGCAATTTAGTCGGTTGCTTCTTTGAGAGGGTGTTCATGTGCTGGCAGGGCCTTGGAGTTTGATTATATTCGAGGACAAGTCAGAGTGGGTGACTCTCAACAATGGTCCTAGTAGGTTCTAAATTTAAGGTGCGGTGCCTAAGGATTTCGAGTTCGTGGTATGGTTAAGTATCGAGTTTTGGCAGCGGATTATGGAAAAGGGGACTTGGAATGTTCTATGTTGTCTACAGTCTGCGGTGCAGCATTGGAGGAATGGAAGAAAATAACTTCGGATTCATGGAAGAATTATCAGAATGGGTGTACCCATTGAAGATGCGAATATGCGCACAAGTAAAGTATGTGATGGTTCGTGGGTTTTGAGACAACATGGTCTCGTAAAATAAGGTCACTCCGAATGAGTGCGGATTTGGGTTTGTTATATTTTAAATGGAGCTATTATTATTATTCCTAAGGCAAGTACTGAGTAAATTAGAAGAAGTCAGATCAGTTAGCAATGGTTGAAATGGCAGGACGATGGCAATGATCAGTTCCTTCAGCGTGTTGAGTTATGCATGTGAATTGTGGCGGTCCACGCGAGGCTTGACGGCCGCCGTAATTGATTTATTTGGAGGAATTCGATTATTAAGGCCTGTTATGTATCGATGGATCCCGGAAGAGTTATGGTGGTTTAGACCACAACTTGAGGTTTGTATTTTCTACGGTTATAGGAATTCAGTTGCGTATGGCAATGGTTCTCCTGAAATGAGTTAAGTAAAAGGTTGCTATGTGATGGAGTGTTTAGTCAATTAGTGGATCAGGAGTCTTGATGGAATTCTCGTACTCTCGTGTAGTGGCATGTTAAGTGCAGTGAGCGGCAGGGGAACTGGAAGCTGAGGATTAAGGTTACAATTTGGTATCAACAAGAATGTCAAGAGCCCGGATGAGCAGGAAAGAATTCAGTCTTTAGCGTCACCCAAGATCGGTGTCATGGGGAAGAGGCTTTGTGTATGGACTTGTATATTTTTGACTCACTCTACAGAATTAGAACGGTTAGTGGTATGGATGTGCGGACCTTGCTACCTAAGCGGAATGGTCGTGGGAGCATGCCCCACGAGGAGATTTGTATAAGTGTGACATGTCAGTCACTTGATTGTTAAAGATTGAGACCGAATGTGGAGGTCACGGTAATATCGCAAGTGCGAGAATTTATGCCTGAAAGGCATTCTATTCCTTGGGTTGTGGATCATGTGAGTTCGTTTCGGATTTGATGGCTGTTCTTATGAGTTGTGAATAGGTCATTGTGGGTCCTTGAAGGGTTATTAGCACAGTGCGGTACGATCAGAATCGGCTTGAGGTCTGTGGATGGATATAAATATGAATATGGGCTCTATATCAGGCCGGATGTATTCATTTTAGCATAGCGTTGTTTTTAGAGGGGCCTTCGGGCCTTTGATGATGTTTATGTTGTCGGCCCTTCCGTGTATCCTATATTATGCCAGCTGGGTTGTGAGGTGGTTTGATTATTCGCACTTGTATTGAGATCCCGTGTAATTGGTGGTGTTGTGAGAGCAGGATGGCTCTCGAGATACGGGTCATTTATTGCATAGTAGTTGTACTTGAGTTTCGTAGCGTATGGCGCTACCCGTCTCCCCAGGATTTGTATTATGCACTTGGCGTGGTTATGGTTGATATTCGGGCATTTTATGAGTATAAGCGTTACAGCTCGATGTGTGTTTTCTTTAGATTATTATTTTGGTTGGATCGGGTGGCACGCCGCCACAGATATGTTGTTTGGATCGGGTGGCATGCCGCCACGGGTATCATGGTTGGATCGGGTTGCACGCCGCAATGGTATCATGGTTAGATCGGGTTGCACGCCGCAATAGTGTGATGTTGAGTACAGTATCCCATATCTCCTATTGGATGTTTTGCTTCTCATTTTTCTGAGGAAGGTCCATAATATCTTTTTGGTTGTTTAAATTAGTTACATGGGTTGAGAAATTCTTTCCAGAGTTCATTTCCTTATGTATCACATTCGAGTTTGTAGCTTGTTGGCACATTGTGGCATCATATGAGACTTTTGGAAACGTCTGAGGTGCCTTAATGCCTGAGTAGCTTGTACTGGGTGAGACAAGATTATTGGACCTAGGATCAGTACGATCAGGTTTATATGAGGCACATTAAAGAGTAAATATCGATATTCAGTCAAGAATGAGGTAAGGGTTCTTGTCATGAGGAGAGACTCCATGAGTTGTGATTCGGCAGGTAGTTATGAGTTTCTATACATCCTTTCTGTCGTGGCAATGTTGCGAGAGCTGGGACGGGACTTATATGCTTCATGAGGTGCGTTTCGGGCATCAGATTCGTGGAATTTCGGCTGTTGTTGTCAGGGGATGTCATTATGGACATGTGAATAATGCGGTGCATGGTGTGAATTCGGTAAGCATATACAATCATGTATGGGTACATCGTGTAGTGATGGGTACAGTGTTCGTATGTTGGGAACAGACCTCGTAGAGAATTTCAGATGTTGGAATTTGGCTCTAAGGCTTATTTGACTAGATAAAAGGGAGGATTTTCAGGTTTGCTCGAGCTAATATGCTCAACTGGGTCGTGGAGGCACGGGTAGGTGCACGAGGTGTTAAACAATGATTTTAGACAACTCCAGAGCAGTTCTTAGCACGTTCGAGGACGAACGTATGTTTAAGTGGGAGAGAATGTAACAACCCGACCGGTCGTTTTGAGCTCTAATGCGTTGTTCGGCGGTTTGAGGCCATGAGCAGCTTCACTTCGTACGCGTGGTCGGAATTGAATTTCAGGAAGTTCGGAGTTGATTTGGAAAGAGAATTCTAATTTCGGAAGTCTTAAGTTGGAGGAATTGATTAAAGTGTGATTTTTGAGTAAAGGAGCTCGGAACTGGGATTCGAAGGTTCCAACAGGTTCATATGATGATATTGGATGTGAGCATATGTCCGGATCAGGTTTTGGATGACCTGGGAGCATTTCGGCGCCTATTGTAGAAGTTGGCATTTTGGAAGAATTTAATAGAAATTGGGTTGAAGTGTATTTCAATGTTATTGATGTCCGTTTGGGATTTTGAGTCTGGGAATAGCTCCGTAATTTGGATCGCATCCGGAAGTGGATTTGGAGGTCCGTATGTCATTTCGGGGTCATTTGGCGGAAGTTAGAAATTTAAAGGTTTATGAGACATTTGACGGAGAGTGAACTTTTTGATATCGGGGTCGGATTCCGATTCCGGTAGTTGGAGTAGGTCCATAATGTAGAATGTGACTTGTGTGCAGAATTTGAAGTCAATCGAACGTGAATTGATAGGTTTCAGCATCGAATGTAGAAGTTTGAAGTTTTAAAGTTCATTAAGCTCGAATTGGGGTGCGATTCATGATTTCGATGTTGTCTGATGTGATTTGAGGCTTCGAGCAAATTTATGTTATCTTATAGGACAGGTTGGTGTGATTGGATGGGGTCCCGGGGGCCTCGAGTGTGTTTCAGGGTGGTTTCGGATCGAATTTGGATGAAAAGCTGTTGCTAGTTTGCTGATGCTGGTGTTGTCTCTCGCGAACGCGTGTGAAGGGGTGCGATCGCGAAGAAAGATTTCCTGGGCTGGTGATTTTTGCCCTACGCGAATGCGGTGAGGGGCCTCTAAACGCGTAGGTGGTCCTGGCAGTGCTTCGCGAACGCGAAGGCCCAACCGCGAACGCGAAGAAGAGATGAGGGAGCGGGACCTGGAGCAGTTGGCCTTCGCGAACGCGGCTGGTGGAACGCGAATGCGAACACGAAGGGTGGCGGTCTCAAATGTTCGCGAACGCAACCAAGATGATGCGAATGCGAAGGGTGGTGGTCTCAAATGTTCGCGAACGCGACCATGATGACGGGAACGCGAAGAGGAGATTGGAGGCAGTGTTTATTTGGCTTTCGCGATCGCAATGGTCTTTCCACGATCGCGAAGGAGGTCGCCTAGGAACTGAGGTCTTAAAAATGGGAGTATGGCCATTTGCATTTCATTTTCCTCCATGGGAGCCGACCTAGGAGCAATTTTGGAGCATCACTTTCATCACCAAGCATGAGGTAAGTGATTTCTACCACTTGTGAGTTAAATATACGAATTTAGGCTTGAAAGTTTATGGAAATTTATAGAAATTTGGGATTTTGAAGAAAAACCTAGAAATTGGTATTCTTGGATTTTGATCACGATTTTGGACATGAAATTGAGAATAAATATATATTTGAGTTCGTAATGCTATGGGTAGTGCTTGTCTTCGAACATTTTCGGAATCCGGGCACGTGGACCCGAGGGTTGCTTTATCGATTTTTTGAGCGGAGTTGGAAATTGTTATAAATTGATTAATTATGAGTATTAGAGTATATTTTGATTGGGTTGCATCTTATTTGACTAGTTTTGGATCGGCGGTCACCAGTTTGAGGTGTTAGGGCAGTGTTGGAGTCGGTTGTGGAACGTCGGAGTGAGGTAAGTCTCCTGTCTAACTCTGTGAGGGGGAAGCTACCCCTAGGTGGTATATTTGATATGTACAACTTGTTGCAGGGACTACGTACGCACGCGGTGATGAGAGTCTGTGCGTAGCTAGATTCATGTTATTGTCCGGGTACACTTAGATTCACACCATGCTGTACTTGTACTATAGGGATTATCCATGCTTGTTTAATTCCTTATTTTACATTTCTACTTGAGACTAGACTTGCTATTGGAGAGACTTCACGATTTCACGATTAGTCACCGAATAACGCTACTCCTCCTACGACATCTTTCCGTGATATATATATATACTTTATTAAAAGGTTTGTATTAAAAAAATTGCAACTCACACATTTATTCGTGAGTGGGGTCAAGGACCTGTCAAAGCTTCTTATTCTAATGGGATCGGGTCGTTCGCCTCGGGAGGATTATATATTTCACTCTTATGGGATCGGGCCGATCGGCTCGGCAGGATTTATGTACCATACTCTCATGGGAGCGGGCCGTTCGCCTCAGCATTTTAATAGATGTATCTATGGTTCGGGCCGTTCGACCCTCGACAGTACACAATTTAAATATTTATGTTGGATCGGGCCGTACGCCTCGGTATTTCCTATATCATATCCTCATGGAATCGTGCGTAATATTTGGCAAGAAGCCAGTGATTCTGTGAGTTTTTCCAATTTGAGTTATGACAATCTATCTGATGAGATCCACTATATCTATATATATGCTCCGGTTAAGGAGGGAATTTCTAGTGGAGAGCTTGAGTTCCTCGTAAAGAGGGGGATCTGTACCACGTGATTTATACTTGTTTGTCTCATTTATTTACTCTGTCTCATATTTACTTACCTCTTTACTGTACCTGATGTTATTGGACCACTAGTGAGTGTCGATATCGACCCCTCGTCACTACTCCTCCGGGGTTAGGCTAGATACTTACTGGGTACATATTGATTACGTACTCATACTACACTTGCTGCACATTTTTGTGCAAGTACATATATGACTAGTGGCCTTGTGAGAGTAGAGGCCTGTATGCATGCAGGGACTTACGTGAGTTGCATTCCATATTACGACCCGCAGCCGGCAGAGTCTCCTTCAGAGTATTTATATTTCTCATGTCCGAATTTGTATTACGAACATATGTTGTATTTTATTTTACATTCCTAGTTGATGCTCATGCACTTGTGACACCGGGTTTTGGGGTGATTATGTGTTGTTCTGTATTGAAATTATTAAAAATATTATTATTTACACTGTGAATTCCATCTTTTACTATTTAATTGAAGGAAAATATGACTCCAAGAATATTAAAATGAGAACTAAATTAAGTATTTATTTTTGGCTTGCCTGACAGCGGTGTCCGGCGCCATCACGACCTTTAATGGATTTTGGGTCATGACACTAATAATCCTAACAGTGACATTGCCAAAGTGATAGGCCCGAGGCTCTCCCATGTCGCCTGGTCATATTGGAATTCCCCTGAGTACCACTCGTAGCTCTCACGGTGCCCAAACCTGTCGAACATCTGGTCGAGGCTCACCCACCCGTCCTCGATACTTTTGAGACTTCTGCTATTGGTAAGACCTAAAGCATCCAAGAACCGATACCCGGGCATAGTAATTGGTAGCACTAGCTTTCTTCCGTTGAATGGAAACTCCGTAAAACTCATGAATTCCTACAATGGCGGTACCTGCTCATAGTCGGCAAATTTAAACACCACTTTAGCTGGATCCCAAAATTCTATCAACAGGTAATGAGCACACTGTCTGCTCGGATATTCATCAATGCAATTAATTCCCCTAGGTGCATCCGAACTTCGTCTCCGTGTTACCGACAAATATTCTTCCACCACTGTTTCAGCTTATGTGGTGCTCCCATTACATGCTAATTTCAGGGATGTTCTGGTTGATTTCCATTTTCTGAGGTGGGTAGAAGAAAATATATTTGGGTAAGTGTTTGCTTCGGATCCGTAAGTGTCTTATCATATTTGTTTGTCTTTCCACAAAAATTATGTCATTGGGGTACATGACCCGTTGATATTAGGGTGGCTTTCCTAATTGTGTGTTGGTGTCTGGGACTAACTCACCTAGGGTTTATGCAGTATGACCTATTTTACTAGAGTTGAGTATTTCCTACTTTTTAATTGGACTGAGAACTGTGAGAAGTTATGTCGGTTGACCTGACAAAGCCATTCTTTTAAACTAGAGAGTTTTGAAAAAAAAGGTTCGGAGGGGTGTAAAAGACAACCCTCTCGTGCCATTGTGTATGATCGTGTAAAGCCAAGACTCAATTGGAAGAGATGTGATGACATTATATATATAAAGCAATAACAAGCAAGGGTGTAGCAGCAATATAACAAAGTAATCATAGAGAGCAAGTAATTGTAAAGAGCAAATAAGGCATGTAAGCATGTAATTAAAATTTTGATCATAATCAAAGAAATGTACAAATAAATCTAGAAGCCAAATTAGTCTAAATCTGCTAAGATTAGAACCTAAGTGTGGTATTCCCCAATAGAGCTGTCATGTTGTTGCACCCTATTTTGCACTAGTCAAGACAGGATTCAACTTGTGTTTTTTCTATTGTTGATGAAAGAGAGTTGCCACCTAATATTTAAAGGTATACTAGGGTACCTATTTCATTATTGAGTCATATTCTTTATTGGTCTTCTAACCGGTGATATTATGGGTAAGAGTTCTTGTTCTTTTAAGGGGGAGGTGTTAGGCACCCCTTAAATTCTACCTGAGGTAGCTCCATAGAATTTAGACTAAGTTTGGGATCAATTATTTGTAAAAGGCGTTGATTAGTAATAGGGAAGGGTGCTTACTGTTCATCTAAGGATGATATTGACAGAAAGAATGCGGGGTCTTAAAGGGATATGAGTTTATGAAAGGGTTCATAAGAGATGTTAAAAGACTTTTGAAATTGGTACATAAGCAGTCTAGGTTTTATAAGTTTATAAAAGAGATTGAGTTATGAAAACACTTTGATCTGGGGGATGGTTATTTACATAATGCTAAAAGGATGTTTTGTGAGGAAGTGTATCTAGAATGACCTTAGATTCAGAAGGTTTTTTAGAGGGGTTATTTACCGAAAAAATTCCTTAAAGCCGACAGGTCTTTGAAGTTCTGATTTTCTTTCGAAAGCGAAACTCAAATCTGATTTTCCCTTTTTGAAATAGAGCTGATGTTTTACCAAGTTCTGGATTTTCAAAATCTTTAAAAGGAAGAAAGGTGAGTGAAAAACATAATGATTAGCGAGCAGATTACAACTAGCGAACTAAGGATCTACTATTAACTAATTCCTCTTCTTTTTTTTAAAAACAAATCCTATATTGTTTAAGGCTTGCCTAAGTTCATATGATACTAAAGCATAAAGAAAAAGGAAAGCATGTGTCATAATATATGAGTGTTATATACATAAGAGATAAACAACAATAAAGCATAACAAATGCAACTAATATTAAACTTGAGAAACAACAAACTAAATTAACGAAGTAATAATAATGATAAATGAGTTGAGGGAAAGAGGACTAGGCTCTGTGATTGGGCCTTAAGAAGGTAGGCCCAGCACTGAAGAGATGCGGATACGAGCAGACGTTGGACTCCTGGACGAGATGCAATAAGGTTGGAATTGGGCCTGAGTTCATCAAGAACTCAAAGGCCCAAACAGATGTACATGTGAAAAATAAGAAGGTCATTAGATATACAACCAATAAATTTAACATATTCTAACTACAGAACATATTTTGATATGCATAACAAATACATAAACAAATAATTACAGCAAGAATAAGATTAATATGGTAGAGGAAATTATATACTAATATGGTAGCTTTACTTAGCAAATAATTCACATCGGAAACCTTTCGTCGTCATTGAGTACTAAACCCTTAAAGAACTGAATGTGTCAATAAATTATGAGCTAAGGAGGGAACCACACTCAAGGTCAATGCTCCCTTTGGATTCCCCGACACTTCAAAGTTCCCAAGGGACTCAAGGTCTAGGGCAATGCTTGTGCCAGGGAGGGCAGCCCAACCTACAGTCGAACTCCGCTCCCAAATACCCTTAATCACTAACGTCATGTTTTTCTTATGGGTTTAAGTGCCAATGAGGCCCTTCCAATGCAAACTAAGTACTAAGGTATTACTTACCCAAAATATATACTTTCCTCTTAATAAATACAACACAAGAGAATACATACTACTATGATACTAAATAGGGAAACATATCAAGGAAACCTAAAGAGAGAGGGGCCAAGTTTAGAATACACACAGATACAAAGAGGTTTCATAATCACACCATTGCAGGAATGAATTACCAAGGCATAACATATTCAAACAGGTGTTGATAATATTACTTGGTACCTTGAAGACCTCAAAGCAGATTCAAGCCAACAATTATAGTCAATAATTATTATAGAGATATTATCAAGGTTGTGGGACTGAACCTTCATCATGATTACAAACTTACAGATTTAAACATGAGATCCCTAAGGTCTCAACAGGATCATGCGTCTAATAATATTAACAAGTCAATATATTCAAATAATATCAACAAATGAACTTCAATAAGGTTTTAGAGTCAAGTTCAGCTTCAGGTTAACAATAAAGGGGAGGGCTAAGCATAACTCAAGGTAGAACATGGTGTTGCAGAGTTAGAGCAGGGACACTAGTAACATTTAATCAACTATACATGGGCAGGATGAATGAAATCGTGATCTCACATAAGCAGAGGAACTTTGCACATTATAGAACACATTACAGAACCATACGAACATGTTGATAAAGAAAGGATATGGAAGACATTGTATCAAAACAAGTTCAAACTCAAACATGGATCTAGTTCAACATATAGGTATGAGGTGATCATGTTTTAGTTCCCAAAACTATCAATTGGTTATGGCAGTATGTGTAAATCCTATTTTTATGGAGGCTAAGTTAATGATAGATGCATGCAAATTTCCCAAAAACTCAACAGTGACTCAAAGAGATTAAGGACAGGGATGTATTGTACCAGTTTTGGAATTACACATGTATATAAAGATATGAACTAACTATGGAACAAATAAGCTTAGTTGCGCAACAATTACTAGTTGACTTTGTCCAAACAGAATATATATGCAACAAAGATTCATGAGAAGAAAACAACATGGTGCAAATAAGATAGTTTCCTATGCATACAATAGTTGAGCATGTTCATGAGAAAAGTTATAGTGATAACCTACATATCACTCTCAGAGTTAACAGGTACAGATACAGAGAAGAAAACATCTGAACACTCAGATTCCTTTCAACTTAGTTAAGTGATATGGACATATGGTATATCAGTTAAGATTACCAAATAATAAACTTGATCATGAACAAATAGAATGCAGGGAAATAATATGCAGAAGTGGACATTATAACAGTATCACTGGTGAAAGGGAAACATGAACATGATTGGTTTATCAATGATAGTAATCAAACAGAGTAAAGACCATAGTGGTAACTCAGAGGCATTTTAACAAACACAGGCAGACAAGTAAGTATTTAGACATTGTAAGTTCAAACTTAAGGTTAAGGAACAGGGATACAAGTCTTGAACAAGTTCATGTTTCAATTTAGCAATAACTATCAAGTAGCAAACTTAGCTTCTAAAACTCACAAAATTATAGAAGTGCAATAAAACAAGAATGAGTTCATTGTAAGTCACTGAAAGCTATGAAGTTTACATTGAACATAAACATATAAGAAATTCGGCATGGAGACTGTAAGAAAATTCAGAACAAAGATCAATAATGATCATTTACCTAATCGATTATTATTCTAGAGAATCATAATAGAACAAGTTGATCATAAAAGGTTGTCAAACTAACAAAACATAAATATCAAATGTCAAACACATACAACATAATATTAATCTATAAAACGTAACATCAACATATCTAAATAATTCAGAGAAATGAACGAATGAAAGAGGGAGAGAAAGATGCTAACCTTATTAAGGGCAACAGACCAAACAAATTCCTTTTTTGCTCAAAGATCCCAGAGCTTTCAAACTCAAACTAGCAAAAAAAACTCGGCAAAAGAGAAAAAAACAGTAAAAAACCTAATATCAGAAACCCTAATTTTCTTAGTGATGCGTTCATTGTTAGGTTGTTCTGGTGTGTTGGTGTTAGATTGTGCGTTGTGTTGGTGTTAAATTGTGTGTTGGTGAGAACATTAAAGATCCTTTTTATAGTGGAATTCAATGCTATAGGGCTTCACGAATTCAAAACCAGTAGTGGAGAGTGACGCATGGTAGATGATGATAGCTAATCGAGTGAAAATCAGAAGACATAGGGGGAAATCTATAATGATTTTACCTGAGTACTGGAGTGGAGTGAGTCGTTGAACGTTGATGATGAAGCCAATTAACACCTCCTGCTCGATTTAATTTGAAAGAACGAAAGAAGAAATCAGGCGAGTTTGAAGTTTCACCCTTTTGGTCTGATTTTTTCGACTAGGGTTTTGAAATTGAAAGGCAAAAATGGAAAGTACGACGGGACTAAGAGTGCAGGAACAAAAGGAACAACCATGCATGCCATGGATTTGAAAGGTCAATAGCGATTTGAAGTTTCATCTCTGAGATTAGGGTTCAGATTTTGGGAGATTTGATTTTTGGTGATGAAATAGGCAATGGTTCAGCGGGAATCCTGGATATAGGAGACAAATAAGATGATTTGAGGTTGAATTCATAAACTTTCACTAATTTGTGCAGGGTCTTTTGATTGATGGCATTAGGGCAGATGAGAGAAAAGAGAGAAGAATGGGAAAGAAGGGCGGCTGGGTGGGTAGGAAATGATTTAGGGTTTTGGGGTGAGACCAAATGGTCTCTTAGTTAAAATGAGGGGAAGAGATATGGGCCGTTAGATCCTTTGATCAACGGCCCTGATAAATAGAGGAGTTACATATTTTGGAAAATCAATTCTGGGAAATTTCGAGGACCGTTGGATCTGTATGATCCAACGGCTGAGATAATTTCTTATAGTGGGTCGAGATTTAAATAGAAAATAGGGATAATTTGTGACCGTTGATGATTTGAATCAACGACCCAGATTGCTTGTGTTTGTTTTGTGAGTGGGATTAGAGGGTAACGTGCCAGGTCGTGATTGGTTGAGAGGTAATGGCAAGGATTGCTTAGTTGGAAAGGGATGGGGTGTTTGGACTGGGTTGTTTTCCGTTTGGTCTTGCACATTTGGGCCGAAAATGATATAACTAATAGCCATTTTGTTTTTAGTAAAGGAATTGCAATTGTAGCCTTTTAATTTTTAACCCCTTTTAAAATCAATTTAAATAAACTTAACAATTTCAAAAATGTGGTAAAATTATAATTACTATATGTTGCTAATTATTAATTATTTACAAATGATACATATTCCGAATTATAGCACTAATTTCAAAAATATTAATATAGTAACCTAATTCATTGGAAATTAAGGAGTAATTTTGTCAAATTACAAAACATATGTAATGTATATACACAAGTTAGTTTTATAATAGTAAATACATTTGTAATTATACAATATTAGTACTATGTGATTAATTTTGAAACTAATACTTAATTAATTTATAAAATTGATATTCATTAATAGAAAAATACTTTAAAGTATTTATTGTAAATTGTTAAGCGTGAAT
The DNA here is from genome assembly GCF_000715075.1 of Nicotiana tabacum. NCBI lineage: Eukaryota > Viridiplantae > Streptophyta > Magnoliopsida > Solanales > Solanaceae > Nicotiana > Nicotiana tabacum. The sequence goes on from NC_134100.1 coordinate 64,663,622, forward strand.
AAATTAATTTGAAAAGGGATAGTCAAAATTGGCCGTCAACAGTGGGTATTCAGACTCGTGGCGATTTTACGCACGAATTATGTCAAGGTCGTTCGGCCCGATTCATATAGTCGTGCACATACACTGCCGAGGTCGTACGACCCGATCCATGGATGCATCTCATATAAATACATATACTGCCGCAGCATTCGACTCGATCCATGGGAAAGGAAGAAACTTATCGAATTGTGAGTCACGTGCTTACAACACAAGTGCATGAGTATAAAGTAAACATGACTTTTACCGTTTATCAAATATCTCGCCAAACAACTTAAGGCGATAAAGCTCGGCCTAATATATTCCCAAATCGATTTCAATTATAAAGTCACTTAATTAAGCTAGCAAAATGAGTTCAAATAATTCTAATTTTACATGATAAAATCCTAAGTCTACCCGGACATAAACATGCTTTTAGCTGCGTACGGACTCTCGTCACCTCGTGCGTATGTAGCACCCACAACTAGTAGCACATAACAATCTTGATACCTATGGGGTGGTTTCCTCCTCTCAAGGTTAGACAAGAGACTTACCTCGCTCCAAAGTTCCATAACCGGCCCCAATGCCCCTCTAACACCTCAACCAATGCCCACCAATTCGAAACTAGTCAAACAACGTGCAAATCAATCAAAATATACTCCAACACTCATAATTAATTAATTTATAACAATTTCCAACTCCGCTCGAAAAATCAACAAAGTCAATCCTCGGGCACACGTGTCTGGACTCCGAATATTTTTAAAGATAATCATTACCCATAACACCACGAACTCAAATATATAATTTATTCCTAATTCCATGTCCAATTTCGTGGTCAAAATTCAAAATACCAAATTCTAGGTTTTTTCAAAAAATCTCACAATTTCTAACAATTTCCATATTTAAATCCTTATAGAATCTATGTAATTAACTTACAATGTGTGGGAATTACTTACCTTGCCATTGATGGTGAACATCTCCTCTTGAATAGCTCCAAACATCGCCCGAACCATGTGAGAAGTGGAAGAAATGAGCTAAAATCCGAAATAAAAACAAGCCTGCCCAACAATTCCCTTCTTCGCGATCGCGAAGACCAACCTCGACCAGCTGCCAAAACGCTCTTCACGAATGCAACACATCAATCGCGAATGCAGTGGTCAACTCCTTAGTCCCTACGCGAACGCGACCAAACCCTCGTGAACACGTAGGATAAATCACCCGATGCCCCTTCCTGCCTAACCTTCTATGAGATCGCGGCCTCTCTTTTGCTAATGCAGTACACTACTGCCCAAAGCTTCGCGAACGCGAAGTACAAACTGCCTGACACCTAAAAGACCTTCGCGAGCGCGACCCTTTCTTCGCGATCGCGAAGAAGGAAGCACTGGACACCAGAAACAACAGTCCAAACATGGTGAAATGGCTGGTAGCCCATCCGAAACTCACTCGAGACCCCCGGGACCCTGTCCAATCATACCAACCAGTTCCAAAACATGACACAAACTTGCTCGAGGCTTCAAATCACGCCAAACAACATCCAAACTATGAATCGACGATCAAGATCCTTCTTTGAACTTTCAAACTTCGCCGAACGCGTCCGAATGACACTTAAACATTCCGGAATGACGCCAAACTTTACGTGCAAGTCACAAATCACGATACGAATCTGTTCCAAGGCTCGGAGCCCCCAAACGGACATCGATAACATCAAAATCTACTTCAAACTAAACTTAGAAAATTCTAAAACTTTCAAAATGGCAATTGTCCACAATAAGTGCTGAAATGCTCCCGGACCACCGATACTCAACTCGAACGTACGCCCGAGTCCAAAATTATCATACGAACCTATTAGAACCTTCAAATCCCAATTCCGAGGTCGTTTACTCAAAAGTCAAATCTTGGTCAACTCTTCCAACTTAAAGCTTCCGAATTGAGAATTTTCCTTTCGAATCAACTCCAAACTTCTCGAAATTCAATTCCGACCACACGTACAAGTCATAAAACATGATGTGAAGCTACTCAAGGCCTCAAACCGCCGAACTACGCGCTAGAGCTCAAAACAACCGGCCTTGTCATTATAAAATATATTTTTATTATTATTTTGTATAAAATGTATTAATATTTTGATTATTGTTTTTCTTCATTATATGGAATAAGCAATTAGACTTTTCTTCTATTTTATTTTCAATATAAAGTTTTGATTTTTATATTTTTACTTCATCCAAAATATATGTTCTTTTATTTTTTTGTATAAAAATCAATATTTTTAGATTTGTTTCTACATAATATGGAATAAGCAATTGGACTTTTCTTCTATTTTATTTTCAATATAAAGTTTTGATTTTTAGATTTTTTACTATGTTGCTTGTAAATATTTCAAATTCAAATTAGACTTTTCTTCTATATTTAAATTCAAATTCAAAAAGAGTAACTAATTATTATTAATAAATAATACATAATTTAATTTTTTAAAAATTTAAATTAAAAAAAATTATTATTACCTAACCTAACTAACTTTGTCCTAAAATGTTCAAGTGGCTTTTTATTATGTTGCCACTTGGATTACTATGGTGTCTTTGCCTCTCCTATTATATATAGATAGAAGATTAAATTCAAATTCAAAAAGAGTAGCTAATTATTAATAATAAGTAATACATAATTTATTTATTTTTTAAATTTAAATTAAAAAAGAAATTAATTATTACCTAACCTAACTAACTTTGTCCTAAAATGGCCAAATGGCTTTTTATTATATTGCCACTTGGCTTACTATGGTGTCTTTGCCTCTCATATTATATATAGATAGATAGGCAATTAGACTTTTATTCTATTTTATTTCCAATATAAAGTTTTGATTTTTATATTTTTTTACTTCATCCAAAATATATGTTCTTGTATTATTTAGTATAAAAATCAATATTATTAGAATGGTTTTGTACATTCTATGGAATAAGCAATTAGACCTTTCTTCTATTTTATTTTTAATATAAAGTTTTGATTTATATATTTTCTTAATATGTTGCTTGTAATTATTTTAAAATCAAATTAGACTTTTCTTCTATATTTAAATTTAAATTCAAAAAGAGTAAACAATTTTTAATAATAAATAATACATAATCTAATTTTATTAAAATTTAAATTAAAAAAAAAACTAATTATTACCTAACCTAACTAACTTTGTCCTAAAATTGCCAAGTGAATTCTTATTATGCTGCCACTTGGCTTACTATGGTGTCTTTACTTAGTCTATTATATATATATATATATATATATATATATATATATATATATATATATAGAAAATTAAATTTAAATTCAAAAAGAATAATTAATTATTAATCAACTTAACTAATTTTGTCCTAAAATTTAAATTAAAAAAGAAACTAATTATTACCTAACCTAACTAACTTTGTCCTAAAATTGCCAAGTAGCTTTTTATTATGTTGTCACTATATATATATATATATATATATATATATATATATATATATATATATATATATATATATATATATATATATATATATATATATATATATATATAGAGAGAGAGAGAGAGAGAGAGAGAGAGAGAGAGAGAGAGAGAGAGAGAGAGAGAGAGAGATAATTTATTTATTTTAAATTTAATTTAAAAAAATTAATTATTATCTAACCTAACTAATTTTGTCCTAAAATTGCCAAGTGGCTTTTTATTATGTTGTCACTTGGCTTACTATGGTGTCTTTGCCTCTCCTATTATATATAGATAGATGATAACATAGATTTCTTACTTCGTCCAAAATATTATTTATTTTATTATTTTGTATAAAATGTATCAATATTTTGATTATTGTTTTTCTACATTATATGGAATAAGCTATTAAACGTTTCTTCTATTTTATTTCCAAATTAAAGTTTTGATTTTTATATTTTTTACTTCATCCAAAATGTATGTTATTTTATTATTTTGTATAAAAATCTATATTTTTAGAATTTATTTCTACACTATATGGAATAAGCAACTAGACTTTTCTTCTATTTTATTTTCAATATAAAGTTTTAATTTTTATATTTTTTACTATGTTGCTTGTAAATATTTCAAATTAAAATTAGACTTTTCTTTTATATTTAAATTCAAATTCAAAAAGAATAACTAATTACTAATAATAAATAATACATAATTTATTTATTTTTTAAATTTAAAAAAATAATTATTATTACGTAACCTATCTAACTTTGTCCTAAAATTGCCAAGTGGCTTTTTATTATGTTGTCGCTTAGCTTACTATGGTGTCTTTGCATCTCCTATTATATATAGATAGAAGATTAAATTCAAATTCAAAAATAGTAACTAATTATTAATAACACATAGTGCATAATTTATTTATTTTAAATTTAATTTAAAAAAATTAATTATTATCTAACCTAACTAATTTTGTCCTAAAATTGCCAAGTGGCTTTTTATTATGTTGTCACTTGGCTTACTATGGTGTCTTTGCCTCTCCTATTACATATAGATAGAAGATATTATAAATATTATCATTGTTATTTTGAAATAATTTTAAAACTTCAACTTGAAAATACTCCCGAAGTTGAATTGGTAGTGTCACGACCCAAAATCCATAAAGGGTCATGATGGCACCGGACACCACTGTCAGGCAAGCCAACAATAAATACTTAATTGGGTTCTCATTTTAATATTTTTGAAATCATATTTTCCTTCAATTAAATAGCAAAAGTGGAATTTACAGAATAAATAATAATATTTTTAACAAATTCAATACAGAACAACCCATAATCCTCCTAGAACCCGGTGTCACAAGTGCATGAGCATTAACTAGGAATATAAAACTAAAATACAACAGTTGTCCGGAATACAAATTGGACAGAAAAAATATAAGTAATCTAAAGGAGACTCTGTCGGCTGCGGATCGTAGTATAGAATGCAGCTCAGCTAAGTCCCCGCCGTAACCGCGCCTCTGGCCCACAAGTCCACTAGACATATATGCACCTGCACACAAAAACGTGCAGCAAGTGTAGCATGAGTACGTAAATCAACGCGTACCCAGTAAGTATCCCGCCTAACCCCGAAGAAGTAGTGACGAGGGGTCGACTTCGACACTTACTATGGCTATAAATAAAATATCAATGATATAATTAAGCATGAATTTTATATAAAACGGTTGCAAGCTCAATAATTTTAAGTCAGTAAGAAGTTCTTTTATAATTAAGAAGTCTCCAAATTTATTTCCCATTATTTAACAATTTATCTCAGGCCAAGGAGGCAATATCATTTATTGTAATTTCCAAAGCAATCAATTAAATCATGCGCAATCATACCGAGGTCGTACGGCCCGCTCCAACATAATATTTAAACTGTGCACTACCGAGGGTCGAATGGCGCGAACTATAGATGCATTTATTTAATCTGTCGAGGCGTTCGGCCCGCTCCACAAAAGATAAACACATTCAACAGTCAATCAAGAATTCTTTAAGGAGCAATTATCCAAGGAAATGTCAATTCTCATTTAACGGTCAAGGAAAATGAAGTTTAACTTTTTAAAAATTCATTTACTAAGTTCAGTATGATTTAAGTAATTTAAATTAACAATAAGGTTGCAAATATCGCAAGTATAGCATGATTTGAGTCCTAGACTACCCGGACTTAGCATAATAGCAGCTACGCACGGACTCTCGTCACCCCGTGCGTACGTAGCCCCCACAAATAGAAGCACATATCGTATTATTTCAGCTATGGGGTTATTTCCCTCTTACAAGGTTAGAAATGAGACTTACCTCGCTCCGAAGTTCCATAGCCGGCTCCCAAGCCTTTCCAACAACTCAAACAGATGCCCAACGCTCCAAAACTAGTCAATAAATGTGCAAACCCATAAAAATATACTCTAATACTCACAAAAATTTGATTTAAGCAAATTTCCAACTCCGCTCGAAAAAGGTTGATAAAAATCACCCTCAGGCCCACGTGCCCGGATTCCAAAAATTTTCTAAGATAAACTTTACCCATAACCTCAGGAACTCAAATATATAATTTATTTCTAATTCCATGCCCAAATTCGTGGTCAAAATCCAAAAATATAAATTTCTAGGTTTTCCTTCAAAATCTCAAATTTTCACAAATTTTCATGTATAAATCCATATACAACCCATGTATTTAACTCACAATGTGCGTAAATTACTTACCTCATAATAGATGATGAAATCTCCTATTCCAAAGCTCCAAATATCGCCCAACCAAAATGAAATATGGAGGAAAATGACCAAATTCCGTCTTTAAAACTTCACTGCCCAGGTCCACCCTTCTTCGCGATCGCGGAAAGACCATCGCGAAGGCCAAAGAAACACTGCCTCCAAAGTTCCTCTTCGCATTCGCGTCATCCTGGTCGCGTTTGCGAAGGCCAGCTGCCCAGACCCCTCGCGTTCGCGTAGGCCAAATGGCCTTAGGCCCATCTCCCCATTTCTTCTTCGCGTTTGCGTCACCTTGGCCGTGTTCGCGAAGGCTTGCCCAGATACAGCCTCGCATTCGCGAAGGCCAAATCCCTGCAGCCTGAAAGTTCCTCTTCGCGAACGCGGGACTCCCTTCGCATTCGCGAAGAAGGAAACCAGATACCAGCAACAGCAATAACAATTCATTCCGTTTTGGTCCGAAACCACCCCGAAACACACCCGAGGCCCCCGGGACCCCGTCGAATCACACAAACTAGTCCCACAACATAACACGGACCTGCTCGAGGCCATAAATCACATTAAACAACATCAAAATCATGAATCACACCCCAATTCAAGCTTAATGAACTTTAGAACTTCAAACTTCTGCATTCAGTGTCGAAACCTATCAAATCACGCCCGATTGACCTCAAATTTTGCACACAAGTCACATTTGACATTACGGACCTACTCCAACTTCTGAAATTGGAATCTGACCCCGATATCAAAAAGTCCACTCCCGGTCAAACTTCTCAAAATACCAAATTTCCAACTTTCGCCAAATGACCCCGAAATGACCTATGGACCTCCAAATCCATATCCGGACGCGCTCCTAATACCAGAATCACCATACGGAGCTATTCTTAGACTCAGAATCCCAAACAGACATCGATAGAATTGAAATGCACTTCAATTCAAATTTCGGGAATTCTTCCAAAATGCCGACTTCCATAATAGGCGCCGAAACGCTCCCGAGTCATCGAATACCCACTCCGGGCATACGTCCAAGTTCAAAATTATCATACGCACCCGTTGGAACCTTCAAATCCCTATTCCGAGGTCGTTTACTCAAAAATCACACTCTAGTCAATTCCTCCAACTTACGGCTTCCGAAATTAGAATTTTCTTTCCAAATCAATTCCGAACTTCCCAAAATTAAATTCCGACCTTACGTACAAGTCATAATACCTGAAGTGAAGCTGCTCAGGGTCTCAAACCGTTGAATGACACGCTAGAGATCAAAATGACCGGTCGGGTTGTTACATTCTCTCCCACTTAAACATATGTTCGTCCGCGAACGTGCTAAGAACTGCTCTGGAGTTGTCTGAAATCGCTGTTTAACACTTCGTGCACCTACTCGTGCTACCGTAACTCAGTTGAACACATTAGCTCGAGCCAGTCTGAAGATATTTCACTTTATTTAGTCAAATAAGCCTTACAGCCATATTCCAACACCTGAAACCCTCTACCAGGACTGCTTTCAACATATGAACACCGTTCCAATCACTATGCGGTGTACCAATACATGATTGTATACCCTTATTGAATTCTTACCATGCACCGTGTTATTCACACGACCATAATAACATCCTCTGACAACAATAGCCGAAATCCCACGAATCTGATGCTCACAACACACCTCATGACTCATATAAGTCCAGTTCCAACTCATGCAATACTGCCATGACAAAGAAGATGTGTAGAACTCATAACCACCTGCCAAATCACAATTTATGGAGTCTCTCCTCTCGACAAGAGCCATTACCTCATTCTGGACTGAACAATAATATTTACTCTTTAATATGCTTCATATAAATTTGATCGAACTGATCCCAGGTCCAATAATCTCATCTCACCTAGTACAAGATGCTCAGGGAAATAAGCAACCTCAGACACTGCCAAACATCTCATATGATGCCACAATGTGCCAACAAGCTACAAACTCGAATGTGATACATAAGGAAAAACGAACTCTAGAAAGAACCACTCAACCCACGTAACTAATTAAACAACCGAAAGGATGTTATGAACCTTCCTCAGGAAATGAGAAGCAAAACACGCAATAACAGATATAGGAAACTGTACTCAATAACACACTATTGCGGCGTGCAACCCGACCCACACATGACACCGTTGAGGCGTGCAACCCGATCCAACCATGATACCCGTGGCTGCGTGCCACCCAGTCCAAACAACATATCTGTGGTGGCGTGCCACCCGATCTAACCATATACCTTTGGCGGCGTGCCACCCGATCCACACATAATAATCTAAGGAAAACACACATCGAGTCGTAACGCTCATACTCACGAAATCGCCCGAATATCAACCATAAGCACACCAAGTGCATAATACAAATCCTGGGAGACGGGTAGCGTCATACGCTATAAAACTCAAGCACAACTAAGGTGCAATAAATGACCTGCATCTCGAGAGCCATCCTGCTCATATAATACCACAAGCTATACGAGACCCCAATACAAGTGTGAATAATCAAATCACCTCGCAACCCACATGGTACAATAGAGACTACACGGAAAGGCCGGCAACAGAAATATCATCCAAGGCCCGAAGACCCCTCCAAAAACAATGCTATGCTGAAATGAACACATCCGACCGGATATAGAGCCCACATTCACATTTAGATCCATCCACAAACCTCAAGTCGATTCTGATCGTACCGCACTGGCTAATAACCTTCCAAGGATCCACAATAACCCTTTTTCCCATGACACATAAGAACAACCATCAAATTCGGAACAACTTCCACAATTCACAACCAACTGAATAGAGCGCCTTTCAGGCCTAAACTCTCATATTAGCGATAATACCAAATCTCCATACTTGGTTCCAATCTTTAATCAATCAAGTGACTACATGTCACACTTATACAATCTTCCCGTGGGATACGCTCCCACGACTTTCCGCACTAGGTAACAAGTTTGTACATCCATACTAGCAGCCACACTAATGCTATAAAGCAAATCAAGAAGCCGCAAATCAGTACACGCAAAGCCTCTTACACAGGGCACCGATCTCAGGTGACGCTAAAGACAATACCAGCTCATCTAAACATCTGAATTCTTCCCTGATCATCTGAGCTCGTGATATTCTTGTCAATACCGAACCGCATCCTTGATCCTCAGCTTCCAATTTGCCATGCCGCTCACTATACCTAAAATGCCAATACGTGAGAGTACTAGAATTCCATAATAACCCCTAACCCACTAATAGGATAAACATTTCATCATATAGAAACCTTTTACTTAACTCATTTCAGGAGAACCATAGCCACACGTGACTGAATTCCCATAACCGTAGAAAATACAAACCTCGAGTGGTAGTCTAAACCACCATAATTCTTCCGGGCTCCATCTACACATAACAGGCCATAATACTCGAATGCCTCCAAATAAGATCAATTACGGCGGCCGCCAAACCTCACACGTACTACTACAAATCACATGTATACTTAACATGCTGAAGGAACCGATCTTTTCCACCATCATGCCAATTCAACCATTGCAAACCGAATCCGACTTCTTCTAATTTACTCTGGACTTGCCTTAGGAATAATAATAGCTCCATATAAAACATAACAAACCCAAATCCGTACTCATCTGGAGTGACCTTATTTCACGAGACCATGCTGTCTCAAAACTCACGAACCATCAAATACCTTCCTTGTGCGCATATTCGCATCTTCAACGAGCACACTCATTCTGATAATTTCCCTATGATTCCGATGTTATTTTCTCCCATTCTTCCACTGCTACACCTCATACCGAAGATATCATAGAACACTCTAAGCCCCTTTTATAATCCGCAACAATAACTCAATACTTAACCATACTACAGACTCGAAATCCTTAGGCACCACACTTTAACTTTTGAATCCACTAGGACCATTATTGAGAGTCACCCAGTCTGACTTGGTCCCGAATACAATCAAACTCTAAGGCTCCACTACCATATGAACGCCCTTTCAAAGAAGCACCCAATTGAATCACTTTCCTTGTAAATCACCTCTACATGAAGCATAAATCCTGAATTTTCCCAAAGCCTAAACATGAGTCAATAAGGCCAACTATAGCACACATTCCTCAATCCTTTTCTCAAATTACCGCTGATGTTCTCTTTCCTTAGTCGTGGCAACCCATCAATACACTGATAACCAGAAACTGCACTAGTTGATAATTACACAACCCAATCATAGACGGTGGGGCTTTCCCACTTAGCCTGAAGCTACCATTGCATAACCCTAGAACCCACCAAGATTCCTTATCTCCTACTGACATGATCTTGCACAATCAACCCTCCAAATTCCTCAAAATTTTCCTGTTAACCATATCATGAACGCTTTGAGTCACTAGCCACATTTACATACTCGACCTCTTACCGGATAGCCAGTAAAATTCTTCGTAGAAGCTTTATAAACACCACGCAACCGCTAACCTGCTCACAGGAGATATCCCATCTGTGAAAATTCCATGTCGACATCCTCCAACCACGCTTCACTGAGTATAATTACCATGAAGCCAACAAACCATCCTGAGCCCGTGCTCATTCACCAGCTATACAAGCCTGTTCACTCCCCATTGGCATCAACTAAACATGCGACAATACATTCCAATCCAAAGTCATGTTGTATCCTTTTTCATATTAAGCTACCCCCTCCTGTCACACCCAATCTTTCTCAACATAGCAACCAATATTCCAAATTAAGCCCGTAGACCTAGTCACTGTCCACCATGAATCCCAATCACTCCAAACTTTCCCCATGGTGTGTAGGTATCATACTATAGAACCCATCTGATACTCTGCCACTCTCCCACTTAGGTCAAACCATCTCCTTTAAGCAACTACTCGACTCATGTTTCTCACACTTGGCCTTCTAGAAGTTTAACCATCGCGAGACACCTCCCACATGTCCTTCCTCATCCTTCGCTGCCTAGTTGTTGCCTTAACTCAATATCTATCTCTGTAGCACTTGAACCAATAGATCGCCACCAACTTTGAACCTCCCCGAAGATCATCTTCCTTGAGCCTTCAACACCCGGAACACCGATTCGATCCTGAACCACCGCACATTGTGATCTCTGACAGCCGCTTCCCCGGCACCATTTCACAATACCCTGCCCTGAAGGAAAATTGATGAAGACCATAACACCGACGAACTTAACACATTCAATCAAGGGCGACGACACCACATTATTGATGAAAATTCTACCACGCTCGAAAAAACCAAATCTTGTCACTTCCTCAACCCAAACATGAACATTCATAGTCTGATTGCCTTTCTGTCGCCGGAAATAAAATAATGGATCTCTGAATCATGCATTGAGTAAACCTCCTTCCAAGTCATTCACTGCTTCGACGTATAGACAAGCATCCTACCCTTACACAAATACAATGTGATAGCAATGCACGAATCGTCATAACAATCAATGCCAAATCTCAAAACCTTAGGTATTACTAATACCGAGCTAAAATGATTGGACGACCTTCCGCAAGGCGACGAAAATAGCCCAATCAAATACGCAGGGAGAAACACCCTGCGCCACATCTGTAGTACCATTAAAATTACTCGATTCTCAATTTATAGCAGGATCTTCACGTCGCACAAGATCAAATAGGAAGGAAATTAAGGCATAAGCCTCAAAGAAATCAAATCGCACGATGAGAAATTAAGAAAGGAAAGTGCTCCTAATAGTCCTGTAGCCTCCCGAAGATAAGTACGGATGTCTCTGTACCGATCCGCAAGAATCTACTAGACTTGCTCATGACTCGTGGGACCTAAGTGAACCTAGTGCTCTAATACCATGTTATCACGACCCAAAATCCATAAAGGGTCGTGATGGCGCCGGACACCACTGTCAGGCAAGCCAACAATAAATACTTAATTGGGTTCTCATTTTAATATTTTTGAAATTATATTTTCCTTCAATTAAATAGCAAAAGTGGAATTTATAGAATAAATACTAATAATATTTTTAACAAATTCAATACAGAACAACCCATAATAATCCCAGAACCCGATGTCACAAGTGCATGAGCATTAACTAGGAAGATTTAAATAAAATACAACAGCTGTCCGGAATACAAATTGGACAGGAAAAATGTAAGTACTCTGAAGGAGACTCTGCTGGCTGCGAATCGTAGTATAGAATGCAGCTCACCTAAGTCCCAACCATAACCGTGCCTCTGCGCCCACAAGCCCATTAGACATATATGCACCTGCACAAAAATGTGTAGCAGGTGTAGCATGAGTATGTAAATCAACGCGTACCCAGTAAGTATCCCGCCTAACCCCGAAGAAGTAGTGACGAGGGGTCGACTTCCACACTTACTATGGCTATAAATAAAATATCAATGATATAATTAAGCATGGATTTTATATAAAACGGTTGCAAGCTCAATATTTTTAAGTCAGTAAGGAGTTCTTTTATAATTAAGAAATCTCCAAATTTATTTTCCATTATTTAACAATTTATCTCAGGCCAAGGAGGCAATATCATTTATTATAATCTCTAAAGCAATCAATTAAATCATGTGCAATCATACCGAGGTCGTACGGCCCGTTCCAACATAATATTTAAACAGTACACTGTCGAGGGTCGAACGGCGCGAATCATAGATGCATCTATTTAATCTGTCGAGGCGTTTGGCCCGCTCCACAAAAGATAAACACATTCAACAGTCAATCAAGAATTCTTTAAGGAGCAATTATCCAAGGAAATGTCAATTTTCATTTAACGGTCAAGGAAAATGAAGTTTAACTTTTTAAAAATTCATTTACTAAGTTCAGTATGATTTAAGTAATTTAAATTAACAATAAGGTTGCAAATATCGCAAGTATAGCATGATTTGGGTCCTAGACTACCCGGACTTAGCATAATAGTAGCTACGCACGGACTTTCGTAATCTCGTGCGTACGTAGCCCCCACAAATAGAAGCACGTATCGTATTATTTCACCTATGGGGTTATTTCCCTCTTACAAGGTTAGAAAGGATACTTACCTAGCTCCGAAGTTCCATAACCGGCTCCCAAGCCTTTCCAATAACTCAAACTGATGCCCAACACTCCAAAATTAGTCAATAAATGTGTAAACCCATAAAAATATACTTTAATACTCACAACAATTCGATTTAAACAAATTCCCAACTCCGCTCGAAAAGCTTGATAAAAATCACCCTCGGGCCCACGTGCCCGGATTCTTAATATTTTCTAAGATAAACTTTACCCATAACCTCAGGAACTCAAATATATAATTTATTTCCAATTCCATGCCCAAATTCGTGGTCAAAATCCAAAAATATAAATTTCTAGGTTTTCCTTCAAAATCCCAAATTTTCACAATTTTTCATGTATAAATCCATATACAACCCATGTATTTAACTCACAATGTGCGAGAATTACTTACCTCATAATAGATGATGAAATCTGCTCTTCAAAAGCTCCAAAAATCGCCCAACCAAAATGAAATATAGAGGAAAATGGCCAAATCCCGTCTTTAAAACTTCACTGCCCAGGTCCGCCCTTCTTCGCGATCGCGGAAAGACCATCGCGATCGCGGAGGCCAAAGAAACATGCCTTCAAATTTCCTATTCGCATTCACATCATCCTGGTCACATTCACGAAGGCCAGCTGCCCATACCCCTCGCGTTCGCATTCCCTTCTACGCGTTCGCGTAGGCCAAATGGCATTAGGCCCATCTCCCCCTTTCTTCTTCGCGTTCGCGTCGCCTTGGCCGCGTTCGCGAAAGCTTGCCCAGCTACTGGCTTGCGTTCGCGTCCACTTCTTCTCGTTCGCGAAGGCCAAATCTCATCAGCCTCAAAGTTCCTCTTCGTGAATGCCAGACTCCCTTCGCGTTCGCGAAGAAGGAAACCAGATACGAGCAACAGCAACAGCAAATCATTCTGTTTTGGTTCGAAACCACCCCGAAACATACCCGAGGCCCCCGGGACCCCATCCAATCACACAAACCAGTCCCACAACATAACACAGACCTGCTCGAGGCCTCAAATCACATCAAACAACATCAAAATCATGAATCACACCCCAATTCGAGCTTAATAAACTTTAGAACTTCAAACTTCTACATTCGGTGCCGAAACCTATCAAATCACGACCGATTGACCTCAAATTTTTCATACAAGTCACATTTGACATTACGGACCTACTCCAACTTCCAGAATCGGAATCCGAACCCAATATCAAAAAGTCCACTCCCGGTCAAACTTCTCAAAATTAACCAAATTTCCAACTTTTGCCAAATGACCCCGAAATGACCTATGGGCATCCAAATCCACATCCGGACGCGCTTCCAATACCAAAATCATCATACAGAGCTATTCCCAGACTTAGAATCCCAAACGGACATCGATAGCATTGAAATTCACTTCAACTCAAATTTAGGGAATTCTTCCAAAATGCCAACTTCCATAATAGGTGCTGAAACGCTCCCGGGTCATCCAAAACCCGCTCCGGACATACGCCCAAGTCCAAAATCATCATATGAACCCGTTGGAACCTTCAAATCCCGATTCCGAGGTCGTTTACTCAAAAATCACACTTTACTCAATTTCTCCAACTTAAGGCTTCCGAAATTAGAATTTTCTTTCCAAATCAACTCTGAACTTCTCGAAATTAAATTCCAACCATACGTACAAGTCATAATACCTGAAGTGAAGCTGCTCAGGGTTTCAAACCACTGAATGACGCGCTAGAGCTCAAAACAACCGGTCGGGTCGTTACACCTTGAATTGGTAATTTTTTTATTTTTTTTTATTTTAAAACTCCAACTTGAAACTACTCCCCAATTTGAATGGGTATTTTTATATATATATATATATATATATATATATATATATATATATATATATATATATATATATATATATATATATATTTGTTTTTTATTATAAATAATTTTAAAACTCCAACTTTTTTGGAGCTTTGTCCTAAAAATTTACATTTGTTATCTTATGGTTATGCCACTTGGCTTAATATGGTGGCTTTGCTTCTCCTTTTATTATATATAGATTATTTTACTTATAATATTAAACATTTTTGAATTTTTAATTATTGGTATTACGTTACCTAATATATACTATTTCATATTTTTATGTGACCTTCATTAACTTTCCTCTTTATTTAATATCATTATCCATTTATATCCTTTAATATAATATAGATCAATGTGTAATTTTTGAATGTTGATATAAATATATATTATCTCGAAATTATTAAGTTGTTTAAATTTATTAATAATATTTTTAAATATTATATAGTAAAATTTATAATATTTTTATTTAATTATTTATAATTAATTAATTAATAAATATGTTATATGTGGCTTTTTCGGGTTATGCCATGTCACGACCCAAAATCCCCTATAGGCCGTGATGGCACCTAACGTCGCCATCATGCAAGCCAACGGTGAATTTTAAACGTAATTACTCATTTTAATATTTTTGAAATCATAAATCCCATTAAATTAATAAAGTAAAAATCTGGTACTCGGTCAAGCCCATGATCCTCTTTACCAATTTCCGTATAAGATATAAATTACAAGATAAAATGATAATAATTGCGTGGCTACAATAATGAACATCCACTAGGAACTCCTAAAATCTGGTATCACAAGTGCATGAGCATCTACTAAGAAATATAATTAAATACAACATCTGTCTGGAATACAAATTAGACTAGGAGAATGTAAGTAACTCTGATGGAGACTCTGTATGATGCGGATCGTAATATGGAATGCAGCTCACCATAAAGTCCCCACAATAGTCACGCCTCTGCGCCTAAATGACCACCAGAAATATATATATATATATATATATATATATATATATATATATATATATATACACCTATGAAATGTGCAGCAAGTGTAGCATGAGTACATAAATCAACGCGTACCTAGTAAGTATCTAGCCTAATCCCTATAACGACCTGACCGGTCATTTTGAGCACCGGCGTGTCATTCGGCGATTTGAGGCCTTGAGTAACTTCACTTCAGGTATTATGACTTATACATGTGGTCGGAATCAAATTTCTGGAGGTTTGGAGTTGATTTGGGAAGAAAAATCTAAATTCAGAAGCTTTAAGTTGGAAGAATTGACTAAGATTTGGAGTTTTAGTAAACGACCTCAAAATCGGGATTTGAAGGTTCCAATAGGTCCGTATGATGATTTCAGACTTGGGTGTATGTTCGGGTCGAGTATCGGGTGGCCCGGGAGTATTTCAGCGCCTTACTGAAGGTTGGAATTTTTAAAAGCTTAAGAATTTTCTAATTTTGGGTTGAAGTGTATTTTGATGTTATCGATGTCCGTTTGGGATTCCGAGCCCGAGAATAGCTCCGCATGGTGATTCTGGTCTTAAGGACACTTTCAGATGTGAATTTGGAGGTCCATAGGTCATTTCGGGGTCATTTGGCGAAAGTTGAAAAATTGAAGGCTTTGGGAAAGTTTGACCAGGAGTGGCCTTTTTGATATCGGGGTTAGATTCCGATTCCGGAAGTGGGAGTAGGTCCGTAATGTCAATTATGACTTGTGTAAAAAATTCGAGGTCAATCGGATTTGATTTGATAGGTTTCGGCATCGAATGTAGAAGTTTGAAGTTCTAAAGTTCATAAAGTTTGAATTGGGCTTCGATTCATGATTTTGATATTGTTTAATATAATTTTAGGCCCCAAGCAGGTTCGTGTTATGTATTGGGACTGGTTGGTACGATTGGACGGGGTCCCGGGGGCCTCGGGTGTAATTCGGGGTTGTTCCGGACCAAGTTTGGGTGTTTTGATGCTATTGGTTGCTGGTTCTGGTGTTGTTCTTCGTGTTCGCGAGGAGCCTCTCGCGTTCATTAAGAAGGATTTTGCTGCTGGGACTTTGTTCTTCGCGTTCGCAAAGAGGCTCTCGCGTTCGCGAAGAAGGAATTTTTGTTGTGCATCATCTGACTTCGGAATCTTATATCTCTCAATCTATAACGAATCCGGAGATGATCCAAAATCGAAAGTTGTAGCCCTTGATGTCTAGTTTTCAAAAAAGTAAACTATTTGTTATTTGGAGTTGTGTACAAAACGTTATGATGGATACACTACAGACTGTACGGGAAGAGTTTAGAAATCTCTGCTGCATAGGGCTAACTTTGGAAGCTTTGGGAGATGATCAACATATGAAAGTTATAGCCCTTGATGTCTAGTTTCCAGAAAGTGAAACCTTTTGTGATTTGGGGTTTTGTACAAAAGGTTATTACCATTATACTAGAGGCTGTCAGAGAAGAGTTTGAAAATGGTTTTTGAGAATTTTGTTCATCGCGAACGTGATGGGGGGCTCGCGAATGCGAAGAAGGGTCTCCTGGGTAGTGTATAAGTTTGGAAAAATGGGTTTGGCTCATTTCATCTCATTTCATGGGAACAGACCTAGGAGCGATTTTGGAGCTCCATCTTCATAATCTATTTCAAAGTAAGTGATTCCTACCTATAGCAAGTTAAATACTTGGATTTTATATAGAGTTTAACATGGAAATTCATGGAAAAAATGTAGAAAATTTGTCTAAATTGATTTGTTATGAGTATTAGAGTATATCTTTATTGGTTTGCACATTGTTTGACTAGTGTTGGAGCGGCGGGCATCGATTTGAGGTGCTAGAGGGCTTTGGAGCTGGTTATGGAATTTCGGAGCGAGGTAAGTCTCTTGTCTAAATCTGTGAGGGGGAAACTACCCCTAGGTGATATATTTAATGTGTGCAACTTGTTTTGGGGACTACGTACGCATGAGGTGACGAGAGTCCGTACGTAGTTAGATTCATGTTATTATCCGGGTAGACTTAGGTTCACATCATGCTATAGACGTATTATTTGAGCAGTCTCTCGCCTATTAAATTCCTCTGTTTTACATTACTACTTGAGACTAGAATTGCTTTTGTAGAGACTTCACGAGTTCATGATTAGTCACCGAATAATGTTACTCCTCTTACGGCATGTTTCCGGGATATATATATGTTTCATTGAAAGGTTTTTGTTAAAGAAATTACAACTCACACGTTTATTCGTGAGTGGGGTCAAGGACCCATCAAAGCCTCTTATTCTAATGGGATCGGTCTGTTCGCCTCGACAGGATTATGTATTTCACTTCTTATGGGATCGGGCCGTTCGCCTCGGCAGGATTTATGTACCACACTCTCATGGGAGCGGGTCATTCGCCTCGGCAGTTTAATAGATGCATCTATGGTTCGTGTCGTTCGATCCTCGGCAGTGCACCGTTTAGATTCTTATCTTGGATCGGGTCATACGTCTCGGCATTTCTATAAAATATCCTCATGAAATCATGCGTAATATTTGGCAAGAAGCGAGTATCTGTAAGTTTTTCCCTGATTCGAATTATAACAACCTATTTGGTGAGGTCCATTATATATATATATATATATATATATATATATATATATATATATATATATATTGAGGAGGAATTTGCTAATTAAGATCTTGAGTTTATTGTAAGGAGGGTAATTGTACCACATGTTTACACTTGTTTATTTCATTTTTTTACTCTGCCTCATATTTGTTCGCCTCCTTACTGTACCTTATATTATTGGACCACTAGTGAGTGTCGATGTCGACCCCTCGTCACTACTCCTCCGGGGTTAGGCTAGATACTTACTGGGTACACGTAGATTTACGTACTCATACTACACTTGCTGCACATTTTTGTGCAGGTACCTTTATGTCCGGTGGTCCTTTGGGCACGGAGGCACGGATAATGCGGGGGACTTGCCGTGAGCTGCATTTCAGATTACGATCCGCAGCCAGCAGAGTCTCCTCCAGAGTTATTTGTATTTTGCCTGTCCTATTTGTATTTCGGGCAGATGTTGTATTTTATTTTACTTCCTAGTTAATGCTCATGCACACGTGACACCGGGTTTAGGGGATGCTTTTGAGTTGTTCTGTATTAAAGTTGTAAAAATATTGCCACTCACTTGTAAATTTCATCTCTTACATATTAATCGAAGTAAATTATGATTTCAAAAGTACTAAAATGAGTAATGAAGTTAATTATTTAATTATTGGCTTGCTTGACAGCAGCGTTAGGCACCGCCACGACCTTTAATGGATTTTGGGTCATGACAACCCCGGAGAAGTAGTGATAAGGGGGTTGACATCGACACTTACTAGTGGTCCAATAAAACAAGTACAACATAAAGTAAACAAGTATGAGGCATGGTAAAAAGAGTGTAAACAAATTTAAGCATGTGGTACGATCCTCCTCTGAACAGTAAACGCAAGCCCTCAATTATCGATTACCTCCTCAATCGGAGTATGTATGGAAAATGGTCCCCACCAGATAGTGTAATGACCCGACCAGTCGTTTCGAGAATTTACACTTCGCTCGGTAGTTTGAGGGCATGAGTAGCTTCGTATTAAATATTATGACTTATGTGAATCGTCGGTTTTTGTTTTTAGGTTATTCGAAATCGATTTGGAAGAATGAATTT
The DNA here is from genome assembly GCF_000715075.1 of Nicotiana tabacum. NCBI lineage: Eukaryota > Viridiplantae > Streptophyta > Magnoliopsida > Solanales > Solanaceae > Nicotiana > Nicotiana tabacum. Next base: position 64,683,339 of record NC_134100.1, read on the forward strand.
CATGATTGAAGCTTTAAGTTGGAAGAGGTGATTAAGTTTGACTTTTGTGAATTTGACCCAGAACGAAGTGTTGATGGTTTCGTTAGGTCTGGATGGTGATTTTGAACTCGGGCGTATGCCCGGATTTACATTTGGATATTTCTAGAAGGATTCGGCACTAATTGGCAAAAATTGGAAATTTGAAGGATTAGAAAATTCATAAGTTTGACCGAGAGTTGACTTTATGGATATCGGATTAAGATTATGGTTCCAGAAATTAGGATATGTCACGACCCAAAATCCATAAGGGTCGTGATGGCGCCGGACACCACTGTCAGGCAAGCCAACAATAATTACTTAATTGGGTTCTCATTTTATTATTTTTGAAATCATATTTTTCTTTAATTTAAATAGTAAAGAATGGGGTTTTATAGAGCAAATAATAATACTTTTAACAAATTCAATACAGAATAACCCATAATCATCCCAAAATCCGGTGTCACAGGTATATGAGCATTTACTAGGAATATAAAATAAAATACAACAGCTGTCCGGAATACAAATTGGATAGGAAAAATGTAAATACTCTGAAGGAGACTCTGTTGGCTGCGGGTCGACAAATGGAATGTAGCTCACCTAGGTCCCCGCATGTATACATGTCTCTGCTCTCACATGGCCTCTAAACATATATGTACCTGCACAAAACTGTGCAGCAAGTGTAGTATGAGTACGTAAGCAACGTGTACCCAGTAAGTATCTAGCCTAACCCCATAGAAGTAGTGACGAGGGGTCGACATCGACACTCACTAGTGGTCCAACAACATAAGGTACAGTAAAGAGGTAAAAAATATGAGGCAGAGTAAGTAAGTGAAATAAACAAATGTAGATCACGTGGTACAAATCCCCTCTCTTTACGAGGAACTCAAGCTCTTCATTAGAAATTCCTTCCTTAACCGGAGCATATATATATAGGTATAGTGAAACTCATCAAGTGGCTACCATAAAGTAAATTCGGAATTTTACAGATGGACTGGCTTCTTGCCAAGTTTTACTCACGATTTTGTGGGAGTGTGATATAGGAAATGCCGAGGCGTACAGCCCGATCCAACATAATAATAAAAATGTGCACTACCGAGGGTTGAACGGCCCGAACCATATGATAAATCAATTAACCTGCCGAGGAGAACGGCCCGCTCCCATGAGAGTGTGGTACATAAATCCTGCCGAGGCAAACGGCCCGATCCCATAAAACTTTATGAAATAAAAATTCCTGCCGAGGTGAACGGCCCGATCCCATAAGAAGTGAAATACCAAATCCTGCCGAGGCGAACGGCCCGATCCCATTAGAATAAGAAGCTTTGATGGGTCCTTGACCCCACTCACGATAAACGTCTGAGTTGTAATTTATTTATTGAAAACCTTTCGATGAAACACACACACACACACACAAACATACACACACACACACACACACACACACACACACACACACACACATATATATATATATATATATACCGGAGCCATGCCATAAGAGGAGGAATATTATCTGATGGCTAATCGTGAACCCGTGAAGTCTCTACAATAGCAAGTCTAGTCTCAAATAGAATGTAAAGTAGGGGAATTAATAAGTGAGAGACTACTCAAATAGTACGGCTATAACATGGTGTGAACCTAAGTCTACCCGGACAATAACATGAATGTAGCTACGTAAGGTCTCTCGTCACCTCGCGCGTACGTAGTCCCCACAACAAGTAGCACATATAAAATATATCACCTAGGGGTAATCTCTCCCTCACAGAGTTAGACAGGGGACTTACCTCGCTCCGAAATTCCATAACCGGCTCCAAAGCCTCTCTAACACCTCAAACCGATGCCCATCGCTCCAAAATAACTCAATAAATGTGCAAATCCATAAATATATACTCTAATACTCATTATAATTCAATTTACAACAATTTCCAACTCTGCTCGAAAAGTTGATAAAAATCACCCTCTGGCCCACGTGCCCGGATTTCTAAAATTTTTGAAGATAAACACTACCCATAGCATTACGAGCTCAAATATATAATTTATTCTCAATTTCACGACCAAATTCGTGGTCAAAATCCAAAAATATAATTTCTAGGTTTTCTACCAAAACCCCCCCAATTTCTACTAATTTCTATGCTTAAATCCTTATACAAATCATGCATTTAACTTACAATGGATGGGAATAACTTACCTTGGCATAGATGATGAAAACCCCCACTTGAAACTCTCAAAAATCGCCCAACCAAGTGAAATATGGGAGAAAAATGGGCCAAATCCCATTTTAAAGGAAACCTCATTGCCCAGCTCGAATTCTCGAAACTGCGGTCACTTGTCCGCATCTGCGGTTTCGCAGGTGCGGCAATTATTCCATTTCTGCGGAGATGCCCCCAGCCGCTACTTCCGCTTCTGCAGGTGCGGTCTCGCTTCTGCGGCAAGATAACCACATCTGCGGTCTCAGCACTGCCCAACTAAAATCGCACCTATGCCCCTTATGGCCACTTATGTGGCTCCGCACCTGCGGCCAAAACCTCGCAGGTGAGGTTACAGTAGATACCAGCTGCCGCATCAATCCTTTAGTCCGAAAATTGATCAGTTGACCACCCGCAACCACCCAGAGGCCCTCCGGACCTTAACCAAATATATCAACACATCCCAAAACACATTACGAACTTAGTCGAGGCCTCAAATTGCGCCAAACAACATCGAAACTATGAATTACCCTTCAATTCAAACTTAATGAATTTTGACATTTCAAACTTCTATAATCGATGCCAAAACCTATCAAATCACGTCCGATTGACCTCAAATTTTGCACACAAGTCATAATTCACATTACGGACCTACTCCAACTCCCAGAATCAGAATCTGACCCCGATATAAAAAAGTCCACTCCTGGACAAACTTCTCAAAAACTTTCAAATTTCCAACTTTTGCCAAATGACCCCGAAATGACCTACGGACCTCCGAATCCACATCTGGACACGCTCCCAATACCAGAATAACCATACGGATCTATTCCCAGACTCCGAATCCTAAACAGACATCGATAGCTTTGAAATGCACTCCAACCCAAATTTATGAAATCCTTCCAAAATGCAAACTTCCACAATAGGAGCTGAAACGTTCCCGGGTCATCCAAAACCCGATCCGCACATATGCTAAAGTCCAAAATCATCATACACATATGTTGGAACCTTCAAATCCCGATTCCGAGGTCGTTTAATCAAAAATCACCCTTTAGTCAATTCCTCCAAGTTAAAGCTTCTGAAATTAGAATTGTTTTTCCAAATCAACTCTGAACTTTTTGAAATTAAATTCCGACCACGCGTATAAGTCATAATACCTAAAGTGAAGCTTCTCAGGGTCTCAAACTGTTGAATGACAAGCTAGAGCTCAAAACGACCGGTCGGGTTGTTACATTCTCTCCCACTTAAACATATATTCATCCATGAACGTGCTAAGAACTACTCTGGAGTTGTCTGCAATCATTGTTTAACACCTCGTGCACCTACCCGTGCTACCACAACCTAGTTGAGCACATTTGCTCGAGCAAACCTAAAAATCCTCCCTTTTATCTGGTCAAATAAGCCTTAGAGCCAAATTTTGTAACGACCTGGCCGGTCGTTTTGAGAATTGAAGTCCCGTCCTATGGCATAAGGCCTGGTTAGCTTCATATTATGTGTATTGACTTGTGTGCATGGTTGAATTTGGTTACCGGATATTTCAGAGTGATTTGGGACACTTAGTCCCTAAAACGGAAGCTTAAGTCTTAGGATTTTGACAGTAGTCGGAACTATATGAAGCCGACTCCGGAATGGAGTTACATCGGTTCCATTAGCTCCGTTGGGTGATTTTGGACTTAGGAGTGTGTCTGGATTGTAAATCCGAGGTCTGTAGCTGATTTAGGCTTGAAATGGTGAAAGTCGAATTTTTGGAGATTTGGACCGGAAGTGGACTTTTTGATATCGGGGTCGGAATATGATTATGAGAGTTGGAACAGCTCCATTATGTTATTTGGGACTTTCTTGCAAAAATTGACGTCATTCCGGGTTGATTTGATACGTTTCGGCATCGGTTGTAGGAATTTAAAGTTTCAAGTTCATTAAGTTTGAATTGGAGGGTGATTCGTGATTTTTAGCATTAGTTGATGTGATTTGAGGGCTCGACTAAGTTCGTATGGTGTTTTAGGATTGGTTGGTATGTTTGATTGAGGTCCCGAGGGCCTCGGGTGAGTTTCGGGTGCTTAACGAATTAAAAGTTTGATTTGTGTTGCTGCTAAGTCTTCAGAATTCTGGTATTTTTGCACCTGCGGTGAAGAGACCGCAGGTGCGGGAGTGCACGTGCGGAGAGGCAAGTGCAGAAGCAGAAAAGTGGAGGAGTGCCAGGGGTCGCCGGTGCGAGGAAAATTCCGCATCTGTGATGCCCGCAAATGCGAAGATTGAGGCGCAAGTGCGAGAAGAGCTGGACTTGACAGTCTCCGCAGGTGAGGAGAATTTGTGCACATCAGCGGCTCCGCAGAAGCGAATTTTGGTGCGCAGAAGCGAGAGGAAGCGCAGGTGCGGTTTGGACGTGCGCACCTGCGGTCGCGCAAATGCGGCTAATTATGTCGCAGGTGCGGTCACGCCTGGGCAGAAAAGAGAAATTCGAGGGTTTTATTTCATTCTTCGTTTTTGGACTTGAGAGCTCGGAATTTGGCTATTGTTCGAGGGATTTTCAGAGGAATCTTTGGGGTAATGATTCCTAATTCTTTTTTGGTTGTATTCCATTAATCTTTAGTTGTTTTCTCCATTTAATTTCAAATTTTTAGGGTTGAAATTGGGAAAAATTGGAAGAACTTCTTCAATAAAGATTTTGAGTTTTGAAAGGGAATTTATGGTCGGATTTGAGTAATTCTTATATGGTTGGACTCATGAGTGAATGAATGTTCATATTTTTTGATTTTTACCCGATTCCGAGACGTGGGCCCGGGTCGACTTTTTAGGGCGAATTTCGGAATTTTTGTTAAAATACTAATTTCATTAATTAGATGAGTCTATTATGGTTGTATTCATGATATGCAATTGTGTTTGGCTAGATTTGGACCATTCTGAGTCCGATAATTGATAAAAGGGCATTCTTGCTGACTGATTGAGCTTGGTTCGAGGTAAGTATCTTGCCTAACCTTGTGTGGGGGACCTTCCCTTAGGATTTGAGTCTTTTATGTTGATTGTAGTTCATGTACACGAGGTGACGAGTGCGTGCACAGACTTATTTATGGAAAGTTGGCCTTTTAGGGTTCTCAGGTCCTTGTATTCATTGAATATGCAGTTGTTCTTGTTATGATTATATATCTTAATTACTAGATTCACATCTAATTGCTTAATTAGAATCAATTGCTTCATGATCCACTATTATCATTATTTGATTCATATGTGCCTTAATTGAATCTGTTATCTCTTTTATAGCCATGCTATCTTTTCATAAATGCTTATCTTTATTTGGAATTTATATTGTCTCATCCTATAATTATTTAGTCTTAATTGAGGTTATGATTATTTTTCCACTGCTTATCCTTAATTGAATTGTTGAATATCCTTCGTAATTTTCTCAACCTTAAAAGAAGTTTAGATTATCCTATATCATAGTCGACTTGTTTTATTTGGCATTATTGGATTCGTGTTAGCTTCCCTGTTGTTGAAGTGTATCTTGTGGGATTGTTGAGCTATTCTCTTTACGCCTAGCATTCTTTACTGTGGTTATTCTTTGTGAATTGGTTCTATCGTTTCTTTGTGAATTAAAGTTCTTGAGTTCATTTACTTGTCGTTCTTTTTATTATTGTCATTGTTGCTGATGTACTTGTTGTGGTGATGCACGAGGTTTCTACCGTGCGGATTGTATTATTGTGATGCATGAGGTTTCTACCGCGCGGTTGTTATTATGGGGTTGCATGAGGTTTCTGCCGTGCTATTGTTACCATTGATATTCTGCCGTGCTATTGTTACCATTGATATTTGCACATGTGGCGTGATAAGGCGGGATATGTATATATATTTATGGGTTGCGCATGTGGCGAGACAAGGTGGGAACATTATTATACATGTGTGGCGAGACAAGACGGGCATTTATGTTACTATTGCACACATGGCGAGACAAGGTGGGTTGTGTCAGGGATTGATTTGTGATGATTTATGGCCTGAGGGCATTCTTGTTGTTGATATTTGTATAGTGGTATGCGTACCTGTGTGAACTTTATCCCGTGAAAGCTGTGAGAAAATATTCTACGTGATGTCCGTTCTTCTTCTTCCTTATGCTTATTTGCTGGTATGGACTATGTTAGGACACTTGCACAAGTGAGATTTATCTTGTGAAAGCTGTGTAAAAATATTCTACGTGATGTACGTTCTTTTTCCTTATGCTTAATTGCTGATATGGACTATGGTAGTACACTTTCACAAGTATACACGTAGTTAAGCACTCTTATCGGATAAGAGGTGTTCTTGATATTGTTGAGCATAGATGCTCCCCCTTGTTTACTTGCCTTCTATGTGAGAATGACCCTATTGGCACGTGAGTTGTCAGTGTGGTTATGAGATATTATGAGGGCACATGAGGCCAAGTGTTAGAGTTCAGGTCTTGAGACCCGTAAGTTGTGATTTGTCCGAGGTTCGGTACCTCATGGAGTTGCTGACTAAAACCTGATATAAAAGCGATTGTAGTTGCTGAGTTATTATTTGTCCTTGCTGCATTTGTGATTCCGGATTTAGGTTGTGTTCCATTCACCTTTCTGTGTCATTTTCATGATATTCCGCTGATAATTGTTGTTTCCTTCCTGATTTCCATTTCTGTACTGTGAGCCATATTGTATAGTCTTTATGTAGACATCATACTTCTGTTGTTCGTGTACTTATATCTGTTCAGTTTATTAGACCAGTGGGTGTCTTGACTGTTCCTCGTCACTACTCCACATAGGTTAGTCTTGATACTTACTGGGCACCGCTGTGGTGGGCTCATGCTACTCTTCTGCACATTTTTATGCAGATCCAGGTATTTATTCGTTCGCTAGTTATGTGGACTGTTGTTGTGGAGACTCAAGGTAAACCTGTTGCTGCGTTCGCAGGCTTCGGAGTCACCTTTAATTTTCGTTTTGCACTATTTATTCTTATTTCTGGACAGTTGTATTTAGAAGTTTTCTAGCAAATACTCTGTAGAGCTTATGACTTGTACTACCGGTTTTGGGAATTGTAAGAGATTCTATTTAAATAATGTCATTATTTTAATTATTGTTAGTCTTACCTAGTCCTTAAGACTAGGTGCCATCACGATACCCAAATGGTGGGGAATTGGGTCGTGACAAGTTGGTATCAGAGCTTTAGGTTCATAGGTGCTACGAGTCATAAGCGAGTTTAGTAGAGTCTTACGGATCGGTACAGAGACATCTGTACTTATATTCGAGAGGCTACAGAACTATTAGGATAATCTCACTTCTTTCATTCCTATCGTGCAAGCTTATTGATCTCGGAGTTTGAACTTTTATCATTCCATTCTCTCACAGATGGTGAGGACATGAGCTACAGTTATAGACGACGCTGCTCCTGGAGCAAGTATTGCTAGAGGCAGAGGCAGAGGCAGAGGCTAATGAGGAGTAAGTGTCGCAGCCAGAGCACCTACTAGAGCAGCAGTTGAGGAGCCGCCAGTAGTTCCAGTTAGGGAGTAGGTACCGGAGGCGCATGTTATTACCCCCGGACTTCAGGAGACCTTAGCACAGTTCCTGAGCATGTTTGGTACATTGGCTCAGGCGGGGTTGATTCCGGTTGCACCAGCTACTTCACAGACCGGGGGAGGAACCCAGACTCCTTTCGCCCACACCCCAGAGTAGCAAGTTCATGTTAGTCAGGTTCTAGGTGTCATGGCGACACAGCCTGTGGTCCCAGTTCAGCCCGTGGTCAGGGCAGCAGCATCTGAGGAAGAGCAGCTTAGACTTGCAAGATTCAAGAAATATGACCCTCCTATATTCAGTGGCTTGGCTTCAGAGAGTGCACAGGGTTTTCTAGAAGCGTGTCACCGTATTCTCCGTACTATGGGTATTGTGGAGACGAGCGGGTTTGCTTTTACTACGTTTCAGCTCAGGGGAGCAGCTTACCAGTGATGGCGAGCATATGAGTTGGGTATCCCAGCCGAGCTAGCTTCACTTACATGGGTTCAGTTTTCAGAGATGTTCCTGAGAGAGTTTGTACCTCAGTCCCTTCGAGATGCATGGCACGTGGAGTTTGAGCAGCTACGCCAGGGCACTATGTCACTGTCAGAGTATGCCGTGAGATTCAGTGATTTGGCCAAGCATGCGCCTACTTTGGTCACCACTATTAGAGAGCGTGTCCGCAGATTCATTGAGGGACTCATGCATGATATTCGGTTCAGCATGGCTCGGGAGTTAGAGTCAGATGTTTCCTTTCAGCAGGTAGTAGGGATCACCTGTCGAGTAGAGGGCATGTGGGACCAGGAAAGAGAAGACAGGCGAGATTAGGAGAGAGAGGACAGGGAGGTAAGGAGGCCTCGTAGACCGAAGAGATATGCATGTCCTTAATTTGGAGGCAGGGTACGACATGGTAGAGGTTTTGTGGGTCAGCCAGTTCAGTTTGCACTTCAGGCTTCGTACAGTGTTTCAGGTGCTCATGGGTCTCAGAGTACCCCTACCGCACAGTTCCCACAACCATGTCAGCAGAGAGGTTGCTTCGAGTGTGGAGATACCATCCACAGGGTGAGAGATTGTCCTAGACTCCGGATAGGTGTGTCACAGTGGAGTATTCAGGCGAGTAGAGGGCGCCCAAGAGGGGAAGGCCTGACCTGTTGATGTGTTTCATATATTAGGCTTGAGGCCACTACGCCAGATGATGTCATACAGGTATGCTTTTGATTTGTTACAGAGGGGCACCATTCGTATTTTGATTCGGTCCTGCTTATCGGGGCGAGTTCCCCTACTTGTTGTCCCACCTATGGGTGAGTTCATGACTTAGTATTATGTTTAGGTGTTTAACCATGTTGGGAGACTCTATGAGTGGTAGCCCATGTCTATCATTTGTTTCTATTCATTTTTGAAAGTTACGATACTAGAAGTGAATTCATGTTGTCCATTATGGCAGGTTTGATGTGATTCCTGAGTAAATTGGTTACGATTTGTAATTTGATACTCTACCGGGGTGAGGGTTTAGTAAGTGTTGTGATTTTATTGGAAGAATTGAACTAGTGGAATATTTCCATTGGTATGATGTGTATTCGACTTGTGATTCAGAGTTGAGGGTGAGACCCTTGCGATTCCATGTGATTCGTTATGTTTGAGCCGGGTTGCGTGCCGCGGTAGAGGGTGATACCAGGATGAGATCCTTATGATTTGTTCATGTACTTTGATTTTTCCTATTTAAATTGATTCATAGTATGGTACTGTTAGAGAGTTGTGCTTGTCGGGCTTGTTTGATATTTCTCTTATGTGGTTCTCTTTACGTATTCAGTCATTCTCGTTATGTGCTTCTTGAGTTTTAGCTTGTGAGGTGTGTGCCCGGTAGTGTTAGTTGTGACTTGTTGATTCGGGTGTATAGCTATGAGATCTTCATGTTTCTTACATCATTGTCAGTGTTGTGGAGGTTTGAAACGGGTTGCTAACGGATATGAGGCTAATTGCCGGTGATGGTTTTGATTTCGGGCAGCTATTTTGATCAGAAGTGTTATTATGGGCCTATGTGTGGTGTGTCTTATTGTGTGGTCGTACCTTGTGGGTATAGGCATGAGTTATTACAGCTGGTTGAGACTGATACCGGTTATGGATTTAGAATCGGGTCTTTTGAATGTAAATGAACGGTGAGAATGTTGACTCTAAGATTATCGGTGTTGATAGAAAGGATAAATTACAGTTGGGATGGTGTTATCAGGCTTATGTGGGTTGGGGTGACGTAGGAGTCGCCCGCGGGTGTATGTTGGATATGTACTTTCAGTGAATTCAAAAACTTCGAGGCGATTCTTAGCACGTTCGAGGATGAACGTTTGTTTAAGAGGGGAAGGATATAACGACCCGGCCGGTCGTTTTGAGAATTTAAGTCCCGTCCGGCGGCATAAGGCCCTGGGCAGCTTCATATTATGTGTATTGACTTGCGTTCATGGTTGAATTCGGTTACCAGATGTTTCAAAGTGATTTGGGACACTTAGTCCCTAAAACGGAAGCTTAAGTCTTAGGATTTTGACAGTAGTCGGAATTATGTGAAGACGACTCCGGAATGGAGTTTCGTCGGTTCCATTAGCTCCATTGGGTGATTTTGGACTTAGGAGCGTGTCCGGATTGTAAATCTGAGGTCTGTAGCTGATTTAGGCTTGAAATGGCGAAAGTAGAATTTTTGGAGATTTGGACCAGAAGTGGACTTTTTGATATCGGGGTCGGAATGCGATTCCGAAAGTTGGAACAGCTCCGTTATGTTATTTGGGACTTGCCTGCAAAATTTTGACATCATTCCAGGTTGATTTGATAGGTTTCGACATCGGTTGTAGGAATTTAAAGTTTCAAGTTCTTTAAGTTTGAATTGGAGGGTGATTCATGATTTTTTAGCATTAGTTGATGTGATTTGAGGGCTCGACTAAGTTCGTATGGTGTTTTAGGATTGGTTGGTATGTTTAGTTGAGGTCTCGGGGGCCTCGGGTGAGTTTCGGGTGCTTAACGGATTAAAAGTTTGATTTGTGTTGCTGCTAAGTCTTCAGGCTTCTAGTATTTTCGCACCTGCGGTGAAGAGACCGCAGGTACGGGAGCACACGTGCGGAGAGGGAAGCGCAGAAGCGAAAAAGTGGAGGAGTGCTAGGGGTCGCAGGTGCGGGAAAAATTCCGCATCTGCGATGCCCGCAGATGCGAAGATTGAGGCGCAAGTACGAGAAGAGCTGGACTTGACAGTCTCCGCAGGTGCGGAGAATTTGTGCGCATCAGCGGCTCCGCAGAAGCGGATTTTGGCGCGCAGAAGTGAGAGGAAGCATAGGTGCGGTTTGGACGTGCGCACCTGCGGTCACGCAGATGCGGCTAATTATGTCGCAGGTGCGGTCACGCCTGGGCAGAAAAGAGAAATTCGAGGGTTTGATTTCATTCTTCATTTTTGGACTTGAGAGCTCGGAATTAGGCAATGTTTCGAGGGATTTTCAAAGGAAGTTTTGGGTAATGATTCCTAACTCATTTTTGGTTGTATTCCATTAATCTATAGTTGTTTTCTCCATTTAGTTTCAGTTTTTTGGGGTTGAAATTGGGAAAAATTGGAAGAACTTCTTCAATAAAGATTTCGAGTTTTGAAAGGGGATTTGTGGTCTGATTTGAGTAATTCTTATATGGTTGGAATCGTGAGTGAATGGGTTTTCATATTTTGTGATTTTTACCTGATTTTGAGACGTGGGCCGGGGTCGACGTTTTAGGGCGAATTTCGGAATTTTTGTTAAAATAGTGATTTCATTAATTAGATGAGTCTATTATGGTTGTATTCATGATATGCAATTGTGTTTGGCTAGATTTGGACCATTCGGAGTCGGATAATTGATAAAAGGGAATTCTTGCGGATTGATTGAGCTTGGTTCGAGGTAAGTATCTTGTCTAACCTTGTATGGGGGACTTCCCCTTAAGATTCGAGTCTTGTATGTTGATTGTAGTCCGTGTACACGAGGTGACGAGTGCGTGCACGGACTTATTTGTGGAAAGTTGGCCTTTTAGGGTTCTCAGGTCCTTGTATTCATTGAATATACAGTTGTTCTTGTTATGATTATATATCTTAATTACTAGATTCACATCTACCTGCTTAATTAGAATCAATTGCTTCATGATCCACTATTATCGTTATTTGATTCATATGTGCCTTAATTGAATCTGTTATCTCTTTTATAGCCATGCTATCTTTTCATAGTAGCTTATCTTTATTTGGAATTTATATTATCTCATCCTATAATTGTTCAGTCTTAATTGAGGTTATGATTATTTTTCCGCTGCTTATCCTTAATTGAATTGTTGAATATCCTTCGTAATTTTCTCAACCTTAAAAGAAGTTTAGATTATCCTATATCATAGTCGACTTGTTTTATTTGGCATTATTGGATTCATGTTAGCTTCCCTGTTGTTGAAGTGTATCTTGTGGGATTGTTGAGCTGTTCTCTTTACGCCTAGCATTCTTTACTGTGGTTATTCTTTGTGAATTGGTTCTACCATTTCTTTGTGAATTAAAGTTCTTGAGTTGATTTACTTGTTGTACTTTGTATTATTGTCATTGTTGCTGATGTACTTGTTGTGGTGATGCACGAGGTTTCTATCGTGCGAATTTTATTATTGTGATGCATGAGGTTTCTGTCATGCGGTTGTTATTATGGGGTTGCACGAGGTTTCTGCCGTACTATTATTACCATTGATATTTGCACATGAGGCTTGACAAGGCGGGATATGTGTGTGTGTGTGTGTATGTGTGTGTATATATATATATATATATATATATATATATGTGTGTGTGTGTGGGGGGGGGGGGAGGGGTTGCGCATGTGGCGAGACAAGGTGGGAACATTGTTATGCACATGTGGCGAGACAAGGCGGGCATTTATATTACTATTGCACACGTGGCGAGACAAGGTGGGCTGTGTCAGGGGTGATTTGTGATGATTTGTGGCCTGGGGGCATTCTTGTTGTTGATATTTGTATAGTGGTATACGTACCTGTGTGAGCTTTATCTTGTGAAAGCTGTGTGAAAATATTCTACGTGATGTCCGTTCTTTTTCCTTATGCTTAATTGCTGATATGGACTATGGTAGTACACTTGCACAAGTATACACGTAGTTAAGCACTCTTATCGGATAAGAGGTGTTCTTGATATTGTTGAGCATAGATGCTCCCCCTTGTTTACTTGCCTTCTATGTGAGAATGACCCTATTGGCATGTGAGTTCTCAGTATGGTTATGAGATATTATGAGGGCACATGAGGCCAAGTGTTAGAGTTCAGGTCTTGAGACCCATAAGTTGTGATTTGTCCGAGGTTCGGTACCTCATGGAGTTGCTGACTAAAACCTGATATAAAAGCGGTTGTAGTTGCTGAGTTATTATTTGTCCTTGCTGTATTTGTGATTCCGGATTTAGGTTGTGTTCCATTCACCTTTCTATGTCATTTTCATGATATTCCGCTGATAATTATTGTTTCCTTCCTGATTGCCATTTCTGTACTGTGAGCCATATTGCATAGTCTTTATGTAGACATCATACTTCTGTTGTTCGTGTACTTATATATATGTTCAGTTTATAAGACCAGTGGGTGTCTTGACCGTTTCTCGTCACTACTCCACAAAGGTTAGTCTTGATACATACTGGGCACCGTTGTGGTATGCCCATGCTACTCTTATGCACATTTTTGTACAGATCCAGGTACTTGTTCGTTAGCTAGTTGTGTAGACTGTTGCTGTGGAGACTCAAGGTAAACCTGCTGCTACGTTCGCAGGCTTCGGAGTCACCTTCAACTTTTAATTTTGCACTGTTTATTCTTATTTCTGGACAGTTGTATTTAGAAGCTTTCTAGCAAATACTCTGTACAGCTTATGACTTGTACTACCGATTTTGGGAATTGTAAGAGATTCTATTTAAATAATGTCATTGTTTTAATTATTGTTAGGCTTACCTAGTTCTTAAGACTAGGTGTCATCACGATACCCAAACAGAGGGGAATTGGGTCGTGACAAATTCCAACATCTGAAATTCTCTACCAGGTCTGTTTCCAACATACGAACACCGTATCCATCACTACATGATGTACCAACACATGATTGTATACCCTTACTGAATTCTTACCATGCATCACATAATTTACATGACCATAATAACATCCCATGATAACAACAACCGAAAACACACGAATATGATGCTTACAACACACCTCATGACTCATATAAGTCATGTTCCAACTCTTATAATATTGCCACGACAAAGAAGATGTGTAGAACTCATAACCACCTGCCGAATCACAATTTATAGAGTCTCTCCTCCCGACAAGAACCATTACCTCATTCTGGACTAAATAGAAATATTTACTCTTTAATATGCTTCATATAAATCTGATCGCATTGATCCCAGGTCCAATAATCTCGTCTCACCCAGTACAAACTGCTCAGGCAATAAGCCACCTCAGATACTGCCAAAAGTCCCATAGGATGCCACGATGTGCCAACAATCCACAAACTCAAATGTGGTACATAAGGAAAACGAACTCTGGAAAGAACTACTCAACCCACGCAACTAATTTAAACAACAGATAAGATGTTATGAACCTTCCTCAGGAAATGGGAAGCAAAACGCACAATAATAGATGTGGGAAACTATACTCAATAACACACTGTAGCGACATGCAACCCGATCCATACATGATACCGTTGCGGCGTGCAACCCAATCCAACCATGATACCCGTGGCGGCGTGCCACCTGATCCAATCAATATATCTGTGGCGGCGTGCCACCTGATCCACACGTAATAATCTAAAGAAAACACACATCGAGCCGTAACGCTCATACACACGAAATGCCCGAATTTCAACCATAAGCACGCCAAGTGCATAATACAATTCCTGGGGAGACGGGTAGCATCATGCACTACAAAACTCAAGAACCACTAAGGTGCGATATATGACCTGCGTCCCGAGAGCCATCCTACTCACATAATACCACAAACCATACGGGATCTCAATACGAGTGTGAATAATCAAACTACCTCACAACCCACTTGGTATAATATAGATTACATAGAATAGCTGACGACATAAATAACATCTAAGGCCCGAAGACCCTTCCGAAAACAATGCTATGCTGAGATGAGCACATCCAGCCTGATATAGAGCCCACATTCACATTTAGATCCATCCACGGACCTCAACCGATTCTGATCATACCATGCTTGGCTAAATAGCCTCTCAAGGACCCACAATGACCTATTCACGACACATAAGAACAACCGTCAAATCTGGAACAAACTTCCACATTCCACAACCAAATGAACCGAGAGCCCTTCAGGCATAAATTCTCACATTAGCGATAGTACCACAATCTCCATACTTGGTTTTAAATCTTTAATCAATCAAGTGACTACATGTCACACTCATACAATCTTTCCGTGGGATACACTCCCACGAGGTAACAAGTCTGCACATCCATACCACCGGTCATACTAAGACTGTAAAGCAAATCGGGAATCCGCAAATCAGTACACAAAGCCCCTTACATAGGACACCGATCTCAGGTGACACTAAAGGCAATACCAGCTCACTCTAAATATCTGAATTCTTCCCTGCTCACTAGGACCGTTGTTGAGAGTCACCCACTCTAACTCGGTCCAAATACAATCAACTCCAAGGCCCTTCTAGCACAGGTACACCCTCTCAAAGAAGCAACCGACTACATTCTTTTTTCTTGTACATCACATCCCCACGAAGCATAAACTCTGAGTCTTCCCAAAACCTGTACATGAATCGATAAGGCCAATTATGGCACACATTCCTCAAATCCTTTGCTCAAATTACCATTGATGTTCTCTTTCCTTAGTCATGATAACCCGCCAATACACCGATAACCGGAAACCGCACAAGTTGATAACTACGCAATCCAATAATAGACGGTGGGGCTCTCCCATTTAGCTTGAAGCTACCATTGCATAACTCTGGAACCCACCAAGATTCCTTATCCCCTGTTGACATGATCTTGCACAACCAACCCGCCAAATTCCTCGAAATCCTTATGTTAAACATTTCATGAACATTCTGAATCACTAGCCACATTCACATATTCGACCTATTACTGGATAGCCAGTAAGATTCTTCGTAGAAGCTTCTTCAAAACCATACAACCGCTAACCTGCTCACAGGAGATATCCCACCTGTGGAAATTCCATGCCGACATCCTCCAACAACATTGTACCGAGTACAATTACCACAAAACCAATAAACCATCCTGAGCCTGTGCTCATTCACCAGTTGTACAAGTCTGTTCACTCCTCATGGACATCAACTAAATGTGCGACAATATATTCCAATCCAAAGTCATGTTGTATCCTGCTTCATATTAAGCAACTCCCTCTTGTCACACCCAATCTTCCTCAATATAGCAGCCAATATTCCAAATTAAGCTCGTAGACATAGTCACTGTCCACCATGAATCCCAAATCACTTTAACTTCCCCCAAGGCGTGTGGCTATCCTACCACAAAACCCATATGCTACTCTCCCACTTTGGTCAAACCCTCCTCTTTTTAGCAATACTCGACTCCTGTTTTCTTACACTTGGCCTTCTAGAAGTTTAACCACCGCAAGACACCTCCCACATGTGCTTCCTCATAAATGCCCAGTTGTGACCGTAAATTAAATCCATCTCTGTAGCACTTTGAACCAATAGATTGCTACCACTCTAACCCTCTTCGAAGATCATCCTTCTAGAGCCATCAACATTAGGATTACCGATTCGATTCTGAACCAAAACACACTGCGACATCTGACAGCCACTTACCCGGCATCATTCACAATACTCTGCCCCAAAGGTGATTTAAAGAAGGCCATAACACCAGCAAACTTAACACATTCAATCAAAGACGATGACACTACATCTCGGATGAAGATTCCACCACACTCGAAAATACCAAGTCTCTTTGCTCCATCAATCCAACCTGAACATTCTTAGTCCGATTGATTTTCCCTCCGCTGGAAATAAAACACTGAACCTCTGAATCACATATTGAGAAAAACCTCTTTTCGATTCATTCATTGCCTCGACGCATAGACAGGCATCCTACCATTACACAAACACGATGCGATAACAACGCACGAATCATCATAACAATTAATGACAAATCTCAAAACCATAGTAAGTACTGATGCTGAGCTGAAATGACAGGACGGCCTTCCGCAAGGTGACGGTAATAGCCCAATCAAACACATAGGCAGAGACATCTTGCACCACCTCCGTAGTACCATGACAATTCCTCGATTCCCAATCGATAACAAGCGATTCATGTCGCATAAGATTGAGTAGGAAAGAAATAAAGGTACAAGCCTTAAAAAAATCAATTCACACGATGAAGAATCAAGAAGGGAAGTGCTCCTAACAGCCTTGTAGCCTCTCGCAGATAAGTACAAACGTCTTCGTACCGATCCGAAAGACTCTACTAGACTCGCTCATGACTCGTGAGACCTAAGTAAACCTAGTGCTCTAATACCATGTTGTCACGACCCAAAATCCATAAGGGTCGTGATGGCGCCGGACACCACTGTCAGGCAAGCCAACAATAATTACTTAATTGGATTCTCATTTTATTATTTTTGAAATCATATTTTCCTTTAATTTATATAGTAAAGAATGGAATTTTAAAGAGTAAATAATAATACTTTTAACAAATTCAATACAGAATAACCCAAAATCATCCCAAAATCCGATGTCACAAGTGTATGAGTTTTTACTAGGAATATAAAATAAAATACAGCAGTTGTCGGGAATACAAATTGGACAGGAAATATATATATATATATATATATATATATATATATATATATATATATATATATATATATATATATATATATATATATATATATATATTGAGAAGGAGACTCTGCTGGCTACGGGTTGACAAATGGAATGCAACTCACCGAGGTCCCCGCATGTATACATGCCTCTGCTCTTACATGGCCTTTAGACATATATGTACCTACACAAAAATGTGCAGCAAGTATAGTATGAGTACATAAGCAACGTGTACCCAGTAAGTATCTAGCCTAACCCCAGAGAAGTAGTGACGAGGGGTCGACATCGACACTCACTAGTGGTCCAACAACATAAAGTACAGTAAAGAGGTAGCAAATATAAATCAGAGTAAGTAAGTGAAATAAACAAATATAGATCACGTGGTACAAATCCCCTCTCTTTACAAGGAGCTCAAGCTCTTCATTAGAAATTCCCTCCTTAACCGGAGCATATATATATATAGGTATAGTAAAACTGATCAAGTGGCTACCATAATTCAAATCCGGAATTTTACAGATACACTGGCTTCTTGCCAATTTTTACGCACGATTTCGTGGGAGTGTGATATAGGAAATTCCGAGGCGTTCGGCCCAATCCAACATAATAATAAAATTGTGCATTGTCGAAGGTCGAACGGCCCGAACCATATGATAAATCAATTAACCTTCCGAGCCGAACGGACCGCTCCCATGAGAGTGTGGTACATAAATCCTGCAGAGGCTAATGGCCTGATCCCATAAGAAGTGAAATACAAATTCCTACGAGGCAAATGGCCCGATCCCATAAGAAGTGAAATACAAATTCCTGCCAAGGCGAACAGCCGATACCATAAGAAGCAAAATACAAATTCCTGCCGAGGCGAACGGCCCGATCCCATTAGAATAAGAAGCATTGATGGGTCCTTTACCCTACTCACGAATAAACATGTGAGTTGTAATTTATTTAGCACAATATAGGTTTAATGAAATATATATATATATATATATATATATATATATATATATATATATATATACCGGAGCCATGCCGTAAGAGGAGGAATATTATCTGATGGCTAATCATGAACCCGTGAAGTCTCTACAATAGCAAGTCTAGTCTAAAATAGAATATAAAGCAGGGGAATTAATAAGCGAGAGACTACTCAAATAGTACAACTATAGCATGGTGTGAACCTAAGTCTACCCGGACAATAACATGAATGTAGCTACGTACGGGCTCTCATTACCTCGCGCGTACGTAGTCCCCAAAATAAGTAGCACACATCAAACATATCACCTAGGGGTAATTCCCCCCTCACAGAGTTAGACAGGAGACTTACCTCTCCAAAGCCTCTCTAACACCTCAAACCGATGCACATCGCTCCAAAACTATTCAATAAATATGCAAATCCATAAATATATAATCTAATACTCATTATAGTTCAATTTACAACAATTTCCAACTCCGCTCGAAAAGTCGATAAAAATCACCCTCGGGCCCACTTGCCCGGATTCCGAAAATTTTCGAAGATAAACACTACCCATAGCATTACGAGCTCAAATATATAATTTATTCTTAATTTCATGCCCAAATTCGTGGTCAAAATCCAAAAATATAATTTCTAGGTTTTCTAACAAAAACCCCACAATTTCTACTAATTTTTATGCTTAAATCCTTATACAAACCATGTATTTAACTTGCAATGGATGGGAATAACTTACCTTGGCATATATGATGAAAACCCCTACTTGAAACTCGCCAAAATTACCCAACCAAGTAAAAAATGGGAGAAAAATAGGCCAAATCCCGTTTTAAAGGAAACCTCACTGCCCAGCTCGAATTCTCGCACCTGCGGTCACTTGACCGCTTCTGCGGTTCCATAGGTGCGGCAATTATTCCGCTTCTACGGATATGCCCCCAGCCTCTGCTTCCGCTTCTGTGACTTCCCTTCGGTATGTGCGGTCTCGCTTCTACGGCGAGATAACCACATCTGCCGTCTCAGCACTGCCCAACTAAAATCGCACTTGTGCCCCTCATGGCCGCTTATGCGGCTCCGCACCTACAGTCAAAACCTCGCAGGTGTGGTTACACCAGATATCAGCTGCCTCATCATTCTTTTAGTCCAAAATTGATTCGTTGACCACCCGAAATAACCCCGAGGCCCTCTAGACCTTAACCAAATATACCAACACGTCCCAAAACACATTACAAACTTAGTCAAGCACTCAAATCACGCCAAACAACATCGAAACTACGAATCACCCTTCAATTCAAACTTAATGAATTTTGAAATTTCAAACTTCTACAATCGATGCCGAAACCTATCAAATCACGTCCGATTGACCTAAGATTTTGCACACAAGTCATAATTGCCATTACGGACCTACTTCAACTTCTGGAATTGGAATCCGACCGCAATATCAAAAAGTCCATTGCCGGCCAAACTTCTCAAAAACCTTCAAATTTCCAACTTTCGCCAAATGAGCCCGAAATGACCTACGGACCTCCAAATCCACATCCGAATGCACTCCCAATATCAGAATCACCATACGGAGCTATTCCCAGACTCAGAATCCCAAACATTTATCAATAGCTTTGAAATGCACTCCAACCCAAATTTATGAAATCCTTCCAAAATGCCAACTTCCACGATATGAGCCGAAACGTTCCCTGGTCATCCAAAACCTAATCTGGACATACGCCCAAGTCCAAAATCATCATACAAACCTGTTGGAACCTTCAAATTTTGATTCTGATGTCGTTTACTCAAAAATTACCCTTTAGTCAATTCCTCCAACTTAAAGCTTTCGAAATTAGAATTTTCTTTCCAAATCAACTCCGAACTTCGCGAAATTACATTCCAACCATGCTTACAAGTGATAATACCGGAAGTGAAGCTTCTCATGGTCTCAAACCACTGAATGATGTGCTAGAGCTCAAAACAATCGGTCGGGTCGTTATAGGATAGCTTCGTTATGTCATTTGGGATTTGTGTGTAAAATTTGAGTTCATTCTGAGTTGATTGGATATGTTTCAGAGTGAGTTTTGAAAGTTGAGAGTTCTAAGTTCATTACTTTTGATTTGAGGTGCGATTCGTTGTTTCGATATTGTTATGTGTGATTTAAGGCCTCGAAAAGGTCCATGTTATGTCATGGAACTTGTTGGTATATTCGGACGGGGTCCCGAGGGGCTCGGGTGAGTTTTAGATGGGATTCGAACCATTTCATTGCATGTTGCAATTCGCTAAGGCTTCTAGTTCTGGTGTGGCCGCATATGCGGTCAATTGGCCGCAGAAGCAACTTCGCTGATGCGGGGTTTTCTATAACGACCCGGCCGGTCATTTTGTGTATTACGATCCCGTTGCCCCATTCACTGATCTATTTGTGCTTTATAACTATATTATGACCTATCAGATTAGTTAGTTCGGGTCCGAAGAGATTTCAGAATGAATTGAGACACTTAGTCTCATAATGAAAAGCTTAAGCTGGAAAAGTTGAATGGATATTGATTTATGTATAAACGACCTTGGATTTGAATTCTGATGTTTCCAGTAGCTCCGTATGGTGATTTTGGACTTAGGAGCGTATCCGGAAAATTATTTGGAGGTCCGTAGTAGAATTTGGCTTGAAATGGCAAAAGTTGAATTTTTGGGAAGTTTGACTGGGGGTTAACTTTTTGATATCAGGGTCGGAATCCGATTCTAAAAATTGGAATAGCTTTTTTATGTCATTTATGACTTGTGTGCAAAATTTGAAGTCATTCCGGATTGATTTGATGTGTTTCGGCACAGGATAAAGAATTTGAAAGTTCAAAGTTCATATATTTTGATTTGAGGTGTGATTCATCGTTTTGATATTGTTAGGTGTGATTTGAGGCCTCAACTAGGTCTGTATTATGTTATGGGACTTGTTGGTATGTTCGGACGGGGTCTCGAGGGGCTCGAGCGTGTTTCGGATTGATTTTGGATCATTTTTCTTCATGTTGTTATTGATGGTTGTTGCTGGTTCTGGTGTGACCGCACCTGCGGCTGGATTGCACAGGTGCGATAGTCGCAGAAGCGAGAGAGTGCTGGCTGGGGAGGCATCGCAGAAGCAGATTTTTTGGCACAGAAGCATGATCGCAGATGCAACCATGGCCATCGCAGAATCGTCCTATCTTGCAAATGCGAGCCTCTTTCCCGCAAAAGCGAGGCTCGCAGATGCGACCACTTGTCCGTAAATGCGGAAACGCTGGGCAGAACCCCTTTAAGTTCGGGTTTTCACTATTTTTTTATCTATTTTCGGATTTTAGAGCTCGGTTTGGGCAATTTTGGAGAGGAATATTTCCACACAACTTGGGGTAAGTGTTCTTGACTCCCTTGTGATTATATTTCATGAGTTAATCTTCATTTTCGGCGTTAGATTATTGATTTTTCAAGAGAAATCGGAGGAATTTTCTACAAATTCATAAAATAAACTTTTCGGGATTTGAACACCGATTCAGAGTCGAATTTGAGAAAAATTGGTATGGTTGAACTTGTAACTGGATGGGTTATCGGATTTTGTGAGTTTCGTCAGATTTTGAGATGTGGGCCCCACTGTCGATTTTTCAAGCGGAGTTGGGAATTTTCATAAATTGTTAATTTGTAAGCATTGGAGTAAATTGTGATTTATTTGCATGTTGTTTGGATAGATACGGATCGTTTGGCTTGAATTGAGGAGATAGGAAGCGTTCAGAAGTTGATACGCACAGAATGGAATTTTTGGAGCATTGTTTAGCTTGCTCGACAGTGGATTCATCTTGTTCGAGGTAAGTAACTCTTCTAATCTTAGAGCTGAAGGTATGAACCCTGACTATACGTGCTATGTGTTTGGTATTGAGTTGACGCACATGCTAGGTGACGGGCGTGTGGGTGTGCACCGTGTGAATTGTGACTCTGTTATTCTGTGGTACTGTGTAGTTACCTGATCTTACTTGTAAACATGAAATTTCTACGTTCTTGAGCTATTGAGCTGTGATCCATGTTAGAAACCATGTTGAGGCTACATGCTTATCCTGTTGGGACCCACTGAGGTCATTTCTGCTGTTGAATTATCTGCTTTCATTGTATTACATACTCAGTCATACACATTCATATGCATATCATATCTCAGTCTCTGTTACTATTTATTGATACATCATATCATCATTTTCGAGCTAGTTTCATGACATTGTGAGCCCTCGAGAGAGAGAGAGACTGGAGAGATTGATGACTGTATGAGTCCAAAGGCCTAATGATGAGTGACATTATGGGATCGGGCTACACGCCGCAGCGGTTATACTGATTTATGATAGCGCATGGGCTGAAGGAGCCCCTCTAGAGTCTGCACACGCCCCCAGTGAGCGCAGTTGATTTATATTGAGGGATGGATCTTCCCTGGACATGGATCTTGTCCGAAGCATTTATACCTGGGGATAGATCTTCCCCACGGGCTGGATTGGCCCTACTCGGTACTGAGTGACTGGTGATCAGTTAATGTGTATATTCCTGGATGGATCTTCCCTGGGCCGGATTGGCCATATACAGTACCGAGTGATTGAGCATGATGAGTGGGATGTGTGAGACAGTGAGATTGAGTACTCTGAGAGTGTGAGTACATGAGTTCATCTCTGATATACATTGCATTGACATGCACATATGACATACAGGCATAGAGATGTATTTTTCTCATGATGTACGGTATCACGTCATTCATGACTTCTCATACATATTGGCCTATGGGCATAGTGATGCATTTTTCCACTAGCTATCTGGAAAGAAAATGAAATATTTTATTCATTGTTGAAAGGATTTTTGGGAGAATTACTGTTTTCAAAGTTACTTATATTTTTGACAACTTCGGTAAATGACTTGGGATTTTCACTGACACACTTGAAAGGCAGAACTATTTTCAGAAATCATGATTTAGCTGAGCACTTAATCTTTGAATTACTTCTTTTATTACTTGCTTTATGTTATTATGAACTGTTGTTGGTTATTGGAGCTAGACTCTGACCTTGGTACAAGCTCGTCACTACTTTCAACCTAAGGTTAGGTTTGTTACTTATTGAGTACATGGGGTCGGTTGTACTCATACTACACTTCTGCACCTTGCGTGCAGATATTGGCTGTTGATGTTGCTGTGTTCGTTGGAAGCTGGATCTGAAGATTTACCTGCGTTTCGATTGTAGCTGCCTTTTGTTCATGGTAGCCTTAGATTCATAAAACTCTGTTTGTGTACTTTTCAAACAGATGATGTATTTACTTCATACCAGCTTTGTAAACTCTATTCTTAGAAGCTCATGATTTGTACTACTAGTCCTTGGGGAATGTATCATATTCAGATATTTCTTTACTTAATTGCTTTATTAATTGTTATTGGAATTGGTTAGTGGTTAATTGGCTTACCTAGCGGGTTGGGTTAGGTGCCATCATGACTAGTTAGATTTTGGGTCGTGACAGATTGGTATCAGAGCCCTAGGTTTATAGATTCTACAAGTCATAAGCAAGTGTCTAGTAGAGTCTTGCGGATCGGTATGATGACGTCCATGCCTATCTTCGAGAGGCTACAGGGCATTTAGGATATATACTTCCCATCTTTATATTCTTATCGTGCAGAATTGATTTAGCTTGAGACATAACTCTTTGAATTCCTTCCACGCATTCACATGCGCACATGAGCGCTCGGTATCATCTGTGCATCGCCGGCTTGTGATTCTATGAACGGGGTTTGAGATGTGTATTCTATGTTTTGGTGATGGGCCAGTTTGGAGGACTTGAGGCCATGGTTAGACCGTAGCTTAGGCTCTGTAGCTTCAGTTGTAACTTTTATATTTGGACTCATATGTGTGGTAATGTCCCTACGAGTGGAATTTGTGGCTCGATGAGCGGTAGAATGGCTTTGTGATGAGTATGATGTGACTGCGGGATATGTTAAGACGATTTGAATGCGATGAGAAGTGTTTCCTTGAAATGTAAAGGAGGGGCCATTGGATGTTTGATTTTCGTTTTGATGTGACGTACAGTCTCGAGTAAGAATATTTTGAAGGATCTTTCACGTTGTTAAATTTTGGGACAAATTAAATTCTCATGTCTGGTTAATGAGTTTGGACTCAGATAGACTAACTGATTGCATAGTAATTATGACTGCGAAAAGGTATAACAAGATACCAATTTCAGGCTACGCAGGTGGGTTATTCCCTGCGGAGTAATCTACGTAGGTGTGCTCCTTATAATGTGAAGAGAGAGTTTCTTTTCTGCCAGCGGGGCGCATGTGTTGAGATTTGAATTTGAATCTAGTTGAGAAAGTTGACTTGAGTTTCAAGAGAATGAATACGAGCTTAGCAGATGATTGGGGTATTTTTTTAATGGTTGGCATTGCATGAACTTGAGAAGAATTTTTGTTGAACTGACTGCGGTATTATGACAGTAATAGAGTATGGATATTTTGAGTTATCGAGTATTTTAAACTATGGCTTTAAGCCAAGTTGGGGAGCCTGCTATTGACAATTCACTTCATGGTTATATGTTAAATTTTAGTTTTGGTCTGAGGCATACTTGTGGATTAGTTATGACTTGAAGAGGTTGAGATCGAGGATGACCCAAGTACTGAAATTCCTAAATACGGGTTATATTGTGCTTTATGAGTATATGAAAATCATGGGATGAGTGAGTTATTATTTGTGAATAATGTAGTGCGCACGGAGTATGAATTTGGTTGATGGTATTAAGGCAGGGTTACCTCTTTGAGTGTTGTTGTGCTAATGGGGCACGTGACTTTCAACCAGCTTGGGCGGTACAATTTAGATTTGAGCAAAGTGGGTGACTCTCGAGAAGGTGTTAATGGATTAAAAAGAATGTATAAATGGCAATTGAAATTTTTTCTTTTCGGAATAGAATATCGCTAGAATCAGTTAGTTACATTGGATGGTGTCGGGACTTGCGGTAATTCTATATGACTATGGATTTTACATTTCAATATAAGAAAAGGGAATAGGAACAATTTTAAATTCACATAAGGTCTTTTGGAGTGGATGTCTCGGTTGTGGTGCTTTTGGGGTACTTAAGAGGGAATTCAATGGCTTATGGGCCTTAGCGCGTTGTGGTTCTATGCTAGGTTTCGTGGGGTGAGTTGTGGTTAAAGATCGGGGTGTGTTAGCAAGGAGAAGTATCAATCTGAAGACAAATTCAGAAGGGACTCGGAGAAATAGGATAGCTTGGTAGTAGGTTGGATCAGTATGGTAATGGATATGATTGGTTCTTTGGGTGCTTATAATGTGGGGATTTTCTACAGGTGCTTTGTGGCAATACTCTTGGGTTTGGCGACCTGCGTGGCTTGATTATGTGCAAATGGATTCCAAGGTATTCTCGAGGATTTCTACCACGGTTTGAGATGGATATTTCCTACCGGCCTAAGGAGCATGTTGAGTATTGTGATTTTCTACCTGATGGGATCAAATCGAAGGCTTCTGGCTGATCGGATATGTATTCTACTTGTAACTCAGAATGATTATGAGGTTCTCGTATTTTTCATAAGATGGCATGATAGATGCAGTATGTTGTGTGGGATTAAGGTTTGCGTGTGCAAGGTCATAGTTTAGTTTTGAAAGAGAGATCATAAATTCTTAGAGGGTATGGACGGTTTTTGATGTTTAGATAAATGTTATAACTATTTAGTATTGCGTGAGTAGAGTGTACATTTTAGAAGGCGCACTATGTTTTGAATTATGGATATGTCATAGGTATTGCGGCATTCTCCTGGTTGATCGACTGCTGATTTTAAGATGTTTCTATGTGGCACGAAAGAATGGGAGAAGTATGCCTCGTGGGATGATCATGTATGAGAGATGTGTTAGACATTCGGGCGGTGGATATGGAATCAGAAATGGTGATTCGTGTGTTCTATGGATTTGAAAACCGGGAGTTTTCAGGAGCAGATTGTTTCATGGTTGCGAACTGTGAAGTCGTGGCTGAAGCTAGCCAGATGATAGTATGTATTATGATTCAGTCATTTTGGATTTTCGGAGGGTTATTTATCTATTTGTGGGTGACCATAGTTGATTTAGGAGTCCATTGGTAGGCCCAATTAGGATGTGTATTCTACACCGAGTCGGATTGGTTGGCTTTATACTGCTATTGTTGAGGGATGTGCCATTCGGTTGATGTTGAACTTATTCGTATTCTGAACTGATCTATGAGTTACTCTTCTATGCTACGAGGGGATGTGATTCATTGGTTATATGCACGCATGGTGTGGTTCTATTGGGGGCCACATGGTGGAATTCGAGCGAGATGAGAATTTGGGTATTGCATGATCGATTGCGTAATAGTTATGTTCTTTCAGGTTTTGTGTGTCATTGTATCATTTGCCTATCCGTGGTTATTGATTTTAAGCAGGGTGGCTCGAGGTATATAATATGGACCAGCGTTTGGATGGGGTCACGCGTTGCAGTGGAGTTATGTTAAGGTATGAACCTTGTGTTAGAATCGTGTGATGGTTCTACGGTGTGTGATGGATTTTCAGCATTTCTTTGTGGCGGTACTTGTTAATCTTGCGGGACAGTTCTCTCATTTGAGTCATTTTCCATGACTGAGTACATTTGAATTGTTGTGTATTGGTACACGGATGGCACGGTTTGTGGCTCTGAGTTATATTGGTGTGGCATGTCTGTGGTCTAGTTGTGTTATATAATATAAGGTCATTGGACCTAGGATGGGTACTATCAGGTTCGATTACGGTATATTCGGGAGGATAATATTGAAAGTCAGCTTAGAAAGTGATTATGGTTCTAGTTGGGGCGAGAGAGCTCCATGACTTATTAATTTGATAAGGGGTCATGAGAATTCTGCGTGTTTCTTTCATTTTAAACAGTGTATAAAGGTTTTGGAACGAGGTTTTGTTCGATATGGGGTTTAATGCTAGTACCTGGTTGGTTTTGGAGTAGTTACTATGATCAGGAATGGTGCTACGAGCATGCGGGTTGTGTAATATGTTAGGTGATTAAATCCATGGTTATAGTTACGGCTCGATGCAGCTTGTTCAGACTTATACAGTGTGTAACTGTGAGATTCGGGTCTTGTAAGTAAATTCCAAATGTTGGGAATTGAATTCCAAGGTTTTTGGGCCAAAATTAAATTAATGATTTTTAGTTGTATTGTGTTGTCATGCCTATATAGAATAAGGTAACGTGGGATCACCCCCGAGTATGTGCATGGTAGGGTGGAACAGTGATTTAAAGGCTTAGAAACAACTCTTGACACGTTCGAGGACGAACGTATGTTTAGGTGTAGGAGAATGTAACGACCCGGCCGGTCGTTTTGTGTATTATGGCCCCCTTCCCCCATTTACTACTCTATTTGCACTTGATAGCTATATTATGACCTATCGGATTAGTTAGTTTGGGTCCGGAGAGATTTCAGAACGAATTGAGATACATAGCCTCATAATGGAAAGCTTAAGTTGGAAAAGTTGACCGGATGTTGATTTATGTGTAAACGACCTCGGATTTGAATTCTGATGTTTCCAGTAGCTCCGTATGGTATTTTGGACTTAGGAGCGTGTCCGTAAAATTATTTGGAGGTCCGTAGTGGAATTTGGCTTGAAATGGCAAAAATTGAATTTTTGGGAAGTTTGACCGGGGGGTTGACTTTTTGATATCGGGGTTGGAATCCGATTTTTGAAATTGGAATAGCTTCGCTATGTCATTTATGACATGTGTGCAAAATTTCAAGTCATTCTGGATTGATTTGATGTGTTTCGGCACAAGATATAGAATTTGAAAGTTCAAAGTTCATAAATTTTGATTTGAGGTGTGATTTGTCGTTTTGATGTTGTTAGGTGTGATTTGAGGCCTCGAGTAGGTCCGTATTATGTTATGGGACTTGTTGGTATGTTCGGACAGGGTCCCGAGGGGCTCGAGCGTGTTTCGGATTGATTTCGGATCATTTTTCTTCATGTTATTATTGATGGTTGCTGCTGGTTCTGGTGTGACCGCACCTGCAGCTGGTTTGCGTAGGTGCGATAGTCGCAGAAGCGACAAAGCAGTCGCAAAAGCGAGGGAGTGCTGGTTGGGGAGGCATCGCAGAAGCGGATCTTCGGGCGCAGAAGCGCGATCGCACATGAGACCATGGCCTATGGGCATAGTGAGCCTCTTTCCCACAGAAGCGGCCTGTCTCGCAAATGCGAGCCTCTTTCCCGCAAAAGCGAGGGTCACAGATGCGACTTCTTGTCCGCAAATGCGGAAACGCTGGGCAAAACCCCTTTAAGTTCAGGGTTTCGCTATTTTTTAGCTATTTTCGGATTTTGGAGCTCGGTTTGGGCGATTTTGGAGAGGAATATTTCCACACAACTTGGGGTAAGTGTTCTTGACTCTCTTGTGATTATATTTCATGAGTTAATCTTCATTTTCGGCGTTAGATTATTGATTTTTCAGAGAAATCGGAGGAATTTTCTACAAATTCATAAAATGAACTTTTCGGGATTTGAACACCGATTCAGAGTCGGATTTGAGTGAAATTGGTATGGTTGAACTTGTAATTGGATGGGTTACCGTGTGAGTTTTGTCGTATTCCGAGGCGTGGGCCCCACTGTCAATTTTTCGAGTGGAGTTGGGAATTATCATAAATTGTTAATTTGTAAGCATTGGAGTAAATTGTGATTTATTTGCATGTTGTTTGAATAGATACGGATCGTTTGGCTTGAATTGAGGAAATAAGAAGCGTTCAGAAGTTGATATGCGCAGAATGGAATTTCTAGAGCATTATTTAGCTTGCTCGACAGTGGATTCGTCTTGTTCGAGGTAAGTAACTCTTCTAATCTTGGAGCTGAGGGTATGAACCCTGACTATACGTGTTATGTGTTTGGTGTTGAGGTGACGCACATGCTAGGTGACGGGCTTGTGGGCGTGTGGGTGTGCACCGTGTGAATTGTGACTCCGTTATTTTGTGGTACTGTGTAGTTACCTGGTCTTACCTATAACCATGAAATTTCTACGTTCTTGAGCTATTGAGTTGTGATCCATGTTAGAAACCTTGTTTAGGCTACATGCTTATCCTGTTGGGACCCACTGAGGTCATTTCTGTTGTTGAGTTATCTGTTTTCATTGCATTACATACTCAGTCATACGTATTCATATGCATATCATATCTCAGTCTCTATTGCTATTTATTGATACATCATATTATAATTTTTGGGCTAGTTTCATGACATTGTGAGCCCGCGAGATAGAGAGACTGGAGAGATTGATGATTGAGTGAAGCCAAGGGCCTGATTGTGTGTGATGATTATAGGATCGGACTGCACGACGCAATGGTTATACTGATTATGACAACGCTTGAACTGAAGGAGCCCTTCCGGAGTCTGCACACACCCCTAGTGAGCGCGGTTGATTTATATTGAGGGATGGATCTTCCCTGGACATGGATCTTGTCCGAAGCATTTATATCTGGGGATGGATCTTCCCCACGGGCTGGATTGGCCCTACTTGGTACTGAGTGACTGATGATCAGTTGATGTGTATATTCCGAGATGGATCTTCCTTGGGCCGGATTGGCCATATACACTACCGAGTGATTGAGCATGATGAGTGGAATGTGTGAGACAGTAAGATTAAGTACTCTGAGAGTGTGAGTACATGAGTTCATCTCTGAGATACATTGCATTGACATGCACACATGACATACAGGCATAGAGATGTATTTTCCTCATGTTGTACGGTATCACGTCATTCATGACTTCTCATACATATTGGCCTATGGGCATAGTGATGCATTTTTCCACTGGCTATCTGGAAAGAAAATGAAACATCTTACTCATTGTTGAAAGGATTTCTGGGAGAATTACTGTTTTCAAAGTTACTTATATTTTTGGGAACTTCGGTAAACGACTTGGGATTTTCACTGACACACTTGAAAGGCAGAACTATTTTCAGAAATCATGATTTAGCTGAGCACTTACTCTTTGAGTTACTTCTTTTATTACTTGCTTTATGTTGTTATGAACTATTGTTGGTTATTGGAGCTAGACTATGACCTTGGTACAAGCTCGTCACTACTTTCAACCTAAGGTTATGTTTGTTACTTATTGAGTACATGGGGTCGGTTGTACTCATACTAGACTTCTGCACCTTGCGTACGGATGTTGGCTGCTGATGTTGCTGTGTTCGTTGGGAGTTGGATCTGAAGATGTACCTGTGTTCCGGTTGTAGCTGCCTTTTGTTCATGGTAGCCTTAGATTCATAAAACTCTGTTTATGGACTTTTCAAATAGCTGATGTATTTACTTCATACCAGCTTTGTAAACTCTATTCTTAGAAGCTCATAATTTATACTACCAGTCCTTGGGGAATGTATGAGATTCAGATATTTCTTTACTTAATTGCTTTATTAATTGTTATTAGAATTGGTTAGTGGTTAATTGACATTTTCCTTCGCAGAAGCAAAAGGGCAGCTGGGCGTGAAAGCCGCAGAAGCAGGATTTGTTCCGCAGCCGCGACATCGCAGAAGCAGAGGGTTAGGTCGCAGAAGTGTGATTCGTCGCAGCAGCGGAAGTAGTGGTCGCACCTGCATGTACGCAGAAGCGGAATTTGGTCTGCAGGTGCGATAGGTGAATTCCAGTGATTGTTCGTAGAAGCGCAAGTTTGGTCGCACAAGCGACACCGCTGAAAGCGGCCCTTTGTTCGCAAAAGTGAAAATCGCTGGGCAGAATCTATATTTTCCAGGGTTGGTCATTTTATTCTCATTTTGAGAAATGGAGCTCGGTGTTCGACGACTTTGGAGAGGAATTTCATCATAAGGATTGGGATAAGTGTTTTATACTCAATTTTTATTATATTTCGTGATTCTATCTTCGTTTTTGGTAATTTGATTATGAATTTTAAAGAGAAATTTGGGGGTTTTAGCCTAAAGTTTTATAGAGTGAATTTTTGAGTTTTGAGCATCGATTCGGAGTCGAATTTAGGTGAAACTAGTATGGTTGGACTCATAGTCGAATGGGTCGTAGGATATTATAAGTTTCATCGAGTTCTGAGGTGCGGGCCCGGGTTAGACGTTTGGGTTGGTTTTGGGCTTTTGATTAAAGATTCAACCTTTATCGATTGAGTTTGTTTCCTTTGGCATTAATTGATGTATTTGAGTTACTTTTGGCTAGTTTTCAGCCGTTCGAAGGTCGGTATGCACGGGATGGCATTTTTGGAGCATCGCTTGGCTTGCTCGGTATTGGATTTGGCTTGTCCGAGGTAAGTAACACTTCTAAACTTGGTGCTGAGGGTATAAATCCCTGAATATAC
This sequence comes from Nicotiana tabacum, assembly GCF_000715075.1. Taxonomy (NCBI): domain Eukaryota; kingdom Viridiplantae; phylum Streptophyta; class Magnoliopsida; order Solanales; family Solanaceae; genus Nicotiana; species Nicotiana tabacum. The sequence continues at coordinate 64,715,123 of NC_134100.1, forward strand.
ATATTATGTGCTTAGCGTTAAGGTGACGCACATGCTAGGTGACGGGCGTGTGGGCGTGCACCGCGTGAATTATGACTCGGTTGATTCTGTGATACTGTGTAGTTACTTAATTTTGATTCTATCCATGAAATTTCCACGTGTTAGAGAAATTGAGTTGTGAATCATATTAGAAATCCTGTTTAGGCTATATGCTTATTTTGTTGGTACCTACTGAGGTCATCTCTGTTGTTGAATTATCTGCTTAAATTGCATCTACATACTCAGTCATGTTCATTCATTTACATATCATATCTCAATCTCTGTTATCATTCGTTGTCACATCATATTGTTGTCATTATTTGGGCTGATTGGCATGAGATTTGTGAGCCCGGGAGACTGGAGAGATTGATCACTGAGTTTGGGCTTGAGGGTCGAATTGTGAGTGATATTGATGGGATCGGGCTACATACCGCAACAGTTATTATATATATATATATATATATATATATATATATATATATATATATATATATGTGTGTGTGTGTGTGTGGGGGGGGGGGGTTGCACGCTGCAACAAGCCTTATGGCTATATATGGATCGGGTTACGCGTCGCAACAGGCCTTAGGGCTATATGTGGATCGGGATGCATGCCGCAGCAGGTTATATTAGCACTTGGGAAGGATCCGCCCCTCCGAAGTTTGCACACCCACAGTGAGTGCAGGTTCTATTGATTCATGATGGGATCGGGCTGCGCGCCGCAGCAGGTACCATACAGTGCTGAATGACCGAGTGTGTTGAGTGATTGAGTATGATGAGTGGGAGTGTGAGATAGTGAGATTGAGTACTCTGAGAGTGTGGGTACATGAGTTCATCACTGTGGTGTATTGCATTGACATGCATACTTGGCACACAAGCATAGAGATGCATTCCCTTGTGTTACATGGTTTTCTGACATTTATGACATTCACATGCACATTGACATATAGGCATAGAGATGTACTTTTCTCATGCAATCTGATAATGAGACTTCTTAACTGTTGTTGAAAGTTTTTGGGAAAAATCACAGTTTTCAAACTTACTCATATTTTTGGTATTTTCGGTGAAAGATTTGAGATTTACTGTTATACTTGAAAAGCATGCCTATTTTTCGTAACTGTGAACGAGCTGAGCTATTTCTTGTACCATCTTTATTATTTTGTTATGAACTACTGCTGCTTATTAGAGTTGGACTTTGACCCTTGTCCCACCTCATCATTACTTTCAACCTAAGGTTAGGTTTGTTACTTATTGAGTACATGGAGTCGGTTGTACTCATACTACACTTCTGCACCTTGTGTGCAGAAGATGGATGCCAATGTAGCTGCGTACGGCTGGAGCTGGATCTGAAGATGTACCTGTGTTCCGGTCATAGCTGCCTCTTGATCTTGGTAGCTTTAGAATTTTAATCTATTCATGTATATTTCAAACAGATGGTGTATATTATTTTAAACCAGCTCTGTAAACTCTATATCTTAGAAGCTCATGATTTGTACTACCAGTCCTTGGGGAGTTGTATAAATTCAGTTATCTCATCTTTGACTCACATCAGTATCATTATATTGTGGTTTATAGTTAATTGGCTTACCTAGCGGGTCGGGTTAGGTGCCATTACGATAATTTGGATTTTGGATCGTGACAAGTTGGTATCAGAGCTCTAGGTTCATAGGTTCTACAAGTTATGAGCAAGTGTCTAGTAGAGTCTTGCGGATCGGTATGATGACGTCCATACCTATCTTCGAAATGCTACATGGCATTTTGGATAAACTTCCCATCTTTCTTTCCTTATCGTGCGATATTGATTCAGATTGAAGCATAACTCTTTGAATTTCCTTCCACATATTCGTATGTGCATGTGAGCGCTCGGTATCAACTGTGCATCGACGACTTGTGGATCCCATGGATGAGGTGGGAGATATGTTTTCTATGTGTTGGTGACGGGACAGTCTGGAGGACTTTAGGTCAGGTTATGACTGTAGCTTGAGCACGGAGATTTCGGGTATGTGAGCACATGCTTTTGGACTTATATATCTGGTAGCATCCCTATGAGTGGAATTTGTGAGTCGATGAGTGGTTGGATGGCTATATGATGAGTATGATATGACTGCGGAATGTGTTCAGATGGTTTGATTGTGACGAGAAGAGTTTGCTTGAGATGTAAAAAGGTTTATTGGGTGCTTGATTGCTGTCTTGATGTGACGTATAGTCTTGAGTTATGGGTGTGTTGAAAGATTTTACATGTTGTTTAATTGTGGAACGAAGTAGATTTTCATGTCTTGTTGTGAGTTTAGACTCAAGAAGATTAGTGATGGCATAGTAATCGTGGCTACGAAAGAGTATAGCAAGATGCCAATTTGAGGCTAAGTAAGTGGGTTATCACCTGCGTAGTAATCTACGGATGTGTGATCCTTATGACGTTGTGTGGAGGTTTTATTTTTCTACCAGTGGATATAGGTGCTGCGATTTGAGTTTGGATTGGTTGAGAAAGTTGGCCCGACCATCACGAGAATGAATGTGAGATTTGCAGATGATTTGAGGTATTAGATGGTTTGTGTTACATGATCTTAAGAAGGATTGAGTTGAATTTTGGTGCGAGATTAAGATAGTAATAGAGTATGGGCATTGTGAGTTATCGAGTGTTTTGACCTATGACTTCAAGCCAAGTGGGGAGTCTGCTATCGACTCTTTGACTGCATGGTTATGTGTTGCGTAGGTTTTGGTTTGAAGTATATTGTGAATAAGTTATGACTTGTAGAGGTTGGTTTTAAGGATGACTCGAGTAAGGGAATTTCAGAAAATGGGTTATGTTACACTTTATGAGTATATAGGAAATCATGGAATGATTGAGTTGTTATGTGTGAAGGATGTAGTGTGCATGGAGTATGAATTTGATCGATTGTGCTAAGGCAGGGTTACTTCCTTGGGTGTTGTTGTGCTAATAGGGCACATGGCGTTTGGCCCGTTTGGGAGGCACAATTGAGATTTGAGAAGAATGGATGACTCTCGCGAAGGATCTAATGGGTTCAAGATTTATATGCAGCAATTGAGAATTTTTCAAATTTGTATATGGCTAGAATTTGAGATTTACATTGGATGGTATCGAGACTCGCGGTATTCCTATATCATTATGGATTTTACATTTCGGTATCAGAAAGGTGGAGGAAACTGCTTCAGATTTAAAAAAGATATCTTCATGGTGGGTATCTCGGTTGCGGTACATTTAGGGGTGCTTAAGAGGGAATACATCGGCTTATGGGCTTTAAGGTGGTGTGGTTTTATTTTAGGATCTCGTGGGGTGAGTTTTGGTTGAGGATCATGATATTATGGCGAGGAGGAGTGTCAACTTGAAGGCAATTCAGAAGAAACTCGGAGGAAATAGGACAATTTGGTAGTAGGTTGGATCAGCAAGGCAATGGATATGATCGGTTCTTTGGGTACTTATGATGTGGTGAGTCTTTACAGGTGTTTTGTGGCAATGCTCTTGGGTTTTGGCGACCTACGTGGCTTGGTGGAGTTAGAGAGATTCAGTTCTGATGGTTTGGTAATGTGCAAATGGGTTTCAAAGAGTCCTTGATGGTTTTTACCGCGGTTTGAGATGGATATTTCCTACTGGCATGAAGAACATGTTGCGTATTGTGATTTTCTACTGGATAGGATCATGTAGAAAGTTCCTGGCTAATTGAGTATGTAGTTTGATAATGACCCAGAGTTGATTATGAGATTCTCGTACTTTTCATATGATAGCATGATAGATGTGGTATTGTGTGGGATTGAGATTTGCATGTGCATGGTCACAGATCAGTTTTGAAGGGAAGGGAAGGAATTCTTAGGCAACATAGACGGGTTCAGATGACTAGATGAGTACTATTCCTACTTGGTATTGCCTGAGGAGAGTGTACATTCAGAAGGTGCACCGTGCTTTGATTTACAGATACTTCATTGGTATTCGGATACTCGCCCGGTTGATCGACTGTTGATATTCAGATTTTCGCTATGTGGTACGAAAGAATTATAGAAGTATTCCTTGTGGGATGATTATGTGTGAGAGATGTGTTAGACATTCAGGCGGTAGGGTTCGGATCTGATATGGTGATTCATGTGTTCTCTGGACTTGGAGATCAGGAGTTCTCAACAACAGATTGTTTCGTGGTTGTGGAATGTGAAGATGTGGCCAAAGCTAGTCAGATGATAGTATGTGTTATGGATCAGCCATTGTGGACTTTCGGAGGGTTATGTATCTATTTGTGGGTGGCCAGAGTGGATTCGAGGTCCATTGGCAGGCCCAATGAGGATGTGTATTCTATATCGGGCTGGATTGGTTGACTCTGTACTATTATTGTCGAGGGATGTGCCATTCAGTAGAGTTGAGCTTATTCATGTTATGATATGATTTTGTGTTACTCCTCTATGCTACGAGGGTTTGTGATTTGTTAGTTATAAGCACACATGGTGCGGTTCTGTTTGGGTCTTGTAGCGGGATTCGAGCGAGATGGTTATTGTGCTTTGATTATGTTCTCTTCGGACTGTGGTATATTGTGCTATTTGCTTCTCCGTGGTTATTATCATACACTTCGTGTATATGATGTCGAATTGTGTGTAGTTGTTGATTTTGAACATGGTGGCGTGAGGTATTTCATATGGACCCATGTTTGGATGGGGTCACACATTGCAGCTGGGTTATGTCGGGGTATGATCCTTTGTGTTAGATTCGTGTGTCTTGGTTCTACTATGTAAGATGGGTTTGTAGCATTGCGGTTGTGGTGGTACTTGTTGAACTTGTGGGATGGTTCTGTTGTTTGAGTCGTTTTCCATGATTGAGTACATTTAGGCTTTGCTTATTGGTGCACGAAGTGCGTGGGTTGTGGTTTTAGGTTGTATTGATGTGGCATGTCACTAGAGTGGTTGCGTGATGAGATGAGGTCATTGGACCTAGAATGGGTGCTATCAGATTTGTTTGCGGTATATTTGGAAGGATAATGCCGTTGATCAGCTTAGAAATTGGCTATAGTTCTTGTCAAAGGAGAGAGTGCTCCATGACTTGTTGATCTGATAAGTGGTTATGAGTTTCTACGTGTTTTTTTCATCATTGGCAGTGTACGAAGGTTTTAGAATGAGGTTCTATTTGATATGAGGTTTATTACCGGTGCCGGGTTTGTTTCGAGCAGTTATTGTGATCAGAAATTTTGCTACGAGTATGCGAGTCGTGTGGTATGTCATGTGAGTGCATCTTGGGTTGTGGTATTGCTTGATACAGCTTGTTCAGACTTATACAGTGTGTAGATGTGAGATTCAGATCTTATAGGAAATTTCGGATGTTGGAAATTGGATTCTGTGGTTTACGGGCTAAGGTTGAAGTAATGATCTTTAGTTATATTGCATTTTCAGGCTTATATAGAATAGTGTGATGTGGGATCACCCCCGGGTATCTGCGTGATAAGGTTACATGGTGATTTGATGGCTTTGGAATGACTCTTGGCACGTTCGAGGACGAATGTATATTTAAGTGGGGAAGGATGTAATGACTCGATCGGTCGTTTTGAGCATTTGCACTTTGCTCGGTAGTTTGAGGGCATGAGTAACTCCGTATGATGTATTATGACTTGTGTGAATCGTCGGTTTTGGTTTTCAGGTTATTCAGAATCAATTTGGAAGAATGAATTTCATGATTGAAGCTTTAAGTTGGAAGAGGTGATTAAGTTTGATTTTTGTGAATTTGACCCCGGAATAAAGTTTTGATGGTTCTGTTAGGTTCGGATGGTGATTTTGAACTTGGGCATATGCCCGGATTTACATTTGGATATTTCTAGAAGGATTCGGCACTAATTGGCGAAAATTAGAAATTTGAAGGATTGGAAAGTTCATAAGTTTGACCGAGAGTTGACTTTGTGGATATCGGATTTAGATTGTAGTTCCGGGAATTGGAATAGCTTCGTTATGTCATTTGGGACTTGTGTGCAAATTTTGAGTTCATTCCAAGTTGATTGGATATGTTCTGGAGCGAGTTTTGGAAGTTGAGAGTTCTAAGTTCATTACTTTTGATTTGAGGTGTGATTCATTGTTTTGATGTTGTTATGCGTAATTTGAGGCCACGAGTAGGTTCGTGTTATATCATGGAACTTGTTGGTATATTCTGACGGGGTCTCGAGGGACTCGGGTGAGTTACGGACGAGGTTCAGACCATTTCGTCGCATGTTGCAATTGGCTAAGGCTGCCGGTTCCAGTGTGGCCGCATCTGCGGTCAATTGGTTGCAGAAGCGACTTCGCAGATGCGGGGTTTTCTTTCGCATAAGCGAAAGGACAGCTGGGTGTGAAGGCCGCAAAATCGGGATTTGTTCCGCACCCGCTACATCGCAGAAGCGGAGGGTTAGGTCACAGAAGCGTGATTCGTCGCAGCATCGAAAGAAGTTGTCGCACCTACGTATGTGCAGAAGCGGAATTTGTTCTGCAGGTGAGATAGGCGAATTCCATTGATTGTCTGCAGAAGCGCAAGTTTGGTCGCACAAGCGACGCCGCAGAAGCGGCCCTTTGTTCGCAAAAGCATAAATCGCTGGGCAGAATCTACATTTTCGAGGGTGGGTCATTTTATTCTCTTTTTGAGACTTGGAGCTTGGTTTTCGGTGATTTTGGAGAGGAATTTCATCACAAGGATTGGGGTAAGTGTTTTATACTCGGTTTTGATTATATTTCGTGATTCTATCTTCATTTTTGGTAATTGGATTATGAATTTTAAAGAGAAATTTAGGGGTTTTAGCCTAAAGTTTTATAGAGTGAGTTTTTGAGATTGAGCATCGATTAGGAGTTGGATTTGGGTGAAACTAGTATAGTTGGACTCATAGTCGAATGGGTCGTCAGATTTTATAAGTTTTGTAGAGTTCCGAGGCGCGGTCCCGGGTTATACTTTTGGGTTGATTTTGGGCTTTTGATTAAAGATTCGACCTTTATCGATTGAGTTTGTTTCCTTTGGCATTAATTGATGTATTTGAGTTGCTTTTGGATAGTTTTGAGCCGTTCGAAGGTCGGTACACGCGGGATGGCATTTTTGGAGCATCGCTTGCTTGCTCGGTATTAGATTTGGCTTGTTCGAGGTAAGTAACACTTCTAAATTTGGTGTTGAGGGTATGAACCCCTGAATATACATGTTATGTGCTTAGCGTTAAGGTGACGCACATGCTAGGTGACGGGCGTGTGGGCGTGCACCGCGTGAATTATGACTCGGTTGATTCTCTGATACTTGTAGTTACTTTATCTTGTTTCTATCCATGAAATTTTCACGTGTTAGAGAAATTGAGCTGTGAATTATATTAGAAATCATGTTTAAGCTATATGCTTATTTTGTTGGTACCTATTGAGGTCATCTCTGCTGTTGAGTTATCTGCTTTAATTGCATCTACATACTAAGTGATGTTCATTCATTTACATATCATATCTCAGTCTCTGTTATCATTCTTTGTCACATAATATTGTTGTCATTATTTGGGCTGATTGGCATGATATTTCTAAGCAAAAGAGACTGGAGAGATTGATGACTGAGTTGGGGCCTGAGGGCCGGATTGTGAGTGAAATTGATGGGATCGGGCTGCACGCCGCAGCAGGTATTATATATATGTATGGATCAGGTTGCACACCGCAACACGCCTTATGGCTATATGTGGATCGGGTTACACGCCGCAACAGGCCTTAGGGCTATATGTGGATCGGGATGCACACCGTAGCAGGTTATATTAGCGCTTGGGAAGGATTCACCCCTCCGGAGTCTGCACACCCACAGTGAGTGCATGTTTTATTGATTCATGATGGGATCGGGCTGCGCACCGCAGCAGGTATCGTACAGTGCTGAGTGACCGAGTGTGTTGAGTGATTAAGCGTGATGAGTGGGAGTGTGAGACGGTGAGATTGAGTACTCTGAGAGTGAGGGTACATGAGTTCATCACTGAGGTGCATTGAATTGACATGTATACTTGGCACAAAGTCATAGAAATGCATTCCCTCATGTTACACGATTTTGTGACATTTATGGCATTCAAATGCTCATTGACATGTAGGCATAGAGATGTACTTTCCTCATGCCATCTGATAATGAGACTTCTTAACTGTTGTTGAAACTTTTTCGGAAAAATCACAGTTTTCAAACTTACTCATATTTTTGGTGTTTTCGGTAAAAGATTTGAGATTTACTGTTATACTTGAAAATCATGCCTGTTTTCCGTAACTGTGAACGAGCTGAGCTATTTCTTGTACCATCTTTATTATTTTGTTATGAACTACTGTTGTTTATTGGAGTTGGATTCTGACCCTTGTCCCAGCTCGTCACTACTTTCAATCTAAGGTTAGGTTTGTTACTTATTAAGTACATGGGGTCGGTTGTACTCATACTACACTTCTGCACCTTGCGTGCAGATGTTGAATGTTGATGTAGCTGCGTACGGCGGGAGCTGGATCTAAAAATGTACCTGTGTTCCGGTCATAGCTACCTCTTGATCTTGGTAGCTTTAGAATTTTAATCTGTTCATGTATATTTCAAACAGATGGTGTATTTTATTTTAAACCAGCTTTGTAAACTCTATATCTTAGAAACTTAGGATTTGTACTACCAGTCCTTGGGGAGTTGTATAAATTCAGTTATCTCATCTTTGACTCACATCAGTATCATTATATTGTGGTTTATAGCTAATTGGCTTACCTAGCGGGTCGGGTTAGGTGTCATCACGACGGTTTGGGTTTTGGGTCGTGGACGATAGATCGTCACAACTCAAATCAGAAAAACTCATGGATACAATGGCTTCTTGCCAAATATTACGCACAATGTTGCCGAGGTGAACGGCCTAATCCCATAAGAGTATTTACATAAATGCTGAGGCATACGGCCCGATCCCATAATAATGTGTGCACTGTCGAGGGTCAAATGGCAAGAACCATAGATGCATCAATTATACTGCCAAGGCGAACGGCCCGCTCCCATAAGAGTGGTACATAATCCTACCGAGGCGAACGGCCCGATCCCATTAGAGTAAGAAGCTTCAACGGGTCCTTGATCCCACTCAGGAATATACGTGTGAGTTATGAAATCTAAGAAAAACTTTGCAATGAATACGCATAACGCGGGAGAAATTCGTAAGGGAAGCACAAATTATTTCGCGGATTATCAAGTAGCTCGTCACATATCTAAAATAGTGAGTCTATCAACTATGCAAGTCTAGTCTCAAGTCGTAACGCGAAATAAATGAATTAGGCGAGCAAGGATAACTAAAATAGTACAATTATAGCATGGCGTGAACCTAAGTCTACCCGGACATAATCAGGAATTCTAGCATATGTACGGACACTCGTCACCCCATACATGCGTAGCTCCCACAACATGTAGCAGATAAGAATACAACACATACGGCGTAAATTCCCCCTCACAGGGTTAGACAGGAGACTTACCTCGCTCTGAAGTTCCATAACCGGCTCCAACATCTCTCTAATACCTCAAACCAAATGCCCATCGATCCGAACTAGTCAAACAATCATGAAAACCAATAAAACTATACTCCAACATTATAATTAATTAATTTATAACAATTCCCAACTCCGCTCGAAAAGTCAATAAAGTTAACCCTCGGGCCCACGTGCCCGAATTCCGAAAATTTTCGAAGATAAACTTTACCCATAACATTACGAACTCAAATATATGTTTTATTCCTAACTTCACTTCCAAAATCGTGGTCAAATCCGAAATACCAATTTCAAGGTTTTCTCTTAAAATACCAAAATTCCCATAATTTTCCATGTATTTACAAGCCCGAATTCGTATATTTAATTCACAACTTGTAGAAATTACTTACCTCATGATAGACGATGAAAATGACGCTCCAAAATTGCTCCAAGGCTGGCTCCCATGGAAGAAATGAAATGAAAATGAGCCAAACCCACGTACTTATCAAGGCCCTCTGCCCAGCGATCATCGCACCTGTGGTCACTTGACCGCATCTGTGGTCCCGCAGGTGCGGACAAAATTCCGCTTCTGTGATTCCCTTAAGGTCTCCCCTCCTCCGCATCTGCGGGCAAGCTTTCGCACCTACGAAGACGCACCTGCGAGCTTGCAGGTGCGGTGGATTGCTCGCACCTGCGAATCTACTTCTGTGTCCCCTTTGGCCACTTATGCGAGCTCGCACCTGCAGCCCTTTCCACGCAGGTGCGATTGCACCAGATCTTAGATGCCTTAGCAATTCTTCCAAGTCCAAACTCGATCCATTTCCAATCCGATTCGCACCCGAGGCCCCTAGGACCCTATCCAAACATACCAACACATCCAAAAACATGATGCGGACTTAGTCGAAGCCTCAAACCATGTCAAACAACATCAAAATTACGAATTGACTATCGAAACCTTTCTTTAAACTTTCAAACATTCAAACTTCGCCGAACGTGTCTGAATTATACTTAAACATTCCGGAATGACACCAAACTTTACGTGCAAGTCACAAATAACAATACGGACCTATTCCAAGGCTTGAACCCCAAACAGATATCAATAACACCAAAATTCACTTCAAATCAAACGTAAGAAATTCTAAAACCTTCAAAAAGTCAATTTTCTACAATTAGCGCTGAAATGCTTTCGGACCACCCGATACTCAACTCGATCATACGCCCAAGTCCGAAATTATCATACGAACCTATTGGAATCTTCAAATCCCGATTCCGAGGTCGTTTACTCAAACATCAAACCTTAGTCAACTCTTCCAACTTAAAGCTTTCGGATAGAGAATTTTCCTTCCGAGATAACTCCGAACTTCCCAAAATACAATTCCGACCACACGTACAAGTCATAATATATAGAGTGAAGTTACTCTAGGCCTCAAACCGTCGAACGACGTGCTAGAGCTCAAAACGACCGGTCGGGTCACTACATTCTCCCCCACTTAAACATATGTTCGTCCTTGAACGTGCTAAGAACTGCTCCGGAGTTGCCCCAAAATCACTGCTCAACACCTTGTGCACCTGCCCGTGCCACCACCCAGGTGAATACATTAGCTCAAGCCAGACTGACGATCCTCCCTTTTTATTTAGCCAACAAGCCTTATGACCAAATTCCAACCTCTGAATTTCTTGACAAGACCTGATTCTAACATACGAACACCATATCAATCTCCACATGTTGAACCCATACATGATCATGCATCCAAGCTGACATCACACAATGCACCGCATAATGCATTTGCCCAAGGCAACCTCCTCCAAGCACAACAACTGCAAATTCACTGACCCGACGCCCGTAGTATACCTCATAACACATATAAGCCCGGTTTCAATCCTCACAATACTGCAACGATGAAAGAGACGCGCAGTAACTCATAACCACTAGTCAGATCAATAACTCACGGAGTTTCTCCGCTCGACAAGAACCATTACCTCATTCTAAACTGAATAGTGATATTTTCCCTTTAATATACCTTATATAAATCTGATCGCATCGATTTCAGGTCCAATAACCTTGTCTCACCCAGTACAAGCTGCTCAGGCAATAAGCCACCTCAAACACTGACCAAGATCTCATATGACAAAATCAGTGCGCCAATAAGCCATAACTTGTATATGACGACACATAAGGAAGAACGAACTCTAGAAAAGAACTACCCAGTCGCGTAACGAATAAAACAGCCGAAAAGATGCTATGAACCCTTCCCAGTGAATGAGAAATAAGATACACATAAATAAGTATAGGGAACCATACTCAACGTCTCATTGTTGCAGCGTGCAACCCGATCCACACATGATACCGTTGGGGCATGCAAGCCAATCCAAAAAACATACCTGTGGCGGCGTGCCACCCGATCTATTCATAATAATCAATAAGGAAATACTCATCGATCCATAGTGCTCATACCTACGGAATTCCCGAATATCGACCATAAGCACGCCAAATGCATAAATACGACTCTGGGGGGACGGATAGCACCATGCACCGCAAAACTTGAGCTCGACTAAGGTGCAATAACGGCAAGCTACACAAGACCACAACACCTGTGTGAATGATCAAGCTATCTCACAACCCACATGGCATAATATAGTATTACATAGTATAGATGATGACAGGAATAACATACAACACCTGAAGACTCTTCCATAAACAGTGCTATGCTAAATGAACACATCCGACCTGACGTAGAGCATACATTCACATTAGATCTACTAGCAGACCTCAAACCAATTCTGATCATCCAGTACTGGGCCAATAACTTTCGAGAATACACAATGACCCTATTCATGACATATAAGAACAGTCGTCAAATCTGGAACAACTCACACAGTCCACAACCAAAGGAATAGAGCGCCTTTCAGGCATAAACTCCCACATTAGCGATAGTGCCAAAATCTCCATACTTGGTTTCAATCCCTAACATTCAAGTGACTAACATGTCACACTTATACAATTTTCCCGTAGGATACGCTCCCACAACCTTCCGCACCAGGTAGCAAAGTCTGCACCTCCATACCACTAATCGCGCTAATTTTGTAAAGCAAATCGTGAATTCGTAAATCAATACACAATACCTCTTCCACAAAACACCATTCTCAAGTGACACTAAGATAATGCCAGCTTACTCTAAGCATCTGAATTCTTCCCTGGACATCCGAGCTCGTGACATTCTTATCAACACCGAGTCGCGATCTTGATCCTTAATTTCCAATTCCCATATCGCTCGCTGTACCTATCATGCCACTACGCGGGAGAACAAGAATTCATCATAACCCCTGAACTACTAGTAGAATAAACACTTCATTGGCTACAAACCTTTCACTTAACTCATTTCAGAAGAACCATTGCAACACGCAACTAAATTCCCGTGACCGCAGAAAATACAAACCTCAAGTCATGGCCTAAACTGCCATAACTCTTCCGGGATCCATTTACACAACTAGGCCATAGGAATCGAATACCTCCCAAATCAAGCAAATTATGGTGGCTGTCAAGCCCGTACGCACAACCACAAACCACCTGTATAACTTAACATGCCGAAGGAATTGATCATTGCCATAATTATGCTGATTCAAACCATTACTAACCGACCCCACTTCTTTCAATTTACTCTTGACTTTCCTTAAAAATAATAATAGCTCCATTCAAAACATAACAAAACCCAACAACACTCATCTTGGTGACCCAATTCACGAGACCACATCGTCTCAATACCCATTAACCATATTATACCCTCTTTATACCGCACAATAGCACCTCCAACTGGTACACCCATTCTGAAAGACCTTCCGCGAATCCGAAACTATTTCTCCCATTTCTCCAATACTGCTCCGCAGATCCGATGATAACATAGAAAATTCCCCAAGTATTCTTCACACTCTGCTGCAAAATCCCGGTCTTCGGCCACATAACGAACCCAAAATCCTTAGACACTGCACTTTAATTCTTGAACCTACTAGAACCATTATTGAGAGTCACCCACTCCACCTGGTCCCAAATGTAATCAAACTCCAACGCTCCGTTAGCATATGAACACTCCCAAAGAAGCAACTGAATGAATTTCTTTCCTTGTACAATACATCCACAAGAAGCATAAACTCTAAGTCTTTCTAAAACATGCACCTGACTCGATAAGGCGGAATATAGCACACATTCATCAAGTTCTTTGCTCGAATTACCCGTGATGTTTTTTTTACTTAGTCATAAATAATCCTCCAATGCACCGATAACTAGAAATCGTACAATCAGATAACCACGTGATCCAGTGGTAGGCGGTGGGCTCCCCCACTTAGCTTTAAGCTACAATCACATAAATCTAGAACCCACAAAGATTCCTCCTTCTCAATTATCATGATCTCGCACCGTCAAACCGCTAAATTTCTCGATGTCTCTTGTAAAACTTTTCATGAACAGTCTAAATTGTCAGTCACAATCGCTCATTCGACCTCCTGCTGGGCAGTAAGAAGAACTCTTCGTAGAAACTTCATCAAAATCACGCAACCGCTAACCTGCTCACAGGAGATAGCCCACATGTGGAATTCCATACCGACATCATCCAGCGATGCTGCACTGGGTACAACTACCACTAAATCAATAAACCCTCCTAAACACATGCTCGTCCACCAGCTATACAAGTCTGCCCATTCCCCATTGACATCAAATTAAAGTCTGATAATATATTCCAAGCTCGAAGTCACATCGCATCACATAAAGATAATCAAGCTTTTATACCCCTCTTCATTCCAAGCAAACTTCTTTCTGTCATGTTCAACCTTCCTTAGCACAGTAGCCACCATTCCAAATAAAATCCGTAGACCTAGTCACTGTCCACCATGATCCCCAAATCTCTCTAAAAGTTTCTCAAGGCATGTGGCTATCCTAGCACAGAATCCATATGCTACTCTGGCACTCCCACTTCGGTTAAACAATCTCCTTTAGGCAACTTTTTGACCTTTGCTTTTCATACTTGACCTGCTAGCAATTCAATCACCGCGAGACACCTCCCACCATGTCCTTCCTCAACTTTCGTTGCCCAAATACTGCCTCAAAGAAAAATCCATCTCTGTAGCACCTGATCTAATAAATGGCTACCAACTCTAAGCCTTCTCGAAGATCATCTTTCTCGAGCCATCAACATCAGAAACATTGATTCAATTCTGAAACTGCTACACACCACCATCTCTGACAACTGCTTCTCATGCTCCATTTCACAACACCCTACCCCGAAGGCAAATCAAAGAATACTCTAACACCCATATGTCTTAATGCGTTCCAACAAGGACGACTACACCACACCACAAATGAAAATTCCACCATGCTCGAAAATATCAACTCTCGTTACTCGATCAACCAAAGCCTGAACATCCATAGTCCAATTGCCTTTCCTCCGCTGGAATTAAATGCCGAACCTCTAAACCATGAGCTGAGAAATCTTCCTTTCAAGTCATTCACTGCCTCGACACATAAACAAGCACCCTACTATTACACCATCATTATGTGATACAACACATGAACGTCATAATAATTTGTGCATAGCCTCGAAACCATAGGAAATACTGACATAGGGCTAAAACGACAGAACCCCTTCCACAAGACGACGATAATAACTTGCTCGAATATGCAGAGAGAAACATCCTGCACCACATCTACAGTACCACTACGACTCCCTGATGCCCAATTGATAACAAGCGCTCCATGTCGCATAAGATTGAGTAGGAAGGAAATGAAGGCATAAGCTTTAATGGAACCAAATCACACGATGAGGAATCAAGAAGGGAAGTGATCCTAACAGCAATGTAGCCTCTCGAAGATAAGTACAGATGTCTCTGTACCGATCTGCAAGACTCTACTAGACTTGCTCAAGACTCGTGAGACCCAAGTGAACCTAGAGCTCTAATACCAAGCTATCACGATCCAAAATCCTTATTTTTGAAATTATAATCCCTATTCAATTAATAAAGTAAAAATCTGGTACTCGGTCAAACTCATGATCCTCTTTACAATTTTCGTATAAGGTATAAATTACAAGATAAAGTGATAATAATTATGTGACTACAATAATGAACATCCACTAGGAACCCCCAAAACTCGGTTTCACAAGTGCATGAGCATCTACTAAGAAATATAATAAAATACAACATCTGTCTGGAATACAAGTTAGACAGGAGAATGTAAGTAACTCTGATGGAGACTCTGTATGCTGCGGATCGTAACATGGATCACCATAAAGTTCCCGCAATAACACACATATATATATATATATATATATATATATATATATATATATATATATATATATATATATATATATATATACACACACACACACACACACACACACACACACACACACACACACACACACACACACACGTAAATCAACGTGTACCCAATAAGTATCTAGCCTAATCCCGGAGAAGTAGTGATGAGGGGGTCGACATCGACATTTACTATTGGTCTAATAAATCAAGTACAACAGAAAGTAAACAAATATGAGACATGGTAAAAATAGTGTAAATAAATTTAAACTATAACACCCCGGAAAATTTCGAAGTACTTAAGTGGTAAGCCCAGTAAAATTTGCAAAGAAAATAATATTTCATGGTACCGGACTAGGCTTACGTGTTTAAGCTCGCCGCGGCTCGGACTTTTTGGGTTGAACAATGCACCGGAAAGCAAAGGAAAATTTTTGGCGAAAAAGTGCATTTCTGCGGTCCATTATGCGACCGCAGAACCACTCTGCGGACCGCATAATGGCCGCAGAGTGAGGCAGTTGATTGGGTCAGTTGGAAGCAACTATGTGGTCGACTATGCGACTGCATAACTGTTATGCGGTGCATTATGCGACAGCATAGTGACTGCATATACAGGCAGTTCATTTGGCTATTTTGTAACCAAATATGTGATTGATATGCGGTCCGCATATCGGTTATGCGATCGCATACCTTGTTCCGGAGCTCCATTTTGGATTTTTAAAACCCGACCCTATTTCGTTAAATACACTTTTTTGGCCATTTTTGAGACATAATCTGATATTTTAGAGTGAAAGAGAGAGCCCTAGAGTGAGAAGGTGTTCTTCCATAATTTTTCTTCAGTTCTTGCTCAAGTTTTGGAAGATTAAGAAGGGAAGCTTACTAGGTCTTCATCCTAGAGGTAAGATTCTACACCCCAAACCCTAATTTCAAAATTTTCTGGAAATGGGTAATTAGCAAGATAATATTTGGGCATGAGAGTTGTTTATTTTACATGCATGTGTTATCAAAGGGTGTAGGAAGATTGTTGAGCTAAAAATGATAAAGATTGGGTTATGGGATGATGAAGTCCTTCATAAAAAGGACATTGAAACCTTATGCCCACCTAGTGTTTGATAAAATGCTCAAGTGAGCTAGAACCATGATCATCTTCCTAATTTTGATTCAATTTATTATATTTCTAAAATAGATTGAAGTTGCTAAGAATTCCTGAACATTTTAGAGTGTAAGGAAGCTCAAGTGAGGTATGTTGGCTAAACTCTTCTCTTAGAATTGAATCTCACGATATTCATGTAAATTATGTAAGTCTCGAGTGATTCATTAGGAAACTGGCTATTCCGAGTAAGATTGGGTTAAAAGAAATATGTTCAACAAGCATCCCAAATGCTTTATTCATGTTATGTTACCAATTGAGGATGTGTTAAAATATGGGATGTGCATTAATAATGTTTCGACTTTAAGTCAAGTTCAAATGAAGGCTATTATGCCAAATTTTGTGAAATATCTCTATGTGCATTAGACTCTAAATTGCTCACATGTGTACTACACACTTTGATTTGAATTGTGTTTGTTGTTGATGATGAGGATGATATTTGAAATTGATAATGTGAGCATGAAATGCTGAATATGGCCAACGTGCCAAGAATGATCTTAAAATTTTGGCCACTAGTGCCAATGAAATGAAAAGATGTGAAAGTATTATGAAATGCGATGATAGATATAAAAAGGTTGATGTCTCAAATAAGACGGCCTAGCCGATCGGGTCGTGATCGGACACCATGCCGCACACATGGTGGTAATTGTGCTGGAAATTGTAATTGAAATGGTAATTGTGGTTGATGTCCCTAATAGATAGCCTAGCCGATCGGGTCATAATCGGACTCCATGTTAAAGACGGTGGTATTGATATTGAGAGAAATTGTGGTTGATGTCTCTACTGAGATAGCCTAGCCGATCGGGTCGTGATCGGACTCCGTGCTAAGAGTGTGGTGGTAATGGTTTTATGAATAATGGTATTGTGAATAGTGGTATTGGTATGGTGAATAATGGTACTCGTATTGTGGACAATGGTATATCGATACTACAAATCTCCCAATGTTAGATATGGAAACTAATTTGAACATTGTCTTGATCCTAAATTGAGGTTTGATGTTAATTAAGGCTTTCATTGACATTATGATAATCTTATTTGTATTATTTGTCATTCTATTGAGAGGTTGTTTAGTTATACATACTAGTACTATTCGACAGTACTAACGTCCCTTTTGCCGGGGGCGCTGCATCTTTAAATGGATGCAGGTGGTTCCACGGCAGGAGATATTGATCAGTGATAGCAGTGCACCTTTTTCCCGGCTGACTTGGTGAGCCCCACTTCATTCCGGGGTCATAAATCTTTTGTACTTTGTGCATTCTGTTTGAGGTATAGTCGGGGCCTTGTTGCCGGCATTATCATTGTACTCTTCTTTATCTATAGAGGCTCCGTAGACATAATGTGGGTTGTGTATTGGTGCTGGGGAAAGACAAACTATGTTATGTTATGGATGTATTACTTGTCCATTCGAGACTTTAAAAATGATGAAACTATTGGAAATGAATTGGTATTGTAGACATGAACACATTTTCGTCTAATTAATGATAATATGTATTATCTTTATTCATGGATGAGTTTGAGTAGAATGAAATCTAACAGGCTTGCTCGGTCGGGTTCACTCGGTTGAGCGCCGGTTGCGCTCCTCGATTTTGGGGTGTGACATAAACACGTGGTACGATCCTCCTCTGAACAGTAAACGCAAGCCCTCAATTATCGGTCACCTCCTCAACTGGAGTATATATGGAAAATGGTCCCCACCGGATAGATCGTCACAACTCGAATTAGGAAAACTCACGGATGCTATGGATTCTTGCCAAATATTATGCACGATGGTGTTGAGGCGAACGGCCCAATCCCATAAGAGTATTTATAGAAATGCCGAGGCATACGGCCCGATCCCAGAATAATGTGTGCACTGCCGAGGGTCGAATGGCATGAACCATAAATGCATCTATTATACTGCCAAGGCGAATGGCCCGCTCCCATAAGCGTGTGGTACATAATCCTACCGAGGTGAACGGCTCGATCCTATTAGAGTAAGAAGCTTCAACGGGTCCTTGACCCCACTCAGGAATATACGTGTGAGTTATGAAATCTAAGGAAAACTTTGCAATGAAAACGCATAACGCGGGAGAAATTCGTAAGGGAAGCACAAATTATTTCTCGGATTATCAAGTAGTTCGTCACATCTCTAAAATAGTGAGTCTATCAACTATGCAAGTCTAGTCTCAAGTCGTAACACAAAATAAAGGAATTAGGCGAGCAAGGATAACTCAAATAGTACAATTATAGCATGGCGTGCACCTAAGTCTACTTGGACATAATCAGGAATTCTAGCATACGCACGGACACCCGTCACCTCATACGTGCGTAACTCCCACAACATGTAGCAGATAAGAATACAATACATACGGGGTAAATTCTCCTTCACAGGGTTAGACAGGAGACTTACCTCACTCTGAAGTTTTATAACCGGCTCCAACGCCTCTCTAATACCTCAAACCAAATTCTCATCGATCCGAACTAGTCAAACAATCATGAAAACCACATAATTAATTAATTTATAACAATTCCCAACTCCGCTCGAAAAGTCAATAAAGTCAACCCTCGGGCCCACGTACCCGAATTTTGAAAATATTTGAAGATAAACTTTACCCATAATATTACGAACTCAAATACATGTTTTATTCCTAACTTCACTTCCAAAATCGTGGTCAAATCCGAAATACCAATTTCTAGGTTTTCTCTTAAAATCCCAAAATTCCCATAATTTTCCATGTATTTACAAGTCCAACTTCATATATTTAATTCACAACTTGTAGAAATTACTTACCTCATGATAGACGATGAAAATGACGCTCCAAAATCGCTCCAAGGTCGGCTCTCATGGAAGAAATAAAATGAAAATGAGCCGAACCCATGTACTTATCGAGGCCCTCTGCCCAGCGATCATCGCACCTGCGGTCACTTGACCGCATCTGCGGTCCCGCAGGTGCGGCCAAAATTCCGCTTCTGCGATTCCCTTAAGGCCTCCCCTCCTCTGCATATGCGGGCAAGCTTTCGCACTTGCGAAGGTGCACCTGCGCCCGTTCCTCCGCTTCCCTTATTTCGCTTCTACGACCAACAGCCCGCACCTACGAGCTCGCAGGTGCAGTGGATTTCTTGCACTTGCAAATCCAGCCAACCTCACTCCCCTCCGCTTCTGCGACACCTTTGGCCACTTCTGTGAGCTTGCACCTGCGGCCCTTTCCACGCAGGTGCGATTGCACCAGATCTCAGATGCCTCAACAATTCTTCCAAGTCAAAACTCGATCCGTTTCCAATCCAATTCACACCCAAGGCCCCCGGGAGCCCATCCAAACATTCCAACACATCCCAAAACATTATGCGGACTTAGTCGAAGCCTCAAACCATGTCAAACAATATCAAAATTATGAATTGACGATCGAAACCTTTCTTTAAAGTTTCAAACTTCGCCGAACGCATCCGAATTATATTTAAACATTCCAGAATGACGCCAAACTTTACGTGCAAGTCACAAATAACGATACGAAGCTATTCCAAGGCTAGAACCCCAAACGGACATCGATAACACTAAAATTCACTTCAAATCAAACTTAAAAAATTCTAAAACCTTCAAAAAGCTAATTTTCTACAATACGTGCCGAAATACTTTCGAACCACCCGATACTCAACCCGAACATACGCTCAAGTCCGAAATCATCATACAAACCTATTGGAACCTTCAAATCCCGATTTCGAGGTCGTTTACTCAAAAGTCAAACCTTAGTCAACTCTTCCAACTTAAAGCTTTCAGATAGAGAATTTTCCTTCTGAGATAACTCCGAACTTCCCGAAATTCAATTCCGACCACACATACAAGTCATAATAAATAAAGTGAAGCTACTCAAGGCCTCAAACTGCCGAACGACATGCTAGATCTCAAAACGACTGGTCGGGTCGTTACATGCCATATGGCTAAATTAGTTATTAGTTAATAGTTAATTAGTTATACATTACATGTGGATATTTTAAAGGCTGCCACTTGGCTTAAGTAGAGGGTTTTTTCTCTCATTTTAATAATATATAGATTGTCAAGAAACTAAGCTCAAAGTAACAATATAAAACAAGAAAATAGACAAGACATATAGGGGAAAGAGAGAACTTTCTTATTTCATCAAATGTTTTCCAAGTGTGTACAATGTGATACCCAACCCTCTATTAATAGGATGATATTGAAGTAATACAAAGGGATGTCATGAACATGGTATTAACTATTGAGATAATGGAGAAAGATCATGGGGGAGGTTATGGAGGTGTGGGAGTTACAACCATAACGATAAGAAGTAGTGGGAGGCTAATGGAGAAGAGTAGTGGGAGTAACTTCTTTAGGAGTTATAGACATCCACTATATAATATAATATTTTATAACAATCCCCTTTGGATGTCTATAGATAATGTGCCTTGTTAAAACCTTACTAAGAAATAATTATGTGGGGAAAAAATCTTAGTAAAAGAAAAATAATACACGTATCTTGTAATACGCATTGTTTGTTGCATCGTTAAAAATCTTGCTAGGAAAACCCAGTGGGATAAAACCTCAGAAAAGGAAAAAAGAGTGCAGCGCGTATCTTACTCCCCCTGATGAAAACATCACTTTACTTTTTCAAAATGACGCATTCCAATCCCGTATACCAGCTTCTCAAATGTTGATGTTGGTACTGATTCATTTAATAGATCCACCAAATTATCATTCAAATAAATTTGTTGAACATCTATATCACCACTGTCGAAAATCATGTCTGAAAAGAACTTTGGTGAAATGTGCTTTATTTTGCCGCCTTCATTATATATCCTTCTTCCAATTGAGATAAACAAGAAGCATTGCCTTCAATATTATTGAAATCTTCTTTTTCCAAGAAAAATCACACGTCTCATTCGTTTTGAGTCACTTAATTTATAAGCTGGTAGTATCTTGGCATGACATGGATAAACATCAATAATTGATTGTCTTGTCAAATATCATAATATAGCAGTACGTTCACGTACAAATAGATTGTTTGAAGAACGAACTTCAAGAAATGTCTGCATTTGCATAACTAACAAAATCTTGACAGTATTTGTTAGAATAAATAAATCTATATCAAGGATTTCTTTTGCAATATAACATAAATAGTATTTCAATATCTCCATATAGGAGTAAAATTATATCTCGCTAGCATATTGTTATACTTATAGTTTTAGCAAGATACATTAGTGCACCAATTGCACTAGAAACAAAAACAAATCATGTACACAATGATTACTCTAATCCACATAAGAATCTTTTGAAACTTTATTTAATAAATTTTTTGGAACCTTAATATGCTTCAGAACAATTTAAATCCTTCAAGGATTTTCATTATACGCATATTAAATGTATTATCATACCAAAACCTGAAATGACTGCATCCACCACAAGAGAACATGTCTCCATATAATCAATGCCAGGATATTTACAAATCTCCTTGTTTTATGAGTCATCTTTATGTCTATCGACTTGATTTTTTATTTAACTTTCCGTACAAGAACACATTTATACCTCCACTAGCTTTATACTTTCAGGTTTTGGGACTATCCGTCCAACTTTGCATTTTTCAGGTGAAGTCAATTTTTATTGCGTACTTTTCATTTGGCCAATCATTTATCTGTTCAAATTTTATGACAGATTTGAGCTTAAGATTCTCGTCAATATTAATAATATTGAGCGCTTTATTATATCGACAATATCGTCGACGATCATTTTATATCGGTTCCATCATCACTCAATAAAGACATAACTTATTGAGATCTCATTAGTTTTAGGTACCTGAGCCTCTTCCATGAGGTCTTATAAAGTGTTATGTTGTGGTGCTCTTATAGAGCAATTGCCTCCTTAGTATGACCATCTTGATCATTTGCTCCTCTCCTCTATCAATGAGTTTTATCTTTTGAACTGATTGGTCTATTACGCTTCCGGCATGCCATAGACTCTGTCCCTCATGGACTTTATTTTGTTTGGAGCATTAACAGCTGAAATATGATATTTAGCTTGGGGTCGGCAAATTTGCCTTGCAATATATTGCAACTGAACTTTAAGTTCACATTTTCTTGTACGAGGATCTAGATGTACTCATAATGATTCATTTCATTTATTACTTTTTCAGCTACCCATTTTTTCCCCTAATGTTACGATCACCAACACATATCCCCAACCTTCTTTAGGGATCCATCTTTGTACATTGTGGTGGAAATATTAAATCATATAGCACATCCATATTTCTAGATGAAAATTATTTGGTTCCTGACCCTGAACCAATTGTGATAGGGAGAATTTATCATAACTTGTTGGCTAGATGCGTACAAGAGTTGTTGTATATTAAATAATACATGTAACGACTTGATCGGTCGTTTTGCTTCCTAGATCCCCGTTCCCCTAATTAAGACTCCCCGTATGTGCCTTTACTGTTTTGTGATTGCGGGGATGGTTGACTTGGGTTTGGAAGGATTCGGGTTGAAATCGGAACACTTGGTTCCTTAATAGTGGCCTAAGATGGTCAAGTTTGACTTAAGTCAACATTTTAGTAAACAACCTCGAAACTAGGATTTGATGGTTCTAATAGGTTCGTATGATGATTTTGGACTTGGGCATGTGTTCGTATTGGGTTTCGGATGACACGGGACCGTTTCGATGCTAAATGTTGAAAGTTGGCGCATTAAAGATTTTCAAGTTCTTTAAATTTGGTTTGGAGTAGAATTTGGTATTATCGAGGTCCGTTTGGGATCCTGGGAATAGTTTCGTATGGTAATTTATGACTTGAACGCAAAATTTGGTGTCATTCCGAGTAGTCTAAGTATAATTCGGCGCGTTCGGATTAAGTTGGAAAAACTTGAAGTTCATAATTTGATTCAATTTAGTTTTGGGGTGCGATTCTTAGTTTTGATATTGTTTTACGCATTCCGAGCATTTGAGTAGGTCTGTTTTATGTTTAAAAACTTGTTGGTATGTTTGGACGAGGCCCCGGGGGCCTCGGGTGCTATTCGGACGATAAGCGGAACATATTTGAACTTAGGAGAATTTCTGAAGGCAGTTGTGAAGAATTGGCCGCATTTGCGGCACCGCAGAAGCGGCTGGCTAGCCGCAAGTACGAGTTTTGGCTAAGTGGGCTGAGTCCGCAGGTGTGGACGTGGGTGCGCAGGTGCACGACCGCAGAAGCTGTTAAAATCCATAGAAGCGGACTGGAGCTGAGGGGGCAGGGACGGAGGTGCGAGGGCTCGACCGCGTCTACGAGCCCGCAGATGCGAAGAAGGCTTCGCAGAAGCGGAAGGGGGCCAGCTGGGTGAGGACCCCATCTGCGATGTAATTTTCACGGATGCGGAGCCGCAGAAGCGGCGAAATTTCCGCATAAGCGAAAATCGCTGGGGGAAGAAAGGTGCATTTACATCGGGACTTAGGCTCTTTTTCTCTCATTTTCACTTTGGGCGGTAGATTGTGGAGCTCTTGGAGAGGAATTTTTCACCTATCATCGTAAGGTAAGTAATTAATACTTAATTTGCGTTTAATACACAGATTTTGGGTAGATTTTAACATATAAATTGTGGAAATTATAGGATTTAGTTGCAAAACCTAGGTTTTGATAATAATGGGATTTGACCACGAAAATGATTATGGAATTGAGTATAAATTATATATTTGGGATCATGAGGTTATGGGTAACTTTTATTTGCAAATATTTTCTGAATCCGTGCACGTGGGTCCGGGGTAAATTTTAAGAATCTTCCAATTTGGATTGGGTAATTACTCTAATAGTTAAATTATAGACTTTTGAGCATATATTGATTAATTTATACAATATTTGGCTAGTTTCGTATTGTGTGGTATCGATATGAGACTTTTGTGTGAATTGTGGACCATAAAGAGAACTTAAAAATGAGGTAAGTCTCTTGCATAACCTTGTAAGAGGCAATTATCCATGTAGGTGCTATAAGTGGTTGTTTGCTAATAATGGTGGGTGCTACGTGTGCACGATGTGACGAGAGTCTGCATGTAGTGAAGATCATGTTTATGTTCGGGTAGTTTTAGGACTCTACCACGTATTTCTTGTATTATTTATGCCCAACTTGTTAGTTTAATTCCTTAAATTATATTTGAAGATTGGATAAAGTATTTGTAAAGACTAAGCTTCACTACTTTGAGTTTTGGTAGGTTATTTGACTGTTGGTGGAAATTGTACCTTCCTTGAGTATTATTCTTATATAGTAGCCGTTAATCGGAGTTCAACGAGTATTCTCTCTTCTTGTGGATCGGACCCAATCGACAGTATAATAGATATATCTATGGTTCGCGCCGGTCAACCCTCGTCAGTGCACACACTATTCTGGATCGGGTCGTACGACCTCGGCATAAATCGTGCGTGATATTGCTGGGAGTCCGGTTATACTTGATACTTCTTCCATGACTTGAGAATTTATAATTACTTGATGGCACTTATATGTTGAAATTAATTTGTGATAGTCGGAGATTCTAATTGATATCTAGTTAAATAACCACTTATTTATTTTTCATTATTGCATTATTACTGATGTATTCTATGCCTATTTATAATTTTGTACTTTATTTATTGACCCTTAGTAAGTGTCGATGTCGACCCCTCGTTACTACTTTTTCAAGGTTAGACTAGATACTTACTGGGTACATGTTGTTTATTTACTCACGCTACACTTCTGTACTAATCGTGCAGAATCTGAGGCAGGTACCTCTGGCATCCATACAGGCGCGTACCCCCGCTACCCGGAGACTTAGTGGTGAGCTGCTCTCTATGCCTGTTCTGCAGCGCCCGGAGTCTCTTCTTGTTGTATTTATTTTTCTGTCTATCTTACTCCAGACAGTAGTATAAGAGGTTTTGTATATTCTATTAGTTTGCTCATGCACTTGTGACACCGGGTTTTAGGAATATTCTAGTAGATATTATATGGTTTTGAGTATTAAATCCACTATTTTATCTCTTTCGTTATTTTATGCTTTACTACAATCAACTATTAATTATTCTCTTATTAAATGAAACCAATTACTTTTGAAATATTAAAATGAACAATTTTATGGATAGTTCATCGTTGTCTTGCCTGGCAGTGACGTGGGGTGCCATCATGGCCTATAGTGGGAATAGGGTCGTGACAACTTGGTATCGGAGTGCTAGGTTCACAGGTCTCACAAGTCATGAACGGGCCTGGTAGAGTCTTGCGGATCGGTGCGGAGACGTCCGTACTTATTTTTGAGAGGCTATAGGATGTTAGGAAACTTCTCTTTCTTCATATCCTATCGTACAGTTGATGTTGTGCTAAGTATCTTCCTCTTATTCTCTCATAGATGGTAAGAGAGCGTACAGCAGATGTACCCGGCGGTGGAGGAGTTGTTCCCCCTGTTGCTAGAGGCCGAGGCAGAGGTCTAGGGAGGGCTCCAGCTCCTACCAGAAGATGAAGGCATCCTAGAGTTGCTCCTATTGTGCCACTAGTGGATCCAGTAGAGAATCCTATTATTGAAAAGCATGGCAAGGTACCTGCAGCTGAGCCGGCCCCAGCGGATTTCATGTCCGCACCGAGATTCCATGAAGTCATAGGTCGTAAGCTGCGGTTCATGGACTCTATGACACAGGCTGGTTTATTTCCAGCGGACCCAGCCACATCTCAGGCAGGAGGGGGAGTACATACCCCTATCGCTCAGGCTCCGGGGCACGCTGCTGCTGTATATCAGACCCTGGGTGCACTACCCGCGGGCGGCCTCAGCCAGTTGCAGCGGCTATACCAGAGCCCAGACCAGTCATGACCAACGAGCCGCAGAAGCTATTAGATATATGGACCATGCTACATCCTCCTACCTTTAGCGGTGAGCAACATAAGGACCCCCAGGACTTTATTGATTGCTGTAGGGACAGACTGCACAACATGAGAGTATTGGAGTCCCACGGGGTGGACTTTACCACCTTTCAGCTGGAGGGAAGGGCCCATAGATGGTGGTAATCCAATCTTCTCAGCAGACCAGCAGGTTCTCCTCCGTTAACTTAGGACCAGTTCACACGTCTCTTTTTGGAGAGATATATCTCACCCTCTCAGAGGGAAGAGTTACGGGTCAGTTCAAGTGGCTCCAGCAGGATCAGATGTTTGTGACCGATTATGAAGCGAAATTCTCTGAGTTGTCTCTCCATGAACTTATGATACTCCCCATCGATGCAGAGACGGTGCGGAGGTTTATTGCGGTCTTGCACTATTGTATCCAGGTCACTATGGCCCGAGAAATTGAGATGGGGACACTTTACGAGCAGGTTGTGGAGATATCTCGGAAGATCAAGGGTATTAGTCAGCAAGACTAAGAGCAGGCACCGAGAGACAAGCGGCCTCGATATTTTGGAGGGTTTAGTGGTGCTCCATCTGGGGGCAGAGGTCAGTTTATGAGAGGTTAGTCTAGCAGGCCCACGTATTCAGCATCGTCGCCTTCTCGAGGTGCTCCAGTGCGGCCCTATTTCAGCGTCATTCCAGAGAGCTCCTATCGTCCACCGGCTATTTAGGGTTCTTTCAGTGGGTGTTTAGGTCCCTAGGGTCAGACTCAAGGTCAGTCATTTTCTACACCCAGAGGTTGTTATAAGTGCGGGGAGCTTGGTCATGTGAGGAGATTTTGCCCCAGACTTCGGGGCAAGGCAGTACAGCAGGGCCATCAGCCCATGATCACCGCACCAGCTGCTGCACTAGCCGTCCGGCCAGCCAGAGGTGGAGGGCAGATGGGTAGGGGTCGCCCTAGAGGTGGAAGCCAGTCAGGTGGTGCTCCAACTAAGTTCTATGCCTTTCCAGCTAGGCAAGATGTAGTAGCCTTAGACGCCATGATCACAGTTATTATTTCTGTCTGCGGTAGGGATGCTTCGGTACTATTTGATACAGGGTATACGTATTCATATGTTTCATCTTTGTTTGCTCATTTTCTAGGGTGTTTCTCGTGAGTCCTTGGGTGATCATGTATATATGTCCACGCTAGTGGGTGATTCTGTTGTTGTGGATCAGATTTACTGGTTCTGTATTGTGACTTTCTGTGGTTATGAGACTAGAGCGGATCTTTTGATACTCAACATGACTGACTTTGAGGTCATCCTGGGCATGGACTGGTTGTCTCTGTACCATGCCGTTCTTGATTGCCACACCAAGACTATTACCTTGGAGATGCCAGAGTTGCCTAGATTGGAGTGGAGGGGTTTATCTATCAGTACATCCAGCTGGGTTATTTCTTTCTTAAGGCTCGACATATGGCCGAGAAGGGTTGTTTGGCTTATCTAGCTTACATTCCGGATACTATTGTAGAGACTCCCACAATTGATTCAGTGCTCGTGGTGCGGGAGTTGTCCGATGTGTTTCCTTTTGATCTACCAGGCATGCAACTAGATCGTGATATCAATTTTAGAATTGATTTGGCACCAGGAACCCAGCCTATCTCTATTCCACCATACTGCATGGCTACGAAAGAGTTGATAGAGTTGAAAGAATAGCTTGAGGAGTTTCTAGCAAAGGGTTTTGTCAGGCGAGTGTGTCACCTTAGGGTGCACCGGTGTTGTTTGCGAGTAAGAAGGATGGGACTATATGGATGTGCATTGATTACCGGCAGTTGAACAAAGTTACAATCAAGAATAAATATCTCGTTGTCATGTATTGATGATTGTTTGACCAGTTGCAGGGTGCTAAAGTGTTCTCTAAGACCAACTTGAGATCTGGGTGTCATCAGTTGAAGATTTGTGCTTCAGATGTTCTGAAATGGCTTTCCGGACTAGATATGGCCACTATGAGTTTCTAGTGATGTCCTTCGGCTTGACCAATACCCTAGTGGCATTTATGGATTTGATGAACCGAGTGTCCAGGCCATATATTGACTCATTTTTCATTGTCTTCATTGATGACAAATTGATCTACCCGCGTAGTATGGAGGAGCACGAGCAGCATTTGAGAGTTGTGCTTCAGACCTTGCGGGAACAGAAGCTATATGCTAAGTTCTCCAAGTACGAGTTCTGGTTAGACTCTGTAGCATTCTTGGGGCATGTTGTATTAGGCGAGAGTATTAAGGTAGATCCCAGGAAGATCAAGGCAGTCCATAGTTGGCCTTGTCCTACCATAGCGATCGAGATCAGGAGCTTCTTGGGGTTAGCAGGTTATTATCATCGGTTTGTGGAGGGCTTCTCATATATTATGGCATCTTTGACAAGGTTGACCCAGAAAGGTGCTCCGTTCCGATGGTTAGATGATTGCGAAGTGAGATTTTAGAAGCTCAGGACCCCATTACTACAGCACCGGTGTTAGTGTTGCCTTCCGGTTTAGGGATGTATATTGTGTATTGCGACGCTTCACACGTTGGCCTGGGTTGTGTATTGATGCACAAGGGTAAAGTTATTGCATATGCTTCACGTCAGCTGAATCCCCACGAGTAAAGTTACCCTGTACATGATTTGGAGTTGGCCACGATAGTCCATGCCCTCAAGATCTGGAGGCATTATCTTTATGGGGTGTCCTGTGAGGTTTACACCGATCATCGCAGCTTGCAACATTTGTTCAAGCAGAGGGATCTCAATTTGAAGTAGTGCAGGTGGCTTGAGTTACTGAAGGACTATGATATTACCATCCTTTATCATCCGGGCAATGCGAATGTAGTTGCATATGCCTTGAGTAGAAAGGCCGAGAGTATGGGTAGTTTGGCATTCATTTCAGCAAAGGAGAGGCCATTGGCTTTGGACATCCAGTCCTTAGCTAACAGACTTGTGAGGTTGTATATTTTAGAGCCCAATCGAGTTCTTGCATGTGTTGTGGCTCAGTCATCATTATTTGAGCAGATCAAGGCTCGTCAGTACGATGACTGGTACTTGTTAGTTCTTAGGGAGACGATACTACATGGTGGTGCCAAGGAGGTTACTATCGGTGAGAATGGTCTTCTGCGACTCCATGGTCGCCTATGTGTTCCTAATGTTGATGGATTGAGGGAGAAGATCCTAGAGGAGGCACACAGTTCTCGGTATTCTATTCATCCAGGTGCTACGAAGATGTATCGCGACCTGAGGCAGCATTATTGGTGGCGGTGGATGAAGAAGGACATAGTTGAGTATGTAGCGAGATACCCTAATTGCCAGCAGGTTATGTATGAGCACCAGAGGCCAAGTGGCCTACTTCAGCAGATCGTTATACCGGAGTAGAAATGGGAGCCCATCACTATGGATTTCGTAGTTGGGTTGCCGCGGACGTTGAGGAAGTTTGATGCCATTTGGGTCATTGTCGACAGGATGACCAAGTCGGCACACTTTATTCCAGTAATGACTACGTACTCGTCAGAGAGGTTGGCCCAGATTTACATTCAGGAGATTTTCTGGTTGCATGGTGTGCCTGTTTCCATCATTTCAGATAGAGTCCCTCAGTTCACTTTGCATTTCTAGAGAGCAGTATAGAGCGAGTTAGGTACCCGAGTAAAGCTTAGCACGGCCTTTCATCCGCAAACTGATGGGCAGTCGGAGCGGACATTTCAGATCCTGGAGGATATGCTCAGAGCATGTGTAATTGACTTCGGAGGGCAGTGGGATCGATTCTTGCCTTTGGCCAAGTTTGCTTTTAACAACAGTTATCAGTCCAGCATCGAGATGGCTCCATTTGAGGCTTTATATGATCGGTGATGTCGTTCGCCCATCGGATGGTTCGAGCCCGTCGAGGCTAGGTTGTACAGCACAGATTTAGTGAGGATGCCTTGGAGAAGGTAAAGTTGATTTATGAGCCACTTTGCATAGCACAGTCCAGACAGAAGAGTTACGCGGATCAGAAGGCGTGTGATTTATCATTTATGGTGGGCGAGAAGGTTCTCTTGAAAGTCTCGCGGATGAAGGGAATCATGAGGTTCTGGAAGAAGGGCAAGCTGAGCCCAAGGTTTATTGGCCCATTTGAGGAGTTGAGGCGAGTTGGGGAGGTCGCTTATGATCTTGCCTTTCCTCCCAGTCTATCGGGAGTTCATCCAGTCTTCCATGTGTTTATGCTCTAGAGGTACCATGCCGACAGGTCGCATGTGTTAGACTACATCAACTAGATGAGAGCTTGGGCTATGAGGAGGAGCTAGTTGCCATTATTGACATACAGGTTCACCAGTTGAGGTCAAAGAAGATTTTCGCAGTAAAGGTCTAGTGTAGGGGTCAACCAGTCGAGGAGGAAACTTGGGAGACCGAGGAGGACATGTGGAGCAGATATCCACACCTATTCATCACTCCAAGTGTGATTCTAGACCTGTTCGAGGACAAACGTTTGTTTAAGAGGTAGAGAATGTAACAACCCGACAGCCGTTTTGTTTTCTAGATCCACGTTCCCCTAATTAAGTCTCCATATATGTGCCTTTACTGTTTTATGACTTGCGGGGATGGTTGACTTGGGTTTGGAAGGGTTCAGATTGAAATCAGAATACTTCATTCCTTAATAGTGGCCTAAGATGGCCAAGTTTGACTTGAGTCAATATTTTTAGTAAACGACCTTGCAATCGAGATTTGATGGTTCTGTCACGACCCAAACTCCTCCGTATAATGTCGTGACGGCACCTAGTCTCTACGACTAGGTAAGCCTAACAAATTGCAGAAAATAACAAAACGAAAATAAATCTTGACAACTAACAACAGTGGATAACTGAATAACTAGTAAAAATGCCGCACAGCATGTACAATAATAAATACTCTATAATTACACAGTCTTCCCAAAATCCGTAACATCGTAAGTCACAAGCTATAGAAGGAAACTAGTATCTCTATACACCAGAGTCTAACAAAAGAAGTACGGAAGGTAAATGACATAGGAGAGAATAGAGGGGGACTCCAAGGTCTACAGACGCGGCAGATGTACCTTGAAGTCTCCGTACAATAGCAAGCACTCTCCGCTAGTCGCGGGGCTGATAAGAAGTACCTGGATCTGCGAACAAAAACATGTACAGAAGAGTAGCATGAGTACACCACAATGGTACCCAGTAAGTGCCAAACCTAACCTCGGTCGAGTAGTGACGAGATCAGGTCAGACCCACTAGTAAATAATAAATAAGGCAGGAGAATATACAGTATAATAAGAGACTAGAATTTAACAAATGGAAACACAGCAAGGAAACAGTACAATACATATGGGTAAACAGCAGGGGATCTCCTGAGATACTGTCTCATAGTCCTAAAATAAATATGCACAGAGAACTCCCGAGGTACCGCCTCGTAGTCTCAAAAGTAAATATACAGGGAGAACACTCGTGGTACAGCCTCGTAGTCTCAAAAGTAAATGTGCAGGGAGAACACCCGAGGAACCGCCTCGTAGTCTCAAAAGTAAATGTACAGGGAGAACTCCCGAGGAACCACCTCGTAGTCTCAAAAGTAAATGTGCAGGGAGAACTCCCAAGGAACCGCCTCATAGTCTCAAAGTAAATGTACAGGGAGAACTCCCGAGGAACCGCCTCGTAGTCTCAAAAGTAAATGTGCAGGTAGAACTCCTGAGGAACCGCCTCATAGTCTCAAAAGTAAACACACAGCTCAAACTGATAAATACAATAGTTAACAGCAAGATTTCTACTGTTATACTCATAAAGAACAAGGAAAAGCAGGAAATCAACTAGGCATGCTTCACAGAGTTCAAATAAGCAGTTAAAGCATGTATACATGTGATATTAGACTAAACAGGATAACTACGCATATTGGAATAGCTCAATTAAGAATGAAAACAGACTAATACTCATTTAATCGGTATAACTCCAATTAAAGGAAAAATAGGTTACTACTCAGTAAAATAAATCGGGTTTTACAACAAATAGCCCATGTACATACTCGTCACCTTACGTACACAGTGCTCACATATCACAACAGTACCAAATCCTAAGGGGATTTCCCCCACACAAGGTTAGGAAAGCCACTTACCTCAAACCAAGCTCAATCAATCAGTAAGAATGCTCTTTCCTCAATTATCCGACTCTGAATGGCCCAAATCTAGCCAAAAACAATTTCATACCATAAATACAGCTATATTAGACTAATTAATTAATGAAATCAAGACTTAAACAAGAATTTCGAAAATAGCCCTAAAACGCCTCCCCTTGGCCACGTCTCAGAATTAGGTAAAATTCACAAAATATGAAAACCTATTCACTTACGAGTTCACTCGTACCAAAATTATCCGAATCCGATATCAAAATCTCAATCAAAACCCAAAACCTTAGTTGAAGAACTTCTTCCCATTTTTTCCAAATTTTCCACCCAAATCCGAAATTAAAGAATTAATTAATGATAGATTAGTGGGATATAACCAAAATAGAGTGTAGAATCATTACCCAATTGATGTCTCAAAAAATCCCTCAAAATCTCGTCCAAATCTGAGCGCCCAAACTCAAGTTTTGATAAAAATGGCCAAACCCTCGTTTTGAAATGATATAAGTCTGCCCAGTGATTCCTTAATCGCGATCGCGGAAAAAGCCTCGCGATCGCGAAGAACAACTTCGTTGCCCCAGGATTTAACCCTACGCGAACGCGCAACTTTAGCCTCCTTAACTCTACGCGATCGCGACCTTCGCCACGCGTTCGCGAAGCACCACTTACACCACTATGCGTTCGCATCCTTATGCCGCGAACGCAATGAACAAAACTTCCTCTGCCCAGCTAAGCCTACGCGATCGCGGCCCCTTTCTCGCGATCGCGTATAAGGAAACCAGATGCACCAGATCAGAGAACTTCAGTCATTTCTCTAAGTCCAAAACACATCTGATAATGATCTGAAACACACCCGAGGCCCCCGGGACCTCAACCAAAGATACCAACAAGTCCTAAAACACCATACGAACTTAGTTGAGCCCTCAAATCACATCAAATAATGCTAAAAACATGAATCACCCTCCAATTCAAACTTAATGAACTTGAAACTTCCAATTTCTACAACCGATGCCAAAACCTATCAAACCACATTCGACTGACCCCAAATTTTGCACACAAGTCATATTCAACCCTACGGACTTGCTCCAACTTCCGGAATCGGAATCCGATCCCGATATCAAAAAGTCCACTACCGGTCAAAATCTCCAAAAATTTCGACTTTTGCCAATTCAAGCCTAAATCAGCTACAGACCTCCAAAACACAAATCGGACAAGCCCCTAATTTCAAAATCACCCAACGGAGCTAATGAAACTGACGGAACTCCATTCCGGAGTCGTCTTCACACAGTTCCGACTACGATCAAAATCCTAGGGCTTAAACTTTCGTTTAGGGACTAAGTGCCCCAATTCACTCCGAAACCACAACAACAACCTCCCGGCAAGTCACATAGGCAGAAAAAGATACGGGGAAAGCAGTAAACAGGGGATCGGGGCTATAACTCTCAAAATGACCGGTCGGTCGTTACATCCTCCCCCTCTTAAAACAATCATCCGTCCTGGAATGATTATAGAGACATACCTTAAGTGGTGAAAAGATAAGGATAACGGTTATGCATATCATGCTCGGTCACCCAAGTCGCCTCCTCGACCGGCCGACCCCTCCACTGCACCTTCACGAAAGCAATGTTCTTTGACCTTAGCTTTATGACCTGCCTGTCCAAAATAGCCACTGGCTCCTCAACATAAGATAGATCCTTGTCTAACTGGACTGGGCTGAAATCCAACACATGAGCCGGATCACCGTGATACTTTCGGAGCATAGAAACATGGAATACCGGATGAACTCCTGCTAAACTAGGAGGTAAGGCAATCTCATAAGCAACCTCCCCAACTCGCCGCAACACCTCAAAGGGACCAATGAACCTTGGGCTCAGCTTGCCCTTCTTCCCAAACCTTATAACGCCCTTCATAGGAGAAACCTGGAGCAAGACCCGCTCTCCAACCATGAATGCAATATCGCGAACCTTCCGGTCCGCATAACTCTTCTGTCTGGACTGGGCTGTGCGAAGTCGATCCTGAATGACCTTCACCTTATCCAGGGCATCCTGAACCAAGTCTATACCCAATAATCTAGCCTCGCCCGGCTCAAACCAACCCACTGGAGACCGACACCGCCTACCATATAGAGCCTCATACGGTGCCATTTGGATGCTCGACTGATAACAGTTGTTGTAGGCAAACTCCGCAAGTGGAAAGAACTAATCCCAAGAACCTCCAAAATCAATCACACACGCACGGAGCATATCCTTTAATATCTGAATAGTGCGCTCATACTGTCCGACCGTCTGAGGGTGAAATATTGTGCTCAGCTCCATTCGAGTACCCAACTCATGTTGTACGGCCCTCCAGAACAGTGATGTAAATTGTGTACCTCGGTCAAAGATGATAGATACTGGTATGCCATGAAGCTTGACGATCTCGCGGATCGAGCCAGCTGCTCGAAAAAATAAGTAGTCATCATAGGAAGGAAATGAGCTGACTTGGTTAGCCTATCCACAATCACCCAAACTACATCAAGCCTCTGCTGAGTCCGTGGGAGTCCAACAACGAAATCCATAGTGATCCGCTCCCATTTCCACTCTGGAATCTCTAATTCCTGAAGTAACCCACCTGGTCACTAATGCTCATACTTCACCTGCTGGCAATTTAGACACCGAACTACATACTCCAATATGTCCTTCTTCATCCTCCTCCACCAGTAATGTTGCCTCAAGTCCTGGTACATCTTCGCGGCACCCGGATGAATGGAGTACCGCGAGCTGTGAGCCTCCTGGAGTATCAACTCACGTAAACCATCTACATTGGGCACACATAGCCTGCCCTGCATCCTCAACGCACCATCATCCCCAATAGTGACTTCCTTAGCATCACCGTGCTGGACCGCGTCCTTAAGGACAAGCAGATAGGGGTCATCATACTGCCGCTCCCGGATACGATCATAAAAAGAAGACTAAGAGACCACACAAGCCAATACTTGACTCGGCTAAAAAATATCCAATCTAACAAACTGGCTGGCTAAGGCCTGAACATCTAACGCCAATGGCCTCTTTGCTACTGGTAGATATGCTAAACTCCCCAAACTCTCTGCCCAGTGACTTAAAGCATCGGCCACCACATTGGCCTTCCCCGAATGGTATAAAATATTGATATCATAATCCTTAAGCAGCTCCAACCACCTCCGATGATGCAAGTTAAGATCCTTCTGTTTGAACAGATGCTGCAAACTTCGGTGATCGGTGTAGATATCACAAGAGACACTGTACAAATAGTACCGCCGAATCTTCAAGGCATGAACAATAGCTGCAAAATCAAGGTCGTGGATAGGGTAGTTCTTTTCATGAACCTTCAGCTGTCTGGACGCATAGGCAATCACCCTATCGTCCTGCATCAACACCGCGTCGAGACCAATCCGCGACGCATCAGAATATACAGTATAAGACCTTGAACCTGTAGGCAATACCAATACTGGGGTTGTAGCCAAAGCTGTCTTGAACTTTTGAAAGCTCTCCTTACACTCCTCTGTCCACCTGAACGGAGCACCCTTCTGGGTCAGACTAGTCATAGGATAGATGAGAATCCCTCTACAAAACGACGGTAATACCCCGCCAAACCAAGAAAACTCTGAATCTCCATAGCTGATGACGGTCTAGTCCAACTCTACACTGCTTCCACCTTCTTCGGATCCACCTTGATCCCATCATTCGATACTACATGACCCAAGAATGACACTAAGTCTAGCCAAAACTCACACTTTGGAAATTTTGCATATAACTTCTTTTCTCTCAAGGTCTGAAGCATAGTCCTCATGTGCTTCTCATGATCCTCCTGAGTCCGGGAGTACACTAGAATGCCGTCAATAAACACAATGATGAAAGAGTCAAGATAAGGCCGGAACACACTGTGCATCAAGTGCATAAAAGCTGATGGGGCATTGGTCAGCCCAAATGACATCACAAGGAACTCGTAATGACCATACCGAGTCCTAAAAGCAGTCTTTGGGATATCTGACTCCCCAATCTTCAACTGATGATAGTCGAAACGTAAATCAATCTTGGAAAACTCTCTGGCACCCTGTAGCTGATCAAATAAATCATCAATACGAGGAAATGGATACATGTTCTTCACTGTGACTTTGTTCAACTGGCGGTAATCAATACACATCCGCATATAGCCATCTTTCTTCTTCACAAATAAGACAGGAGCACCCCAAGGCAACACACTGGGCCGAATAAAGCCCTTATCATGCAATTCCTGTAACTGTTCCTTCAACTCCTTCAACTCAGGAGGAGCCATACGATATGGAGGAATAGAGATGGGCTGAGTGCCCGGCAACAAATCAATGCCAAAATCAATATCTCTGTCGGGCGGCATGCCCGGAAAATCAGCTAGAAATATATCTGGAAAGTCTCTCACTACTGGGACTGACTCAATTGTAGGGGCATTAATACTGACATCTCTCACATAAGCTAGATACGCGTCATACCCCTTCTCAACTATTCGTTGAGCTTTAAGAAATGAAATAACTCTGCTGGGAGTATACTCTAAGGTACCTCTCCACTCTAATTGTGGTAGACCTGGCATAGCCAGTGTCACGGTCTTAGCGTGACAATCAAGAATAGCATAATGGGGCGACAACCAGTCCATGCCCAAGATAACATCAAAGTCTACCATACTGAGCAATAATAAATCGGCTTTGGTCTCAAAACCACTAAGAGCAATCAAACACGACCAATACACGATGTCCACAATAAGAGAATCTCCCACAGGAGTAGACACATAATTAGAGGAACTCAAGGAATCCTGAGATACACCCAAATAAAGGGCAAAATAAGAGGACACATAGGAATATGTAGAGCCTAGATCAAATAAGACCGACGTGTCACTATGATAGACCAGAACAATACATGTAATGACAGAGTCGGAAGCAATTGCCTTTGTACAAGCCAAAAGAGCATAATATCTGGCCTAGCCTCCCCCTCTAGGTCGACCTCGAACTCCCTGACCTCCACCTCGAGCTGGCTGAGCAGGTGAGGCGGTAGCTGGTGCTGGAATCATAGCCTTAGGACCCGATGGAGCACGCAGTGGTTGAGAAGTCTGTGAAAGTGCACCCCTCCTAAGTCTGGGGCAATCCCTCACCACATGGCGAGTGTCGCCACACTCAAAACAAGCTCTCGGAGGGCGTGGCTGCTGTGACTGGCTCGGGCCAGGTCTGCTGGACTGGCCGCTAAAAGCATCCCATGCAGGAGGCACACTAGACATTGG
The DNA here is from genome assembly GCF_000715075.1 of Nicotiana tabacum. NCBI lineage: Eukaryota > Viridiplantae > Streptophyta > Magnoliopsida > Solanales > Solanaceae > Nicotiana > Nicotiana tabacum. Next base: position 64,753,160 of record NC_134100.1, read on the forward strand.
CGATGCATAATAAGGCTCTTGGGGTATAGAAGGGACCAGAATACCACTGGCGGCTGGAAGAGCTGAATAAATGGAGCGACTCACATAACCCCTACCATGGCAAACTGCGGCTGGGGCACGAGTACCACTGTAAGTGCCAGACTCTCGAGACCTCTTAGTATCCCTTTCCTCTTTATCCCGAGCGAGTATGCCCTCCAATCTCCTAGCAATACTCACAACCTACTGGTAAGAAATATCCATCTCCAGCTCCCAGACCATACTAATCCTGATACTGGGGTGGAATCCCTCAATAAAATGATGAACCCACTCTCGAACTGTGGCAACCAAGGCCGGTGCATGTTGGGCCAAATCACTCAAACGAACTGCATACTCTGACACATTCATAGCACCCTAGCGCAGCTGCTCAAACTTTGCGTGCCATGAGTCTCTAAGGCTTTGAGGGACATACTCTCTCAAAAACATGTCCGAGTACTGAGTCCAGGTAAGTGAAGCTGCCTCATCCGGACTACTCAACTCATAAGTACGCCACCACTTATAGGCTGCTCCTCTAAGCTGGAAGGTGGTAAAAGAAACCTCGCTCGTCTCCGCTACATCCATAGTACGTAGAATATGATGACACTCCTCCAGAAAACTATGAGCATCATCTGTAGCCAATCAGCTGAAGGTAGGTGGGTGGTACTTCTTGTACCTCTCAAGTCTGAGCTGCTCCGCCTCAGAAGCGGCTGCCCTAGCATCGTGCTGAACCGGAGCTACTGGCTGCATAGGGATAAACTCTGGGGCCTGGTCAACCTGGACCCTCTGCTCAGGAGTACGGGCTGCGGGAGTCTGTGCCCCTCCCCCGGCATGAGATGTGCCAGGAGCAAGTGGAATCAATCCAGCCTGAGCTAAGGTGCTGAACATGCTTAGAAACTGGGCTAGAGTCTCCTGGAGGGCTGGTGTAGCAACATGTATCTCAGGTGTCTGCCCTCCAGCTGGAGCTACTGGGGGCTCCTCTGTAGCAGCTCGTACGGGTGCTCTGGCTGCACCGCATGGACGTCATCGGCCTCTACCCCGGCCCCAGCCTCTCGTGGTTCTAGCAGGGGGTGCGGGTGCATGGTCATCAGATCCTCCGGTACGGGTCCTCACCATCTGTGAGAAATAATAGAATACAGAAGTTTAGAATTTTGAAGTCAACAATTTCGCACGACAATGAATCAAAGAAGTGTAATTTTTTCTAACAGATCTATAGCCTCCAGAAGATAAGTACAGACGTCTCCGTACCGATCCGCGAGACTCTAATAAATCGGCTTGTGACTCGCGACACCTATGAACTTAGGGCTCTGATACCAACTTGTCACGACCCAAACTCCCTCCGTATAATGTCGTGACAGCACCTAGTCTCTACCACTAGGTAAGCCTAACAAATTGCGGAAAATAACAAAATGAAAGTAAAACTTGACAACTAACGGCAGTGGATAACTGAATAACTAGTAAAAATGTTGCCCGGCATGTACAATAATCAATACTCTATAATTACACAGTCTTCCCAAAACCCGAAACATCATAAGTCACAAGCTACAAAAGGAAACTAGTATCTCTATACACCAGAGTCTAACAAAATAAGTACGGAAGGTAAATGACATATGAGAGAATAGAGGGGGACTCCGAGGTCTGCGGATGCGGCAGATGTACCTTGAAGTCTCTGTACAACAACAAGCACTATCAGCTAGTAGCGGGGCTGATAAGAAGTGCCTGGATCTGCATACAAAAACATGTGCAGAACAGTAACATGAGTACACCACATGGTACCCAGTAAGTGCCAAGCCTAACCTCGGTCGAGTAGTAATGAGGTCAGGTCAGGCTCACTGGTAAATAATAAATAAGGCAGGAGAATATACAGTATAATAAGAGATTAGAATTTAACAAAAGGAGACACAGCAAGGCAACAGTACAATACACATGGGTAAACAACAAGAGATCTCCCGAGATACCATCTCGTAGTCCCAAAATAAATATGTAGGGAGAACTCCCGAGGTACCGCCTCGTAGTCTCAAAAGTAAATATACAGGGAGAACTCCCGAGGTACCACATCGTAGTCTCAAAAGTAAATGTGTAGGGAGAACTCCTGAGGAACCGCCTCGTAGTCTCAAAAGAAAATGTACATGGAGAACTCCCGAGGAACCACCCGTAGTCTCAAAAGTAAATGTGCAGGAAGAACTCCCAAGGAACCATCTCGTAGTCTCAAAAGTAAATGTACAGGTAGAACTCCCGAGGAACCGCCTCGTAGTCTCAAAAGTAAATATGCAGGGAGAACTTCCGAGGAACCGCCTCGTAGTCTCAAAAGTAAATGTACAGGGAGAACTCCTGAGGAACCGCCTCGTAGTCTCAAAAGTAAATGTGCAGGGAAAACTCCTGAGGAACCGCCTCGTAGTCTATAAAGTAAACACACAGCTCAAACCGATAAATACAACAGTTAACAGCAAGATTTCTACAGTTATACTAATAAAGAACAAGGAAAAGCAGGAAATCAACTAGGCATGCTTTACAGAGTTCAAATAAGCTGTTAAAGCACGTAGACATGTGATATTTGACTAAACAGGATAACTACGCATATTGGAATAGCTCAATTAAGAATGAAAACAGACTAATACTCATTTAATCGGTATAACTCCAATTAAAGGAAAAACAGGTTACTACTCAGTAAAATAAATAGGGTTTTATAATAAATAGCTTGTGTACATACTCATCACCTCACGTACACGGCGCTCACATATCACAACATTACCAAATCCTAAGGGGATTTTCCCCACACAAGGTTAGGCAAGCCACTTACCTCGAATCAAGCTCAATCAATCAGTAAGAATGCCCTTTCCTTGATTATCCGATTCCGAATGGCCCAAATCTAGCCAAAACAATTTCATACCATAAATACAATTATATTAGACTAATTAATTAATGAAACCAAGACTTTAACAAAAATTTCAAAAATTGACCTAAAACGCCTCCCCGGGCCCACGTCTCAGAATCGGGTAAAAGTCACAAAATATGAACACACATTCACTCACGAGTTCACTCGTACCAAAATTATCCAAATCCGATATCAAAATCTCAATCAAAACCCAAAACCTTAGTTGAAGAACTTCTTCCCATTTTTCCAAAATTTTCCACCCAAATCTGAAATTATAGAATTAATTAATGATAGATTAGTGGGATATAACCAAAATGGAGTGTAGAATCATTATCCAATCGATGTTTCTGAAAATCCCTCAAAATGTTGCCCAAATCCGAGCTCCCAAACTCAAGTTTTGATAAAAATGGCCAATCCATCGTTTTGAAATGATATAAGTCTGCCTTGTGATTCCTTAATCGTGAATGCGGAAAGAGCCTTGCGATTGCGAAGAACAACTTCGCTGCCCCAGGATTTAATCCTACGAGAACGTGCAAAACACCAAGCGGGCGCGATGTACTGGCTCTCAGATTTACGCGATCGCGAACGTCCTCACGCGTTCGCGATGAGCAAAGTGTGTGGCCCAACTTTAGCCTCCTTAACTCAATGCAAATGCGACCTTGGCCACGCGTTCGCATCCTGATGCTCGCGACGCGAAGAACAAAACTTCCTCTGCCCAGCTAAGCCTACGCGATCGCAGCCCCTCTCCTGCGATCGCGTATAAGGAAACCAGATGCACCAGATCACATACCTTCAGCCATTTCTCTAAGTCCAAAACGCATCCGATAATGATCTGAAACACACCTGAGGCCCCCGAGACCTCAACCAAAGATACCAATAAGTCCTAAAACACCATACGAACATAGTCGAGCCCTCAAATCACATCAAACAATGCTAAAAATATGAATCACCCTCCGATTCAAACTTAATGAACTTGAAACTTCTAATTTCTATAACCGATATCGAAACCTATCAAACCACGTATGATTGACTCCAAATTTTGCACACAAGTTATATTTAACCCTATGGACCTACTCCAACTTCTGAAATCGGAATCCGACCCCGATATCAAAAAGTCCACTACCGGTCAAAATCTCCAAAAAATTTGAATTTCGCCAATTCAAGACTATATCAGCTACAGACCTCCAAAACACAAACCGAATACGCCCCTAAGTCCAAAATCACCCAACGGAGCTAATGAAATCGACGGAACTCCATTCTGAAGTCGTCTCCATACAGTTCAGAATACGGTCAAAATTCTAAGACTTAAGCTTCCATTTAGGGACTAAGTGCCTGAATTCACTCCGAAACCACAACAACAACCTCCTGGTAAGTCACATAGGCAGAAAATGATATGGGGAAAGCAGTAAATAGGGGATCGGGGCTATAACTCTCAAAATGACCGACCGGGTCGTTACAGGTTCCAATAGGTTCATATGATAATTTTGAACTTAGGCGTGTGTTCGGATCGAGTTTCGAATGACTCGGGAACATTTCGGCTCTTAATGTTGAAAGTTGGCGCATTGAAGGTTTTCAAGTTCTTTAAATTTGATTCGGAGTAGACTTTGGTGTTATCGAGGTCCGTTTAGGATTTTGAGCCTAGAAATAGTTCTGTATGGTGATTTATGACTTGAAAGCAAAATTTCGTGTCATTCCGAGTAGTCTAAGCATGATTCGACACGTTCGGAGTAAGTTGGAAAAACTTGAAGTTCATAATTTGATTCAATTTGGTTTTAGGGTGCGATTCTTAGTTTTGATGTTGTTTTACGCGTTCCGAGGGTTCGAACAGGTCCGTTTTATGTTTAAGAACTTGTTGGTATATTTGGACGAGGTCCCAAGTGCTATTCGGGTGATGCGCAGAACATGACTGAACTTAGGAGAATTTCTAAAGACGGCTGGGATCTAGTTATTTCGCATCTGCAAAGAATTGGCCGCAGGTACGGCACCGCAGAAGTGGTTGGCTAGCCGTAGGTACGCATTTTGGCTAAGTGGGATGAGTCTGCAGGTGCGTACATGGGACGCAGGTGAGAGGGCTCGACCACATCTGAGAGACCACAGATGCGAAGAAGGCTTCGCAGAAGTGGATGGGGCCAGCTGGGTGAGAACCGCATCTGCGATGTAATATCTGCAGATGCGGAGCCGCAGAATTGACGAAATTTCCGCAGAAGGAAAACCACTGGGGGGTAGAAGGGTGCATTTATATCGGGACTTAGGCTCTTTTTCTCTCATTTTCACTTTGGGTGGTCGATTATGGAGCACTTGGAGAGGGACTTTTCACCTATCATCGTAAGGTAAGTAATTACTACTTAATGTGAGTTGAATACACGAATTTTGGGTAGATTTTAACATATAAATTGTGAAATTTATAGTATTTAGTTGAAAAATCTAGGTTTTGATAATAATGGGATTAGACCATGAAAATGATTATGGAATTGAGCAGAAATTATATATTTGGGATCGTGAGGTTATGGGTAACTTTTATTTGTAAAAATTTCTGAAATCCGAACACGTGGACCCGAAAATGAATTTTAGGAATCTTCCAATTTGGTTGGGTAATTATTCTAATAGTTAAAGGGATAATACATAATTACTACCCTGGGGTTGTTTCACTTTACTAGTTGCACCCTTATACTTTACAGAAATCCTATGACCTTCCTGACTTTGTTTAAACTATAATTAACATCACCTTTTGAGCTGACGTGGCACCTATTTGGTTTGCACTCCCTAATCGTGCGTGAAACCTCCAAAATATCATATTTTTCATTTATTTGTTCATTTTTCTCTTTTTTTATATTCTTTACTCTATCCCTTCTTTTCTTTTTCTTATTTTCTTTTCTTCTTCCATTCTTATGTTATTCTTTCTTCCCATTAGTACCTCACCCTAACTCTCCCATAGTCAAACCTTCAATACCAATCAGCTTCTCAATGTAACCCATCATAATTGAACCCACAAATAGCATTTTTTTTCTTTTTTCTTTTTATTTTCTATTTCTTTTTCTTTCTTATTTTCTTTTCCCTATAGCTCTATACCCATTTTACCATCTCTACAGCTTTCTGCAATTCCAATCGGAATCCTCCATTGCCGCACGTTGTGTAGTTGAAGCTTTCAAGCTTATAATTTGGAGGTTATGACCACTTACAGGTTCTTCTTTTTTCATTTCAAATCAAAACCCATCAAATTCTTTTCATATTTTTTACCGGAAATTACCAAAATTTTAGCCGAAAAACTTTTACTCCGCTGACTCTTCTCACTATCACCTACCTATCTTTTTTTTCTTCTCTTTCCTGTATTTTTCTTCCACAACTCTTATCCCTTGAAGTTTTCGATGACAGAAAAATTGGATTCCACCATTTTTTCTTCCACCTTCGATCCTTGCTGATGAAAAATAATATTTTCGACGACACTTCAAAATAATGGAGAATGGAGGGGGAAAGAAGGGGGAAGGACGGAACGAAAATGAAGCAGAAGAAAAAAATGAAATGAGAGAAAACAGAAAGTGGAAGAAGAAGAAGAAGAAGAAGAAGAAGAAGAAGAAGAAGAAGAAGAAGAAGAAGAAGAAGAAAGAAAGAAAGGGGAGAAATGTAAAAGTGAAAAATGAAGCGGCATAAGGAAGGGTTTAATAAACTGAGAAAGAAGGATAAGGAGAAGAATAAAATGAAAAACAAAGAAGATAAAATGAAATAAAAATCAATAAAAAGGAAATACACATGTCAAAATATAATTGGCGCATGGCATACACTATTTTAGTTGAGATTGTGCTAAATAACAAAAGCTGGCATTTATTACAATTCAAACAAAACCAAGGTGGTCATAGGACCCCCGCAAAGTATAAGGGTGCATCTGGTAAAGTGGGACAACCCCAATGGAGTAATTATGTATTATCCCATAGTTAAATTATAGACTTTTGAGTATTTATTAATTAAGTTATATAATATTTGGCTAGCTTCGGATTGCGTGACACTGATTTGAGGCTTTAGTGTGAATTGTGGACCGGAAAGAGAACTTGAAAACGAGGTAAATCTCTTGTCTAACAGAGGAAATTATCCTCGTAGGTGCTATAAGTGGTTGTTTGCTAATAATTATGGGTGCTACGTGCACACGATATGACGAGAGTCCACATGTAGCTAAGATCATGCTTATGTCCGGGTAGTTTTAGCACTCTACCATGTATTTCTTGTATTATTTATGTCCAACTTGTTAGTTTAATTCCTTAAATTATATTTGAAGATTGGATAAAGGATTTGTAAATATTGAGCTTCACTACTTTAAGTTTTGGCGGGTTACTTGTCTGTTGGTGGAAATTGTACCTTCCTTGAGTATTATTCTTATGTAGTAGCCATTAATCGGAGTTCGTAGAGTATTCTCTCTTCATGTGGATCGGGCTGAACGTCTCGGCAGTATAATAGAAGCATCTATGGTTCGCGCTGGTTGACCCTCGGCAGTGTACACACTATTCTGAATCGGGCCGTACGACCTAGGCATAAATCATGTATGATATTTCTCAAAGTCCAATTATACTTGATACTTCTTTCATAACTTAAGAATTTATAATTACTTGATGGCTCTTATTTGTTGAAATTAGTATGTGATAGTCGGAGATTCTAATTGATATCTAGTTAAAGAACCACTTATTTATTTTTCATTATTGTGTTATTACTGATGTATTCTATGCCTATTTATAATTTATGTACTTTATTTATTGACCCTTAGTAAGTGTCGATGTCGACCCCTCGTCATTACTTCTTCGAGGTTAGACTAGATACTTACTAGGTACATGTTATAACGATCCGACCAGTCGTTTTGAGCTCTAGCATGTCATTCAGCGGTTTGAGGCCTTGAGTAGCTTTACTCCATGTATTATGACTCATATGTATAGTCGGATTTGAATTTCGAAAAGTTCGGAGTTGATTTGGAAGGAAAATTCTCAATTCGGAAGTTTTAAGTTGAAAGAGTTGACCAAGGTTTGAATTTTAAGTAAACGACCTCAGAATCGAGATTTGAAGATTCCAATAGGTTCGTATGATGATTTTGGACTTGGGCGTATATTCGGGTTAAGTATCGGATGGTCTGGGAGCATTTTGGCGTTGATTGTGGGAAGTTGGCATTTTGAAGGTTTTAGAATTTCCTAAGTTCGAGTTGAAGTAGACTTTGGTGTTATTGATGTCTGTTTAGGATTCCGAGCCTTGGAATAGGTTCGTATTGTGATTTGTAACTTGTACGCAAAATTTGGCATCATTCCGAAATGTTTAAGTGTGATTCGGATGCATTCGACAAAGGATGAAGGTTTGAAAGTTAAGTTTAAGAAATTGAGTTTGATCCTTAACTCTTGGTTTCGATGTTGTAATTTGTGTTCCGAGCCTTCGGACAAGTTTACATAGGGTATATAAACTTGTTAGAATGATTGAACGGGGTTCCTCGGACCTCGGGTGAGTTTTAGGGTGGTTTCGGACCACTTTAAGCCCTTTTGGAACTACTGATAACTAGTGTCCGAGGTGTGCTAGGTCTGGGCCACGATTGCGAAGAGTAAAGTGCAATCCAGGCCTTGTGAATCGCGATCGCGGAAGGAATGGTCGCAATCGCTTAGAAGGAATTTCTGCTGACAGTGGTCTGACTTCGGGAGCTTATATCTTGAAATCTATAAGGAATTTGGAGATGATCCAAAAATAAAAGTTGTAGCCCTTTGAATATAGTTTTAGAAAATCAAACCATTTATCATTTAAAATTTTGTACAAAAAGCTATGGCCACTATGCCAAAGGGTATATGTGAAGAAGAAAATAAAATTTGTACATCGCGATCGCATGATTTTGGCCCCGATCACGATGAAAGAAACGATGCTGGAACTTTTGTTAACCGCAATCGCATGGGTAATGACTACGATCACGAAGGAGGAGGCCTGGTAGGTGTATTAAACATCTAATTTCGGGATTTTGAGCTTATTTTCTTCACTTTTAAGTTCTTGAAGCACATGTGGGGAGATTTGGGACGATTCTTGAAGATCAGTTTTTGCCATATATCATGAGGTAAGTTATTACTACTTGTTGTAAGACAAATACATGGATTTAAACATAGTAGAAATCGTGAGATTTGGAAGAAAACCTAGAATTTGGTATTTTTGAATTTGACCACGAAATTGGGCATGAAATTAGGAATAAACTATATATTTGAGTTCGTGGTGTTATGGTAATGTTTATCTTCGAAAAGTTTTGAAATCCGAGCATGTGGGCCCCAAGGTTGATTTTGTTGACTTTTCGAGTGAAGTTGGAAATTGTTATAAATACATTAATTATGAGTGTTGGAGTATATTTTTATTGGTTTTCATGATTGTTTGACTAGTTTCATATCGATGGGCATTGGTTTGAGGTACTAGTGAGGAGATGGAGCTGGTTATGAAATTTCGGAGCGAGGTAAGTCTCCTGTCTAACCTTGTGAGGGGGAAATCACCCCATAGGTGTTATATTGGTTGTGTGCTACATGTTGTGGGAGCTACGCATGTATGAGGTGACGAGTGTCCGTGCGCATGCTAGAATTCCTTATTATGTCCGAGTAGACTAGGATTCACGCCATGCTTTATTTGTACTAGTTGAGTTATTCTTACCTGCTTAGTTACTTGATTTCGCGTTATGACCTGAGACTAGGATTGCGTAGAGTGATAGACTCGCTATTGTGGAGATTTGACAAGTTACTTGATTAGTTGCTGAATAATTGTGCTTCTCTTACGAATTTCTCTCGTATTGTGCGTTTTCATCGAAAAGCTTCTTTAAATTTCATAACTCACACGTATATTCGTGAGTAGGGTCAAGGACCCATTAAAGCTTCTAATTCTAATGGGATCGAGTTGTTCGCCTCGGCAGGATTATATACCACACTCTTATGGGATCTGGTTGTTCGCCTCGGTAGTTTTATGAAACACTCTTATGGGATCGGGTCGTTCGCCTCGGCAGGATATTGAAACACACTCTTATGGAATCGGGCCATTCGCTTTGGCAGGATATTGTAACACACTCTTATGGGATCGGGTCATTCACCTTGTAACACACTCTTATGGGATCGGATCGTTCGCCTCGGCAGTTCTATGAAACACTCTTATGGGATCGGGTCTCTCGCCTCGACAGAATCATGCGAAATACTTGATAAGGAGTCTGCGTACTTATGAGTTTTCCTAACTTGAGATACCATTGATTTGGTGTTGACCATTACGTATTCCATTTGAGAGGTATTCGGTATTTGAGGACTTTGTGTTTACTGTTCAGCTGTAGACCGTATTATTTGCCTATATCTGTACTCATTGTTTACTTGCCATGTGTTCATACTTGTCTACTTATTTATATTTGATTTACTGAACAACTAGTAAGTGTCAATGTCGACCCCTCCTCACTACCTCTTCGGGGTTAGGCTAGATACTTACTGGGTACGCGTTGATTTACGTACTCATGCTGCACTTATGCACTAACTATGCAGGATCTGATAGGTTCATTCGGTGGTCATTTGGGCGCGTAGGCGCAGCTGCTGAGGGGACTTTATGGTGAGCTGTATTCCATGCTACGGTTCACAGCACACAGAGTTTCCATCATAATTATTTACTTTATCCTGTCTATCTTGTATTCCAGACAGATATTGTATTGTTATTGTACTTCCTAGTAGATATTTATGCACTTGTGATACCGGGTTTTGGGATGTTTTAAAATTTATTTGTGGTTTTGCTTAGCTTTGAAACACTTTTATTATTATTTCTACTTAAATTGTAAGTTTCCATGATTTCAATGCACTAAATTCTCTATCTGATAAATATTCACGATTTTGAAAATGATAAAAGGAATAATTAAGTTGGTAGTTCATCGTTGGCCTGCCTAACGGCGACGTTGGGTGCAATCACTACCTATATTGAGATTTGGGTCGTGACACATGTTGTTTATGTACTCACGCTACACTTCTGCACTAATCGTGCAGGATCTAAGGCAGAAGCATCTGGCGTCCATACATGCGCGTACCCCCGCTACCCGGAGACTTAGTGTTGAGTTGCTCTCTATGCCCGTTTTGTAGCGCCCGGAGTCTCTTCTTGTTGTATTTATTTTTCTGTCTATCTTACTCTAGACAGTAGTATAGGAGATTTTGTATATTCTACTAGTTTGCTCATGCACTTGTGATACTAGGTTTTAGGAATATTCTAGTAGATATTATATGATTTTGGGTATTAAATCCACTATTTTATCTATTTCGTTATTTTATGCTTTACATTACTACAATCACCTATTAATCGTTCTCTTATTAAATAAAACCAATTACTTTTGAAATATTAAAATGAACAATTTCATGGATAGCTCACCGTTAGCTTGCCTAACGGCGACGTTGGGTGCCATCACGGCCTATAGTGGGAATTGGATCGTGATAATATATCTCATACCAAATTTTTTTATAAGAGTTTTTGTTCTCATAACCAGTAGTGTAGCTATAATTGAAGGCATATAATTTCTACTAAACTAACTTGGATTTAAACCAACATTATCAAAATAAATTATCATAATTTATATTCTAGAATTGTGCTCTTATAATTGAGCAAGCAAACTTACAAAAACCAAATTTCAAGTTGATTACAAATGCACATGTGATCATATCATAAATGTATCTATTAAAACCATATAAGATGTAATTGGTCCAAATGTCCAGGTGACTGGGCCTCTATATATATATATATATATATTTCAAAAATTAGGGAATACAATCCCAACCTTAGCTGGTATAATGATCAATTTATCATGAGAACAATCAACACAGGAGAATTCTTGAAGAATGTTTTATTTCTTCAATATATGCCAATGTGAATTCTCAATCAATTTTTCGCATCATAATTGAACCGGGATGGCCAGCCGGTCATGCCAACTGATATTTGTTTCAATAAACCTCTAGTTTACTTGTGGCATGTGATTCTGTCACCATGCTTATACTTGTATAGTACAAAGAGAACAAAAGTCGAGTAACCTTTCATGTTTACCCAGTATGATTATAGTAATATAATGATAATCAATTTTTCTTTCATTTATAGTCTCAATATGCCAACCACTTTGGTTAATATATTTGAAACTCAAAAAGTTTCTTTTGATACTTACTATAATATCAATGTCATGAACAATTTCACTCATCCAGGTAATAACAAATTAGCTCTTTCGAATTTTTTGATTTTGTACTGCAAGATCTTTTGTCACACCATCCATATGGTGAATGTCTCCTTCATGCAGAAAATCATATTATAATAATTGTCATGGTCAAAATCATCATAAACAAAATTATTTCTTGCTTTAATTTTGCCTTTAATAACTTTTTATAAGACATGGCAAAATATTTTCGGCGTACCATATGTACGCGACCAATGACATATTCATGTAACCACACAGTAATGTTCATTATCTTTCTTTCTCTCAAATCTCTCATAGATGTGAGTTGTAGTATTTATTCAATCATGTATAAACACATTCTTATGCATAATTTGTATCACATATATATTTTCACATTCACTTTCAGGAATGAGTTTGCATTTACAATGCTTATCACAAGTCACATTTTCAAAGAATGGACCATAATAATCTGAATGTGCCTCATATTTACTGATCATATTGTTACACATTTCCTTCACTTTTGAAGGATTATTTTGAGAACCCTTATTGTTCTCCTTATTACAATTACCATAATGATGACTATTATTATTTTTGTCTTTGGCACGCCCACATTCATTCGTCAATCACTTGTCTTCATTTAGACTTATTATGCACCGCTACCACATTTACATCAAAAATTGAGCAAATCAAGTGGCACAAGATTCATGTTTTTTTATGAAAAATATATTATTTTTCTTTACTCGTCATTATATCATTGGGACTCAAATTCATTGTCTTACCCATATAAAGGCATGTATTGGGACTCTAACCTAACTCTTATCATGGTGCATCAAGACTCGAACCCGATATCTTACCCACATGGTACGGTGTGGTTAAACTCATTGTCTTACCCTCAACCAACTGCATCATAGCATTTAATCATCATAAGACTTAAAAGTATTATCACTTCCAATGGATATAAGCGTAAACTCTGGTAAATAAAACGTAAGTATCTGCATCAATAAAGGGGAGAACTCATCATAACTTTTAATATTGTAGACACAAAAAGCATAAACAAATTATGTATCATATCTATTAATATTAACTCTAAGGAAAAATATTATATGGCTTATGCAGATAATGACAGCATGCTAAGTGTCTTTGTTTTATTACCATAATGCACCTATACATTAAACTTGGCACTTTGCAATTGAATAGATCATTACTTGAACTTGTTAAAATAGGTCAGTTGGACTTTGAACACCTATTCTAATATATCAAATCAGATATTGAAGAATGATCTATAGCTTGGAAGTGTAAACCACCACACCGAATGCATGTAAGTTTTTTTTAGCATAATCATAAAACTAAAAATCCGTGGATTAGTAAACAAAAAAACAGATAAACAAATAGTTACCTGACGGCCAAAAGGGTATGAGTAGGCCAAGCCGTGAAAGTTAAAGAAATACCTTCCACAACTTGACAAAGAATGAGACATTCGTGCTGATAACGTGTTAAGAAATCAAGCTCAACGTAATAATATAAAACAAGAAAATAGACAAGACATAGAGGGGAAAGAGAGAACTTTCTTATTTCATCAAATTTTTTCAAGTGTTTTCCAAGTGTGTACAATGTGATACCCAAACCCTTTATTTATAAGATGATATTGGGGTAATTCAAAGGGATGTTATGAACATGGTATTAATTATTGAGATCATGGAGAAGGTTATGGGGGTGTGAGAGTTACAACCATAATGATAAGAAGTAGTGGGAGGTTAATGGACAAGAGTAGTGGTAGTAAATTCTTTAGGAGTTATAGACATCCACTATATAATATAATATTTTATAACATATATAATTTTTTTGCCCTTTATATGCCACATCAGCTTTAAAAATGGAACTTTTTATACTTTTAAATTAAATACATATAGAGAGGGGTCATAGGACCCTCACAAAGTACAAGGGTGCAACGGTCAATTAGCTACAATCCCAATAAGATAATTATATATTTTCTCTTTATTGAAACTAAGCACTTTTGGTTTATGTTGTTACTAAAATACGTAATGATGTTATTTTATATGGAATTGGCCCGTGAAAAGCACATGAATAGTTTAAAGTGAAAAAGGACATCATTTCAAATTTATTTTCCTAATTTGTATCTTAAGAAAATTGTTATTGAAGCCAATTGAATACACTATTCACTTCTTTCGACCCTTAATGGTATGGAAATAGCAAATGAATCAATTCCATATCTCCTTCTACCCTAATAACACCTATTTTTATTGAAATCTTCCGGTTAGAAAGAAACATGAATGGGTAGAAGCCTGTTGGATGGATTTTTTTAGTTTCGATGGGGCGCATGCTTTGAGCCAATTCTATCCTATAAACTAGTGTATTTGTCCGCGCTTTAGGCGGCTATAAAAAGAATTAAAGAAATAGTTAAATGGGAATTTCATAAAATTTTCTAATAGAAAATCAACTTTTTTACAAAATCAAAAAATTGAACGAAAAACTACAATTTTGAGCATTCAAGACCATCTTAACAGTAATCGTCTGATGTATTTGAGCAATGTGAGGATGCGTTTTGCGACACTGCTGCTTGCTTGGATGATTTACCCTTCTTAAGAAATGTTGTTAACGGGATAATATTTCAATCATACCTTACTATAGATGAGAACACCTTCAAATAACAAAAAGAAAATGATCAATATTTTATTAAGTTCTAGTTGTCACTGGTACCCTATTTTAGAGTGCCAGCTTGAGAGAAAGATTATGTAAAAATGCATGATTGTGACTTCTTTAGTAAATGGTGATTCAATTAAATTGTTTAAGAGTAGATTAAGACCTCATCTGAAGATGGAAACTTTATCTCTGTATCGGGCTCTTAGTTGAGGCCTCAAAAAAAAGTATAATTAAGTGAACACCATACATCATGTCAGCTACAATAAAAAGCAATGATAAATAATCAAAACTTTTAAATATATGCCGAATATATATAAGGCTCCAAACATAGAATGATGATGATGATGATGATAATAATTTTAAAATTTTATACAATGATTTTTTTAAAAAATATTATAGAAGTTACTACTAACAACATAAGGGTGGACATTTTTCTGTAGCCATTATTTTTTTATATGCTTAGCCCATGTAAAAGGTATTTATTTTATTATATTGTCTGACTTGGTTGTGACGATCTCACATGTCAAGTACTTACTAAGCATGATATATATATATATCTTTTTTTGTATTAGCGTGTGACTGCAATGATCAATAATGTTTGGAAACTGTTGCATTAAAAATATGTAATGTATTTAATAATAGAAAGAGAAATGACCAAACAATAAGGTAGAGAATTTATAAAGCTAATTTAAAATAATAATGAGTATAAAATTATGAAAATTAGAAGGTAGAGAAAGTTTTCTATTTGCTTTCCACTAATTCTAATATCCATTAAAATTTTCTACGTGAAAACTCATGTATAGAGTTCATCAATTAATCCAGTCGTAAGTTTCTTAGGTGCCATTATTCTCTTGCAATTAGTTGATCATATCAACAATTGGTATGAAAACACCATTATTGTCACATATAGAAATTGATCAAAAAGGGAAATATAAGGACAGAAGCTACAACAAAAAGACTAACTTTGAGAAGTAGCTAGTAGTATTTGCTTAGAGCAATGATTTGTTTGCCTACTAACAATTAACAAACGATACCAAAAAAGTTATAATTATCAAAATACTTCTAGAAAAATCAAACTTTATAAGGAAAGAATACTTCTTCAAAATGCTTGCTCCAGAACATTTGTATCATACCTGCAAAACAAAAAAATAAAAAATAATAGGCAATCCAATTCAAGGAAGTAGATGAAACACAATACTCATAACTGATGTGTTTCTATTTCTTCTTTTAATTCAAAATAGGTAATAGCATTATCACAATATATTTTTCTAGAAGAATAAAAAGTTATAAGGAAAACGTGTTTGAGAATAATTTATTCTATCGTCAAAAGAGGAAAGAATACCGTTCTATCCTACAAATAATGAATCAATTATAAGAAGAAAATAAAACACAAATTCAGTACTTACATAAGAAGAATTACAGAAAATAATAATGCAGAATTTTTCATGTAGATTGCTCAAATAAATTTTATTTGTCGAATATCATATATTCTTTACAGTAAGCTTTATGAAGAGGAAATGGGTGAAAGATCAGTTATGAAGAGGAAGAGTGGTATGTTGATTTACTACTTTAATTACCACAATTATATATATAGATTGTTATGACCTTTTATTAACTGGCGTCTGTTGAAATTGCATTAGTTATGAGCATTGATTGTTGCAACCGTTGCACAATTTTTTGAAGAACTTGACTTCAGAAAACAAATAACATGATATTTCGTTAATTTAGTAATGATAGAGTAATGTAATAAAATGAGAGAGAAACCCAATAAACTATGCTGTTAATTTTTTCTTTTGTAACTGAAATAAATATAATGAGATGTAATAAATAGGATAGAGAATGGTCAATTTCCATTTACTAAACAATTTAAATTTAAATGAAAAGAATGAAAGGGAAAAGACAAAAAAAAAAAAAAAAAAAAAGGAGAAAAAGGATAAATAGGATCATTGTCAAATAGAGGTGCCAAGTCACTTTTTTTTTATAAGTATCGCCGTGTGTTACAAATATAATGGATACCTAAAGTGCTCAATTTTAATAAACATAAGTATTAAAACTGCTCAAATATATATTTTAAAGAATTATTTTAGATCAAAATAAGGAACTCATTTTCTTAAAAAGGAAAAAAAAATACAGAGGGAGTGCTAACATGGAGTATGTTTATTAGGCATGAACAAATGGCCAAAGAGTGAAAAGAAACAAAAGCAAAGAAAAGGAAAGAATCGGTGTCAGAAAAAAATTGACGACCGGGCAAAGAGGAGTGGCCCATATTAGCATCCGTCTCCTTGTTTATCTTATTCATTCATCTGAATCTCTGCGCTCTTCTCTCTTAAGGTAAATCTTTTTTCTCCTTCTCGTTCTGCAATTCGTGATTTTTATTAATTCGAATCCTCATGCCCTGACTTCTCTTCCTTTGTTAGATCTGTTCCCTATTATCATCCTATCGATTCATGCTCCGATTATTTCTTAATTTCTGTCTTTTGTGATTTGATTAATTTCTTGTCGTCGAAGAGGTTTCCACTTTCCAGTATAAATATGTTGTTGAACGGTTATTTTAGGAAAATGCCGTTGCAACGTGAATTTTTAGTAACTGTAATTCCGAAAATGCTAGAAATGTGATGTCCTTCACTTGAGCTCCCATCCTTTCTAATTTATACAAATTTAACAATTGCAAGCTGTAACTGTACTAATTTAACCCCAAAAGTTATAAATTCCCCCCTTTTAATCCTAAGAGAGAATTGGTTGACAAATTGGTATGAGATTTGTCCTAGTCAAATTTCTTATTATCCCTGTCTTTTCTTTAGGGCTGGGTATCGTTAATTCTCTCATTACACCATTAGTACTTAGTAAAGTGCCAGCATGCTGTAATCTAAAATTTATTGATCATGTATGGTTCTGAAATCTATATTGGAACTAAAGCATATGCTTACATAAGCGGACATATTGGGATGTAAGGAAATTGAATTGTCATTTCTGTCGCATCTAGAGATATCAATTTTACAGAATGGCTAAAAGAGTGAAGAGTCTAAGCCAAATTTAACTTAGGCTCAAACCCTTATTTGGTGATGATATTAATAGAAATTTAAATTAGATGTTGAGGGGATTTAGAGGGCTCAAAGCTCTTGGTCTGTATTCTTTTTTTTCTTCTTTTTTATTTGTGTGTTTGAGGGGTTATTGATAGAATTAAGTTTATATTGACATGTATTTTTTTGTCAGATATATAGCTCCAAATTGATCATTTTCAGAAACTCGCAACATTTTACATTCAGATTGGACGATAACAGAGAATGGTCAAAGGGTTAGTTCAATTTGTTTGTTTGTACATATTCTATAATTTCCTCCTGGCACAAATGGCCAGTCAAGATGGTCTCCCACCCTTCCCAGCTTTGATTTTTTTGGGTTGACCAGATATGGAGCATTTTGAAGTAGGGATCATACCATGTTGCAGTGCCTAGACGGTATCAAGCATTTAGGTGCTTCTCTGTCGAAATGTTGTGATCTGGGTAGGCAATCAACGGGCTTTGAAGATCCGGAGATCCTAGCACGAGAAACAGTTTGTATGCTATATGAAAGCTTTGTTAACATCTTAGTTTTGCAATTAGAACGTAAAAAGAAAGATGAACCAAAAACAATTTTTGTCTGGTTACAAGTGTGTCTTTCTGATTGCGTCATATGTAGTCTGTATTTGCATCTTGAAAATTGTATACTAAAAAAAGGTACAAACTTTCTTTATTTCAAAATTTGTTTTGTAGTTTTCTATGTCATATCTGTCAATTTTTTTAAAGTGTTGGCACAAGGATTTGGAATATACAGAGTTGAGATATGCGCATCCTAATCTACTGGTTGTTTATCATATTGACTTTTCTACTAGAATAAATATGGTTTCAACCTGTACAGTCTTATTCTTGCTGCAGTTAGCGTCAGTGAGATCGAAGCTCTTTATGAGCTATTTAAGAAGATCAGCAGCGCAGTGGTTGATGATGGGCTGATCAACAAGGTTTGTGTTTCATCCTTTGTTAAGATTATAACATTGGATATTCTCACTGGTGTGTTTGAGATATAGGTGTTCTAGCAGCATAAGTCTTTTTGGGGTATTATGCATGAATAATCAGTCTTGATTCCAGCAAGGGTCTTTGGATTTTCAAGTTATTACTAAATTGCAGGAAGAATTTCAATTGGCACTATTCAAGACGATAAAAAAGGAAAGCTTGTTTGCCGACAGGGTGCGTTCTTATTGCAAGCTACATTAATGCTTTCATTTTGACTTACCAGAAAAAGTCTTTTCATTTTGAATTGGGGATTACAAATTTTGATAGAGCAAACATTTTTTTCCGTCACTAACCTACACATTTGAAGCTGCAGTTATTTGTTTTTGACAGGTTGACTTTTTACAAGGATGTTTTTCAAATATATCAAATATCATTTTACTTGTTGAAAAATTATTAGCTTGTTAGTTTTGGAGGTTGAATGATAATTACAACCTATCATTTTATTTCTTCCTACTTCGACTCGTCTGATTGCAGGTCTTTGACTTATTTGACACAAAGCACAATGGAATCTTGGGTTTTGAGGAATTTGCTCGTGCCCTCTCTGTTTTTCATCCAAATGCTCCTATTGATGATAAGATTGAGTGTATGTGATATGCTTACATAATAAAAATAGTTTCAATTCGTAATAATGCTGCTTCTAATGGTATTGCTACTGTAGTTTCTTTTCAGCTATACGATCTCAAGCAACAAGGCTTCATTGAGAGGCAAGAGGTAAGTCTATCTTTCATAAGGTGAAGTAATGAAGTACTGAACGTTCCTATATTGTTCTACTTTCTAAATGTCCAGTTTTTAGTTCAGTTGCTCTAGTTAGTGGCAACAAAGCATTCTTGGAAAATAATTTTCTACTTTTTATTGCATTCCTCTAAAGTGCCTGACATAAGTAAAGTATGGTTCCTGTGCAGGTGAAGCAAATGGTGGTTGCTACCCTTGCTGAGTCTGGTATGAACCTATCAGATGATGTCATTGAGAGCATAATTGATAAGGTGCTTCTTCAACCTAAATTTATATACCTTTAATGGTCTATCTTTCATTTGAAGGAGGAGAGCTTCTCATGTTATCATGTACATGAATTCAATAGTGCTTTTGCTTTTTTGTTGTCTCCTTTGCTATCAATTTGTTATAGGTTAGTCCATTTGAATTTTGTCATTTTCTAGGATGATTCTTGGTTACTTAGACCTACAGGGAAAAGAAGCACCCACCAATCCCCTGATGTTTCTTTAAGGATGATGTTTCGATCATAGGCCTACAGGGAAGAGAAGCACCCGAACTCCTAGTTAGAGCCGACTGAAGGCTGAAGCCAACGAAACATGTGTGTTAGCCCCCAAAATTTTGGGTCCCCAATAGACTTATAAGTCATAGGTTGGATTTTCTTTTATAAGATATTGAGTATTTCAAATTAGAAAAGTATTATTTCTTTATTAAAAAAAGGAAAGGTAGCTTCTGGCTTTGTGATTGATGCGACTGTTTGAGCAAAAATTGGAAAGTGAGAACCACTCCCCTAAATTCTTACGCGTGATTTAAACAACTTTTTGGGTTATTTACATTTTGACAAGTGACGACAACATTAGTAGGTTACATACATTATTCTTCTCTTTTTACATTTATCGTAAGAAAATGTGTAATACACTTTTAAATCCCTTTCTTGGTTTCGCCAAGAGACCAGTACTCCATTTTTCTTAATCTTTCTCATAAAAAAACGTGTAGTACACTTTTATACTATCTTCTTGGTTTCTTCGAGATTCCAAGTCTTCAATAAGCTATATTATGCTGTCAAAACTATAGTACTATTGTTTTGTCAAAAACAGGAACGAAAGAGTTTATAGCGCTGCGGTAGCGGAAGCAAAACAAATATGCAGAAGAACATTAACAAAGAATAAAGGATGTAGTGAATTTGAATTACACGGGTTAGAATAATACTAACTCAAATATTTAACCTAACTTGAATGCTTGTTATCACTAGCGATCATTCAAACCCAAAAAAGTCATGGTAGAATCAAAGACAATGTATTAAAGAATATAAACAATCCCAACAAATATAAAAGAACCTATTAATTAATATTCCAAACAAATTCAATCCAGAGAAAGAAATGAAAAAGGAAGGAGAAGAGATGAACTCATATAAAAGATCCTTACCCTAAAGATTCAAGTTGACGTTCAAAAGAATCATGGTATCAATCCTTACACTTATATTCATCAGTATATATTGCCTTTTTAAGTATTTATTATAATTTGAATATGTCAACTAGAATATATGAATATGGTTATACAAAACTCAAAAAAGAAGAAAAGAAGAATTGAAACTTTAACACAGTCCAAGGAACTCCTGATAAATTATTAAATCAGAAAATATGGAAAAATATTATTTGGATGAACAAGTCATTAATTTAGTCGAGTGAGATAATAATAAACTCTAAGTAGAAGAAAAAGTTAGTGAGAAATCTGATTAGGTACTCGAGAAAACCAAGAACTTCTACTAGAATTAAATAATTGCATTCCTAGAACCATAGATTTTCCAACTTTCTCAACAACAAAAAAGATAATCTTAGATTTTCCAATGAGTAATAATTCTAGGATTATGTAATTCCTAGAAATTGAGATTTGCCAAAGAATTTCTTAATTCTAGGAAATGCAATTATATTAATTCATCTCTAAGTTCTTGTTTTTCTTTGAGGATCGATATCAGAATTCTCAGTAACTTCTTCTTAGATTTTATCATGATCTAATTCAAATAGATTAGTAACTTGCTCATCTAAAGAACGTTCTCCCATATTTTTTTTATTTGGTTGTTTATTGTTTGCTAAAAAATTATCAAGTCCCCCTTTTTGGGATTGTATTAAAGTTTCACTTATTCTTTTTTTTTGTTGGGTTTTTGAATAACCAGATTCAATTTTTCTAGTTGACATATTTAAATTCTAATAAATAATCAAAAAGGCAATATATACTTATGAAATAGAAATAGCAAATTTTAGATTAATAGAATCTGACTTAATATTAAAATAACATTTTGATGCATCAATATACTTGCTGTAATGTTGGAAACTTGAGAAAAAACAAAAAAGGATATGCAATATACTTTATTCAATAGTACTCTTCAACTCTTGTTTTTTATAAAACAATAGTATTCTTTTTTGACAATATAGCTGATGGAAGACTTGGATTCTCGGAGAAACCAAGAAAGAGAGTATAAAAGTGTAGTATACATTTTCTAATGAGAAAGATTAAAAAAGAAGAGTTGGACTCTAGGAGAAACCAAGAAAATGAGTTTAAAAGTGTATTGCATGTTTCTTTTACTAATGAGGAAGGTAAAATAGAGAAGAATAATGTAGATACACCAGCGATGATGTCACATGTCAGAATTTAAATAATCCAAAAAGTTGCGTACATTCACATGTAAAGGGTTTAGAGAAGTGATTCTTATTCCCCAATATTTACTCAAACGGTCACATCCATCAGGATACCAAAGCTTATCTTTCCTTTTTAATAAATTGATCTGTTTTGAAATACTCAATATGTTACTAAAAGCCAAATTAATATAAGTCTATTATTGGTAAAAATTGGGGCCCCCAAAATTTTGGGGCCTAAAGCACATGCTTTATTAGCTCCAGCTAACCCTGAGTAACAGTAAACAAGCTAGTGAAGATAGTAAAGATTGGAGAAATCTTAAGCTAAGCTCAAAGTTCATGAAACAATAAATGAGCATATTACTAATATGATTGAATGAATTGAGTTAGAAATAGATTGCACAAAAATAAAACAATTAGACTTCAAATAAAATATCTGATGTTTTTTATAATTTAAAGTTTAAGATCTCTCATTAAAATTTGGTTTTAGGCCACCAATTTTATTGAGGCGCCCCTATTCCTAGTGCCTGACATAATATGGCAAGGTATTTCTTAAGAGCTGATTATTTTTTATTGTTTGGATAATTAGTTGATGGATAACTGATATAAGAGTTCTGGTGTAGTTGCTTGAAGCTTTTATGATAATTATTATTATACATTATTAGGGGCAATTTAGTAACTTCTTTGGATTTATACAACAATTACACT
This sequence comes from Nicotiana tabacum, assembly GCF_000715075.1. Taxonomy (NCBI): domain Eukaryota; kingdom Viridiplantae; phylum Streptophyta; class Magnoliopsida; order Solanales; family Solanaceae; genus Nicotiana; species Nicotiana tabacum. The sequence goes on from NC_134100.1 coordinate 64,775,954, forward strand.
ACTTCTATGCCTCAGTAAATGATGGAACATCTGTGTAATACGATGCGTGATACTAGAGAGAGGTCTTCCTTGTCTTTAAAAATCTTTAAGTGGCAAAATTTTTCAATACATCTCCTCCACTCTCTTCCAACAGCCTTACACGATAACTCAAATGCAAATAATAGATTAGATTACATGGTAATGTAAGTCAAACTCTATCATTTGCTGTTGCAACATGGAGAGGAAAGCTTTATTACAAGCCAGAGGAGAAGGCATTTGATGTTATCTGTATTTATGGACCAGAAAAAGGAAGTCAAAGACAGGGGCAGTAGTTACAGTTCTTGGGGAAGGTGTCCCAATTTCACCAGGTTTACCCTAGAAAAACCAAAACAGTTAAGCCTAATGCTATCAATGAGGGATACTCTATTTTTATAATTGTGCTGGTAGACCTACTTTTATGGGAGGTAATTAGACATGGTTTAAAGGAACAAACGGTGGTAGAACATCGATAGTTTATAGATCCTTGTTCTCAAATATATCGGATGAACCTACAAAAACATCAAGCAAAGTGTGCTAAGAGGGTGCTATCTGACCAGTGCTCCATCTCATTGGAGTGTAGAGACTGGATTAAGTGCAAGTCATATTTCAAATTTGAGAACATGTGGATATGTGCAGAGGCTTGTAGAGGAATGGTAGGATTTTTACTGTTCTAATTGTAATGCAACAACAACCCAGTAGAATCTCACTAGTGGGGTTTGGAGAGGGTAGGGTGTACGCAGACCTTACCCCTACCCCGGAGGGATAGAGAGGCTGTTTCCGGGAGACCCTCGGCTCAGAGACAATAGATTAGTAACAACAGCAGAAACCAGAAAAATAGTATCAGCATCGTAAAAGACAACAAATAAATGTAAAGGCCAAAAAAAAAAACAGTGTGAAACACAACAAAAACCGCTTGCAGTCCTAGACAAAACACTATCAGACTAGCCGGCACAACGAGGAGAAACGCTCGACTACCCCCTAACCTACAACTCTAATGCTCGACCTCCATACCTTCCTATCAAGGGCCATATCCTCGGAAATCTGAAGCCGCGCCATGTTCTGCCTGTTCACCTCGCCCAAATACTTCTTAGGCCGCCCTCTACCTCTTCTCGTACCTGCCAGAGCCAACCGCTCACACCTCCTAACCGGGGCATCTAAGCAGGGGCGGCCCAACCCTAAAGCAAGTTAGGCCCCAAATATTTAAGGGCCCCAAAATTACTAGTATTTCTCTATATATATAGTAGTATATTATTTATATAATTATCTTTTATTATTGATAAATTTATTTCTTTATTGTCATATTAATTTTTAATAACTCGATTTCTTCCTCTAATTAATATAACTAAAATAGTTTTCTTTCAATCTTATTTTACTTTTTTACTTAATTATATTTCTCTATTCATTAGTTGGTCACGTAACTATATCTAATAATCTAACTTATTATTTATTTTCCTTACATAAATTATTCTCTCTCCGTCCCAATTTATATGAAAGTGTTTGCATGGACATGGATTTTATGAAATAAAGGAAGGCTTTTGAAACTTGTAATCTTAAATAAATCATAGAAGTTTTTGGGCTAGAAATCATCTCATTAATGGTAAAAAGAAAAATCTAAAGTTGAATTGTTACCAAATATAGAAAGGGACTTACTAAAAAAAGGAATCATTTATGTTTTCTAGGTTCACCAATTTTAGTTGTGATGCAATCAACGTTAAATTCATTTAATTTTCTTTATTTTATAAAACTAAGTTCTCATTTTTTTAATTCCACATCCTCACTTGTCTAATTTTTTTAAAAACGATGTTCATTATATATATTAAGGCCTCTTATTAAGATTTTGCTTTAGGCCTCCGATGAGCTTGGGCCGCCCCTGCATTTAGGCTCCTCCTACGCACGTGCCCGAACCATCTAAGCCTCGCTTCCCTCATCTTGTCGTCCAAGGGAGCTACGCCACCCTCTCCCAAATATCCTCATTCCTAATCTTATCCATCCTAGTGTGCCCGCACATCCATCTCAACATCCTCATTTCTGCTACTTTCATCTTCTGGATATGTGAAATCTTGACTGGCCAACACTCAGCTCCATATAACATGACCGGTCTAACCACCGCTCTATAGAACTTACCTTTAAGTTTCAGTGGCACACTCTTGTCACACAGGACTGCAGACGCTAACCTCCATTTCATCTAATCGTAATGCGACATTCATAATCATAACTTTGATCTCTAAGAAGAACTTAGCTATACGACTAAGAAACTTCAGACCCTTAAGTCTCTTAGGAATTGTATATAAGATCATTACAGATGTGTTCAATGCGAGATTAGAAGCAGTAATTGATAATGAAAATGCTTTTGTACAATGAAGAAAGATCATGGATGCTTTTTTGGTTGCAAATGAAAGCTCGAACACTAGATAAAGACAAGGTGGCAAGAACCCTTTGTAAACCAGATTTGAATATTTAAATCTGTGATTTTTGCTTACTGTTTGAAACTATGAGATTTGTGAGAAAATGAATAAAGTGGATGGAAAGTAGTATCTCATCTCTCCGATTCTCTAGCTTAAAAACCCTCTTTCTTTTGTTATTGGAAGTGGAAGATTAAACAGAGCTGTCTCAGCTGATATACATAAAGACTTCATAGATTTGTACTACAAACCCTTTGAGGCAATATCCACTGCATGTTAATCTAGTAAAAAATTGTCTTTTTCCAGTTAATGAAATGAATATGGAGTAACATACACTCCTTGGCAGAAAATTTTAAGGTCCCAAGTGGAAGAGTTTTCTATTGCATATCTGAGAGCACCCTGAGGGCAAAACACAGAAAATCAGTACTCTGGCAGAATATGGTGGAGAAATGGGAAAAGAGGCTGGTCGCTATAAAAAGCGATACTTATCATTAGGCAGTAGACTAGCTCTTATTGATAGTGTGCTTGATGCGATCCTCGCATGTCTTTACACCCAATCTCTGCAAATATGGTAAAGCAACTAGACAAATTAAGAAAAGACCGAGGGCAACTCAGAAAGGCACGGATTATACCTAGCAAATTGTCCCATAGTAATGTTGCATTAAAGATGGGGTTGTACGGGGGATAAAAATTTGAAGCTGCATAGCATTAGGCTTCTCGTAAAATGGCTATGTTGATTTAACACTGAAAAAGAAGTAATATGGAGGAGTAATTATACCAAGTACAGAATGGAAAACACAATCGAGCTAATAGCAAGGTCCCATGGAATGTCATTCCTGAGGTACATAAGTAGTTACCGAGAGGAAGTCTTTAAAAATGTATAAATGATTGTTAGGAATTAGGATGGAGGCAAAACGGTGAATAGACCCATAGGGAAATAGACCCATAGGGAAAACGGTGAATAGACCCATCGATAGATCAGATTCATCTGAATCAAACTTTTCCTGATTTGCACAGCACAGTACTGAATCAAGAGACAATTGCAGACAAACGAATGAGCGGACGCTAAACTCTAGGAGAAATTTTTGAATGGGAGAGAAGAAGAGCACAATTGCTGGAAATGGAGGAGTCACGAACTTGACAGAAAGATTATTGATGTAAAAAATATTTTTCTATGGAAGGTGAATATCTCAACTAAGTCCCAGTATACTTTATTAAGAAGATCATTGAATGTAAAACATAGTTTTCTATGGAAGGTGAATAAATATGCATGACACAAGTTAAAACTTGTCAAAACAAGTCCAGTCCACCAGTCACCTATTTGTACATTGCAATTATGCCTGGGAAATGTGGTTGTGTTCCTGAATGTACTTTGGGTGCAACTTGTGACAAGAGGATGCTGTGAATACTTGGCACGGATAGAGAGTAAAAAAGCAGCTTAGATACATTTGGAACACTTCCCTATGTCATTATAGAGAGACATAAACAGTAGGTGCCTTGAGAATATATAAACAGGCTTGTCTTGTGCTTGTGAAAGTGAGTTTTACAAATGGTGCAATTCAAATATAAAAATGATTTATATATTTTTGGTGCTCTTCTTGAGTTTTTAAGATCTAAGCGAATCAAGGTCCTTTCCTGTACATTTGTTTTTGATAACCGAGAAATCCCCGAGGGCTAGCAGCACACGATTTGAGACTTGGTGGATAACGTGTCTGTCCCTCTATCTTTCTCTACTTAAATACTAGGCTTTTGTTTGCGGCCGGGCCTAAAGCCGTGACATGCGCTTAACCCACACATCATGTGTGGCGTTCTTAGCACTAGACCAAAGCCTTGAGGCTCTACACATGGAGCAATTCAGATATGAACATGATGTAAATATTTTTTGTGCACTAAAAGGATGTAAATATTAGCACCTTCTTGGTCCAGATCTATTAATCACTTTCTTATAAGAAAAAAGAAGGGGTGGAAACCATCTAGATTTAGTTTTTCAAGTAGACCTGATACTAATAGTGAATTTGTAGAACTGGATCTGTACCAACAAATTCCATGTGCAGTAAAAGTAGTTTAGGATCATCAAGGATATCTGTGTTTGGGAATTGCTCATTTATTTGACTGGTATTTCTGTCGATGTCTGAATTGGATATATGCAAATGGATCTGGACGTCGTCGTGTTTCTAGTTCATTCTTCTCCCCCCTGCCCCCTCTTTTATCCCGTGGTAGAGTTTCTCTTGAATTCTACTGTTTAGTTAATGCATATCTTCTTTGTCAGACTTTTGAAGAAGCCGATACTAAACATGACGGAAAGATTGATAAGGAGGAATGGAGCAGTTTGGTCGTGCAACATCCTTCACTTTTGAAGAATATGACTCTCCAATATCTCAAGTGAGTGGCACATTGGATCTTGACATTACTCCACTAATTATCACATTTTCAAATTGTGATATTGTCCATATTATGTTCATGGCATCGATTGGCTCAAAAATCTTCCTCGTTTAAACAGGGACATTACGACTACATTCCCGAGCTTTGTCTTTCATTCCAGAGTTGAGGATACCTGATTTGAGATGGACAGGCGGAAGTTGTTTAGGGAAGTGCTTTTGCTACATTTTTTTTTCTTCTGCCTTCTGGGGAATTGCAATTGCGATACTGTGTTTCGCTCTTCTTCTTTTCCCGTTTCATATTTCAAGATTTTCATGATTTGTTATTCTTTTTGAGTATAGTGGTTCTATACTACCATTCAGTTGTGTTGTGTATGCATCTACTTGGTGAATAGTGCACGTCAGTTTTGTTAAGATTATGTTTAGGGTCATGCAGCTATTTAATACGTGCAAAGCAATCAAGTACTTGCCCAATTAGTATTGTGAAATTACTCAATGGCATATAGCTTAAAATTAGGCTACGAGATCACTTAAACTAGTGTTAGGCAACTATGCGATTTATATATTGTAATTAGGCAAGCAACTTGACATTTATCTATTTATTTTTTGGTGCATCCATTGCTTGGACTATGAATTGTAGCGAGTAACATCTATAAACGCACAAATATACATTTTAACATACTCAACTTCTTAATATTTATGTTGTATTTGTTTAGTATTAAAATCTCTATGATCTTACAGGATGTCTAATTTTTTTACCTGCCAACCAGACATTCAGTTCTAATCCTTGGTACACTGACAAGAAAAAAATGTTGTAATGTCGTGTGTTTTTGTTGTTGCGCAATCTTGGTCATTTTGATGATCCCAAGTTAGAGAGCATGCCTTACTCTAATAGGGGGGCGTAGAGTTTCTAAGTGAAGGCAAGTGTAATTATATATGAAATATCCTAGTTGTCAGTGAACCTGCCAAAAAGTCCTTAAGAAAGCTGACTAAAGGCTATTTCATAACCGACTCTTGTTGCTGAGTCGAGGGGGCATGGCTTGTACCAGGTTCTAAGAGAGTTTTATTTGAGCAAGCGGTCTTTCTATCTTTTTGGGTTGCATGCCCAAGACAATGCTTTTTGTAGATTGAGATGGATTGATCTTCGCTATCGTGCCTCTTCCTTGTACCAGTTGCTGTTGGGGCAGTGCTTAATATGAGTTTTCTCCTGCCCCAGCTTCGAGGTTCCCATCAATTGATTACAAGAGGTTTCTATCATTGAACTTGCTTATGTTTCCCTTTGATCGAGTGCTATTTCTATAAAGAAGATTGAGTAGGAAAATATTGAATTGGCTTCAATCGAGATTGCCTCGACTTTTTAGGCACACGAGAAAGCGGCCTAACATCTTTTCAATTGAAATCCCAATCAAAGATAAGTTCTACCAAAGTTAGAGAGCTTATTGACTGTTTATGTCTAAGCTTATCTGGATTTGCAGCTTCCCTATGTTCAATTTTACCGAAATTTCATCTCAAATTTTGGGAAAATTCTTGCATGATTGCTGTCTCAGCATATAACCATTTCAGCCTTCAAAAAGTTCGTTAATCAACTTAAATTGAAGCTGTCTTGCCCTTTCTTTTTATTTTTATTTGCAAATAAAATGTCAGAAGCTTCGTATTGCAAGCACCGAAAAAATTATGTGGCATTTGCATTTATACCCGCTTTTTGGGTCACGTTTTAACTTATACTCGATTTGCAAAAAAAATTGCAAGCTTACCCACTTTTCGCGTTACTTCAGGCAGACGGGCCTGAAGTAGCAAAAAATTTTGCCTGAAGTGTAGCAAAACTTTAGATATTTTTGCATGAAATTTGGCATGACTTGCAAAGGCAATCACGCAAACTTCAGTTCATAGTGCAAATGGCAAAACTTCAGTTCAATAAAACAACATGAACTTAAGCATTCTAGTAGCGGAAGTTGTGTTCTGTAGTTGCTGAACTTCAGCATGTTTTAGCTGAAGCTGTCCTGTATTTGCTGAACTTCAGCATGTTTTAGCTGAAGCTTTGTTATGTTTGTGATGAACTTCAGGGCTGAAATTTGTTTTGTATTTGCTGAACTTCAGCATTCTAGGGGCTGAAGTTTTTGTTTATATTTGCTGAACTTCAGCATTCTTAGAGCTGAAGTTCTAAAACAACAATGACAAGTTGTCATTAAGATCCAGTTGGTAACTACTATTTATTATATATTTTAGCCTTAAAATAATGGAATTATCAGGAAATTTGAAAAGCAACACTCATATAAAACAAGACCATTAGTAAAATCACAGGGAATCAATTCGTGCTTTCGTGTTTCGGTAGCAATTAAAATTAGAATTCTTCAGCATTCAGAAAACGAAGGAGGAGCTGAAGTTGTTTAAACAGTGGGTACAAGTTAAAACTTTTTAAAAAAATGGGTATAGGTTAAATGGGGGCGACCAAATAGGTGCCCGTGCAATTTTTACAAAAATTAATCAGTAGCTTTTGTTTTTTGAAAACTCGGATGAGCTTCCAAATACTCTTTTTTACAATTTTAACTTCAAATACTTGTCACACCTCCTTTTTCCACAGGGAATGGTGCCAAAGGAGTTTTTCCAATTTAAGTGACATTAATCGAAATGGGATTATTTATTAGATTCAGAGCCGCCACTTAAGATAATTTCTGGTGTCCCAAGTCACCGGTTTATTTAAAATCCCAAATCGAGGAAATTTGATTCTGTTTTACGGTCCGCGAACACAGAAGACTGGGTAAGGAATTCTGTTAACCCGAGAGAAGGTGTGAGGCACTCTCGGATTCCGTGGTTTTAGCACGGTCGCTTTAATCATACCTGGCTTAATTAAATTATTTAATTACTCATTTTAGAACCTATGTACGTTTACCTTTTTACCGCTTTTAATTGCTTGATTATTCATAATTATGAAATTATCTTGAAACGAATCACGCGTACATATATTCGTTTTGTTTGGTGGGTTAAGAATCATGCCGCGCATGCGTGTACACAATTACTAACGCTTTATTATTATCAAGATTGTTTGGCCAAAGTCGCGCGAACGCGTACCTTGATTTCTTTTGGGAATCATAATTATGTCACGCGAACGTGTACACAATCATGATAATAGATTAAGTGCCTAAAGTATTCTATGAATTAAGAATTATTTTTCCTAAAAAAAAAAAGAAGTTTTGATATTATTGTGAAGCTAAAGTTATGGACGAGAAAGGTGATGTAATTTAGCTATGAATTATTGAAGAGTGAATTACACGTGTGAATTATTACTTCGAAACCGGAAATAATTTATTTGGCCCAATGAATTCATAATACCTACAGTTCATAATACCTTCACGCAGTAAATTATTACTAAATTCATAATTTGTTTAGTAATTTATTGCTAAACTTAACAAATCATAATACCTACAGATTTTGTTTTAGACTAAACTAGCTAAATACTCCAACTAGCGTCACGTTAATACTTAATGAATTCAAAAAAAAAAAAAAAAAAAATCATCCCAAACAAATCTACTGCATGACATAAAAAAAAAAAGAAACTAACTAATGACCTAAATTATCAAATAAAGCCAACACCCAATATTTAATTTAATATATTTAACCAGTCAAAAGTTTTTAGCTCCTTCTTTCTCAACAGTAGCTATCCAAGACCAAAATATCATACAATTTAATAACTGTACAATGGAACTTATTACCCCATATTTATTCTTCTATGGTTGACGCTACA